>NW_017729031.1:74905678-74930352 GCF_001723915.1 Gavialis gangeticus
CCTAATCCTAACATTCTGCTGGGTCCTGGACACCCCCCCCCCCACCAGCTCAGTATTGTGGAAGAGAAGGGAGGTCTGCTCTATCAGTCCCTGGCTTCTAGCCTGAGCAACTGCAGGTATGTGCCTGCATTTCTGGAATGAAAAGGGAATGTCTATCCACCTCCAAATTGGTTCAAACTTTTTGGGTTAGACTAACCTGCAAAGATTGAATCGATTCAGGCTCAGGCTTTTTGAATGGCTGTCCCTAGCCTGTTTGCCCTTCTTGAATCATGTCATCAAAGGGAAAAAAAACCCAAACCCCTCAACTTGCAAGGAAAACAACACTAATATTAAACCACCCCCCACCAGAATATGCTTATACAAACACTAAAGGGCATCATTAATAAACCTATGTTACATGTAACTTCTGTGCTATATTATGTATTAAAATTTCCTTAACATTTTCTTTCATACTTTGCTTATTGGAATCTGTGCTTTGTATAACACAGAAGTTATTGATTACAAGTTGTAAACATATTAAAAATGGTAGATTGTACAGCTAGGTCAACGGTCAAGTCACCCATATACATGTTTCCTCAAAGAACTGGATACAAATTTTGTATCTATATATTCTCTATCTCAAAAAAGACCAAAATAAAATAGTAAGACATTTGTATCTTAAAGAATCTTTATGTTAGAAGTAAGTAAGAATGTGCCATTTAGGATACAAACAAGAATGTAAAGATGTATTATCAGAGTAATGAATCATATCTAAAGAGAGTTTTCTTCACTCACTTTTTTAAGTAAAAGTCTCATGTATAAAACCTACTCAAGACATACTAAATAATTATCTTACTCAAAGCATTTTCTTGTAAAGCTCCCTAAATCCTAAACTTTAAAGAAAGCATTGGTAGCTGGAAAATGCTTTTCAAGAGGTATTGGTTACTTCCATCAAGACAATGTAAATCTTATTTGATCCTTAAATGCTTGAGATGCCAAGTCTTTTAAAAAGACAGATAAATGCAAATAACACGTACCTTTATGATTAATAATTTATTGATACCCTTTCCACATAAATAATGAAATATAGTTAGTATACAATACAGCAAGGTCATTTGAGGACACAGCTGATTATTGCTATAAGAAACCATTTAAATGTAAATTTTGCTAAAATTAATCAAGGACCCCATTTTCTGGAAGTGCCTAAGTACCTTCCTTACCAAACTTAGAATAAACTTTGCGTTAAGGCAAAATGACAATGCTTTCTTTTAAATGACTTTTTAAACATTAAAAATTTAAATAAAGTTTAAGCATTATATTTAAGAATTAATCATGTGCACACATGCATACTATTTTGAGAGCTGAAGGACCTTCATATAAAAACTAAGGTTATTTGGACTTGTTTGAAACAGATTTTCTATTCTGATTTAGCCCTGGTGAAACTAAAAGGATCTCTTGAAAAATACGAATGTCTTAACATATAAAACACAATCATGAAACACACTACACGTTCATGATCCAAAGATATTAGGTAGAGAAATTCACAAAGATGCTGAGTCAGTGAACGGTTTACGATAATGAATTCTAAATCCAGCAGTCTATGAAAGATGTGTGTTTTTTTTCTTTTGTGCAGTTATGGAAAGAAAGGGTCTTCAGAACTTTTTTCCCCTCTCTCGCTCTCTCTCTCTCGCTCTCTCTCATCGGTAACTTTATGCCATGCATCATAGTTTACCTGGGTTATTTCTGAAAACAAGAAAGCTGTAAATATACAGCTAGAAACAAGGGAGTAAAAATGCCTGGATATGATGCTACTCCCATAATTCTCTTGTATGCCATTAACTACAGAAACTGTCATGCCTTATCCATACTAATCCAATGAAATTTTAGGGTCAGGTACAATTTGGCCTTTAACTCTAGTGTCTCCAGAGACATAGCGGAGAGTTCAAAGACTCTGAATTGGCATCCAGAAAGACAGTTAATGAGAGATGGCTTATCATTTCTACTTCCTTTATACTGTGGTGGGCAACTTGTGGCATGTATCCCACAAGCAGCTCAAGGAGCCTCTATGCAACTCATAGTAGATCAGGGAGGGGACAAAGTACAGCAGCAGGTAGGGTAGGAAGCAGAAAGCAGAGCAGCAGATCAGGTAAGGGAAGGGGACTGGAGTGAAACTTAGGATGTGGGGCTAATTTGTGGTATGCATGCCCAAAAGGTTGGCCCCCAGTACTCTACATTCTGAATTTAGTAATTTTTAAAACTCAACAACTGGAGGTTTGTTTTTTTCTTTTTTCTATCCCAGATTTGGTTATAAATATTTCTAATGATATGTTATAGTAATATTGATTTTAACTATTATTAAGTTTGCCTCAAAACAGAAAATGTGGTATTGAAAGCTTCCTAAGCACTCTGGGCCGGGAACTGTAAAACTCATTTTGTGTGCTGCCAGTCGCAACTGGACGCAGAATAAAGCAGTTCTTTGGTAAGTACTGTACTTAAAGCACTGAGTGATTGTTGAATCCCGCACCATGCAAGCCAGGCAAACCCATACTTCTTATACTGCCAAATACATGTGAATCTATTATAATATACTGATTATAATGCTAAGGCAGCTACTTTTTAAGTCCATTGCCTGTATAAAATATGGATGTGGTCTATTAATTTTGTCAATTACACTAGTTCTCTTTCAGCTCAAATGTTAGAAGGTTGTAGTTCTGAGGCTGAAGGATCTGGGTTTTTTTCCTGGTTCTTGTGCATGTTTTATATAATAGTGCAGCATCATGAGGATACATTATGTTCTTATGTTCTACAAATGTCAGTGGAGGATTTACTGGAAAAAACAATGCTGACAGGACTGAACTGTGCTCAGCTGCATGAAAGCTTAAGCAAAAGCTCAATCATCACATTTTCAACTGATATCCCCCCCAAAATTTAAGCAATCTACCCTCAGCCATCATCTTCCCATTCTTACCTTCAAGTCTCTAAGCTGTTTTCAACAAACAGTCCCTCCCATACTTTCACACTATATTACCTTCCATCCCTTGCTTTATTACCTGTCCTTTTCTCTCATCATTTGCTGTGTGTGTTTTCTGTCTTCCACACTGCCTTTTACAAACTGGACACTGACCATCCACCAACTATGCTTTCTTCTAAATCCTCCCCTAAGATATGTGGTCTTTCTAGTAAAGCACTACAAAAATCCTCAGGTACCTAAATATTATGTCTTTGTCTGCTACATAACAAAGACCCATCTTTGCTTGAACTGCTGCTTATGTGCTGTAGGAATAAAGCAACTACACTAAAGCTTTTTATGAAATCCAATGAGTTGTGTCCTGAAATGCTAAAGATTGAGCAATTTCAATATTCAGGTTATTCTTCAACATTGCCTTTTACTGCTCCATTACTGCCAGGCTGTCAGCACTTCCATGGATAATGGCTGCCTTTTACAAATTGGATACTCACCATACTTACCATACCCCAACTATGCTTTCTTCCTAATCTTTTCCTAAGATATGTGTGCCTATGAGAAATTAAGCAGCTAACAATGGTTTGGTGAAGGACTAATTGGGATTAACTAATATTGATGAAAAGGGTAGTTTATATCCCTTTAAGGGACATATTGTAACTGAAGCGTGCTCAAGCCACTAGCATCTATAGCAGATACTGAAATTCAGGAAGTAAGGAATGTTTCACTTATGCGTGCTTGCCTGGGTTTACCTGAAAAAAATATTTATCCTCTGGTCACACTTTTTGTCCCCTGTCATCTTACACTGGAAACTGTTTGGGTGAAGGACTTTCTCAATGTAGTATGTTAAAGTAATGCCTACCATGTTGTGGACTCTATCTTGCTACTGTTAAACTCATCAAAAGATTATACATTTCTATATCTTGCATTAATGTACACCATGATCTGATCTATTACTAGTTATATAATAGGTTACTTTGTCCCTTCAAACAGAATAAAAAAATGCTGTCATCACTGAGAAAACACCCATCACAGAACAACCACTCCATCTCTGACTTCACAGTCCTTGTCCTCAAGGAAAATTTGTTTAACATGTTTCTCAACCATAACATTCTTTCAGTAAAAATATTAGCAAATAAATGTTACTTTTTACATATTTTCAGGATCATCATAGCTATAATACTAGAAGAAAACTATCACATTGTAGTGAGCCAGGCAAAAGTCAAGAGTTTTAGAATTAATTCAGATACTCCAATGTAAATTCAATTTCTTCAATTAAAAATAGTAAAGTAAACACTGCAAATTAAACAGGCAGACAGAAAATATCATCATGCATTTTCCATAGTTTGACTTTTGTCAGGTTATATTACAGCTTGAAATTTATTTCTACATAGTTCTGTGCATGTCTGTTAATCAAAGAATAAACATATTTTTCTTTCTTTATATATGACTATCCAGAAGCTGGAATCTTTAAGCTGGTTTCTGGGATAACATAAAATAAAATATCTATTTCAAAAGGTTATTATGTACACATAAATCTGTCCTAATCCATTGGCAACTAGATCTAAACATTGCTTAAAATATGCACATTAATCTATTTGCACAGAAACAAAGATGTTCCTTTTAAATATGATATTTAGACTTTTTAATTAAATAATCAAAGAAATTTAACCCCAAACAGATATTTGAATATTCCATGTATGGAATTATACAACAAACAAATACAATATTAAAATTGCACTATTATATTGCTGCCTTGTTTTTAGGAAATTATTTTCATAATGGAAATGCAACCATATTATTCCATATTTGCTGAGATACAGATCCCCTTATGGAGCCTAATCTTCTACTATTTCTAAACTCTGAAGTCCCATGGGGCGGTCTTTTAGGCCCACTCTACATGTTCAGGTAAAGGTGCAATGGGATCTAATGTGAGATCCACACAATTGTGACTCCTGCCATGCCACACATGCATGTCAGGAAATGCAATTGTGGGATTATACATTAGGTCCCATTGTGCCTTATTGTCAGTGTAGGGAGAGCCCGATTCTTCACCAGCAAGAAGCAAGCTTCCATGGCTGGAAGATGCAGGTGCTGCGATCTTCCAGCCTGGGGGGCTTCAGACACCACTGCAGGGTGCTGTTGAGCTCCAGTCAGCAGCTGCTGGGGCTGAGTGTTCCCCTCAGTGGACAGAGCTCCCAGCTGCAGGGGAAGCTCTGCTATACATGCAAATTAAAGCTTGATAGCAACCAGCTATAAAGTTAGTATACATTTCCAAGGTCTAACTTTATAGCTGGTTGAAGCATTTTATGGTGTAAGAGCTACTTTGCACATGTAACTGGTCTTAAGGTAATTGTGCAATTAAACAGATAATTGCACAATACCTATAACATGTAGATGGGACCTCAAGAGTGAGGCATGCATATTGGGTCATAGTAGACTGGATTGCTTAGAGTTGCTTTTTTCTCCATCGTCATCCCTGCTACTAATGGTTGCAATTACTTTTAACTTCTCAGTAAAGCTCTGCAGATATATTTTAGCAAGGCTCCCTCACCTGAGTCTTCTAAACATGGTGGTAGCATTGGAGTGATGTTGTAACTGTGATGTCCGTAAAATGTGATAGGCAGGAATATTTTTGGGGTATCATTTGATCCTTGCGTTGCCAAAGTCTTTCCAGTAAAGTACTATAACAGTCCCCAGGTACCTAAGTATTATATCTTTGTCTGCTATATAACAAAGACCCATCTTTGCTTGAACTCTTGCTTATGTGCTGTAAAAATAAAGCAAGTAGACTAAAGCTTTTTTATGAAATCCAATTAGTTGTGTCCTGAAATGCTAAAGATTGAGCAATTTCAATATCCAGGTTGTATAATGTGTCTCTGAATTTTTGAAAGTTAACCTCTCCACTGCTGGATCATTTTTGATTTTTAACCATGCATTTTTGATACTGTAGACCTGTTTTGTAGTGCTATAAGGGCATATTATCATGCTTATCCATACTTAGCCCCAATGAAGGAGAAAAGCTAATAAAAGAGGGGATTTAATTATGTTGGAAATCTATTAAATACTTCAAGTAAATGCTTGATTAGACATTGTGTTCTTTTGTCTTATTACTTACAAAGAAGACCAATATTCTGTCTAGAGTACTTCAGTCTCAGGAGGAATGTCCCCACAACTCTTGCTTGTATCAGCACATGACATATATTGGAAAGGTATTGTTGAGGATAAAATTAAATACTGGGGTTGTAAAAAGGTTTTAGCTCCTGCTAATGAGTACATTTATTTTTTGCAGTGACAGCAGATTAGGACTAGTGTGTTTAAATAACATTAAAACACCCATAATTTTTATAGACTTTGAACAGTAAAGTCATCAGGCAAAAGAAATGAACATTACAAAGAATGACTTGCAGACTGTTCTTTTACAAATCATCTGTTACAGGCTTATTTCAAGGTTGTTCCATTAATCAAAACTTCTAAAACCTGTTGTAATTACTTATGGTGTCACAAACCACCTACTGAAAGGCCTTAGAAATCTCCCACAGAAGACAATGACGAGACTTAAGTGGACACAGGATCAGACCCTAGTGTCCTAGACCACGAAACCGGTTGAGCATGCCCTTAAATTCATCTCATTCAGCAAAGCATTTAAACACGGTTGACTCCTATTTACTTCTGAAGATACACACATTTAAATGTTTTCCTAAACTGAGTCTGAGGTATATATCTTTTTCCCTCCTCAGTCACACAGTTATCAAAGTTTAAAACAACTGCTTACGGGGAAGAGGGTTAATGCAGGAAAGGCAGAATAATTTTGCCTAACATTCTTTCTGGGCTCTGCTATTCCACCTCTCTCTTATTTTCCAGTTTTTATATAGGCTCATGGTGTGCTCTATCAGAGGTATAACATTTTATGCCCTGGGCAACACTCCACCCCACCCCATCCCACCCCACTAGGGTTGGGGTACTGCTAAGTGCTGGAGTGTGGGAGGAGGGAAAGATGGTGGCCAGTCTTGCCTGTCCAGGAATCCAAAGGCCCAAGGTGCAATTGCCTGTATTCCTGTCTCCCCCTCCTCACTGTTGCTGTGGTGTCTATGCACCTGGCTATTATTTCCAAGCAAGACAAAGGTTGAGCTAAAGATCTTTAGCAATCCCAGGGGTCTGCCATTCCAGTGCTCCCTCTAAGTTAGCACCTGGAGCTAGTGCCCCATTTGTCCACCCCTTGTTACACTACAAGTCTTTATGGTAATACTAGGCAAAACGACATTTCTATAGCTAAGACAGAAACTCTAGCCAGTGCCTGTGTATAGCAGTTTTGTAGCTTTTATCTTTTGAACAGTTCAATAAGTTTCCAAGTTTCTATGAAACTAAATGACTTAATGTGTATATTATGAATGTTGAAATTACGTTTGCATACAGTCCTAAGGAAAGGTTCTGGTGAGTTATGGTATCATATGGAAAAAACATTAAATCAGATGTTCAGGTGCAATAAATGAAGGTGGCCGCACAACTGTGTGTCCTGGGAAATTATGTGAATGGATTTTTATTACATGTCTAAATATGAGACACAGTAAAAACTCGTAATTTCCTAGTAGTCAGTAAAGTAACTCTGTTAGGTAAAAAGTAACCGGCTTATGTCCCTAAGATCTGCACAGGAAGGGATGCCTTCCTGCTGCACATGTGACTCTCCCTCACCTAGAAAGAGTGTCTTTACAGTAAAATCCCACCTGTTCAAATCCCTTGGCAAGGTTTTACAACAGCCAGCTCCTTGTTGGTAAAAGGAGCAGGAAAAGGCTCACTGAACTGAGCCAGAGGCTGTACTATGTTTCTATGTGCTTGTCCTCTTGCTGAATGAAATCTCTATTAGGAGAAGTACTAAGGCTGCCATTATGCATGGAAGAGCTGACAGCCTGGCAGTAACGGAGCCGCACTGGCTGGGAGTGTGGTATGGTAGCAGCAGTGAGAACACAAAGCTGGCGCAGAGCATGTCCTCCCTGCTGATATTGTGGACTGGCAGTCTGGTGCAAAACCTGTTCCATGACCTGTTATATGGGGGAAAAAATTCTACTTTTTTCCAGAAAGAACAATTTGGAGGAAATTGTCCATGAATCGCATTATATGGGCTCTCCAACAGGAAAAGGCAATCTGGTCCAGCCTTCATAAAAGAACTATGTAGTTCTTATGGGGGATACATTAAAGGAGAAGTTGACTAACATAACATTCCTAATACAGTCTCAGCTTTGTTGGAAGATACCCAAAATCAATTTGCATTAACCACTTGCTGGCATATCAAACATTAGGATGCTATCACGTTGCTAGGTAACTTGAGGAATTACATGAAAGAATTGGACAGTGACTATAGAAAAGTACAGTGGCATCTTTCCTAAAATTCATTGCTTCGGTAAGGAGTAACTCATGCAATCCCAGAAAGAAAAGTACACCAGTAGTGAGGAAAAAACAGTAATAAACAATTCTACTTCCCCACACCATCCCTATATTTTAAATGCCAGAAGCGCCTGCAGTTTGCAATTTCTGTTTGGGCCAGCTCTGGTAAACAAATGCTTTCTCGCTCTCTCTCGCTCTCAAAGGCTGTGCAGCAGTCAAAAGGGAGAATATTTAGATTTATAGCAGATGTTTCACTCTTAATTCATACCATTGTTAAAAATCTCCAGAACAGCATAATGTAATACTTAGTTACTGTTCTCTTGTATAAAGAATCATTTCCAAATTCTCTGTGATAAAATTTAGATTGCCATGATTAGGTTCTTTCACAGAACCCCCTCTTCTCCCCCTCTACCAAAAAAACCCAAAACCAAATCCATCAAAAAACAAAAGAATTGTCTGAACATCAAAATTAAAACATACAAATCATAATTAGTTTATATAATAACTTCCCTTCCAGAAGACTGCATACATTTTATTATGCAAATGAAGTCTTGGTGGAAGATTTTCAAACCTTGCTCTCCACAAAGGAAATGAGCAGCCATTTGGCAAACCACAAAGAAAAATTATTGCATTACCCTACTTTACATAGACAAATGAGTAGAGATCATATCCTCTAGGGAATGAATACATGCCTGTAATATGTTTACCCTGAAGACTGCTTGAATATAGTTCTTGCAAGCAAGCAGTCACAGGAACTGGTGAAATGCCTATTAAGTTGGGTTCCATTTGTTCTTAGGTACACTATTAAAAATAACAACTACTTTTTATTAATATGGATTTTTTTTTCAAGGGAACTTTAGAGTTCAGGTACCAGACCTGCAAAGTAAAGTAAAATACCATTACAAATTTATTAGCTAACACAATTCCTGTAGAGATGTGAAAAAAACACTGGAAGAAAATACTTTGAGTCTTCATTTGGAAGCGTTGTGACCTCTTGGTGTTTGCTGAGACACAAACATTTTGTATGGGCATTCATGAAAGAAAACCAAATACTGAAAATGGACATTAATCATGCATATATCAGAGGTGGTATATTTTATATGAAATACCAGTTGTAAAGGTGAAGGAACACACTTCCCAAATTCCAGGGACATGACAAAAGATAAATGAAACAGGCAAGGATCTGATCACCTTTGATACGGGCGAGAAGGCGGCCACACTGGGGAACAGGTTGGGGATCCAGGACAATCTAGATGAGCTCACAAGGCAGGTGGACCAAAACCTGATGGCATTTAATGCAGAGAAGTGCAGGGTGCTCCACCTTGGGAGGAAAAAACAGCATCATACTTACCGGCTTGACAGTGCTACTCTCACTAGGGCCATGACTGAAAGAAACTTGGGAGTCTTGATTGACCACAAGATGAACATGAGCCACCAATGCAATGCTGTAGCCAGCAAAGCAAAACAAATTCTGGCGTGCATCCACCAATGCATCTCAAGAAAAAACAGGTATGGCATCCTCCCACTCTACTTATCCTTAGTGAGGCTGCAGCTGGAGTACTGCATCCAGTTTTGGGCTCCCCACTTCAGGAGGGACATGAATAAGCTTGAGAGAGTCCAGAATGGAGCCACCCATATGATCAAAGGCCGAGAGAGCAAGCCTTACAAGGAGAGGCTGAAGGACATGGGACTCTTCAGCCTGGAGAAGAGAAGGCTTGGGGGGGACTTGGTGGCAGCCTATAAGTATATAAGGGGTGTGTGCTGGGATATGGGAGAACAGCTATTCACCAGGGCCCCCAAGGGATAACTATGTCTAATGGCCACAAAATTCTGGAAGGACAATTTAGACTGCACATAAGGAAAAACTTCTTTACATTCCAAGTGTCAACAGACTCCTCCCAGAGGTGGTACAAGCACCTACTCTGGACTCATTTAAATGGTGTTTGGATGCTTATCTTGAAAGGGTCATTTGGCTAGATGTACACTTTGCTGGGGTCGTTTGGCCCCAGCACTCTTTCCTGCCATGGCAGGGGGTCGGACTAGATGATCTACTCAGGTCGCTTCCGACCCTAGTAACTATGAAACTATGAAACCCCAGCAGACTTCCTGCCTATGGCGGGGGGTGGGGGGGAGGGTGGACTCGATGATCTTGTGAGGTCCCTTCCAGCCCCTAATGTCTATGAATCCATATTAAGAAACCCAGGTGGTCTGGGAACAGCCTCTCTTTGCGAATCAGAGGAGATAAACCTGTAACTCCCTACTTGTCCTTGATATTCAGCATCTGCTAATTTGAAGGGCTGGACATTAACCACACTCTTGTTCTCAATTGAACACTCTTCTTAAGTGTTCTTCAACAGGACTCATCCAACCGGTTCCCTCTAAATGATAACTCATCCCAGCTTCTATCTCTGGGAGACTCCATCCAAAAGAAACTTTCTGGGAGCAGACTGTGTAGCTCCCTAACTTTTGGGAATTTCCTGGATTTCAGGGGCCAGTGGCTCAGTTTAACTCTTTAGGAAGATAGTTTATAATTAATAAACAGCCAAATAAATTTCATCATATTATTTCTATAAGAAGAGCATCACAAACTTACTATATTTGGGGTGTTTGTGAGATGTCATGCATGTTTCCTGAATCTGTTTTACTGATATGACATGTGTAGTCTTTATGTATATGGAGCATTAAGCTGTATTTTGCCTTATTATTATTATGCCTGCATGAATTAGTATTTGATATAAATTTAAGGTTGATATATCTTTATGTTTTGTCCAAGACTTTTTAGGGGGCAATGATTAACTTAAGCTTTCCACATCTATTTACATCGAAGAGAGGTAATCACTGAGAATTAGCATCTGGCATGAGTATGTTGACTCATCAAATAGACCCCTCTGGCATGAGACTCATGAGCCAAGTCCTTCAAGATGACAAATTTACCTTTTTTAAAAGGGATCCTTAAGAATAACATAAAAGGCAGGATTTTATATCTTTTAATATCTTTTATTGGACCAACTATGTAGTTGGGATAAAGCCAGACAAAGTCAAATGTAAATTATTCTTCCTCAGGTCTCTGAATTTAGGAAGCTAGGCACAACTCCGAATAGGCTATTCAAGAAAGGATAGTTCTCACAGTGGAGAAATTAGGTGAGACGAAGTATCTTTTGGTTATGTCTGAAAGGATGCTAATATTCTCCTGGTGATAAAATCAGGAGAGACTTCTAGTCTTGTAAATCCACACTTGGGGAACAGGGAGTTATATTCACAGTCTGGGCTCCCTAAGAATCCAAAAAATTATATATAACAGATATCAGTGATTGGAAACCAGTCTAAACCTGTAACAGAATAGAATTCAGCGCACATAGATTGGTTTCAAAATGGCAGAATCCAGTTTAACATAAATCTGGATGGATGTAATATCAGATTTAATCAGTTTAGGTAAGACCAGTCTATTGAACCTCTGTCCCAGATCCCATAGTTCACTGTCCTCTGGCATCCCAGGAGGTTTTGAACTTCCCTGCTAACTCCCCCTTGTAGGGCAGCACACTGGAACTCAGATGCACTTGGCTATGGCAGAGTAGTGAACGGAGGGGAGATTGCTTCCCTTGCTGCTTGGATGCAGGCACATGGATGCAGATGCAGCCACAGCCAGGAGAGGAGGGAGGGTGAAATTCTGGCATCTGTGTCCCTGTTATGGCAGAGTGGTGACAGGCACAGGGGGAGCAGTCCCCTTTATGTTTGTTGCTCTGTCATGTGCAGGCGTAGGTGGAGGGACTTGGAGACTGGGATTTGGCTCCTCCTCTGCCCCCCCCCCCCCACAGTTGAAGCTGACAGATTCCTGTGGCTGACAGAGCAGGAGGAGAGGGAACTGCTTCCCCACACCCAGCAGCCAATCAGGTTGCTTATTGGCTCAGCTCCAGCAATGTTCTCCAGCAGCACCGCCCCTCCACCTCCACTGGGCTAACCAGTGCAGACACCCTGTGTGCCCTCCTCCCCTTAACGGCCAATTGTTCTGCTCCTTCCTGACCTAAAGTAGGGCACTTAGAGTAAGGCACAAAGTTAGATTGCTTCTGCTTTGGACTTTTGGAACCTCTGCATTTAGACTTTTGGCCCTCAGCTACCAGCAGAGTGGAAGCTGCATTGTTGGGTTTAAGATGCAGGGTAAGATCAGATTATTGTTCTAATATTTTCTTTTGTTTGTTTGTTCTTATAAGTCTGTCTGTATCTCAACATATGGTTACTGATTTCTTATGTTTGCTCTTGTTTTTATAATAAATCTTTTTGTTATCGTTTATAACATATTTATTGTCAGTGATAACTGTGATTTCCGAGCATTAGACTACAAACCTTCTGTGGAAGTGGGGGGGATCTAAAATATTTGAATGCAAAGACAAGGATGTGATTTTTCTATCTGGCAAAATCCCCTCTGGCAAGAGCTGGCAAGCCCTAGGCAAGGTAGGTAAAGCTGAGGTGCCACAGGTCAGGGAGGTGACCTTTGGAGCATCTCAGCCTATTCTCAGTGATGAAGATGGCAGAGAATGGTTTGGGGCTGACAGGCACCCATGAAGGTATGAGAACACCCCGGGAGTATCTCTCAAAGGTGCATCTGATCACATCCTGAGTCTGGGTGTGCCACAAATAATTTAACAGTTTGACATTTCTTGAAAGTGGTTATTGTTATTTCCATTCATTCACAACAGTGAAATTTAGAATTGATAAATATATAGAAGATTCTTGAATTGAGTGTTACACACATGCAAAAATAAAATGCAGAAAGATAATTACTATTGGTGTTTGAAAATTAGGTACAGTAACTCCTACACACATTGAGCACCAACTTAATTTTTCTTCCACTCAATTAAATTTGCTTTCTTTCGCTAACCTGAATTCACATAGCAAATAAAAATAAAAGGTAGAGATGAGTCTTGTTAGTGTACTATGAATATTCCATAAATCTGCTAATGCCACTGACAGTAGGTTTACGTAAAATATTAAATCTTTTGTTTAAATATTAATCATTTAAAATTCTTGTTTACTTCCTAAATAAGGTTTAAAGGAGAAATTTTATGAAACAATTTAAAATTTAGCAGCTCAGAAAATCTTAGTCAATTCTGTCCATTTTGTTTAAAAGTATATTTTTAACTACATTTCATGTTTGCACAAAAAGAAAAAGAAAGTACTAATAGGGCATTTTCAGATTGTTGCACTGAATAAAATAGATACAATTTGGCTATCTTCCAAAAAAATTGTAAATAAGTGTTAACAGAAACAAAAATGCATTTGAGTCCAAACTTTCAAAAGAAATTCATATTAACAGCACCCACTGAGACAAAAGGCAATTCCTCAATGTTGACATCATATGTGTTTCTATACTCATAATAATAAATACGTACCAATGTACTGTCCTATTTCATACAGCTTTTGTTATTACTTAAGGCAATATTTGTAGAGATCCTATCAAGAAACATGACTTCAATGTTCTAGACATGCCCAGGTTAGTAGAAACTGCAACATATCTTAGGTATTTGGAAATAATTGAAACATCATGTTGGCACCATCATAATAATTCTGAGTTAAATTGTGTCTGACTTTGATGGAAGAGTGTTAGAGGGATATATGATGTGGACTATAAGAAATTCCCTTCCACATTTTTCATAAATGACCCATCTTCTCTTGTATGAATACATAAAAAACAGTGAGAAACATGAATGGAACATCACAGTGCTATTTTACACAGCACCTTGTAATATGGAGCCACATTTCAAGCTATTCAAATGAATTAAACCTAAATTTAATCTTTTAATGCTATACACTGATAGAATTTAAAGAGTGCTTACTCAGAAACTATGTACAGAAAGGAGTTATACTAAATAGATCTGGTCTGTCCTTGGAATTAAAACAATAAATTAAATTTAGGAGGCATACTATATTTGACCTATTGGAAAAAAATATTTTTTATTGATATCCTGATAAGGAGCAAAAAGCACCAGTTAAGATGCTTTCATTCATCTTTTATCTACTGGCAATTATTTGTAGCTTATTCAGTGGTCATTTTCTCAACGTGTGAAAGGAAACTAATGTTCTATATAATTGGTTCAGAACATCCAAAAAGTATGATTATGTTATACAGTCTCTAGGAATATATCTTTAAGTCAAAGCCAGTGGGGGGCATCTACATATGCCCACCATGGTGCAGATGTTACTGCACCATCATTGAGTACTTGGTGTGCCATCCCAGTGGCTCAGTTATTTTTAACAGCTACCTCGCCGTAGTGACACGTGAGGTAGTTCATCGCTACAGCAACATAGCATCAGCATCATGGTTTGTACCCACTAATGTTATGTCACCGTAGCAATGAGATACATCACTGTAGCACATTGCTGTGGTGATGTAGTGTCATGTGTAGACGCTCCCACCAAGGATGTAATTATATACCTTCTTACTTTGCTAATATGACAGTATGTAAAAACACCTTTATTCACATCAGTGTTTGGAAAATTCCTGTTATTTAATATGGGGAATGTTGTCATATAAAATTAAAATAGTGTCCCTTGAGAAAGAGAACTATATGTTTTTAAATGAAAGGGAGAAGATCAAGGGACTTCACTGATGGTAACCAGGGGTGTGTGAATTTGATTCAGATTTGGATTCAGCCTGAATCAGGGACAGTGATTCGATCCATTGATTCGGATCACTGTCCCCGATTCAATTTAGCCAAATCTGACGATTCAATGCTGATTCCGTGAATCAGCAATTCGGACACAGGCAAAGCTTTAAAAGTTTTTTCTACATACCTTGAGGTAGCACCACAGCTCATGATTGCTGCATTGCTTGGGCAGATGGAGCATCCCACAGCAGTGCAGGGGGCTCCCCAACATGCTCAACAGTGAACCCAGAAGTGAACCAGAAGATTGGCCACAGGGGGACCCCAGGTGCCCCCCAGACCCAGGAGGCACCAGTTGCTGAACTGCGGGGACCCAGAAGTGATTCTGGTCTACTTATGGATCTGGTGCCAAGCGCACTGGGGAGACCCCCATGATTCTATGGGATGCTGCATTTGCCCCGGAACTACATCATTCAGAGCCCCTGCTACCTAGAGGTATGTAGAAAAAACATAAAAACTGTATCTACATCTGAATCACTGAATCTGTCTGAATGTCTCTGAATCAATTTGGAGGGTTTAAAGGGTCCTCTGATTCAATTTGGATTGAATTGAATTGGCCACTGAATCAGGCCAAATCTTTGCCAAATCAAATCAGGGACCAAAGCTTTGCACAGCCCTAATGGTAAGAAACTAATGATAGGCAAAAGTTCATAAGTAGTTCAGAAATCATAATGGATGAAATTTTGAAGCTATACACAGGGCATGCTCTGTTACTCAAAGAGGATGAGCAAGCAGCAAGGCAGCTTGCAGGTGGCTGCACTCCCAATCAGGCACAATTACCTGATTGGGAACAGGGCCAAGCTGTTTATTATAAGAGCAAGGTTCTGAGCAGAATTGCCAGCAGTCTGCTGCAAGCAGCTGGGAAAAGAACACCACCTAGCTGGAGCTGCTGCTCATACCATCTTGGAGGTACAGGGAAGGCGTTATGGAGAAGGTGGAGGCTCCTGGTTCTGGGGCATGACCAAAAACCACACCCTGCTAGGGCTGGATGATATGGTCGGACTGCCGATGGTGGGGCAGTCTCCAGGTAATGCCACACCTGTGCCTCCCCAGTGAAGGATAAGTACGTGACACCAGAAAGCCTCAGCCCCTGCTGCCTTATGGGTGACCCCGTGAAGGGGAAAGGCTAGGGGAAAACACCCCAAAGACAAAGCAAGGGCCCAGGCTCACCATGAGTCCTGAGGCAGGGCCCAGGTCAGGAAGGGACCTCAGACAACACCCAGGCTCACTGTTGGTCCTGAGGTATATAAAAGAACTGGGTATGAGGCTCCAGGAGGTGGGGCCCTAAGCCTACTGGGGAGATAGATGTGAACCTCCTGAGGCAGGGGATAAGGGGATTGTGAGGCCCAATGTTGGGCAGGGGATTGAGGCCCACTGTTGGGCAGGGAATGAAGCCCCAGTGTGGGTGTGTGAGGGGACCAAGAGGGTCCTGAGCCATGCAGGGAGCCCAAGGAGAGGGAGGGGGTGGGAGCCCTGAGTAAATGAGATTGTGAGCCCAGTGTGAGGGCACAGGGATTGTGAGTCAAGTGTGTGGGCATGGGAGTGTGAGTTTCAGTGTGAGACACTGGAGTGTGGGCTTATAGGCTGGGTGTTAGGCCAAACAAACTAAGGCCAGCTGTTAGGTCATGGATGCCATCTGTGAGGCATGGGACATAGTATACAGGGAGGTTCAGAGCCACGTATATAGACCGTTGGCATTAGGGAAAATAAATGGGCAGCCTCCTGCCTTGTTATAGTCTTCTAATTAGCATCATCAAAGGCATGGCAGGCAAGATAGGGGGGAGGTTAGCTTTGAGACAAGTGGGTGGGTCAATGACTGGACTGGCATCAGACCCCCACTTGTTACAATATGGTTAATCTATTTCAACTGCCTTGGAATTCTTATTTATAAGTGTAACCTGTCTCACCTTTTCAGTGACTCTCCTAATCACTGCAGCAATTTAACACTTCACAATTATAATGTAAACTACATATGCAGAGGGCAGTCTAGTTCTTGGTGGATATGAAAGATGAAATTCAAACCTATTCAAAAGGCACTCTTTTGAAAAATGTTGTGGTCAAAAGGCTTTTTACTGGTCTTCTGATCAGAGTGTCATTGATTGTCATTCTACTATGAATATATTAACAAGGATAAAAGCTGACTCTAACCTCCCAGGCAGTTAGTCTTGTCCCACTGTGAAACTGGCTTAAATGAAAACAAAATGTGAATCAAAGACACCCTTCTGTGAAGTACTGACCAAATGATATATTTTATCTAACAGTTACAAAGTGGTCTATAATACAGAGATGTCTATATACATGTAAATAGTTAAAGATTCCAGTCACTACTACACAACATTGTTCTTGGATTGTATAGGATCAATAAAACTCCTTCTTATGCAGTGCAAATGGCTTCTTGTGTTTAATTCTTTACATGAAATTTTTTTAACTGACAAAGAATGTGTGTTGGGAAAAGGAGAAAGAGAAGCTAATGGAAAATGGAAAATGCTACTGATTACTGCTTTTTACATTTTACAAGAAGAAACAGTTTAGTGAATGTTAGTTTTATTTTACTATTAGTTTAACAAATACCCTGCTCTGGTAGTGTGGACACTGGGGCAAGTGGCTAGAAGTCCAGAGATTGAGAGTTTGAAGCCATAGCAGAAGTTCTTATGGTGTGGCCAAGTCAGATTCCAACAATTCTACAAAATACCTTGTCCCAAGGACACAAGAAAGGAAGTTTAACAAAAAAAAGGAAAAGTGTCAGTTAATTTAAACTTCTAATTTCCTCCTTGGTTATAAAACTCACCTATAGCTTCTCTCTCACATAACCACATCAAGTACATTCTTCAATTAACAGAGGTGGTTGAAATAGTTATGATCTAATTAAGTGCTTCTACTCATTGCTCAAAAGTCAAACAAATTCTCAAACCTGTTTTTGAGTTTTTTTAACTTTCCACCAAAACATTATTTTCACTTGTTCAATCTTCACCTCTTTCCTCTCAAGTCCTCCTCAGAACCAGAATGAGAAATCCCTGTGTACTAGCTAAAGCGCATCTTCCCCTAATATTTCCAGTATACAAGGAAATGATTCATGCCTTAAAAACAAAGGTAATTTCTAATGCAAATCACCCAGCATTTAACTTTCTGCATCTTTTTTTCCTCCATATATATATCTCAATTGTAAGTGCCCATCATCCTTCCTTGCAAAAAGAAATCACAATGGGAATGACCTGAAAACAAGGGTGTGGAACATTGGCACTCAAAGGGAGAACTCACCTTATTACAGAAAATCTAGAAATTTTAATTTCTTATCAAATACCTTGCTTATTTCTTGTCTGTGAACACACTTGAGACACAAAACTTAGTGCAGTATGTCAAAAATGTATTAAGGACTCAAATATTAATTGACTTCTCCCCCAGAAAACGGGTATGAACTCAGGTGACCTAAGTAAATTGGAATCTACAGTAATTGTCTTCTACCTCCATAGCATGATGACTGCCTTGTACTCTGACACTGAATTTTAAGAACATTTTAAGAACACATTTTACATGTCAGTTGTGTCTTTCAGTACATACTCATATTTTTCTTAAGATTAATCTGATTCACCACCTCTTGATAAGCAGCAATCATGAGTGCATGATGCATGCACATATATACACATACACACTCCTCAGACATTTTAGACCCCTTTCAAAATGATAAAAAAGTATAATGCTTTCCCTAGCTTAGTTTGCAGTTTCTTCATAAAACCCTAAAATATAGAAACATACAGCCACATTTCAATCTTGGTCACAGGCAAAGGTACCACTTCATGTAAAACTTACAATTCCTACTTAGAAACTAAAACACATGGGTTTTTTTTCCATTTGATTAGGCCTCATACATAAAAGACAGGTTCATGTCTAACGCTTTGCTATAAAAGGCAAAACACTGAAATGAAGGTAGCCATTGCATTTATACAATGTCTATTGTTTAGAGGAGTTTTTCATTTCTTGGCTCTTAATCTATGTATGCACACTTTGTAATATTAAATACACAGGGGTTAGATGGATCAGAGGACTGACAAGTTAAAAACATTTTAATCTCAAAGATATTGATAAATTTAAATGACCAAAGAAAGTTATTATCTGGCAGTGATTTAATGAACTAATTTAGTGGTCTGTACTTATATTTAAATCAAACTGAATTTCCATTTGTAGGCAATATCAGAAGAAAGAGTAAGGATTTGATAAGTTCTGTCGTTCATTTCATTCTCAATTGGATGAGGGTAGACCCATTATTTGAACAGTAGGAGGAAAGTTGGTCTACTGTTGCCCATATTGTACTTTTTAAGTGGATAGATAGCTTCTCTACTTTCCAGGCCTGCCAATTCAACCACTTTATTAAATTCACTTAATATCTCAAGATGTCATTGGCCCAATTCTGATGATAAAACCCTAGTGAAGGATGTTGAGAGGGTATGTAATATTTTGTGATTACTTCTTCTGATCAAACTATTGGCATAGTTATAATAGTGTTATTGTGGGTTATTAGAGTGTTTAAGGGTTTGAACCGTTGTTCACTATGCCTGGTCTACATTCAGATGGCTTATTTTAAGGTAGACTGGGAGCTGTAAGCAGTTGTTCTCTGTTCCAGCGAGCTACATGGGAAAACTGGTATAAGTAACTGGTGGCTCCATGGCAGGGTTGGCAGGTCTGAGCAGTGGGTGCCCAGTTCAGGGAGGGGAATGGGTGGAAGGGAGCTAAAAATAACCTAGTCAGGGTCATAAAATAGCACAGCCCTGGGGCTGGGGTGAGTGCCTAGGCAGGGCTGCACTATGAACACATACAAGTTATTTACACTATTGAGTTAACCCTTTTTTTAGATCAGCTTACACAATATCATCAGAGGCCATGTCCAGATGGTCCCAGGGGAGCTAGTGGGTGTGTGTGTGCGGGGGGGCGGGGGGGGGGAGTAAGTTGGCCTCAGTGGGGGTTGGTAACTCCACAGGGTTAGTGGATCTATGGGGTTGGGGGCTTGTCCATCCAGGGCTTCACCGGTCTACAGATTCAGGGT
This sequence comes from Gavialis gangeticus, assembly GCF_001723915.1. Taxonomy (NCBI): domain Eukaryota; kingdom Metazoa; phylum Chordata; order Crocodylia; family Gavialidae; genus Gavialis; species Gavialis gangeticus. The sequence continues at coordinate 74,925,699 of NW_017729031.1, forward strand.
AGATTGGGCATGAGTTAGCGCAATCTACATAGTTCATCTCCCAGATGACATACAGTTGGATCAGGCCTGATATTTTTTGCCCAGTCAAACCTTCCTGAATCTCTGTACAGATCAGCACTTAGATTAACCTAACGCTTGCCAAATGTACCTGTGTATAATGTCTGTACATACACTAAATTAGTGCACATACTCAGGTGAACTAATTTGGTTTGGGTACACCTTTTTTTGGAGATTCATGTCCTTTGCATGCCTGTATGATTGGGCATTTAGATCTACTTGAGCCTGGCTAGGTCAAACTAAATATAATGAGTAAACCTGGTTGATACAGAGTTGCTGTAATCCAGGGCCTAACCTAAAAATGGGTCAATCACAGGAACCCATCACGGGAGAACAGAGGGCAGAAAGCTAACATCTGAGGGGGTGAACACAGGATACAGGGTGAAAAGGGGCAGAGAAATGTAGCTGGTCCTGCATTGTTGCACATCAGCAGAACACTGTTGATCACTTCTGATACAGATGTTAGGATCAAAATATCTTTGAAATGATACAAACAATAAGGAAACAATAAAACATTTCCTGCTTGCAGCAGAATGATCTGGAATAATAATGAAACGATACCTACTATAGTTTGAGTTTTGCTTATTTCATTAAACTTGATTAAATTGAGCCAGTCTGGGTTTATAACTTGTCACAAAGACAAAAGGACTTTGACACATTTCTCTTCTGAACACATTATGGGGATTTATATTTCACACTTTACAATTATATCTGTATTAAAATGATTTAGCACTTCATACATAGAAAAAGTGATTCATAATTGTAGCAGTAAAAGCAATACAGAGTTAAGGACATCATGAAGGAAATGAAGCAGGAAAGCAAGAGGTTCTGAATGAAGCAATCATTACTTTAGAATGGGAAAAAAATCTCTTTCTGTTCTTGTCTACTTTATTGTTATTCTGAGTTAGATATAAATGACAATACATTCTGCTTAAAGAATCAATTCTTAAATAAAAAAACATACCTGAAATGCTATTCAAGTTTACACTCTCATTTTATTCTAAACACAAGACATTTTTAGGATTGACAGCTTCTCACATTTGTGTAGAGAGATTCCTTTTATGTCCATAATATCTCTGACAGGAATTTTCTGACAATTCTTTAGTCTTAAAATCAGTGTTTGAAATAGGGGTGGGTAAGTAATGTTCTCCAAACCTACAAAATATTCTGAAATATATATTAAAAAAATACCTTTCATGAAGTGGTGTTGAAATCTCAAAAATCATTTTGTAAAACTGAAATCTAAATAAAAAATATCAGGGCCTAGTGAAACATTTAATTTTGATACTTTTGAAAAGTCTTGTTTTGATTTCAATCTGATCTTTTTACAGTTAGCTTCAACTTTTAGACAAAAAATTGTTTGGAGCCAGAAAACTGTTTTTTTTTCATTTACAAAGTAAAAATATGAAACCATCTTATAATCTCAATATACAGTTAAATGTATGTCAAAACAAAGACTTTCCTGTGAAAAGACTCCCCATTAAAAATAGCTTCTTATATTTTTTGTCAAAAAATTCTCAACCATCTCTGCTTTAAACAAAGTATGGGTTGGCTTGTCAAGAGCTGAGAAAAGCAAAATTAAAGGGTGAAACTTAAGCTCTCATTAAATCATTATTTTAGGCTGACCAATTCAATTAAAATTTAAAAAGTATAGGTTTGATTCTTATCTGATATAAAATTGCACAACTGATTGAATTCGACAGATCTACACCAAATTTACTCCATCTGAGAGCTTGACCTCTTTTAATTCGCAATGGGATAGAGGAAATGGAAGTTTAAGATTTTTCCTGTTAAAATATATTATACTCACTAAAATATAATCTTTAACATTTGATTTTTTGTATCTCTATTTTTTGATAGCTCTCACAGAAGTGTTTGTAGTTTCTTGGTTTTTGTTCAAGCTTCTCCAGAAAATATATAGAAGGCTATTTATTAAAATAAAATTAAATTAAATAAACCAATTTTGCTTTAGGTTAAATACAATGATAATTAGTTACCCCTTAACTATTTTTCCAAGTGATTTTAAATCTATAGTCAGGGTTGTATGCTTCACAAATTAAATATTTGAGGGTAACTAACAGGATACAGTCAAAGATAGGTCCGTGGGTCAAAACAGCTTAATGAGAGCAAACCAAAGGAAGAAACATGTTTCATAAAACCCAACAAAGTGAAGGGAGCTATAAATAACAAAAGAATTCTGCAGTTAATATTTTTCGGCTTGCAGTACATCATTTGTTCTTAAGTGTCTGTTGATGGGCTAGAGTTTCTAAAATTAACATTGTGATAACCTATATAGAAACCAAAACACATTAAAAATACTGTTGAATTAGTTATTTTCACAGAAAACATGTTTGTTATTTTCACATTATATTTCTGTTTGTTTGTTGGTTATTTAAATAACCAATCAGGAAACCATTTTAAATTGATTTTTAAAGAGTAAGTTTGAAAATAGACAGTAATTGTGTAATTTTTAATGAATCATCTGAAATGATCAACAATGTGACATTTAGCAGTTCAAAAGTATTTTTGTGTCATCTTGTGGTTGCTGTGATTATATTGCACTGAATTATAGTGCTTTTACACCTAACAGTTTTTAAAAATCAAATACTGGCTGTAAGGCAATGCAAGTTTAATTGACTGTAACAATATAATTTTGGTTATGAAAACTAGATTTGTATATACAATTTATGGGTGTAATTACAGAAATATATATTTTAATTAATGTGTAATTTTTAATAAAACCTGACCCCCTAATTTGTATACTCATTCAAGTCTGAGGGTATGGCTAGATGTAAAAATACAGCATTTCTTTTATCCTTTAGTAAGTGGAAGATAAATCAAGGCAGTTTACCTAAATGAAACAATTGCTAAACCACCACATTCTAGACCCTACTTGCCACAGGATGGCATAAGGCGTATGAAACAGGTACCTCAGACCAACTAAGGCCAGTAGGTTTCCCCTCCCTTTAACTTGGTATATGTGCATACTCTGACACTACCTTACTGCACTGGTAGAACACTATTATAATGTCCATTGACTTCTGTGAGGTTACAATGACTTCTGTGAAGTAAAGCAATGATGTAAAGGAGAGGAGATTCTGATACATTGACCTCTGATTTTTCTCAGAATGTTACCTTGTCTATGTTGTAATCACTTTTTGCATGAAGTTAGAAACATATGTCCTGATAACTGGTTGATCTGGAAGAGGGGAAGGGGAGACATGAAAGGAGAAGAAATGAAAATCTGAGCAAGGTATGGTGATCTAGATGTGTTCACTAGTTTCAGCACATGCATGGCACTTAATTGGCACTATAAATTGTCAAACAATCTGGGTCTTACTGCTAGATAATTCTCTACTAGGCTGGCTCTATCAACAGCTCCATTTATCTAGAATAAAAACTGAAGTTTCCAAAGACCCATTAAACAGAGGGTAAAAGCTCATGGGAGTTACAAAAACTAAACTCAATCTGGTTTCAAGTGGATTTTGGCTCATATGATTTGTAGTTTTTCATGCAGCCATTAAATATCCATTTCATTGTAAGGGAGCAAGCTGATTGGATATAAAACTGTATTAAGCTTCATTGTCCTTTTGTTTGGAAGTCCATGCAAATATATAGACTGCATTGATATTTTGGGGAAGTTAGATAAAAAGGAAAAAGATGGCAATAGGAAGGGTAAATATTTTCTCTACAGATGTTGCTCTAGTTTTGAAATGACTTCCTTTCTTTATTCACAGCAACATTCTAAAACAAGTTTTTAAACAATTAACTTGAAATGCTTAAAACTGGAGACTGGAGATTTCACCAGTGTTATACCAAAATGGACCAAAGAACCTATCACTGGTGCATTTTGCATAATGAATCTCTCTCTCTATCTTGTTGAACCTTAATTTTGGGTGACTCCTGCAGCTCTTAACCCTGGACAGCCCTGGCCTGTCTGCACATTAACACCATTAAATGGTTTAAAGCACTCATTCTGCAGCTCAAAGTTACACCATTCCAGGGCAGGATTATCTCTTGATCTGCATAACCAAGCTCCTATTCCATTAACATGTGGCCAGTACTCATAGATAGGCCAGTCAAACTGAAGGTGTGACTGCAAACTATGATAGAATCATAGAATCATAGAAGTAGGGTCGGAAGGGACCTTGTAGATCTTCAAGTCTGACCCCCCGCCTGGGTGGGAGAAAAACTGGACTCAAATGAGTCCAGCCAGGTAGGCACCAAGCCTCTTCTTAAAGATCCCCACGGTAGGAGCCAGCACCACTTCCCTTGGAAGTTGGTTCCAGCTCCTAGCCACCCTAACTGTGAAGTAGTTCTTGTGGATGTCTAATCTAAACCTACTCTCCAATAATTTGTGTCCATTATTCCTTGTTATGCCAGGGGGTGCTAGGGGAAACAGTGTCTCCCCCAAACCCTTCTAGTCCCCCCTAATGAGTTTATAGACAGTCACCAGGTCCCCCCTCAGCCTTCTTTTGTGAAGGCTGAACAGGTTTAGGTCCCACAGTCTTTCATTGTAGGGTCTGCCCTGTTGTCCCTGGATCATGCGGGTGGCCCTCCTCTGGACCCTCTCAATGTTGTCCACATCCCTCCTGAA
>NW_017729031.1:74935352-74979681 GCF_001723915.1 Gavialis gangeticus
CAGTATTGAAACACATCCTGTTTATGTTAGCCCACTCCTGTAACCTATCCAGAGCTTGCTGCAATCTTTCCCTCCCTACTAACATGCTCACCTCACCCCAAATTTTGGTATCATCAGCGAATTTAAACAGGTTGCTTTTCACCCCGTCGTCCAAATTGCTGATGAGGAAATTGAACAGCATAGGCCCAAGGACTGAGCCCTGGGGGACTCCGCTGCCCACTTCCCCCCAGGTTGAATATGACCTGTCCACCACCACCCTCTGAGTACGACCCTTGAGCCAATCTGCAATCCATCTGAATGTGGAGTGGCATCAGGCATGGGGAGAAACAGGAAGTGGTGATGGGCAGGGGGAGAAACAGTAGTGACTGGGAAGCAGCAGCAGTAGTATCGGATGGGTATGTGAGATGGAAAGCAAGGAAGTAGTGGGGAGGTAGTGTCAGTGGGCAGGAGCATGAGCAGGTGCTGGTGGCCTGGGGCTGGTGGGGATCCAGGGTGGGGCAGCAGCAGCATGGAGCCTGGGTGCTTGGTCTGCCTGGTTTCACCACATGAGGCTCACGCACAGTCCATGAGTGCCATACTTGATGGAGCCAGCAGCCTGGCCCCATCCCTCTCTCTCTCTTCTACCCACCCACCATAACCCCACACCCTCCCCCACAGTCTCTGTTTCAACTACATACCTCACACCCTTCCACACCCAGCCACCATGCCATATGGATACATACCTGGTTAGGATATTATGGTCAATGTCAAGTCATCAATGGCTCAGGGGAGAACCTATCTAATGAGATTCCCCAGGAGTCTGTCAGGTCCAGTATTCTTTAACATCTTCATTAATGATTTGAACAATATAATTGAGTACACACTTATCAAATTTGCAGATGATATCAAATAGATGCTTTGGAGGGTAGGACTAGGATCCAGAATGACCTGGATAGATTGAAAAAGATGGTCCACGGTCAATATGATGAGATTTAACAAGGACAAGTGCAAAGTCCTGAACTTGGGATGCAATTATTGTATGCACAAATACAGACTGGGAAATGACTGACTAGGCTGCAATACTGTGGAGAAGGGCCTGGGGGTTACACTGGACCATACACTGAATGGAAGCCAACAGTGTGCTCTTGTTGCAAAAAAGCCAGTAGTATACTGGGTTGTATTAATTGGAGTGCCACTTGCAAATCAAGGAAAGTGGTTCCTTTGCTGTATTCAGCTTTAGTGAGGCCTTACCTGGAGTACTATGTCCAGTTTTGGACAAATATAATTATGGTCCTGGAATGTAAGACTTTAAAAAAATGCTGAAACAACTAACTTTATTTAGTTTGGAGAAGAGAAGACTAAGGGGGGGATTGGATAACAGTCTGAAAGTACCTGAAAGTCCATTATAGAAAGGACGGAGATGGCTTTTTCTCTGTGCCCATAAGAGACAGGACTAGGAGCAAGTTTCAGCAAGGAAAATTTAGGTTGGCGATTCAGAGGAACTTTGACTATGATGGTGGTCAAGCATTGGAACAGGCTGCCTAGAGAAACTGGAATCTCCATCCTTAAAAATTGTCAAGAACAGTTGGGACAGACATAGCTGGAATTGTGCAGTCAAAAAAATCTCATTTTGAGCAGTGGGCTGGACTAGATGAGCAGGTCTATTCTGGCCTACTTTCCTTTAATACTTTGATCTTCATAGCTGGCTGAACATGACTACAAATTTGACCCTACATACAAAATGAAGCTCAGTTGTGAGGATACTGGCCTGGGATTCTGTTCTGTATATTCTATATATAATATTAGACAAATCACATTGCCTCCTTTGTGTTCTTTCCCAGATTATATTTGTTTGGGTTTAAGTGTTTGTACAGGTCATTAAAATGCTCAAGTCCTATAAGTGTTATAGATTAAATATATCTTTGACACACTAATAGTCTCCTCAAGAGCATCCTCTTCAGATTTAAGACCACCAGCCAATACTTTAACAGTAGAAACTCAGGTCCTTTTAAGACCATGGTTTTAATTATATTTTCTTTTGATTCACCATGATCACCTTAGTGAATCTGACTTTAGTTTTCTATCTATAACTGAATTAACTAGCCTTCATAAGACATATTACTATTTCCTTCAGGATACTATATCACCAGGAAAATATGTATAACAGTAAACAATCCATGAGCAATCTAGTTTACCAAATATTTCCTCCCAAGCTCAAGGGATATAGTTAGTCCTTTGTTCCACCCTATGTCTCCTGTTGTTTGTCTCATGTCACTGAATGGAATCCCCCTATCCTATATTAGATTGATTGTTTATGCCATTGTTTTGTAGCTATCAAGCAGTTTAGATCAAGGCATACAATTGTGAGGAGGAAGGGATTTCTTCTAAACTTGTTTTGTAGATGAAAAATTGTGCTTCCAATATTTTCAGGAATCAGAGATAAATGTAACACTTTCAGCACTGAAACAACAGTCTTTGAATATTCCATATGTTCACAGCATCTAAAGCGTCTAAAAATGGTCTCTGTAATTCCATGCTTCTAAGGTCTTGTATCAGTCACAAAAACTAAAACGACAAACATTGAAAAGTGCAAAGCTGATGTCATATTATTTTGTAATTGTTTAATGGCCCTGCTTATGGTGAAGGTTTAAGTGAAGAAGCATAAAATCAATACACTATGTGAAAGGTTAATACCAAGCATCTTCCCTTAGTTTTTTTTTAAATCTATATATTTCGATGAAGAACCATATAGATTCTCCAGTTAGCAGGAAATGGTATAGCTGTTGGCAGATGATTTTCTGGCAGCTAGATAAGGCATTATTATTATTATTATTAGGAAAATGGGCACTTATCCTCCCTCTAGGAGTTCTAAATGTAGATATAGTCCAGTCTGTAGGAGTCATGCTGTGCATGATAAAAATGGGTAAATGGAAGGCTGGAAAACAGCTCTCAGGTTTTATTACTGCAAAATCTAGGGTCATAAAGAGACCTAAACCTAAAAGAAAAAAAGAGCATGAGAAAATAATCAGAATGTACAAGAATTCAGAATAGATTTTATATTACTTCATATTGTAAAGTTTCTTTTCCTCTACACAGTCTCTTACTAAGTGAAGAAGTATTCAAAGTGGGCCTATTTAACTTGTTTTTAGATGGTTATTCAGGCACTGTAACAAGACAAAACAAAACAAAACAAAACACATGACTGCAAACTGTTTTTGACCAGGTCAAATGCTCAGACAGTTATATATTATTATAACAACCCTGGGACTTGTCAACAGACTAATATTCAGGAATTTGAGAAAGCTAAGTGTTCAGCTTTCCTGGTATAGTATAGTATAGTATAGTATGGTATAGTATAGTATAGTATAGTATAGTAGCACCTAGATACCCTAAATTAAACTGAAGGATTATTGTGGCACATCCAGTATATACATTTAGCAGAGAGAGTCCCTGCTCTGAAAAGCTTACAATCTAAGGCCATGTACAGGTGTTGCATTTTTACAAGAAGAACTACTGCTCTCCCAGCAGAAAGTACAAGCCTTCATTCAGTTTCTCCTGTGGGAAATATGCCTTTCCAGGAGAAAGATCTTGCAGGTGTCAACCTGGAAGATCTCCCTTGTAAGATGTACTCTCTCCCATGAATGAATGCTTGTGCACTTCTCTCTTGGTCTGCTCCAGGAGGGAAGGAGAGCAGCAAGGTATTGTTTCCTGCCTCTTCCCCAGATCTGGGACTTCCCAGTTTGGGGAACAAGCTAAGGGCTTTGCCCTGCTGCTCTCCTCCTCTCCTCCAGGAGGGCAAGTGAGCAGTCACTGCTAATTTCCACTGCACCCTTCCCTCCTGAACTGGTACTTTGCTTTACCACACTCCTTCCCATATCAGGAACATCACGGTCTGGGGAAGAGGCTGGGGGATTTGCTCTGCTGTTCCCTCAGCTTTTCTCCCAGAGGCTGTGGTTACCAGGTTTGTATGCACCCTGTAAGGAGGAACTACCCTCAACCCTGCCACACACAGCCATATGGCCTTAGCCCTCTTGCTTTGTCCCACTGTGGAGGAGTAGCCATTCCCTGATATTCCAGACTGGGAGTCCTTGAAGTGGGTGGAGGGCTTTCCTCTGCTACCTCAGTTGCCCCAGGACCAGAATGAGTAAAGCAGCAACTACTCCTCACACCTTCTCCAGACTGAATTCCAGTCTCAGAAAGGTATGGAGAGCAGTGGAAAGCGGGTAGCTATAGACTGCATTCCTGTACTGCTCCCTCTCCCTCAACATTTTCCACAGCTAGAAATGAACATCTGCTCAAGGCCTCAACAGAGAATAAACAAACTCTATATAAATAATATAAATAAATAACAGCATTAATATGTTACAGATGTAGAATTAAAGCACAGAGGAAATAAGGGTTAGATTCAATAAACTTTTAGGCACCTTGTGGCAGAATTCAAAATTCTGGTATAGGTATTTAGGTTTCCCACACAGTCCATAGGGAAAGTTTTATACTTCAGAATGGGATCCAAAGAAGCAGGGAACCATCTACATTCCCTGTGATCAGCACAGAGATGCTAAGACCTGGCCAAGAGGGAAATGAAGAGACAGTAATCCCATCCTCCAGATGCCTCACTCAGGGCTGCAGGAGGTGACCCTGCCCACTTGAAATCCACAACACAGACCCCATTTTTGAAGGTAGCTGATTAGACACTGTCTTTCAATGAATAGAATATTGGACTTACTCTTTTGCTTTAAAATACAGTTGAAGAAGAATGTTGATGATGGTAACACACCTTTATATAACATGCTAGAGTTTAGCTCACTCACACAGGATGTAGGAAACCTAGATTTAATACACTTTTCTGTTTGAGGGTATTCAAAATCTCACCTCCCATCTCACATGAGAGGGTCTCTGTGCTTTTCTCCATCTACCCTGTTGAAATTGTGCAAAAAAAGAAAAAAAAGAAAAAAAAAAGGGATGTTTGGGCAATAGTGAAAATAGAATAAAAGGACACAACAGAGTGTAAAATTAGACCTGGATTCCTATCCCTGATTCCAGGAATGTTTTTTGTACTTTATCCAATGACCGTTTAATGTAGGATTCAGAAATTGTCTTAGGAAAATGGACTGGTTCAGATCTCAGTTGTATTTTTTTAGCAACTGGGCTACAGAGCCATGTTCCGTTTTGTACTCATTTCTGGTGACTACTATATTTTTGGGAGCCCAGTCTTCTGAACACATTAGCATATTGTGAAATCAACTATTGGATTGAGCCCCTCAGAGGAAATAAGTGAGTAATGCCTTGTTTTTGGAAAAAAAAAACAAGAGGAAACCTGAGAAATCAATATGATCTACTCCTCATCTAAGATGCAGTGTGGAGAAAAAGCAGGAAGAACTGGAAGCCTTTACAAAATTATATTAAATCGGGATAACTGAGACTTGATGGTATAGTTCATGCAACTGGAAGATTGATAAGGATGGGTATAGCTTGTTCAGGAAAAGAATAAAAGAAAGGACATGTCTAAAATGAAATTGGAAGTATACCTGGTGAAAATAATTTGTTTAATGTAGAAGGCAAAACCAGCAAGAAGCTCTCATAGTGAGTGGCTTCTTTGAAATCAGGACTAGGAGGAAGAGAATGAAGTTTTTCAATGTAAACAACTGAAGCATACAAAGAACAAGACTAATTAGGGGGTTATAGGGACTAATTACCATGATATCTGCTGGAAATGTAATACAAAGTTATACAGACAATACAGTAAGTGCACACTGAGTTGGGACAAATTTTTGGTACAGATGATGGAAAAAACTAAGAGGAAGTTCCTTTTGATTTGCTGTTCACCTGTAAGGAGAAATTAGAGGAAAATATGGAGGTGGGGGGAAACTTGGTACTAATCATGGAATGATAGTGTTATAATTCTAAATGAGGGAGAATATCAGAATAAAAACTTTGGAATTGAGAAAACATACTTTAACAATTTCAGGTAACATGTAGACAGGTTTCCATGTGAGGCAAGTATCAGTGAAAAGCAAGTGGAGGAAAGATGGTTGTTTCTTGAAGAGGCAATTTCCAGGGCACAAGAACATGTTATCCTGATGCAAAAGAAGGATGATGAGCATAACTAGAGATCTGCTTGGTTAAACTATGAGCTCTTCAATTAACAGAAACTTAAAAAAAACCCATACAACATGTAGAAATGCGGCCATAGGATTCAAAATAAGAGTACAGTATAAATAGTATAGTAAGACCATTAGGGAAAACATCAGGAAGGCTAGGGCAAACACTGAGATGCAGCTAGCAAGGGACATAAAAAAGCAACATAAAAGTCTACAAATGTGTTAGAAATGAGAAGAAGCCCAAAGGAAGTGTAGCTCTCTTACTGAATGGAGAGAAAGAGTTGATAATGGGCAAAGCAAAGGATGCTGACATAGTTTGTTTTATTTCAGTCTTCACACGAGTTCACCACAAATGATAGCAAGGACAGGAGGATAGATACTCAACCTAGTGTAGGAAAAGAATATACTAGAACAGGCCTTTGCAAGTGGTGGCCTGGTTGCCACTGCCCCACCCTGCCACTGCTCCTGCTATAGCAGCTGGGGTTTTTTAGCGGCTTTCCACCATCCTCAGTCTTCTACTTCCTGCCCCGTTCCTAGGGTATGATTCACAGTGGGAAGGGGGCCAGGGGGCCCATGCTGCATGCACTGCACAAGACAAAGCTTGTGTTGCCAGCACTGCAGGCAGGCAAGTTATATGGACAGGAGAGGAAAAGACAAGACAGGAGAAAGTAGGGGGTGCTGCATATGTGACAGAGGGGAGCCAGGCTGTGGGAGAGGAAAAACAGTGCTTTCCATGCTGTGCACATGGCAAAGGAATGCCAGGGGTGGGGTTGGGGGGGGCGGCAATGAGGGAGGGAAAGCACCTACATAGCGAGCAACTCTTGCGATTGCAGCCCATGCCTTGTGTAGTCCCTAGGACTGGCTGGTGCCACTTGAGGTGCCTGGTTTCCTGGAAGTTGGAGTTCTGTTCTAGAAGTTATTTAAATAAGCTAGATGATTTCCATTTAACAGAGCCGAATGAAATTAATCATATGGTACACAAGGAATTGGCAGAAGTAATTGCAGAGCCATTGGTTATCATTTTTGGAGAAGATATAGTGGTCAATTGATGTCACAACAAACTGGAAAAGGCAAATATATATTTAGGGAAAAGGAAAAAGATGGACCAGGGAATTACAGATCAGCTGGTCTTACTTTGCTATCCAGAAACGTAGTGGAGCATATCAACAAACAATGTGAAAACATCTATAGGATAACAAGGAAATAAGTAACCACCACCACTGATTTGATAAGAGAATCTTGATAAGAGGAAATGATATATAACTAAGTTGATTTCCAGTTATAATAATGTTTTGTGGATAAGGGAGGAATAGCGAATATGATGTACCATGACTAACATTATATCTTGTAGCATTTTTACAAATGTCAGAAGGCAGGGGAGATATGCAGCATACAGACTGAAAAAAAATATGGAGAGCACAAGCTTTTGTGAACTTCAGTTCACTTATATCATGAGAATATGATCTAACTAAAACTGCTGTAATCTGGCTGGATAATCCTACTCAAGGAGTAGTCATCAAAGCTTAATGTCAACCTTAAAAGAAGGTATCAAGCAGATTTACCCAAGGAGTCCATCTTGGTCCCATATTGTTTAAAGCTGTTCAAAATGACTTGGAATTAAGTATATATTTATTCAGTGGGTGGGATAGCAGAGATTGAGATAGAGGATCAGTTTAGAATTCAAATTATAAAGTAGAAAAAAATGGATATATAGGATCAAATTCAATAAGAATAAGTGCAAGTGATATACCTAGGAAGGAACCATCAAATACAGAAATACAAAATGGAGAATGACTGCCAAGGTTGCAGTATTACAGAAAAAGAGTTATTCTAGTAGATCATAAAATGCACATGAGTTAGCAATGTTTACAGTAATAATTAACAGTAATATTGTAAAACAAACAAGGAAACAAAAAACCTAATAGCAAACTGGGTTGTGTAAAAAGTACTTTTATCTTCAAGACACAGGAAATTCCACCTCACCTGGAATACTGAGTCTAGTTTGGATACCATATTTCAAGAAAGATGTGGATAAATTGAGAAATATTCAGAAAGCAACAAAAATACTTAAAAGCCTAGAAATGTGATCAGTCTAGAAAGCATCTGGGTATCACAAAAGCTGTATACTCGGATAGTTAACTTTGTGCTTAGTTGAATTTTGAAACATTACCTAGTACAGACTTAAAGCATGCTAGCAGTCCTCAAATACAAAAGACATTGCTATAAATAGCATTGCTATCAATTTTTCTCTGTGGCCAAGGGATAGAATGAAAAGAAGTAGGCTTAAATTAAAAGGAGATTTAAGTGCTATATTATGGCGGGGTGACCAAACATCTTAGCCTTTTTATCTGTAAGCAAAAGTCCTGACATAACAGGACATGAACTTTTGAGATGAACACACTCCTGAGTCAATGAAATGAGTACAGGACTCCAACTTCCTTAAGTGACTTTAAATTAAATGACTTTTTCCAGGAGCTCCCTTTAAACTGGTTGGGAGTTGTATGCATCATTTCCGCAACACCAATGGAATTCAGAAACTTCTAGAAATAGGAAGCAGTTGAGTACAGGCTTTCTGAATTTTGATTTTCTTGTATTTATTCCACCGAATTTCAACTTTATATGACTTAACTTGTTTGTTTATTTATTTATTTATTCTGTTCCTAAATGATACCCAGGCCCTAGGGCCTGAATCCTTTTTTTTTTTTTTTCCTACTACTATTACTACCACTACTGAAATAACCAAGGAATGGAAATAAAGTCCTGATATAACTATATATATGGGATTTCTTGTGCAATAGAGTATGAGTGTTGTGTACTGTATGAATAACATAATGCTGCTGAGTTTACCAAAAATTTCTCAGGAGATCAGTACTCATGGGAAAACAGTAACAGAACTTATCTGTCTTCCCTATGAAGTTGAAAATGGATAGGAACTGAAGCTGACCGTACTGTGCATTAGTATGCATTATGAGTGAATGACTATTGCAACTTAAATCTTTCCTGCTTTTCATTCCTTAAAAAGCTAGTAAACAACTTATTGATTTGTTAAACAAAATGCATCTGGAATGTGGAATGGTGAAATGATTTGCAGGTGACCAGTGATTTAAATAGGAGGCAGCTGCTACTGCCTTTTATTGGAAGCCATATCCTAATGCTGTGTGCAAGATGAGGTCTGAGAATCCCTATTGGAATTGGCCTTTTGGGAAAGACTTAGTGAGGAGAAACACTTCATTTTTGGATCCTGAACATCTATTTGGGGGTTTAGATGTGAGCTAGGCATTGAGCTGCTCAACTATGTGGGAACAGAGGCAAAGAAAAATATGAATAACTTTTCTTCCCTCTAAAAGGGACATAGAGCTTTTCTATTGGACATACTGACTTTAACAGAACTAGGGACATGTTTAAAGTGAGGGAATTCCTTCAGTGCCCTGGTGAATAAGTCTGAAATCAGCAACTTGGCTAGGAGTTTGTAAAAGTGCAGAGATTCAGTTTAGATTAAAATCCCTGTTTTTTACACAAGTAGCTGAAATATCTGATTTTTTTACACTTCTAAATATAAACTTCCTACAATTCTTACATAATTTTGGCTATGCTAGAACCTGGTAAGAATGCCTCTTGCCTTTCTTTATATGGCTACAACTAGAAACTAATACACACATGAACTTAAAAAAAAGAACATTAATTAAACTTTTAAAACTTTCAAATATGCTCTGCTTATCCAGGAGTGTAAGTAAAGCTTTTTATCACTTTTTTTTTTTATCACTTATGGTTAGGGGGCTGGGGCACATGACTTATGAGGAGAGGATGAGGGAACTGGGTTTGTTTAGTTTGCAGAAGAAAAGACTGAGGGGGGATTTCATAGCAGCCTTTAACTACCTGGAGGGTGGTTACAAAAAGGATGGAGGTAGACAGTGGTGACAGATGACTGAATAATGGTCTCAAGTTGCAGCAAGGGAAGTTTAGGTTGCATATTAAGAAAAAACTCTCTCACTAAGAGGGTGGTGAAGCACTGGAACAGATTACCTAGAAAGGTTGTGGAATCTCCATCCTTAGAAGTTTTTAAGGCCCAGCTAGACAAAACCTTGGCTGGGATGATCTAGTTGGGGATGGCCCTGATTTGAGCAGGGGGTTGGACTAGATGACCTCCTGAGATCCCTTCCAACCCTAATTTTCTATGATTCTATGATCATTTCTTGCCTTTTATGAATTTTTGGAATATTATTTTCCCTATTTTTCTGAGTGTCGTGTGCTCTTACAATGATTTAACTTGCATACAGCATATGAAGCCACAATTTCTCCTCTATTAAGTGTGTTTAGTATAAATCCAGACTCAATCTATTCTTGTGTGGGATGTTTAACAATTATAATTTTTGCAAGGGTAGTTGGACTTAAATGATATATTTCTAAATTGTTTATAGATCAATAGCTCCTGACACTAGAGTTAGAATTAATTTAGCATTCTTGAAGTCCTTGCCCAAGTTACAGTAGCCATGTGTTATTAAAGAGATCCTGTGACTGAAAGCTAAAGAAATTGGGATTAGTTACAAATTATAATCTTCTCAAATAAACTATGTAAATTTTATCTAGCAATGTGGTGGACTCTTCATCACTCCTTAAAACAAGACTGTCTTCTAAAAGCTATGGCTCAAACAAAGATTACAGGCTTGCTGCAAAAATTATTGGATGCAATTTTATGGCATGTATTATGCAGAAGATCCAAAATGGGATCTTGTGGCCTTAAAAAATCTATTAATGTCTGGTAAGTAGTTTTGTAACAAATAATAATTGCCTAAACATTAGATTTATGTCATAGTCAACTGATATTATTTATATATAATGTTAACTACAACCTTGGAAAGACACTTTCCTCCATTTAACAAATCCTTGACATGGGCTCTATCTGAAATTTTAGCAGCCTGGAACAGCCTACATTTATCTTACAAATAAGAAAGTTATATAGGCATTATTATTAAAAATGCATTTTAAATAAAGATAAACTAGTATTACAAGAACATATGAAATCCTATTTAGTCTTATCACAATGACAGTTTATCTAAATAAGCACAAACAATTCACTCAAGAAAAGCAATCCAAAATTGAAATACTTTTCCTTTCTCTGTGATTTTTCAGTCTCATGGTCTTTTCAGCTCCTGTATCTGAATAAAGGCAAGGTTTCTTATCTGTCCCTTGCTTGATCACCACTGATTCCTCCCCTATCCCTTCCTACTTTTCTGAGCTTTCCAAAATACTTGCATGGAACCTGTGAAACAAAAATGTGATTCAGTGCCAAGTCAGGAAGAAATCTCCTGTAGCTAAAATAAACAGAATTTAAATATTAGAGCGGAAAGAAGAGGGTTATGAGTCATTTGTTATATTTCTCCCACTTCTTATTATATCTTGGCAATTTTTCTTATATAATATCTCTTGTCCCGTCTTTCTCTCCAAACTCTTTTAATCACCTCATTAAACCATAGTCATAGTCTCATAGAAACATAGAAAATTAGGGTTGGAAAGGAGCTCAAGAGGTCATCTAGTCCAACCCCCTTGTTCAAAGCAGGACCATTCCCAACTAAATCATCACAGCCAAGTCTTTGTCTAGCAGGGTCTTAAAACCCTCTAAGGATGGAGCTTCCACCACCTTTCTGGGTAACCTGTTTCAGTGCTTTACTACCCTCTTAATGAAGAATTTTTCCTAAAATGGAAGCTAAACTTCTCTTGCTGCAACTTGAAACTGTAGCTCCTTGTTCTGTCATCTGCCACCACTGGGAACAGTCTAGATCAATCCTTTTTGTAACCACCCTTCAGGTAGTTGAAGGCTGCTATTACATCCCGCCTCCCCCCCCCCCGTCTTCTCTTCTGCAGACTAAATAAGCCCAATTCCTTCAACCTCTCCTCATAAGTCATGCACACCAGCCCCCTAAGCATATCCTCAGCTGGATTCTCTTCAATTTCTCCACATCCTTTCTGTGGTGGTGGTGGGGGTGCGGGGGCCCAAACCCATTCACAATACTCCAGATGCAGCCTTACCAGTGCTGAATGGAGGAGAAGAATCACTTCCCTCGAACTGCTGACAACACTGCTACCAATGCAGCTGCGTATGCCATTAGCCTTCTTGGCAACAAGGGCACACTATTAGCTCATATTCAGCTCATTTGTCCACTGTAAACCCCCAGGTCCTTTTCTACAGAGCTGGGGCCTAGCCAGTCAGCCCCCAGCCTGTATCAGTGCATGGGATTGTTCTGTCCTAAGTGCAGGACTTTGCACTTGTCCTTATTGAACCCTATGAGATTTCTTTTGGTCCTTATCCTCCAATTTCTCCAGGTCACTCTGAATCATAGCCCTACCCTCCAGTATATCTATTACTTCCCCCAGTTTGGTGTCATCTGTAAACCTGATGAGGGTGCCATCATCTCACACATCAAATATGGTAACCTTCTGGTCCCTGGCTTTTCAGATTTTCACTCTATTCCCCTTCAGTCCATTGAAAATCTGGGTCTGAAAATATTTTTTTTCAGTTATGACTACACCGTTTGTGTTTTAGATCCATCCTTTACATGTCTGTTGCCTTCCGCATAATGTATTTTATTTTTTGAAACTGCTGTGTTATATTAAATATTGTGTATTTATGAAGTAGATTATATAACTCTACCAATAATATTCTAGGAAAGGCATTTCTTTTGTTAAATAGTAAACTTTAGGCAAACTGGTAAATAACATAGCAACTTCCTGGGTGCATCTACATATGTATTAAGGTGCTTTTTCTAATGCACATTACATTTAATACATCCAATTTGAGGTACTAAAGAAATGCACATTATGTTGTGTAGTGGGACCCAAGCTAAAGGGCTGCACTAGGATCAGGGTGGCAGGTCCCCGCACAAGCTATTCTGCCTTGGCCCTGTACCAGAACCGACTCCAGGTGAGTGCAGGGCCCCGGGCAGATCAGCTTGTGTGGGGACCCTCCCCCACCCCGGGATCAGGACAGTGGGTTCTGGCACATGCTGATCTGCCGCAGCCCTGCTGGCTCCAGGCAGCAGCACCCAGCTCCTGTCAGCCAGCAGGCAGATCCCAGGCCCACCTGCACCCCCAAGAGGGCTGTGCCAGTGTCCTCCTAGGGGTGCATGCCCCTTATCTGTCTGCTGGGTGACAGGAGGCAGGTGCTGCCACCTGGGGCCAATGGCAGCACCAATCCAGCCCACACCCAGTGCTCATCTGTGATCTGTCAGGCAGATTGGGTCCCATATCCCTGGAAGGGCTCTGGTACAGCCCCCATAGCCCTCCCAGGGGTGTGGGCAAGCCCCCAATCTGCTTGCCGGATGACAGGAGGTGAGTGCTGCCAGCTAGGACCTGTGCTGAAGCCAGTAAGTTTGGCTTCAAAACTCGAAACATTTTGAAACTTTTGAGACAATGGTAGGTAAAAGGAGTTCTCTCTCTCTTCATTATCAC
This sequence comes from Gavialis gangeticus, assembly GCF_001723915.1. Classification (NCBI taxonomy): domain Eukaryota; kingdom Metazoa; phylum Chordata; order Crocodylia; family Gavialidae; genus Gavialis; species Gavialis gangeticus. Next base: position 74,948,879 of record NW_017729031.1, read on the forward strand.
AGATGAACTTTTCAGACTTATTAGGTAGGTAAAAGTTACAGGGTTCTGACATAATTAAACTTGCAGTGAAATGTGCCCATTTATAGCAAGGGTTGAAATGAGACGTATGACATAAAGGATATTTAACATCAGAGGTACCAAATGATAGAGAAAATTATTGTGAATTTTCATTCATTTCACTCATATTTCCGACAGCAAATTAGCTATTACTTTGCTTTTAAAAGGAGACAGAACTAGTTTATCTGAATCTTCTCTGTATTCCAAGATTATTGAACAAAAGTATTGAAACTGGAAAGATTTTAGAGGCCACAGACACAAATAGGCAATTTAGTTTTAAAGGTAGGATACTGCTGTGAAACAAGGATGCCTATGAATATTAATAAAATAGCCTGAATAAAAGAGCAATGGATTTAGTTTGTTAAAAAAATTCTCTCAAGCAGAAATGTCTAACCTGTATCTTGCTCTAGGTATTTCTCTGAATTTATGAATGACACTAGTAGAGACATAATTCTAATAAAGTTAATAAAAGCACGCACACAGAATAGCTTGTCAATGCTGTGAAATGTAAATGCTTTCAGCCTCATCTCTGAATCTCATCATGTTTATGTACCTTCAACAGCTAGTGGCACTTTATGCTTACTTAGTTCTCGTAAGTGGCCTCTAATTACCAAACGGTTTGACATCTCTGCTGTAAAGTGAGAAGAGGAGCTAGTATTTTTAATGAATTTATGCTAAAATATGGTACTCCACAAGGGAATGTTATAAGCCTATTGCTTTTCAATAGCATGATTGATGATCCTGTAAATAGACTTTTGAATCATTCCAAAATAATGAAGGAATTATTTATGCATATTGTAGTTGTCAGAATGAAGCATAGGAGGAAGGCAGAGAGAGATGGTGACGGAGAGAAAGATTTTTGCTGACATTAAACTAAAATGCAAGTACCATTGCATGTACAGTAGTCATGTTTTAGACTCAGGGACAGATATCCAAATATTCCTCCTCCCTCCCCTCTCCCCCATTAATCAATGTCAATTTTATTTATAAGAAGGATGAATTTAGATAGGGAGTATTAAGTTGTCTCTGTATACAAGATCATTCAAGATGTCTTCAAAATCCAATTGCTTATTAATGCAGTTTAATAAGAAAATATATTGGGAAAGGACTGAATAACCCAACAAACAGGTCTAATGCAATGCTATGAGCAGCTGTATAGAAGGAAGAGGTCATTTTCTTTTGCCTTTTAGGTTTCCAGACCTTGGTCATATGCATTGCACGATTAGGATGTACTTTCTATTTAGGTTACAGGAGGCCAGCCAATATGCCTTTAGCACTTTCCTTCAGATATTTAATGGGCAGTAGATCTGGAAGGGAAAACATGATTCCCACCCTGTTTGACAGAGCCAGCTGTTCTATACAATGTACCACTATTTTAGGCATTTTATGTGGTATAGTTAAAGAGGATAAATTTGTCAGAGAAATGAGATGTGTTCATTCTTGGGCTGCAGTTTCAAACTTGGATTTCCCCCTATCCTTACCATCTGTTCTATCAGCTTCTCCATCCACCCCTCTAGCACTTGTCTGGTACTGCTCTGGTTCTTTCCAACATGCATAAATTGTCAAGGTTCTTTCAAATGGTCTTAGATATACTTGCTTCTAGGTGTTTTCTCCAATGCTCTGTTATCTTTCCAGCTTTCTTATATATGCCCTCAGTGTTCCAGGTCCTTCAGTGTTTTCACAGTTCTTTCCAATGTTCTGCAACTCTCCTTGTACCAAGAGCTTCCCATGTTCTCTGGACTTTCTCATATACTCCTCAAATTTTCTAGCCAACTCTTTAATGATTTCTTTTCTGTGATGATTCATGACACCTGCTAGACATTTCTGGTGTTTCCAAAACATTAAAAACATTCCTTTCAGTTCTCTTCAACAACTGTTTCAGTCATATAAACCACTTCTTACACATCACTTGAATTCTTATGCTGTGTAGACACTGAAGAGATCTTGAACTTTGATTTCAGCTTCTGAAGGGAGACTTCAGATAAAAATCATATCACTCCTTCATGCATGTGCATGTCCCCTCTACTATAATGTTACTTTTTCTTGCAGCAAAAAATATTAAGCGGACATATCACTGATAAATTATCTATGTTGCTGTTAGAAAATGTACTAAGAAACAGTGAGTTTTTTTACTAAACAATAAGATACCATTGCTTTCAAAAAGTACAGTAGCAGACCTTAAACTACAAGTTACAGTAGTTTTCAGCTACTGACACCAATTAAATGTCTATTGCTCATTTTCTGACACAGAACAAATTCACAAAGAATGCCATATTCAAGCCAGCCATTCCTTCACAGACTTTTACCTGCCCAAGAAGCAATGCTTTCATTCTGTGTAAACCCTTAAGAATAAGCCATTGATTTACATTTCTGCCAATAGCATTATTTAATAGATTCTTTAAGCACTGTTTGCATTACAAGGATGTAACTAGCTTTGATTTTACTATAACATTTCATGAGAGAATATCTTGGAGACTGCCCTTCTCATTAAACATCACTTTCAAAATAAAGTAGAGTAATAGAAAGGACTAGACTGGGTTAGCATTACTTATGCTGGTTAACTTATATTTATAGAGGGAGTCACCTTGAAATCAATGGAAACACTCATGTAAATAAGTGCTTCCCACTCTGAATTGGGGCTGCCCAATCCAGACCTAAATGACTTCCATTAATTCAGAAGTTAAGGAATGAGCAACTGATTAGTTGCAAAAACCATTAGAATTGTGTACAATTTCTTTTAATACTAATTTGTTAATCAAACTGCAAGTGAAACCCAGAGTAAAGAAATATGAAACTATAACCAGTAACTGAAATGTGAAGAATCAACAAGCATGGAGAGACTATCTAGTGGGGACAAGATTTCATTAGAAGCTCCATAATTGATTTTGAGAATTAATATTAATTTATAAACAAACTTGGCAAGAAACAGAAGATTTAAAGGTCTGGATAATTTAAATTTAAAAAAATGCTTATAAGAAAACATTTTCACTCTGGTTCTGCAAGCTTTCTTTACTCTCTCGCCCAGCTCAAGTTCTAAAACTAATTTATTGGAAACACATTTTGCATATGTTCAGGAAATTCATCCTGGATAAAATGAGTGCAGTGAAAGGCTTGCTCATAATCTGATTCTCGTTAATGGTATGGGATGTATCCATACTGTATTCAAAGGTGGGACTGACCCTTATGTAGATGTATACCTTGGGTCAAGTTAGCTACCCAAATATTTCCACAGGATCTGAGGTGGGTTTTTTTTCAGCTACTATTGAGTTCTGTGCAAGCATAGCTGTGCTACTAGTATTTGAGCTAGCCAATTTAAAGTTAAATTGGATATGTGTAAATTGGAGCTGCAGTTAACCTTTGACTTTGAGTCTTAGTTTGAAGGATACCTAGGCTTTGTGAAAGTTGCCTGTATGGGTGATTAATTGTATCCAAAAAGTTTACAAAACCTTTGTGGTTCAAAACCTTGTTCATATTTTCTAGATAATAGTGCACATGTGCTTTATTATTTCTCCTTTCATGTGTTAGGTTGTAAAACAAGTTTCTTATCAGAAACCTCTCTCTTCCATCTTGCAAAAAAACCCTCTCACAAGGGCCAGATTTGTGGAGAGACGCTTGTAGAACCCTGTGGAAGCTAATGAAAGTTGAAAATGAACTAGCAGTCATGTAGACAGATGAACAACAAAATATTCTTGAAACAGCAATACTTATTACTCAAACCATGCAGACTAGCAGCTGCTAAATCTGGTGGAATATTTCTTAAAGTCATATGAAACTATATATCCAAATGATAAGGCTCATGGCAGCCTTCCCTCTAGCCCAATATTTGATGCACCTCAGTTTACATTCCCTGGGCTGAACTTCCAGCCTGTGATTCAAATTGGTAGATCAGCAATCATTTTAAAAACTTCTCTCATTAAAAGGTTGATAAAATATAATAAAACGGTTAATAACTTTTCAACCAAACAAAATAATTTATTCAAACCAAAATAATTTTGCTATGGGCTCTGAATAAGTTTTACCCTCAAGGTTTGATTATTTTTTATTACCATAAAAATTTAATTATGGTAATGAAATAGAGATTAAAGGGCAAGAAAACCTGTAAGATCTGTAAGATAGCATGTCAGCTAATGTGTAGATAGCAGCTGAGAAAAAATGTAATTGTTGCAAGAAGTACAGATATGGTTTATGAGCATGCTTCAAAATCCATGGAAATCAGAAATAGCCTTTCTATTTACTTCAATAGGTTCTGAATTAGACCACTCTACAAAAGCCATCTTTTTTTCTGTCTGTTCCAATCTAACAAGCTGTTAATCAACTGAGACTATTAAAACAACGTGAAACTGAAATGTCAGTAAATAGCATTGTTCCAAACGAAGTACAGTAATGATCCTCATGACACTAAAAACTAATAAGAATGAGTCCTTTGGGTTTGGATATCTCAGTATATTGGTATCACCCCTTAGGTATGGGCTTGTAGAGTTTATTGCTGAGTTGTCTAAGGCTAGAGACAGAAATGACACATAAATTGGTATAAGTATTCAGAAACCAGTTCAAATATGTAACACAACAGAAGTTCAGGGCATATAAATTGCTTTCAAAATGGCTGCAACTAGTTTAAGATAAACCTGGATGGATGTGGTATCAAACTTAAATGATTTAGGTTAAATTGGTTTATTGAACTTCTGTCCTAGATCACCTCCAGATTCAAGTTAACTCATAGCCCCCAGCCTCCCAGGATACTTTGCACCTCCTCTGCAACCCCCTACCCGTCTCACACTCATAGGGTGGGTGGGCTAGCTGTGGCTCAAGCTGTTTGCTCCAGCTGAACAGGGAGGCATGCTCTAGCACTCCTCTGACTTCTGGCCTAGGCCACTGCAGACATGTGGCGGCATTTTCAGAATCAAAAGTGAATGTCTGTTCACTAGCTTATCAGTTCAATCTACACAGCTTAGACTAGCTTGTTAAGATTGAACTGATTCACTCTGGGCTTTTTGACTGACTATATTTAGCCTTAGTGTTGTTTTGATTTCCTTGATTTGATGAAACAATTAAATTAAAACAACAGTGGAAGATATTCTCTTTCTTACTGGAAAATGTTACATTATGATTTTTTTGTACGTCTGCAGCGCTCCAAATAATACATAGGAATATTCTGGTAACTGAAAGAAGTAGTTTGAGTACTCTTACTATCAACAAATTCTTTATTCCCTTGCAAATCAGACTGCTGGAGAACATATTTAACTTACATCATCCCCACTGTTATCCTTTGCATCAAAGAGATGATTATTTATGCAACAAGACGTAACTGGGGAAGCAGTTTCTCTGAAATAATCACACCTCTGGGACATTACAAGGCACAAGGTTCATTACTGTTGAGAGGAAAAGTATATTTTGTTCTAGAGAGGATGAAGTTAGAGTTTAGAATAGTGCAGTTTCAGCTGAGCTGTGTGGTTCACTTAGATTAATATATCCCTTTAGACTGCTCACCTCACCTGATAGCTCAGCCCAAATATTATTAACCCCTGATTTCCTATACTTCTTTGGAAACACAGATAAGTTATTTTAATTTTAAAGAAATTAGATTAGAGCATATAACTAAACAGTATTTTGTTATTAATATAAAGGAAAAATAACCTAAAGTCTAATCCCAAATCAATTCTGAAATTAAGGATGTAACAAGTTGTACTGTGTAATTAAGATATTTAAAAAATATGACCATAGACCTGATGATGATCAATACCCAGTATTTATACTTTAGTACAAATGCTTAATCCTGGATACCCGAGATATCCTTACATATGGATTCACAGTGAATAAGTAGTTCCATATTTGTGTTTCAGTATACCTGGTACATTGTGATACAACATCAGACTACTAATTTAATTACCCTTTAAAATGTTTGGGTGCTATCATTACCCGTGAAACAGCTGAGAGGAATTTTAAAGGAATCTGCACAAACACACACATACATTTTTTCATGCTGGCAATGTACTAAGAGAGTTCAAATGTACTTTAGCAATATCTGGGATGATAGTGATGCAGATGACATGCTGCTGCTTTTCCAATCAAGATAGTAGTAGTTTAGTTAAAAGTATACAGTTAATAGGAAACTTCACTACAAATGGCTTTTTAATGTGCTACTATGTGTACACCTCAGGAGGATCACCAGGGGTTCTTCATCTGCAACATTATTTGTGTATATCTTCTCTTTCTTTCCTTTAATATAGGTCCTAATAGAGACACATATTTTGATAACCAGGGCCTTGATTAGGAGGATACCTAAATCATTTATTCATATTTTGAAGCAGGAATCCAAAGCAACTCTCAGGAGAAATGTTAAGGAAAACAGGACTCTGGCTGCAAGATAATATTATGACTTTTCCCCTCATTTATTTGAGTAGAAAGTGAAATAAATTCAATTACATGTCTGTGTGGGCAATCATTCTACCCAAGGGGTAATGAATAAGGACTTTCTCTAGAAGCAACACATAAGGCCACGTACTGTCCACACTTACCTCGCTTCTCAATGGGCAGCTTCAGACCTTCCATACTTCCTCCTCAGGTATAACATTTTGTTTTTTATAGTCTACCAAAAAAGTTGCTTCTCCTTTTGAATATATAGAGCAGTTGGAACTGGTATAACCTGCATTTATAGCCATTTTCCTTTACTTTTAGCAAATAAACATTGCTAAATAATTCTCTCACTCATCTAACTGTTTATGCATGGTGTATTGTCTCTGGTTTAACACAGAAGAGCTTTGGTAATTTTTTTCAATCTTTAGATTGCTGTGATTTATTTTAATTTTATGTGGGATTTTTTTTATTAACTTCATTCTTTTCATTTTCCCCTATTTTCTGATCTGTTTCCAGCTGTATCAAGTTAGCTGTGGAAGGGGTGGGGGAGTGGTTTCGTTTAGTTTTGTTTCTTTTCATTTCTTTTCTTTTTACTGAATCACAATTAACATTTCTCAAATATAAGACTTAAAGGCTTCCCATAATGTATCTTATGATTAATTTTCTTCAGAAATGAGTTATTAAAGAGATATAACTTCTGAATATTACATCTCCTGATAAGTCAGTTTTAAGTCTCTGTATTCCACCACTACCATAATTAACATTCTACTTCAAAGAGGTACATGGGGCAAATGTGCAGCAAAAAAAGGTTCTACTAGGATATTTCATCTCCTAGAGTCTAAATATATGACTCCGGGAGTAAAGAAAGTGTTTTTTCTTAAAAAGTAGTCACAGACAGAAGAGCAGAATTAATATTCTTTAACATTAACATGCTGTGCTCTCCATATCTCTGAAAGCATATTCATTTATTGTGCCAATTAATATATCTGTTGCCTTTGAAACATATTTCAATCTATCAGATAATCTGTCCAGCTCAGAATTTAGTAAATAGCTAAATTACCTCCCCAAATTACCATATTATGCAGTAATGCATTTTAACTGTTGCAGTTTATTAAGGAACAGCCTTGACTATGGGATTCCAAACAGTTGGAGATATGAGAATGACTGATGCTTTAGGCACAAGGCAAACTGCATCTTTTTGCAGAGTAGTCCTTAGAATTCATGGCTGTCTTATCTTAGATAGGGCCTTATCTGAAGCCAAAGCAAAAATAGCCTACTGAAAAAAAAAAGATTTAATAATGGGCAGATAAAATGTATGGTCCTTGCAGGTGGAACTGGTCCTCAGTTTAAATGAATGTAAATCTATTTAAACCCATAGTTGTTCAGAAGTTTGGCATAGGTAGACTGGTCTAAAAATTGTGCAAGTGGTCTAAAATAGAATCCAAATCGAATTAGAGGACTCTTTAATCTTTCCAAATTGAATCGGAACCCTCTGAATCGATTTCATAGTTTCATAGTTTCTAGGGTTGGAAGGGACCTAAGCAGATCATCTAGTCCGACCCCCTGCCATGGCAGGAAAGAGTACTGGGGTCAAACGACCCCAGTAAGGTAGTCATCCAACCTCCTCTTAAAAACCCCCAGGGTGGGAGCCTGCACCACCTCACTTGGAAGCTGGTTCCAGACCCTAGCCGCCCTGACCGTGAAGTAGCGCCTCCTGATGTCCAACTTAAACCTTCCCTCCGCCAGCTTGTGACCATTGTTCCTGGTCACTCCTTGCGGCGCTCGGGGGAACAGGGACTCCCCCAGCGCCTGCTGATCCCCCCTAACCAGTTTATAACAGGCCACAAGATCCCCCCTCAGCCTTCTCTTTTGAAGGCTGAACAGGTTCAGGTCCCGCAACCTTTCCTCATAGGACCTACCCTGCTGTCCCTTGATCATACGAGTGGCCCTCCTCTGGACCCTCTCGATGCTGTCCACATCCCTCTTAAAGTGCGGCGCCCAGAACTGGACGCAGTACTCCAGCTGCGGCCTGACCAGTGCCGCATAGAGGGGGAGGATCACCTCCTTGGACCTGCTCGAGATGCATCTGTGGATGCACGACAAGGTGCAGTTGGCCTTCCTAGCCGCCTCCCCACATTGCCGACTCATGTTCATCTTGGAGTCAATAATGACTCCCAGATCCTTTTCCATCTCTGTGCTGACAAGATTTGGAGAGATTCACAAAGATTTGGTGATTTGGACATAGCTTTAAATGGTGGCTCATGAATGCTGCAATGGTGGGGTGTATGGAGCATCTCACAGGAATGTGGGGGGCTTCCCAGCACACTTGGCAGAAGAATCGGAAGTGGGCCAGAAGTACTGGTCTCCCCACGCCCTCTGGCTTGGTGACTGGTACCTCCTGGGTCTGAGGGGGCACCTGGAGTTCCCCTGCAGCCAATCGCTGAGCCAGAGGGGGCACAGGGGCCCCACAGAGTGCTCCCCATCAGACCCAGAAGTGGACCAGAAGTCCTGGGTTCACCACTGAGCATGCAGGGCCTACTCTCCTATGGGATGCTCCTTCTGCCCCACCATCACAGCATTCACAAGCCATACCTGGTACCTTGAGTTAAGCAGAAAAAACATTTAAAGCTGCGTCTATGTCCAGTTTGCTGATTATCTGAATCAGTATCAAATCTTCAGATTAGGGTTTGGGTGAATCGAATCAAGAACAGTGATCTGAATCAACGAATCAATTCGCTGTCCCTGATTCAGACTGAATCCAAATCTGAATTGAATAGGGCCTGTTTCGCACACCCCTGACAGACAGCACCTGAACTAGACTCTCATGTTGAATGGCAACCTAGGCTTCCCTGTGTGCCTTCAAACACCTCATGAGGGACTAGGTCCTTCCTGCACTGGACATTCTTAAGACTGTAGGTGAATGATTTATCAATTAAAGTTTATATACATTCCAGTACATCTAAGTAGTTCTTGCAGTACATCTGACTTAGAAGTACCAGTCAATACAAAAGATACAAGCTCATCGTTATAGTTATAATGTAAGTTCTTTTGGACCAGGGAATGTTCATTATTTTTCTATTGTGTCTGTAAATGCCTGGTAATGTAAGGTCCTGATCCTTATCTGGGGCTCCCTGTTTTCCTAATAGTGTTAATACTTCCTCCACATTTCTTTTTTTTTTTTGTCTCAAGTATGTCTTATGCTATTTTTATGGTTCCAGTTTATATATAAAAATGAGGTGTTTTCAATTAAAGTGCCACTTCGTGTTTATTGAAATAAATTACAGAAGAAAAGAAAACCTCAATAAATGATTAAGAAAATACTTTGTGAAAAAATACAAAATTAAGATAGTGAAAATATAAAATGCATCTTTCTAGGCCACAGAAACAGACTGCTTTAGCAGTCTGTTCTGTTTGCTGTCATCTGATTTTAAAATTATACTCCCTGCTGCATTACTGAATAATCAATAAATTTCTTTACATCACCAGTGGTTGGTCATCTCTTTGCTCTGGCTGTCACATCATGATGAACTCTTTATAGCTGGACTTCTTTTTCATTAGATTCCATCTAATTGTACAAAATGATGCTTTTTCATGTCAAGAAAGCCAAAAGGGTTTTATTTAACCATAGATAATTCCAAACAAAGGAATTATCTAGGTATCAACTTAGTCCAGGTACCAACTGTAGTTCCCATTTCTTTCTTACTCCTGGGTTGGGCTGTCAAATGATTAGAAAATTTGATTGTGATTAGTTCCTGATTAAGCAAAAATTAGTTGCAGTTAATCGCAATTTTAATCACCCAGCTAAACATTCAAAATTATACACAGAAAAACTCTAAATTATGCAAAATTATGCAGATACTTTGTATGGTTGTGGGGTATGAGGGGGGATTTGTGAAGGTGCGGGGGCTGTGTGTGTGTGGGGGGGGGTTGGTGCCTGGGGAAGGGGGTTCCTGTATACCCTGGTAGGATGTTGGGTACTGTGGATCAGGAGTGAGGAGCAGCAGCAGGGCTAGGGGTGGAGTGTGGCTGTGGCTTGGGAGTGAGGAGCAGAGACACAGTCACAGACACTGCCCAGCAGGTAAGGGGGGGTGAGAAAGAGGCGTCAAGGCCCCCGTGGTGTGCAAGGGAGTGGGACAGAGGCAGGGACATGGGCTGCAGTAAATGGGACCCTGGGGCTGTGGTGGGTCATGGGATGGAGGCTTATTCAGGGAAGATCATCCAGAGGCTTCGGCGGTTCCTACAACTGTGTGCACCCCCAGGGAAGGCATAGGGGCATGTACTCCCTGGCTTTGTGTGTGGAGTGGAGGCAGGCTGCCATTGTGCCCTGGGCTTTGTGCTCTGCTGCCACTGCTCCAGGAGGCATGTGACACCATGCTGTGCCTCCCATCACCACATGGACAGAGGATGTGGCACAGACAGCATGTAGCTCCCAGGGCAAAGGCAGCAGGGTGCAGAGCCCCAGCCCACAGTGGTAGTCCACCTCCACCCCATGCAGAAATCTGTGGGGAACATGCCCCCCCATGCCTCCCCTGGGGTGTGTGCAGTGGTGGGAGCCCCCTGATGTCCCTCGGATGGAGGCTTATCCAGGGTGCCCCATCCATGACCCATCCCAGCCCTGGGGTCTCATTAACAATATTAAAAATCAATTAATTGACTCTGTGTGAGGTAATCTCTTAAATGAGAGGATGGTCTTCTGGTAAAGGCCCACTTAAGCCACTTCTGATGAAGACCTGGTTGAGCCTGAATGAATCAAGATTAGCTTTCTAGCTATGCCACTTGTAATATGGCAATGATTTAATTCTTTCCTCACATTCTTTGTTGAGGACCATCTATTTAAACTGCAGGCTCTTCAAGACAGAAATCATTTCTGGCTGCACCAGTGGTATCTGGCACTGTAAATGCTGATATCAGTTTAAAGCTCTATGAATTACTGTAATATGATTAATCAAAGTAATGATCAGTTTCAGAAATTGTTAGCTCCGTTCCAACCCAAATTTGCATCTTAAATCTATGTTAATGGATAACACTTACAGCAAAAAAAAAAGTGTTTATGCCTTTATACTACCTTGTAGCTTGATTTTTTTTCTCCTTGGACTTAAAAAAAATGGATTAAATGTGAAACTTTCAGACAAGGATGAATAACCTAAGACAGGAGGTTAGAATGAAACTACACTTGAAACCTATCCATAAGCCTGCAGCCACTCCCCTTTCAAGTCTCTTTTTCACAAATGTAAAACAGTCTGTATAAAGTGCACCTGAAGAAGTAATTCATTTTATAAATTTGTGGTTTGTCATGAGGATGGTGGGAAGTTTCTATGTGCAACAAGGCAGGATGGGTAAAAGATGAATATATGAATGGAAGTTTCACTTAACCCCTGTTCTTTCCTTCCTATGCCCCATTTTTTCCTAAGATTGTTTAAAGTGACCAGTTGTCTCCCACTCTTTCAGGCTGGAAAATATTAGAATATGTTTAAAAGAACTTAAAAGAAGACCAGAATAGAAAAGGAGGTTGAGCTCAGGAGAAAGGAGATTAGCATTGTGAAACTAGACATTATAATTTAAAAATGCAGAAAATATACACTTATTGCAGGATTTTTAAATATTAACATCTGGTAAAGAAACACAAAATAATATAATCCTTTGAGCAGGAGACTTGGACCCTCACTCTCAATTTTGAATCTAACTTGAGTGTATAGCCTGAAGAAGGTTGTTTGTACCGGAAAGCTTGAAAATAACGTTTTTTCCAACTATTTAGTTGTTCTAATAGAAGATATCACATTGACCCAAAGAATCTTGCATGCCTATAGCCTTTATCAATAACTACAGCCCACAACAGAACCATGACCATTCCTGGATCATAGACGTGTGCCTCCAGAAATGTAATATATCTCATCCAGAGCACTAAATGTCTGGATGGAAAATATGTAGGAAAAACCAAAGAACAATCAAGGCTTTTGATACAGTCTCTGACAACAATCAATGGCTCAATGTCTAGTTGGCAGCTGGTATCAAGTAGAATGTCCTAGGGGTCAGTCCTGGGGCTGGTTTTGTTCAATGGGGGCGCTGACCACACACAGCCTCCCTCCAGCATGTAAGTATATAGGGGAGGGGAAAGGGCCATGGAGAGGGGCAGATCGAGGCCCCAGTGGTAAGGGAGGGCACAGGCAGGAGCAGGGGCTGAGGTGAGTGGGGCCCCAGCCAGGCTGGATGATGGGACAAGCGGAGGCCTGGGTGTCATGTACCTCCCCGATCTGTGCACAGGGTGGAGGTAGCTGCTGCTGTGTGCTGCACTTTGAGTCTCACTGCCCCAAGAGGCACATGATGCCATATGTGTCCTGCAACCAAGAGGGCAGAGAGTGCAGGGCAGCTGCAGCAGGGAGCAAAGTGCAGCACACAGCAGCAGCCTCTTCCACCCCACATGCACCTCAGGTCCCCATTTGTCTCACCACCTGTCCCAGCTGGGGCCCCACTCACCCCAGCCCCTACTCCTGCTTGTGCCTCATTCCTTCACTTCCCTCACCACTGGGGCCTCAACCTGCCCCCCACCTCAAGGTGGTGAGGGAGGGAGGGAGGGAGTGGGACTGGGGTTGGGGCAAGGGAAGGGGCAGGGTCAGGCCCTGCACAGCTAGGGTGGGCACAGGATGGAGCTGTGAGTGGCTCATCCAGGGAGGCGGGGAGGGGCTGGATGCTCCAGCCACTGCATGCCCCTAGGAGAGCATGGAGTGGGGAGTGCCCCAGATCTGCACGTGGTGTGAGGGCAGGCTGCTGCTGTGCTAGACCCTTCCCAGCAGGGGACTGGGCTGGGTTGGGCTTAGGGTGGGTGGCAGTAGTGCTGGGAGCAGGAGTTGGTGGGGATACAGCAATTTGGGGGGGCTGCAGCCCCCCCATAACCACTCTTCCAGTGCCACTGCCATTGCCCACCCTAAGCACAGCTTGGTCCAGCCCCTGCTGGAAAAAGCTTAGCACAGCCTCCCAGCCCTAGCTCACAGTGGCAGCTAGCCCTTGCCCCATGCACAGATCCAGAGCACCCCCCCACCCCCATGCCCTCCTGGTGGTGTGCATAGCAGCAGGAGCCTACCTTTGCTGTGAAGCACCTGCCCCAGTCCCAGCACCACTCCCTCCTTCATCACTGTGTGCACACCCCTCTCCACCCCTGCTGCAGCTGCCTGGAGCCTACAACTGAGCTGCCTTGCAACCTTACCCACTGCCCCGTGTTTGGGGGTGTTAAGCCTGTTAGCCCCAGCCTTCTGCCTCCTATGCAGAAAACAACAGCAGATTTTCCATCTGCCTGAAGAAGGGTTTTTGTACTCAAAAGCTTGCAAAGAACAATTTTTCAAACTATTTAGTTGGTCTAATTAAAGCTATCACATTTATCCAAAGAACCTTGTCTGCCTTTATGAAGTTACTTAACCATTCTGTCTCTCAAATGTTCTATTTATAATATCACATTCACTTAGAAAGTTGGATAAATATTTTGGTCATTTGCCAAAAAGTACAGTTTGGGAACTATAAAGGGTAGGTAGGCAAATTCTCTCTCACTCCTGGCCTACCTGGTTGCATTTGCTGTCCCTTGTTTAAACAAGTTACACTATGCATCTCGTTTCTTCCAACACCCCTTCTGTGTGTAGCCTCAACTGCTGCAATAGTATCACTGCAACTTTTTCTACTGCACAGTGTTACAAAATGGGGGTCGAGGTAGGAGGATTCAGGCTGTTCTGCTCAAACTGACCTCAGCCTGAACTTCCTGAGTGGTCTTAGGTCCCTCTACATGCGGGTTTGCAAACCCCACAAAGATTACTAAAAACATTTCTGAATTTGGGGTGATTTCAGTGGATAATTTCAGCTGAAAAAGGAGATAAATTAGGAAAGTAAATGTTCAAAAGCCAAATTCAGCTGAATTTAACTGTAGTCTAAAAATAAATTAGAAAAATATTTCATTTTGGGGCATTCTTGGAGGGGGCAGGAACCATGGTGGGAAAGGAACCAATCCTTTTTTTATTTTAGGTTGACCCTTTTTTTTTAAAATTTGACAGGGGGGAAAACACAGTTTGTGCAGAGGTCCATATCTACCTTAGAGGGTGCTTGATTGAGGATTGATAAACACATCATACTCTGAAGATGCAGGGTTACAAGAACAGTATATATTATTATTGATTTAATACAATATATTTTCCCCACCTTTTTGGGAAGTATGTTTTTGTTATACAGTTAATTTGAATAAAAGAAAAATATATACATTCACTTTAAATCAATTTTCCAGGGAAAAATCCATGACAGAAGTTTATACAATAACCGCATACTCTGGTGGATTTACAGATTAAATTATGCTAATAATACTTTGTGTAGGTAAACTCACAGCTCTCTTCTTTAGAGATTTTTATCATATGGAAGCACAAATATTAAATATAGATCTGTAGATAATTTTCTATCATCTAAAGACTCTTATTTCACTATTCTACAATCTGCTGGATGAAAATTATTTTAGCTACTATTTGTGAAAATGTATAAGGACAGATCCAGTGGTATTTAACATTATTTAACATCAGTTACAAATTTTCATGGAATGCTAGTCACTCATATTCAACTCCTGCTAACCAATAGGGATGTGGTAAATGATAGCACTGAGAATGCATAAGGAGGGATAGAATCCATCCATCTCAATTTCCTTTATGCTTGCTGTTACTAAAATCAGAAGATGAGACCCTGAATACATTCAAATCTGTTCAGTAAGAAGATGCCATTTTTAACTTAATATCTTCTAATAAGTATTGAAGTGATATTGTTACTGAGATGGTCCAGAAAATATGTAAGAGGCACGCATTCTTGTGTGATAGCTTTTTATTGGACCAACTATATGGTTAGGATAGCCATAGACAAAGTTTTGGGTATCACAAAAGTTTTGGGTATCCTCGGGTCTCTGGAAGAAGAGATATAGTAGATATACATAGCAGATGTAACATGGTCTTAGCATAGACAATGCTTTCATAGTCCATTATAATCTATCTGCCACTTGCTAATCTCTGTACTTCAAAGGTGATAATGACCCTTGTAAACAAATCTTTTTCTTCATGTACCCCTAAGCCCCAGGGATTGCTCTTGAATTGATCCACAAGGCTCAGGGGTTTTACATACCTCTGAGCCCTAGGGATCATGGCAGCTGAGATCCCCAGGGCCCAGGACATTCACACACTGCTAAGCCTGGGAGATCACAGCTGCTTGCGGGTGCACAGGGTGTTCCCATGGCTAGGAGGGGCTCCTAGCTGTGAGACCTTGTTTTTTGCTGGTGCAGGGGGAGCCCAGAACGGGTTCCCCCTGCACCAGCAATAAGACATGATGGGATCTAATGCACAATCCCACAATTGTGCCTCCTGCCATAAATGAGCACTTGGCATGGAAGGTGTGATTGTGTGGACCATGCATTTTATCTCATTGTGCCTTTACCTGCATATGTAGAAGGGGCCTAATCTATCGCAACCAGGCAGCTTGTCCAATAAAAGAATTTTTGAGTCTCACATTTCTTCTTCTAACTTATTCTCTTCTGTGTATATACTCTATCACTGAGTATCATCATTGCAGTTTCTGAGTGTACACACAAAAGTATATTTTGATCTGGTCTTTTTCTGTATTAACCCCAATAAGATAATAGAAATTTTGCAGGCAGTGAACTCTAACAGATAAGCTAATGGAAAGGGAAACAAAAAAGATTGCTACTGATGTGATGAAAGGTGCCGGTGAAGGCATATTAGCTTCTCTGTGGTTCTGTTTCCCTCATTGTGTGCCTTATCTCTTCAAGACTGGGACAGATTGTTGTTTGTTTGCTTTGTTTTATTTTTAATGTCTATAAGGCATGCTAAAATCCTAGGATAGATAAAGTACAGTTACTTTTATCTTGATGTGGATAGTAAAAGGTAACTCCAGGTGAAGGTATGTAATGTTGGTCTCGACTACCTACACTGAAATAAAAAATATGCGTGTCTTATTTCTGTTCTGATTGTATATCAAATAGCATTTCACGGTGATGTACAGACTTATTCTTTCTGTAAAGATGGAGCTGATGTTTTTACACTACTTCTAACACAATGAAGTTGCATTGGGGCCACCAGGTCCTACCAAGATCAAAATAATAATTAACAATTCTACAATGTCTTTTTCCAACACAATCAAGTAACAAGCTGTCATAAGACCTGCAAATGCTGCAATTAAAACATCTAATATTGAAACTTGAAAAATAAATGCAGAAAAAAACTGGAGAAAATGGGAAGAAAGATTTTGTATCTGATATTACAATTAAAGCCAAGAGTAATGAAGAAATGGTTTCACCAGAATTTTTTCTCTGTTGAAAGAGGAAATATCTAAAGATAGTGCAGAAACAAATGATAATTATAAATAAAAAGGGACTGATAGAATGACTTATTTGCGAACATATTGTGCACTCAAGCAAGAATAACACATATGAAAGGTTTAATTTCTTTTCTCAAAAGGAATCAGCAGGATAACTATTTGCAGCTGATTTAACAGGTTTCCAAGTTACTGGAATTTAAGGAATTATGAGAGTTATAAAAGAAACAACAGTCTATGGAATTATCAGCCAAAATGCAGGACAGAACATAAACCTTAAATATGCCATTGATATTTAAAGAAAGTAAATAAAATGCCTAGAGATGCACATGCAAGGACTAATGGAACTGGAGGCAATATATTGTTGTATTCTGCACGAGAAAGCACTATGCCTAGATGAAATGAGTTACAGAATATTAACAGATAAAAAAGAAGCTAGAGATAAGGCATGCAGAAAAAATAACAAGAAAGAAGAAAACTCATTGAAATAAAAGGAGTACCAAACTAAAAGTCTGGTCCAGTGTCCACTAATATCAACGAGAGTCTTTCTGTTTATATCCACAGGCTTTGGATAAGTTTCAAAGTTCTACTAAAAAACAAAAAACAATAATAATAATAATAATTATATGCTTTCTTATGGAGCTATTCAGTCTTCTTTCCTTCTGCCATTAAAAACAAGGATAAAATACATCCTAAATATATTGTTATTTAACATTCCAATAATGTCTAATGTTGACAGAGAAAGGTAGCTGAAAATAACTACCAGTGCAATGGCTATTCAAATATTTTCTAGGAAAAGAAAGTACTATTTCCAATTCCTTAAGGTCAGCTCTTGTCTGGCCAGAGACCTGCAAATGTTCTGTGGGTTTCTTTTGAAAGCTGACAAGAGTACAAAGTTAATAGAAGTAGAACTAGGGGGCTCTGGAGAGCCCCCTAGCCCAGCCCAGCTGGCTGGCCCCATGTCAGACTGCTCCAGAGACTCCCCTGGCACTGCCCTTTCTAGTGAAGGCTGGGGAAGCCAGGATCAAGTCTAGGGTAGGGGGTTGTGCAGGCTGGGAGGGGGGCTGTTGAAGCACAGTGGACCAGGCCAGAAGCAGGGTGTAAGGGACCAGAGTGTAGGCAGTCTGGCCTAAGGGTTAGGCCACTAAGGGAAAGCAGGGCCTGGGGCTCAGTCAAAGGGCTGGAACCATATACCAAAGCCAGAGGGAGATCCAGAAGCAGAGTCCACAACATACTCAAGGGTTAAGATTTAGGGCTCAAATGCTAAGTACCAGTCTAGGCTAGGGGCAATACACAGGGTGAAGTTCAAAAACAGACCTAGAGCAGCGCCAAGCATCATGAAACAAAACTCAAAGCTGAACTCCAGAAATAAGCCAAAAACCAGGGTAAGGAACAAGGAGAACCAGAATGCAGGGACCAAGAGACTGGCCACAGCAGAGCCATTAACTGGCCAACAAACCCAGGATCCCAGATGTCGCTAAATGGACAGGTGATACTCCCAGCAGGCAATCAGGGTGCTTGCTGCGTCTAAGCTGATGCTAAATTCATTAGCTGGGGCTTGCTGTAGGTGTGGCTGCTGTGTACTTGGCTCAGGCTAGACTGTATGATCAGAGTCCCTGGCAGCACAGGGGTCAGGCTGATCTGCCTGACCAGCATGCCTGACACAGAGTAGAAGAGGGCTGGCAAGTGCCAACTGTTTGCAACAAACCCCATGTCATAGCGGGTAAAAAGAAGGTACCAAGTTATGTGGGGCCTCTGCAAGACACACTAGGAAATCTGGTCATCACACTGGATGACAAAGCTAACCTATTTAACAATTTCTTTGCTTCCATTTTCCTGAGCAGGGACCAAATCAGCCCCCCCCCCACCAGGACTCCAACAGATCCCAGGGGAGGCACACCCAGGCCTCTGGTCAGTGAGGATCTAGTCAGGGAACTTCTGGAAGGACCAGAAGTATTTAAATTAGCTGGTCCAGATGATCTCCACCTCAGAGTGCTGAGGGAATTAGCAGAGGTCATTGCGGGACCCCTGGCACGGCTTTATGAGCACTCGTGGTGCTCTGGTGTGGTGCCAAAGGACTGAAAAAAGGCCAATGTGGTTCCCATTTTCAAAAAAGGGAGGAAGAAGGACCCAGGAAACTATAGGCTGGTTAGTCTTACCTCGATGGTGGGTAAGCTTTTTGAGAGAATTATCCTGGTGCATGTCCACGAAGAGCCAGCAGGGGAGATCATGCTTAGGGGCAACCAACATGGGTTCATTAGAGGCAGGTCCTGTCAGACCAACCTGGTGGCCTTCTATGACCAGATCACAAAATCCTTAGACACAGGGGTAGCAGTGATCTTTCCAGTAGGAAAGGAATTTAGGAAGGCCTTCGACACTGTCTCTCACCCCATTCTCATTAAAAAACTAGGGAACTGTGGTGTCAACACTTACACAGTCAAATGGGTCACTAACTGGCTGGAGGGCCACACCCAGAGAGTGGTGGTGGATGGGTCATTTTTGACCTGGAGAGATGTGAGCAGTGGGGTCCCCCAGGGCTCGGTCCTCCAGCCCGCACTGTTCAACATCTTCATCAGTGACTTGGACGAGGGAGTAAAAACCACCCGGTTCAAATTCACAGACGACACTAAGATGTGGGCGGAAGCGGGCATGCTAGAAGGGAGGAATAGGCTGCAATCAGACCTAGACAGGTTACAGGGGTGGGCGGATGAGAACAGGGTGGGCTTCAACACTGACAAGTGCAAGGTACTACACTTGGGGAGGAAGAACCAGCAGCAGACCTACAAGCTGGGAAACTCCCTTCTCATCAGTGCAGAGGCAGAAGGGGGTCTTGGAATCATTATTGATCCCAAAATAAGCATGGGGCAGTGTGGGGAAGTGGTCAGGAAGGCCAACCGTACCTTTTCATGCATCCACAGATGCATCTCGAGCAGGTCCAAGGAGGTGATCCTCCCACTCTATGCAACACTGGTCAGGCCGCAGCTGGAGTACTGCATTCAGTTCTGGGTGCTGCACTTCAGGAGGGATGAGGACAACATGGAGAGGGTCCAAAGGAGGGCCACTTGCATGATCGGGGGAAGCAGGGCTGGCCCTACAAGGAGAGGCTCAGGGACCTGAACCTGTTCAGCCTCCACAAGAGAAGGCTGAGGGGGGATCTAGTGGCCATTTACAAACTAGTCAGAGGGGACCAGCAGGCATTGTGGGAGTCCCTGTTCCCCCGAGCACTACCAGGAGTGACTAGAAATAACGGTCACAAGCTGGCAGAGGGTAGATTCAGATTAGACATCAGGAGGTGCTACATCACTGTCAGGGTGGCTAGAACCAACTTCCAAGAGAAGTGGTGCTGGCTCCTACCATGGGGGTCTTTAAGAGGAAGCTAGATGAACACCTTGCTGGGGTCGTTTGAACCTAGTACTCTTTCCTCCCATGGCAGGGGTTCAGACTTGATGACCTACTCAGGTCCCTTTTGACCCTAGAAACTATGAAACTATGAAACCCATCTGAGTTTCTGAGGCCCTGGTTCAGGTGGGAGGGTTTAGAGGGGCTGCATCTCCCGCCTCCCCCAGGGTCCCCCCAAAAGTGCCATCCCAGACTAGGAGGGAGGAGGGCTGGTGAGTACCAAGCCAATGAGCTTAGGTAGCTGGCTACACACCAGCCACCTGACAAGAGCCCTGCCAAACTGAATCTCAGGCAACCAGCCCTATCCCAGAGCCCCCAAGCCTTGCTCATGGCTGCCTGTGCCTTTAAGCTCAGTTTACCTGAAGTGAATTTTTCCCACACCTTCCTGGCCCTTCCCCCTTGTTTTTCCCTACCCAGGCAGGTTAGGGGAATAGCTTTCCCTCAAGCCCCCTGAAGTTCAGTCACATGTCAGGGTTAGGCACGTGGACCCCTGAGACACTTGCTTTCCTGTGGTGGGGAGCAAAGCCACTATGCAGTAAGAGCATGGGGCCCAGGGAGGCATACCTCTGCAGGCTTCATGGCCTTGCTGGGGGTTAATCACTGGTGTCTCTACTTCCAGCATGGTGCTGCTGTGCAGTGAGAGCATGCAGCCTGGAGAAGTCTTCTTCTCAGGGCCCCATGTTTTCACTGGGGGTTAATATGCAACTGATAAAAAAATAAATTGAACTGAAAAAAAACCAACTCAAAACTCAATATTCCACGTAGCACTAAATGTGCCTATAGTAATCCAATGCCAGGTCTCCATCCTAGTCTTTTATGTAGCTTCCCTGGGCTGCATACTCTCCATGAAGGTTAAACTCTGGTGGCTCCATTCCTAGGTGGAGCTGTGGAGCAGCAAGACCAGTAGAAGTTTGGAAGGTGGAAAAGGGCTAGGAGCTGTGCATCATGGGATGCAGAAGGACTACAAAATGATCGCTTTATCTCTAAAGAGCAGACTAACAACATTTTATCTCAACCTGGGTAGAGTGGCTCAAAAATCATCCTCACCCTAAGTAACATAACTTTAAAACACTTAGGGTCCCTCTACATGTTACAGGCATTGTGCAATTTACTGGCTAATTGTACAATTACCTTGAGATCAGCTACATGTGCAAAGTAGCTATAATGCCTTAAAAATTTCCAACCACATACAAAGTTAGACCTTGAAAATCTGTGCTAACTTTATAGCTGGTTGCTACCAAGCTAATTTGCACATGAAGCAAGTTCTCTCCTGTTGCTGGGAGACCCATCAGATGATGGGGCTTCCAGCTGCAGGGATGCATCATGCCCAGTTGGGGCTGGGAGTCTGGCAATTAAGGGGATCCTCAGCCACAGCAGCTGCTGACCCTGGGTTCCAGCAACACAGGGACCCAGAGTCCCACAGCCATGGACACTGGGCTCTGGGAGCCAGCTGGGTCCCAGCAGCTGGGAGGTGCATAAAACCCCCAGGACATGGGAATTGCAGCAGCTGTGATCCCCCAGGCCCAGGGGTGCGTGAACCCCCTGGGGGCTTGTTCGTTGTGGCAGCCTTGATTCCCAACCACAAGGGTTTCATGAACCTCTGTGCCTGGGAGATCACAGCAACTGCCTGCACTGGCAGTAAGGCACAATGGGATCTTATGCATGATGTTACAATCACATCTCCTATGTGGCATGGCAGGAGGCATAATTGTATGGACCAGGCATTAGACACCATTGCACCTTTACCTGCACATGTAGAGGGGGGCTTATAGGGTCCTTAGAATGGGTTAACACCCTTTAACATGTGGATGCTCCCATTTTAAGTACCTTTAGAATGGTTCAAAAGTAAGCTGTACACCACCTTGAAGTCAGCGGGTAAGGAGACTCTTAGTCATATTTCAAAGGCTCTGCTTGTTGCTCAGCAAAACCAGGTTGAAATAGGAAAGCAAATGCTTGCAAATTAGTTTTCTAGAAAGCCATTCAGTACCTAGAACGTAACCAGTTTTATGTGCTCAGTCAGCAATCTAGTTTAGGGGCAATTACCTTTTCAAGCCACAGGCCAGAATAACTCTACTCCAGTTGGGTATGGGCTAGCTGCATGGCTTTGGCTGCGTGGCTCTGGGTGGGAGCTGTATTAATACTGCC
Organism: Gavialis gangeticus; assembly: GCF_001723915.1. NCBI lineage: Eukaryota > Metazoa > Chordata > Crocodylia > Gavialidae > Gavialis > Gavialis gangeticus. Next base: position 74,971,172 of record NW_017729031.1, read on the forward strand.
ACTGCTTTTCCCAGCTACCCGCTGTTAGGGCATAAGCATAGCTTCCAGATGAAGGGAAGCTGTCAGGGCAAGGTAGCTGGACACTATGCCCACACTACTGCTGCTGCCACCCCCCACCACTCCCTGGTTGTGGCACAGGTAGTTTCCAGCAGGTGGCAAGCTGTTCTGGGGTTGGGTACCTGGAAGCTATGTCCACACTACTGTTGCTTCTCCTCACCCTCAATCCTCTTTCTGGTGTCAGCATGGGTATAGCTGCAAGAGCAGTCCACCCCCAGCACAGGTGTGAATGGAGGCAAAAGTTTCTGGCTCTGTAACCCAGATCCAATGGCTCCATGTGCTGGATCTGGCCCATGGACCATATTTTGCTGATCCCTGATCTAGGCTAGGTCCAGAAATGCCTTTTAAAATACACACACGCGCGCACACACACACACACACACACACACACACACACACACACACACACACACACAGAGTAAAATCCCTGTTATCTGGCATGAGTGGGGAATGGGGGGATGCCAAGTATCTAAAAATGTTGGTTACCTGAGGCCAGTGGTTTTCAGCCGGACACATGTGAGCTTCCCTTGCCCCTGCCTGTCTGTCCAGCATGAAATTCCAGTTAATAGAGTGTTCCAGTTATTTAAATGCTGGATAACAGGGATTTTACTCTTTGTGTGTGGGGGTTTATGTGTGTGTATTACTAATTCAGAGATGTATATAGTGTAAGCTTTTGTAAGCAACAGACTTACTAATGAACACTGATATCACACAGGACAATAGTGATTCTTCTTACAGCATGCTTATTTCGATTTTGTTTCTATGAGTCAAAAAACCTGGGATATAGAAAAGCAACTGTGTTTTCAATTTATCCCAAGCCTTTTGTTGCAAGGAAAATGAATCCAAAATTGCAGTGAGAGCCATAGAAAACTATGCAGATAATGTATTATGGAGCAACCAAAAAGTGAATTAGAAAAGATCTGCTCAATCAGAGCAATCGTGTTTAAGCCTACAGAAATAATGGAACGTGAGTAATGTGCTTTGCCATGAATACCTGAAATACTCCAAACAGCTACGAAGGCTGTTAGTGAACTATAAAACCTACCAGATGCAAAAGAAGTTAAATGAGAAGACTGTGATATTGGAGTACATAATGACTTTAAAAGGCAGAGTAATCAAAACAGCTGGATAAAGGTATAGGGAAAGAAGTGTCTTTTTAAAGGAACATTTGATTCAACAATGGAAACTGAGATACAGTTTTAAAATGAATCTGAAACTTCCTGAGGTTTAATAATTGAGATATTCAAAGTTTTAAAATTCAAAAAAAAAAGATTGTTATCAAAAGCTTAAGGGAATGTACTAAAATTTACTAAAAGTATGCCTCAGGAAGAGCTGTCCCTTTCATCCACACCTTTTCATCCACCTCTCCGAAGAGGGCTAGTACATGACACTGTTAGAAAAACTGTGCGCCAACAGTTTGTTGTTGGAAACAATTAACCAGACTGATGAAGTTCCTGGCAGAACTTTAAAGAAGATTCTTGAACGTACAATGTTACATTTGTGGGTTTCTAATTCATATTTTTTTCACAAAATGCTTCTCCATAACTGCATTGGCAAAATTATTTTGGTTGCTGTATTAGGTATTGCTGAAATTTCTTTGGAGTTTGCATGCTGTCACTCTCACTGGAGTTTTGCCAGTGATCTGTGAGGCAACTGATTCAGCCTGTCAGTTTACTGAACAGATTCAGCAAAAATGAACACATCAGAAGCTGAACTCCAGCGCTGCTGGCTTCTTAATTCTTTATTTTTGACCCAGATGATTCATTTCTTTTTGCAATAACATCCTTCAGACTGTAGTGGAGTATGTGTGGGGCTCAAGAGGAAACTCATAGATTTTTTCTTTATATTGCTCAAAAGATTCAGTCCTCCTACTTTATAGTAGCATGCATCAGACAACAAGAAAAACAGTGCCATTTGCTGCAACGTCATGAGGGCAACAGAAAACATGATAATACTAAAACAAATATTCCAGAGGCAATACTAATGGCATACTGTTTATTTTAATACGTAGAATTAGAGGACACAGTAGATTTATTCTCTTTTTTTTCAGAACCACTGTCATGCAATATAATCTGCTTTTTGTATTTTTAAACGAAAGATCAAGAAAACAATGCATTTTCCTGCCAACGCATTATGGAGTTATATGCAGTGACTATAAAGTAATTTAACAAAAAGCATTTAAAGTCCAAATAGAATACTGGCATTGTAATTTTACTGTAAAAATTAAACAATTATTGAAGAATTACTTTTAAAAATGGTTCTTTAACCATTAACACCAAAAGGATGGGCATATTTGCATCTATTTTACCTGATTTTACAAGCACTGTGTTTCCAATAAGGCAATATTTATCTGCATACACCATTCTGTGGCATTCAAGATAGAGAGAATCATAGCATCATGGAAAATTAGGACTGGAAGCTATTTGCAGAGGCCATGTAGTTCAACCTCTGCATGAGGCAGGATGATCCCTAAGCAAACCATCACAAACAAAACCATTATCTAACCTGTTAGGAAAAAAGTATAGAGTCATCTCTGACACAACCACAAGACATAATAGCCTTACCTGCCACAGGTAAAGCATGGTGGCCAATGACCTGCTCCTGCAAGACTGATAAAATATTCTCAAGAGATCTTCTCAAGAGATCCAAGGAAGAGGCCAAGGAAGCATGGGATATACCCATAGTAGAACATAGACAAACCTACTCCTAGATCATCTCTGACCAAAGCTTATCCAACCCCTTTTTGAACACCTCCAGTGTGGAGATTCCACAATGCCCCTTGAGAGTCTATTCCACTGCCTCATTCTCACAGGAAATATTTTTTTTCCCTAGATATCCAATCTAAACTTACTTTGCTGCAACTTTACACTACTGGTCCACATCCTACTCTATTCAGCAAGACAGAAAAGGTGTTTTCCCTGTTTTTTATGGCACACCTTCAGATATTTGAAGGCTGCTGTTGTGTCCCCTCTTACACACCCTTTCTGCTGCTGAAAAAGCTTACTTCTTTTAACCTCTCCTTCCCTTCCAAGCTCTTTATTATTTTTTGTTGCCTGGCTGTGGACCATTTCTGTCTTTTTTAAACATGTAGTAGAGCCTAAAACTGCACACCACACTCTAGATGGGGCCTAATCAATGCCAAGTAGAGGCATTATCACCTCCTGTGTCTTGCACCTAAAGTTTCTGTTGATGCATCCTGAAACTGCATTCTCCTGTTGTACAGCAGACTTATACTGAGTCTGTGAGCTACAAAGATTCTCATATCTTTTTCCATACTGCTGCCATCCAGCCAGATTCACATGTATCATTTTCTTCTCTAGGTATAGATCTAGACAGAGGGTGTTTCCTTGTAAGTAGCATTGTGCCTTAATCTCAGGGAAAAATGTTTATTTCTTATTGATAAGCACTTATTATAACACATGCTTATAAGTCCATTATGCCCACAAAAACATAGTTATGTGTCCTCACCTATGCACAAATTTACAATTTAACATGGGAAAGAAAGTTTTTGTAAACAGATAGTTTGCACCAAGATTTTCCATATCAGCTTTCTAAACTCCTTATGGCTATTGCATCTAGCAATTGTTAATAAATTAGTATGGACCATTGTGAGACCTGTCCAAAAAGGACAGTCGAATCTCTGTCCCGCTCTGTGGTATACTTGTCTGTTTCTATCCTTGAGCGTGCTTCAGGGTTATTCTTCTGCTCTAGTTATTTAGGGAAGGCTTTGCAGAAGTGGTAAGTCTTGCAGTCAGACCTGAAAATAATGGGGATTTTTACTTTTCCCTATCTCTTTTAGGATGCCATACCTCAGCCTTTTATATTAATAGGGTCACATGATGGCATAGCATAGCAAAGTGTGTATAATATAACTACTGTCATACAGGAAATAAAGAAATTAAAGACTTTCTGTGTTTAGTAATTCCACTAAGCAGAAAAGAAAAACATTTTTTGTGTTGAAACAAATTCTGCCCTGACAGCTGACATCAATAACATTTTCTGAGTGAGACAGGGGCTCTAATTTGGTTCATTCAATTTAAAACAAACCCTTTGTACCTTCTAGAAAGAATAATTTTTTCTAGGAAAAAGTTTGCATGACCCTGTGTGAATAACTTTATATAAGGATTAGTGCATACTAGTAAGAGATAAGTCCTTTGAAACATTTGTGGCATTGAAAATGAAAACGCTTAGAAGTTCTGCATTTAAACTCTAAGTATTTGCAGCAAGTAAAGAAGAATGCTTCCATGAAGCTTGAGAAACAATTACTTTCTTATAGAGTACAAAAATGTTTTTTTGTCAAGTTTGAAAAAGAGAATTTTACAGACATGACAACCACCTTAAGTCAGAGGAAATATATTGTTAAAAGGAAGTGGAGGGGTTTTGAAAAACAGTTTCTACTTTAAAAAAAATCTTTAAGGTTGCAAGAATATAGGCACTAGGAAGGGGTTACAAAAGCCAGTGGAGAAATTTAAAGAAACAAAAGAGCAAAATTGCTTAGATCTAGGCTTCACTGGAATCAGCAATACTTCCATTGACTCCAGCAGGCCAGGGTTTCAACTTGGATATTATAATTATAAGTGACTGAATAATGGGAAAAGTAGCAAAATATCTAATAAAATTCACCAAAGAAATTAGCTGTACTGATACTTTAAATCACTTTCTTCTAACAACTTTAAATACAATGGGTACAAATTCTGGGTATACATTTCCATTTGTTTTCAGATTTCCTTTCCACTCTTGTTTCAATGACTGAATAAACATTATGTTACAAACAGTTTTCCATTAAGACTGATAAAAACCTTTGAAACAGAGATTCAGTTTCTGCCGTTCAACTGCAGCGCCAATCCAAGTTGATATTGGGCATTCTTTAAAAAAAAAAAAAAGCAGCAAACTCACAGCATCAGGTCTTTGTCAACTGATACACAATACATTAAAATCCCAGAGTACTGCTTAAGGAAGAGTGAGTAAAATACTGAGAGACTGATAATCAAGGCAATTTTGTGCCTCCTTTCCCCTTATACTATATTTGAATTGTTTCATGTTTTACGGTATAATTTTCCAAATCATAAATAGCAAATTACCATTATATACGTTATTTTCTCACATATAGTGCACCCCGAAAATAAGACACACACCTTGCTTTTGGAAGACAGAAGGTGGAAAAAAAGATTTTTCAAGAGCTATGACTGACCGTGCGACAAAGTCAGTCCTCCTGGAAACATAGGGTGTCTGGGGAGGGTGGAATCCCATGAGACAGTTTGGGGAAGGAACAGACAGTAGGAACTTACTGGCATGGAAGACTGTCTCCTGGATGCCCCAGACCCTTCCAAGGGCAGCAGCAAGACTGTTACTTCTTAACTGTAAGTAGTTCTTTATATAAGTTCCTATAAATAAAGAGGTGTTTCCAGACCACAAGCATCATCAAGATACTACAAGCAGCTCACTTGCTCTTCAGGCACGCACTGCAGTGCTCAGCAGACAGCTATGTGAGAGAGTTAACATAGGACACTGCGCTTTCAGCTTTCTGACCCAGACAGACAGAAGCCATCTTGACAGCTGCATGACAAACAGTTTCTAGATGTGCTTCTTTTCTAGTAAAGAAAACAGCTTTCCTACTTAACACAAACCCCAATTTGGGGGGGCTGATTTTGGGGGGAAAAGTAAGTGAGAAAATATGGTATAATATAGAAAATTTAATGAACAAGACTGATGTCTCCATCTATTTTTTCTAATTCTTTGAGTATGATGTACTCATTTAGCATAGAAACATGATATTTGATAGAGTATGCAGCTGAGCACATTACTAAGGTAGTAATGATATCTAATAATACCCTGGCAAAGTACCATAACATTAAAGAACAACTTCTGCTTGATTTACAGGTTGTGCAACCCCACTGAAACCAATTATGTTGCATAGCACACAATTCATGGTACAATTTGGCCTTCAATTCTTTATAGGTTTCCAACTAATATTCTTTTAATTAAGGCAGCCATTTTCAAGGAGTCACAATGCAGCATGTAAATGCAAACACAGCTCTGTATACACAAAAGAAAATGTAGGTTTAACATAGATGCACTGTACAGACATAAAAGCAAGGGAGGGAAAAGCAAAACCCTGCAGCTTCTTTCACAGTGTTTGGAAGGACAATGGCCCTTGTAGGCTTACTTAAAAATTCAAGCTCTGTCTACTTGCTTTAACTCTCACATCACTGGTAAGTCTCAGCTCCGGCCTTTTGTCTTTGATTTTTTTGTGGGTAGAGAGGGCTTGCTGTCAGAATGAAAAAGGATACAAGTTCTACCGCTTCCCTACTACTCAAAGAACCTAAGACTCTCAAAGGTACTGGTTGAGGCCAGTGAACACAGAATATACTTCTCATAGATGGATTTTAAATACCTTTTAAAATTTCAATACACAATTTTGCATAGATCTACAAAAATAGAACTAAATGGCACCCTTTGCGGAGAGACAGGGATTGAACTGAGGGACAGAGACCGGGGCACTGTTTTGGTCAAAGGTTAGAGAAACATGGAGAGCCTGCACTGGTTTTGTTCATGCTGGGTAAACCAAGTACTTCAGTCTTCAGAGGGCAGTGTCTTATTATAATAGCAATAAATCCAGCCAAGAGTGAAAAAACTACCAGTTTCAGTACTTAAAGCAATGAATATCTTAAACCAAAGCAAAAAATATGACTGAGAATGTTCTGATGAGCAATATTTAGGCAGGTTAATTAAATCATCATTGGCTCTTGCCACAATCTTTAACTGACTCATTACCTGTAGCTGACTTGCATTTGGAAAAGTGAAGTATTTTTCCTGTCTTTGCAACTATCAATGGGAAATCAAAAAGATTCCTCCAACCCACAGAATTACAGCTGAATGCTCCAGTGTAAGTAAAAATAAACAAAGAGGAAATACAAAGAGGAACCTGCTCTTGTAAAGACAATATATTTAATCAAATTATCATTTCAAACAGTAACCAGCAAGATGAAAATGCCACTGTAGTTTATGTGGGTCTCAATTCTACAAACTACTGAGGCACTTTGACTACCGTTGAAAGTGTGGGCTCCAGTCGGGGTCTATCAGAATACAGCCCTAGATTAGTGAAATAATGTATGAAAGTAGAATGAAGCTGGGAAAAGGGAAATCACATTCTTATTTGTAATATGAGAATAAGACTTTGGTATCTAATCTCACATAGTAGTTGTGAAAATTTGATAATGTATACAGAGCACTTTGAAAAATAGCAAATCAGGTGCCCCCCTTCCAGAGGTCTAGAGAATAGATTATTTCTTCCTCTAGTTACTCCCAAACCCAACTTTCCCTTTCCTGATCCTTGTGATTTGGTTTCAAAGCCTGCACATCACAATGAAACACTTTTTAAAATGTAAAATTATAATACAAATTTAATTTTTGATTTTTATCAATATGTCATGTAGGTTCATGTGTGTACATTGTTTCATTTAAATACAAATAGGTGGAAAACATGAAAATAAATGGTTGCCGCAGACTTACTAATTAAAAATGAATACCCTTTTAATGTAGATCTAACTTAGTGGGTGACTGGTGCCTCCTGAGACTTGGAGGGCACATTTTGTGGGCATCAGCAGTGGTGGTGGGTGTCCCGGGGGGATGAACCAAACCCCAGTGTCACGGTGGGCCGGGGTGGCGATTGACCACGAAAACAGGCGGGATTCTTGGCAATGGAGTACTGAACCTCTCGGCACGGTTTCTTAAACAAGGTAGGTTTATTTGACTTACGCTTTTTAGGCGCAGGCACAGTAATTCTTCAGTTACAGTAAAGAACGGAGGAACGAACAACCAACAAGGGGGTCTGTTGGCCCACGAGGTTCCCCAACAGGCCCTTGCGATCTACCCCTAGTGCCGAAGCCCGGGATAGGTGCGGCTGCCTGTTGGTTAAGTCTCAGGGCTGGTCAACAGCTCATAACGGGTGAACTCACAAAAGGAACAGTAATAGAACTGTAACTCGTTGAGAGGAATGAAGTGTAGTGCCAGTCGTGAGGATAGCCGAGGTCAGAAGCCGGAGTATGGTACGAGGATGAGATGAATCATAGTCAGAAAGCGAAGCCGGGGTCGATAGCCGGGTCGGAATCAAGCCAAACAGTCCAAGAGCTGAAGGAATACCAGCCTCTGTCTCCGGCAAACGCGGTCTCTCCCCTCTGTCTCCAGCATGCCGCGATCTCCCCCCGAGGGAGGGGCTCCTTAACCTTATATAACAATTTGGTGGCCAATTAGAATGTGTCCCTCAAAGAACTTTCTAGCCGAATGACATCATGCTCTTAGCTGACTGAGCATGTGTGAGCCTGAACTCTCTGCTGTTACCACACAGGCGCAGGGCTGAAAAGTAGGTCAGCCTGACTGACAGCTCTTGGGGTCGCCCAGGGGACACAGGCTGGGTGAGTCCAATGGAAAATTCCAGGAGCCTGTCTTGCGCA
>NW_017729031.1:74984681-75019730 GCF_001723915.1 Gavialis gangeticus
AGCCTGTCTTGTGCACGTCAGTTTTAATTCTCTCTCTATCTTTCTTCCTGCATTGGCAGCATACAATCAAAACTTTACTTCAACAGTGGGGGGGGATTGGCAACTGCCAGCAGCAGCAGCCAATCTTGGGGGGCACATGCCCCCCCATGCCTCTCCTACCAGTCGCCTATGCTGAAGGTATAGGGACTAATCCAGAACCAATTCAAGTCACTGAAGTCTATCAACTGACTTAGATAGACTTCTGACCTAACAGCTGTCCTATCCATCTGTGGCCTCCGGGCCTCGAATAGCTGCTTTTGGGTGGCCTTTGCTCTGGTGGTAGACGTCAAGTGCCTTACGGACTTGCATCACAAACCAAGTAGATGTCTCCCTCTCAAGTTGCCTCCCCCGTTCTCTCCTGCCATGACTTCTTGTTTCTCAGTAGGCGGGATTGGTCATCAAGTGTACTTGGTGGCCCATGGTTCACCGGGCGGTCATTCACGGCGCTTCACCACCCCTACACCCTGGCCTCACACCTCCATTGGTGCGTCGTCCGACTGTTGGCCTCATCCCCTCCATTGGGATAATGCCTCCTGACTTGGCATCTAGGTGCCCATGGCCTATAGCCACGTTCGCCCATGTAGGTCTACCCCTCAGCCCTCCTTGCCTCCGCCCATTCATTTAGGGAAACACAAAAAAAGGTAAACCTTCTGAGGCTTCTCCTCAGCCCCGTCCCTCGGGGATACCTGCACTCTCCCCCTGTGCCCCTTCTTACAGGGTAACTAAATAAACGTAGCAACAAAACACAAAATAATAAGCCACTTCCTGATGTGGTGGCCCCCTGCCCCCTTACTATCTTTCCCTGGACTCTATTGGGGTGGGTTGCTTTACTCCTGACCCGTTGCCTCCAGTATTCACTCCCATCTGCCTGTCAACCCGGCTGGGACCAGCTGCGATATCCACCTCGATGGTAAACCCCTCAGGGCTTTCCTGGGGTATTCTCCCCTAGTGTGGCTTCTTCCTTGTCCCCGTCGTCCCGTCACTCCCACTTGGGGTTAGCTATGTCTCCGGGTGCAGCTCCAGCTCTGCCTCTGGCCAGTGTGCTTGTCAATCCCTTGCCGTCCCATGCGGGCTCCAGTTGGGGTGCTCTGCCTTGCCCTGCCAGCATCCGCCCCTGCTTGCCAGGCTCTGAGGGTCCCTTGGGGAGGATCCCTTCCACTCCCTGTGGTGGTTGCAGCTCCTTTTCCGTGATATCCACCTCTTCCGCGTCATCAGCCGCCATTTTTATTTTCGCCAGCCGGCGTCTGAAGCTGATGTCATCAGCCAGCTGTAATTGAATAAAGAGGCAGCTGACAAGCCACGCGGCTCTTCATCCCACCCCTTTTGCATTGTGTCTTGTGCTGCCGATAAGTATCCTCTGTTACTTCTGTCCCTGGGACACCATCTTTCCCTTGTTAATAAGATGGGTGGAAAGTGAACTGATTTAAATAACTTAAATATGTGAAAAGAGGGGGAAAAAACAGAAAAGGAAAAAAAAAAGTCAAATTCGGTAAGAAGTATACTATGAGTAATTTAAAAAAAAAAAGAATGCAGTCACCATGAAAATGAGTAAAATAAATTCCCAGTAATGCTAAAGTTATTTATAAGGCATGCAAACTGATGAAATAGGAACCATTTATAGGCTTGTCATTTTTTAATTGTATAATCATTTTGCAAGATAGCTGCATACTCATGCCTGCCAGTATGTAAACAGAGCAGTACAAAATTAAATATCTCAGCAATGTCGGTGCCTAAAACAGGAGGCCTCTACTGACAGTTAGAATGTAATACTTCTTGGGTAAATGCAAGACGTTGGCAAGTATAAGTTGTTCTTTGGATTTAATGCTCCTATAGACCTAGAATCAGCAGTTGGCATTAAAAGATGTAGCTTTATCAATAACAATCAATATTAATTTAAATATGAATATATGAATTTGATTAAACACAGTTGACATTATTATATGTAATATATACATGCATTCTTATGGAAGGCTTTTAAAAGCCTGTTCCTGGATATCCAGAGGTATTCTTTTTAATTTATAAATCCTGATATTAACATCCTTCTGAATACTGAAGGATAAAATAATCTAATCCCAAACCCATGTATTGTTAATGTGATTCCTGTGCTAACTGAAGTTTTACAGAATCAGATGTATAATGAGATTTAGTTCAAAGAAACAGGTCTGAGGCTGTTTATACCATGGGTTTGACACATTCATACTAAGACAAATCTAAACTAACCTTTTTATAATAATGCTTCCCAAAAGTCAAAGTTTATTGTAAAATGCTTTATTTTCTACAAGATTCATTGTTTCATTTCTCTTCCCTTTCAAATGAGGAAGCATCCTTTCATACGAAAGCATCCCATGCCTGCTTCTTCAGTGCATGAATAACATGCTTTATATGGAAAAGTAGGGTCTTAGATTCCATTTCAGTTCTTATATCCCAAAGTTTTTTCTCTACTTTCCACCTGCCATTAAAAATGGGCCATGCCTACCATCTAAAACCAGGTTATAAAGATGCCCAATACCTTCCTTCATAGATATTAATATGCCCACCTCAACTTTGCATATGGACTACAGTGGGAATGGAAACAGAATTCAGGCTTTCAACTCTGTATCACTGATAGAACTGGTATTTCACCCATGTGTGGTGACCAAATGCGATGTATTATTTCACTATAGTTACATTTATCTCTAAAATTCCCACTACTGAAATATCTGAGCATTCACTGTCTAATACCTGATGAGTACCTTATGTAAAATGAGTCATTGATTTCAATACAATAAGTACAAGACAACAGTAGATATCACAAAACTCAGTACTACAAAAGGAACTGGTTGCTTTATTGTCTTGTAGTAGGCTTGGCAGGCAGGGAAAAGGACTGACTAACCAAGGGCAGAAACTGAACCACGATGGTTCAGAGGCCTGGAGAAGATCTCCAGATCATGTTTAGAAGGTGTCTTTCCCAGATGTTTTATTCTGATATATATTTCTAATTCTCCCTTTATCATAGTATCAACAGTACTAAGAATAGGGAAAGAACTTATTCTGTAGCAATAAGTATCAAATTCATTGCAGAAAAAATATAATAAGAGAAAAGTGTAATAACTGGTTTTACAAGCCTATTAAACAAAGTTAAAATGTTAATTGTCAATATGCTATTTATTCCCTTCAGCATTTAAGCAGGATATCAATACCTCCCATAGCCAACATAATGCCATACAATTCATAGATACTAAGCTAAAAGTGAGAATTTAGTAACTGAACAGTGTCTTGTTTTCCTTCTATATTTTTCAAGTAATATAAATTAGAAACATCTTTTCACAAAAGCCTTGATTTTAAAATGCTCCATTGTATGTGACACACCACAGAGAAACTGTAGTTACAATAAAAGAGAATGAATACATGTGGGAGAGTTTTCTTAATTGGACACTTGAATTGAAAACTCAGATGTGTTTCTGGTAGGTGAAAAGCTTCATATTAAATGTCAAGGTATAGTGAATAAAAGACACAAAATGAACTGAAAGAAAAAAGGTGGAAGTGAAAGAATGCAATATAGTGCTTTATCAGTTGAATAATTATTTTAAAATCATTTTGTTGCCTTTATTTGGGGTAGGGACAGGAGTCAGAAAGTCAGGGATACAAAGCAGAAAGATGGGGGCAGGCAGAAGAAACAAGATATTTATTAGGCAGTAGGTAACTATTAACATCAAATGTACTACCTTTAAAAAGTGATTTATCAAAGTCCTAAGTTGATCACCACCATTGTTCATAACACTAATGACTTGCTATCACTCTCTTCTCCCAAGAATTTTTTCCCTGTATCATTTGTATGTCTTCCTACCTTCTGATATTTTTCCTGTGATGCAAACCTTGGCTATATTTTCCTTTGATTATGATAATCATATTTGTTAGGGTGATAGTATTTGGATCTTGGGGAACATTGGATTTGCAGCTGAATAGAGGCTATAACCTGTGGCCTAGCAAGCTGCTAACCACAAGGCAGAATGGTATGTTAAAAGTAACCTTGCAAGACACTTGGGCAAGCATTTTTCTAACAATATAGTAGTGTTGTAAGATATATAGATTGCTCATTGTGTAAAAAGAACAGGATGCAGCCCACCAGCTATCATTAGGCGATAAAGCAGCAAGACCTTGGAGATTGTGAAGAAATCAGCAAGAAGCTGCAAGTGACCCAAAGAAGCTGGGGTCAGGGTTTTAGGCATGTGCTCATAGCAAGAGATGTAAATAAGTAAAATGCATAGGCAATTCCATGCTAGTGAAGCAAACCATAAACAGAGGCAGAGCTTGAGATGGGAAGAAGTAGGGGTGGAACAAAGGAGGGACAAAGGTGAGGTAAATGCTAATAAGCATAAACCAAGGTGTATAAATATGGAAAGAACTAATGTTTGGTGCAGCTCCCCAGTTTGTTGGAGCTAGTCCAAAGCTATCTCCATTTTGAATAAAGCTGTTGATGAACAATGTGTGTAGGTGATGTGTGATGGTATTGATCCATTGTCTCCCTAGTCGTTGGGCATTGCATGGAGTCAAGGTCTAATAATATTTATGACTTCCATTCCTCTAAAGTCATTTTTCTCATATATATCTCTCACTTCATGACTGCTTCCCTGTAATTCCTTCATTGGTCTGGTGGATTTTATGGCATTTGATTCAAATTCATTTAGTCTTCTTCTCATCTTACATTGGATCCTTTTACTGCACTCAGTCTGAAGATCTCTACTTACTTTAGCAGATTTCTATCCCGACCAGCTGGGAATAATAATTATGTTTTGATCAAAAACAACTGGCATGTAGGTGGTACCAACATAGAGTTCTACTTCTATATATAGACAGTTATTTATATCTGACACAGGTGTATTATTAATTGTATATTCCCTGATAGGCAGCCAACAATGAGAATTTCAGGTAAGTACAAACTTAAGCACATACACCATAAATGCGTATGTCCAGGAACACAAAGGTTTGTCCATTATTCCTCTCTCTCCTCCTCTGTTCATCCTTTTCCTCCAAGGTTTAAGTTAGAGGAAATGATTGAGAATCTGGAAAGACTCCCAGAACAATTGTGAAGCAAATGAGGTGCTCTGCAAAACCTTCATCAAATTGTGTTCCTTAGCCTGTCATAATAATGCCATTAATGGAATAAAAAATGCGGTCCAAGTATTTTGCCGTCAAAGTAAGACAAAATTCTCTTGATAGTTTTGTGCAACTGATACAAGGAAAGCTAAGTGCTAGTAAGCAACAGAAGAGACATATCACAGACATAGTTGCAATAATAAATAGGAAAAGCTAATCAGATATGCTTGGTTTTCATTTTTGCTAAAGTTTCACTGGTCAATATTGCTGAAGGTTAGGCAAATCTCAACAGAACCTCCAAAAGCTAACTTCTTATTCCAAATACATTCATATCTTCTCCATGCACAATACAAATAATTTTCCACAGACAGAAAATAAGTTTATAAATGACATTTATTTAAAAAAAAAATTGAGTGATACTGTTGCTGGGTCATGGAGAGAGAGAGGGAGAGAGACTCATTTTTTCAGGAATACGTAGACCTATATACGCATCTCTTCACTTCTGAAAAAGCAAACTGAAAAATTAAAGAATTATATCCCAGATCACATCAGTCCTAGGCATTTAGAATCTGAGCTAAATATTTAATGCCAAGTTAAACAGCTTTTACCAAAAGTAACACATTTTGACTACAAAACATCATTGCCCCTGGGGCAAGTTGCTTGCAGCCTTTTGTTATATAGATGCAAAAGCACATGGAGAATAGGATTAGTCCCTTCATTGTCTGTGATATCAGAAGGGATGCAAGTGTTCAGTTGAGTGAGGTAGTAAGGTAATTCAGCTGCAATGTTTAATTTTTAATTTCTCTTGCTTTGTACATGTAAACTTGAAAAAAATCCTTTCCATAGATTTCAGTAGCTAACACTAATGTTCAAGAATGTTTTAACAGCTATCAGTATTACAAGGTTAGCATTTAAAATATATCCAATGTTATTTATTCAAAATGTAATGGCCAGTAGCATAACTGGGGAAGAGAAGGGTAAGTGGGGCACCAGCCCCAAATGCTGACTTAGAGGGAGCACCAGAATGGCAGGCGTAGTCCTGCACCTCCCAGCTGTCATGTTGAGGCCAGGTTCTTTCTGCAGTCTGCGTATGCCACTGGGTAGGTAACAATCCATGCTTAATTTCTGCATATAGTTGGGATGAGAGCAAGTGTAGTTGCTGTAACATTAGGAGCCAGATCAGAATTTGTACATGTTTCACTTTTAAACTTCTACACAGACAATTTTAGGAATCTGCCTCTGGAACACACATCAAGGTAGAATCTCATTCTTGCTGTTTTATTATGGGGGAACTGAAATGATGGCAGATTTAATGCCATAATTAGGGATGGGAGGGAGTGGGGGTGGAGAGGGGAGAGATGGGAATCACAGGGGCAAACACCTTGGGGGCCAAATTGGAAGGCAGGGGACAGGAAACAAATGTGGCTACTGCTGGCAATTGCATGTTTGCAATCATGAACTGGAAGTTGCCACTTCTACTTTTCCCCAGGCACCTGGCCGTGTCCCTATGCTGCTGGCTGGATTTGCCATTTTCTATAATAAATCTTAGGATTCTCCAGAGAAGACTCAGCAGAGACAATTTTAAGTTTACTTTGCTGCTTCTCTCTACAGAATTATGTGCATCTTCCCTGAATCTTGCTGTTGACTGATAAGTAGTACCTTACTGGAGACTGGAGATATCTTTTATCTCACGAGCCCTATGTCTTAGGTAACACTTAGCTAGCTTTCCTGAGATCTTGTCTTTCTGCTTCATCAAAGGTAGGAAATTCTCAATAATTCCTTCTTTTTGTACAAAAATATTTCACTAGGTAGGAATAAGCACTCCTTCTGAGACTAAAGATCAGAATTAGCTCCTTCTGGGTGCATTTACACATGATGTTATGTTGCCATAGCAACATGCTGCAGTGACGTAGCATCAGCAGGCACAAGCTGTGATGCTGCAGATACGTCACTATAGCAATACACTCCCTTGTTATAGCACGTTGCCATAGTGATGTAGCAGCTAAAAATAAATGTGCGCCAGTGGCACAATGGCGCTTACTGCACAGTCATTTAGTACTTCCAAAAGGAAAAGAAACAATGGCTCAGCAATGATGGTGCCATAGGTGCACATGTAGACATGCCCTCTGTGTTACTTTGCAGTTGAGATCCCAGTAATGTTTCATTTGTGTTCATCATAAACAAGTTTTCTCTTACTGAGCACCATCACTGTATCTAAACTTAATGTTTAGCTAGTGTTCCCTTAGGGGTTTATAACTCATCTCTACAACATAGCTCCAGACAGCGATTCGGTCTAACATGTCAGAGGCAGAAATTATTCTAGAAACAGAATTTACCTATAAAATCTATTCATATTCCATTCTGTATTTTAAAGTAGTGGAAAAGCACACTTTAAAGCATTGTGTACCTTTAAGGGGAAATTGTGTAGCACCTTTTATTTTCTTGATAATACATTAGTGTTTATTACTACATTTACATTTTATGTGAACACCTTGCCAAATGAATTTCACACGGAGGTTTAGAAAACAGAATTGAACATATCCATACTGTAGGAATAATTTATGTCACTATATTTGCAATTAATGTTTCACACATATAATACTTGTTAAGAAAAATTAATATGCTTATATACCTTCAATAAAAGGTTCTATAACATTATATTGAGGGTTTAAAAAAAACAAAAAAACACAGCATTTTAGTGCTGAAACAGTTTTCTCTGGTAGAAAAACACACTATTTGTAAGATTATTTTAAGAATTAGAGGGGAAAACCTACATATAACAAACATTTTCACAACTAGATGTCTAAATTTGGGCTTGTAAATCCTGTCTATTCCATCCATTCTGTATTAGCAAGGCATATGGCACATGCTTATGTATGAGGATCCTTAAAGAAAATATATTCTATCTTTAACCAGGTATTGAGCAAAGTAGCCAACTTCCCTCTAATTTAGAATCAAGCCTGAGTCTATGCCCATTTAAAATAACATATATTGTAAGAATATAAGCGCACACAGAGCCAACAATGACAAAATACACTGTACTGAATCTTCAGTATATTTTTCTATTAAGTTCTCCTGATTTGGTATTAGGCAATGTGTGTGTGTATATATATATACACACATATTATATATATATATATATATTATATATATAGCACAGTATGATGCATTTTTTAGATTACTGGTCAACTGTATGGATTCCATAAAGACAGGCTTTTGATAAAAACACTTTTAAACCAGCACTAAGTATTCCTCATAAAAAGGAGCAGGGAGACAATTACCAAATTTATTGTGTATTAAGGGCCATGTTTTGTTTCTGTTAAGCTAAAATGTTAACATTTGAGCTGAAGCTGTAACATTCTGACTTGTGAAATTTCTTCCAAGGAACAAACATTCACCAAAATAGCCTGTTGATGAAACAAAATGAAATAGAGAAGAGAGATTTTTTAAGTTTTACAAACTTATAAAACATTAAACCAACTCATGCCAAAGCATGACAGCTATTATGAGGATTAGTAAATAACAAAAATCAACTTAGATTGGTGGATTCACAAACAGAACCCATCCTAATGGCAAAAGCTGATGACAAATTACTCCTATAAACATATAAAATTGACTGGAACTTAGGATCATGATCGCATTGTGCACTGGGTAACTATTATATTATGATTTTTAAATAAATAAAGAAGAAAACCCTGCACCAAAGAGCTTATAATTAATAAAAACAAAACAAAAGATTTTGAAAGGAGGAATTGTCATTTCCATTTTATAAAACTGGGAGTCAAGGTGTGGAAGATCTATATTTTAATGCAAAGTAACAAAGAAGATCAGAAGAGAGTAACAATCTAAAACTCAATGTCTTTAATATTAGCTCTATCTCTTAACCACATGACCATCCTTTCTCTCAGTATCTAGAGCTTTTATCATCTGGAATGTACACATGGCAGGAGGCATGATTGTGGTATCGGGCATCAGATCCTGTAACACCTGATTGTCAGTGCAGGGGGAGCCCAGATTCCCAAGCCCGGGGCCAGCTCCCACTGCTTCAAGCCTCACAGCTGAGGACCCATGCAATGGGGGTGGCATTCAGGTGCTACCCCCACTAAGAGCCCTGTTAGCTGACGAAGCTCCTAGCTGAGGCAGTGCGTGGAACCCTGGCTCTTCTGCAAGCCCCGTGAGCTGACAGGGCTCACAACGGGGCAGCACGTGGAGCCCTGGCCAAGTGAGGCTCATCAGCTGGCAAGATTTCCAGCCGGGGAGGCACATGGAACAGTGGCCTTGCTGAGAGTCGTGTGAGCTAACAAGGCTCACACTGGGGCCAGTGCATGAAACACTGCCTCTGGCTGAAAGCCTTGTCAGCTGACAAGGCTCCCAGGTGGGGAAGTACATGGGACCCTGGTCCCACTAGGAGCCCCTCAGTTGAAGGGGCTCCCCAACATAGGGGAACACCTGGCCACATGTTCAACTAACGGTGTGATAAGAATGAGACACAAAGTAATTACACATTTTTTGTAATTAACTGGCTAATCACACCTTAAGTGTACCATGTAGATGGGGGCAGATTCCTTGACATCTCTCTGGTACCACTATTAATTCTTAAGTTCTAATAGCACAGACTTGCAAAGTGTTTTTCAAGTTTTTCTTATAGTTGCAGTTTATATGAAAGAGTTTGTACATGTTAAGTTCTTTTATACTATAATATAAAATGTCCCCAACTGAAACTCAAACATAGTTTTCCCTTTTATAAGTAGGTTTTAAAACATTACCTGTGTACCTTTAAAATAAATTTTAACTAGGAAAAGGAAAATACCAGGAGGAGTTTTCTTTAAAAATTTGCTTCATTGGGTTTTCTTTGTTAAACAATGTTAAAAAACCAAACAAACAGATAGTGAAATGGCAAGGTAGATTGGATTACTGGTTGAAAATGAAATAAGTGCATTTTTCAATTTCAGTGTCAGTGTCATACTGCAGGAACCAGCCAGTATTCAGTGAAGTTTGAATTCATTTTACACAAGCTGAGAATTTTCTCCAAGGTGCTTTACACTGCACAGCTAGGAATGATTTACACAGGCCTGTCCACCTTGTGAATGGCTAGTGCTAAAAGCTGCATGGGCTTCATGCTGTGCAGGCAGTGGCATCAGGGCTGCACTTTGCATGGACCCCACCGCACCTGCCTGCCACATGGGCTCCTCAGGACCCCTTGGGCCACCTGCACCTGGCAAGTTATGTCACCATGAAGGGCAGAGGGTCAAGAAGGAGATAGCAGCAGACCAAAAATGCCAGCCACAGCAGCAGCAGAAGTGATGGGACGGAGGTGGAGAGCCCAGGTGGGAGAGCCTCTGACCCATGAGTTAATTGCTCAGGGGCTGAATATGGCCTGTGGGCTACCAGCTGGGCACTCCTGGTTTATACAACTCCATTACAGCATTTACTTGTGCATATTGCAAAAGATAAGCCTACCAAAATCCACACATGCACATTTATCACTTGCATATAATTTGACATTCAATAGTCATAATAAAAATTGCACTAAGTCCCTATATACTAAACTGCATTGGATTGTTGCAATGAAAACATGCATTTGTAACATTTACATGTATATAGGCCAATATATGTATATTCGTCATTATACTGCTCTACATATGAATCTTCAGATCCAAAGGCCACTGGCTGTGATTTGGAGCCATTCCACTACCTTTAGTTATATATGCAACCCTAAACAGTTTTCTCTGCACTTAACTATAACATTCTTTTAGGGTGAAAAAATAATTAAAACTATAAACAATTTTAATATCATTGATTAAGTAATTATTCTAAGAAAGTAACAAAAATCTTCCTTATAAATGTTATAGAGATAGTCGTTGTTAAAGCCAAAAATCAAATTAAATCAAGTCACGTACGCCTATCCTGTTCTCTTCAAGATATGCAATTATTTTAGTAGTTAAATACTTATTCTTCATTAGCACAGTACTGGAATCATGGAAGTAAAACTTACATTGATTTCAACAGCAAAAAGAATGACTCACATTCTAGAAGCAGCAATTTAATTCATTGTTAAGCTGCTTAAGAATAGTGTCTAGCACCAATTCATTTCCCATTCTTGTCTTCCAGAATTGTTTCCATTTTGCCAAGAATTTGAAGACAAAAGAAACAGACAAACATGATATTTCTTACAGTCCACAGTATTAAATTAGTTCAAACATATTTCCATTCTGTTTATGAAAAAATGGCATAATTTTGTATTGCAACACAACATTGCTTCTTCCCATAAATGGATTTAATTTTACAATGTATTGAATGAAATGTTGAGCCTGGAGGTAACAGCTGTCAATCAGAAATGGTATTGTACTTAGTTAAAACGCACAAAGCACAGCATTATTGTTGAGGTTCGTTCAACAATTTGAAATGCTGCTTCCTTTCAGACAATTCATGCCATTTTATGAAACCAAATATCCATGGAAATTTATTTCAGGCTTAAGACAGAAAATTGAAGCAAATTATGGGTAGGGTGAGGAGAACTGTTTTGAACAAGATGCAGCAAAAATACTTCTTTTGAGCAATTAGAAAACTTGTCTATTTTAATTTGCAGATTCTTTTTCAGAAACAGCTTCACTGGCAGATTTTCTCATTCTATTACAGAAATGTCTTTTCCACATTTGTATAACTCACTGGGCCAAATGGGCATCAAGTCAACTTTTTAGTCACGTTATATCAGGGTTGAATATATACATTTGTGATTTGCATTTCTTGTCATTTGATGATTTCAAGTCACTAACAGATATTCATTTAAAAGAGCAATGGAATCTGATTTGTGATCCCAACAATTGCACCTCCTGCCTTGCCACACATGCATGGCAGGAACTGTGATTGTTGGACCAAGGATCAGATCCAAAGTGCACTCTGTTGCTGGTACAGGAGAAGCCTAGGAATATGTTCCTGGGCTTCTTCGGCACTGGCAAGTAGTAAACCAGGTGCCTGATGCTTGCATGGCTTGAAGCACCAGTCATTTGACTGGTGCTCTGAGCCACAGGAGTTCACTGAAACCCTTCACTCCAGTGTGCTCCCATATCTGAGAGCACTGGTCAGCTGATTGGCACTCCCAGACTCAAGGCTGCATGGGAGCCCTTCAGGGCTTTGGTGCACTGAATGGACTATCAATCAGCTGACTGCTGCTGTCTACATGTTTAACTGAAGGTGCAATGGGAACTAGCCACAACCAGTCACAGTTACTACACATACTTTTGTGTAATAACGTTGTTGCTTATTACCTGTTTTATCACACCATTAACTGCATGAATGTTTTGCTAAGTAACTATTTAAGACATGATTAAATGGGTAATAATATTTTAAGTGTAACACCTGCCAGGGGCCTCTGAGGCATAGGTACTAGGGTCTGTGCTCTGGGCCTTGGTGGAAGGGCTGGGCTGGCTGTAGCAATGGCAGCAGCTGCTGTTCTTGTACTCCCTCTAAGTGGGTGCCTGGGGCTGGCGCCTCAGTTGCTCAGCCCTTGTTACACTACTGGATTCATTTGATTTCTTTTTAACTTGTTTCAATGGGTCTACCTTTGCTACAGTCAATGAGCTTTATCCCTGGCTTCAGCAGAAGTAGAATTCAAGTAGTAGCGAGCACTTCTGAATGTATTATCCATAATGGATAAAATGTAATTAGTTAATTAGCAAGGTAATTAAAAAGTAACTTTATTTGACTGATCAGCCCTTAAACCTTTTAGACCAACATTGTAAACATGCCATAGGATTGTGATCATATCTAAACATTAATATAGCTCTGGGACTACAAAGAAATTCGAAACTAACCAATGCTCTATGTAGAATAACATATGTGAGCAAGTTTAAAATAACACAAGCCAAAATGTTACTGTTACTGGCTCAGTGCAGTATTTGTGTTTCCATTTTCCAAACCAACATGCCTGTGACTTTGAAGTTATATGTGTATCCAGGAAATGAAAGTCTATACAAGTAGGATGGAACCAGTAATGTATTCTTTGAGTAAAATCAGCTGTGCTCACAGTATTTGCAGGTGGCTGAAGGAAACATACATTTGATATCATTTGTGATTAGTGCTAGCCAGAAAACAAGAGTTTCCATTTCATATACATTGTGCTTTTTGAATTTTTCTTGCAAAACTTTGGAAACAGAAAAAGTATTACCTCATAGTAGCAAATTGTTATTGGCTTAGGTGCACCAGGTATGTACCCTAACACACAGATAGAGTAAACTGTCAAACACTCAGTCTGTATCAATCTCTGTTTATCTCTTTCTTGCTGAAACTTGTCCAACCTGGTATGACTAACTCAAAAGTTTGTTCTGCAAGAGAGAGCCTATCTCCACAGCTTGGTGATTACAATACCTGTGGGATAATAAGACCTATTTTGAATCTCTGATCTACCTAAATCAGATTAGGATCTTGATCTTAGGCCTCATACAGACATTCAGTTTCTTCTGGGATAGTCACTGCTCTTCAAGGAGAAGCCATGAGCGTACAGATGTTCCAGCTTTTTCTCCTAAGGTGCGTGTAGACAAAATGGGGCCCTAAATTGAAGCGGTGGTTTTTTAAAAACACCGCTTCAATTTAGGGCTGATTAAACCCCCATGTCATGCACACACTGACTTACCTGCCTCTCTTAAGGCAGAGTGGTCCCTGGGCTGCGGGAGGGGGGTGGTGCTTCCCTCCATGGCAGAAGCAGCCTGCCTCTCCCTCCCCCCCAGGTGGCACCCGCCTGCAGGCACCTGGCTTGGGTGGTCCCAGGAGGCACCACAGCCACGGAGGGAAGCACCAGGCCCCCACACAGATCATTCATGCAGGCAAACTCCAGGGGGAAAAAAGAAAAAGATCAGGCTCACCGCTTTTCTTGGGCAAAGCCTGCCTTCCTGGGCTGCTGCAGGGCTTCCTGCAGAGCTCTTGAGCTGCACGGAGCCTGGTGCTTCACTCCACAGCTGTAGGGACAACAAACTGCTGCGCCCTAAGTCATTTAAGGCATATTACGCCACTGGATTTCGATCAGCGGCTGGCATTAATGTGCAATAAACGTGTGCAAACAACAATACCATCAAAGCGGTGCAAAAGCATTTAGCCCACTTTAAAGTGTCGTGCACGCGTGCCTGTCATTTCATCCACACACAGCCGTACAGTATTAATGGCCATTACAGGAGAAGACTAATCTGGGACCAACCAGGTTTAAATTGCTCCCAGGAGAAACTCTCCTGGGAAAGTGAAACCTGTAACATGCTGCAGCTTCTCTTGGAAGGGAACATAGTCCTCCAGCATCCTTTTACTCACTACCCCAGGACACAATAGCATGTCCCCTACACAATCCACACATTATGCTGCAGAGAAACACAGGCTGATCATGGGCACTGCTGCCATCTGGCATCAGGCAGACTAAGAGAGCCTGCAGAGCATGCTAACGTATGTGCACAGGCCCCCTGTTTCTCAGCAGTAAGTTCTCCACTCCTTAGGGCCTCAGTATTCAACTATGTGTACATACAGCTCTGGGTACATTTTTATGCTAGGGGAACAAACCTGGGAGAATTTTCTCAGATCATTTAATCTTCTGTATGCCAACTTAGTTCTCCAAACATCTACAGCATATTACTGGCTTTCTAATGTGGATGTATCTCTTTCTATATGGTCAACCACTCTGTCTATGACCTCACTAGCCTTTTGCTCAAGAGAAATATACCTAACACCTTTAAAAGGCAAACTTGGGAACAATAAATCATAAATTGCCTGGGAACCAAGGACTATTGATAATGAACATTGATAATGGTTCTAGGACACATTTTGTTTTACTCAAGCCCTGAATTCTTTCCACACAGGAAAGTTGAGAATAACCCTCCTCCCTTTTCATAGGCCTTGATCAGTACTCATCTTCTCTTCTTTTACTAACTGTGCTATGCTTAAGAATGCCTCTTACCTTCTCCCCTCTGCTGTTTTTCACTATGCTGTGTCTGGCTCCCTCTGTTCAGAGACCTGAGGAAAAATATCTTGCATTCAAAAGCTTGTCTAACTATTCCAGCTACATAATTGTCCAATAAGACATACCATCCTAAGAAATCCTTGCCTCCCACATAATTGCTGGACCAGAACATCTACAGCATCACTCAGTTTAACCAGAAATTCCATATTAGATCTAATAAACCATTCCCAGTAAAAGTCTTATTGAAGCCAATATTGCACTTCAAATACTTTTTTACTGATAAATCAATATTTTCTAACAAAAATATTGCAGAAAACTACAGTTCTTACTAAGACTAATCATCAAATTCCCCTCTGCCCCCATCCCTTTCATTTAATGAATCCATTTCAGATTTATATCCTGTTTGTCTAAGGCAAAGATGCTCTGAAAGCTAATCTCGTGTTTTCCTGTCATAATTTTATTTACAATTTTGACCCGAATGCTTCAACTTTTTGTCTCAGTTTTCCCTACAATGCTTCATAGCAAAGCTATGAGAATTAGCTACATAAATGTCTATAAAGTATCCATTCTATAAATGTTAAAAAATATTAGTTATGGCTCATGTTTTTTCCCCCCAAGCACCAAACATTTTAGAAAGGATATTCAGCATATTTATACAGTCCCATAAAATATGTTGCTCCCTCAGGCATGTGATAGTGGCTTTTGTTTCTGCCTTTACTTAGGCAAAACTCCTATTGTACCTATTGGGGGGTTATATTTGAATAGCCATTGGTCAATAACATCAGGACATAATAAATTGAACCTAATACAATTTTTGCAGTGTTTTAAAATAATTTTACACTTGTGGTTTATCAATTTAACAAAAAGTGACACTTCCTTGACACTCAAGTTCATAAAAAATGTTACAGGTAAATTTAAATAAATAATATATTTTGAATTATAAATCATACAATTTTTCAGACTGATGAAAATCATGGATTTCTTTGTCTCCCTCAGGGTATATGGAAAGAGCAAAGGAGTGAGATTTGTCAAGTAGTCAATGGAAATACTTCACAAATGTTATAAGGTTTTCTGTGGGAGCATATCAGCTTTAGAATTTTGTATTGTAACCTAAATGACAACCCAACTCACCATCAAACCATACTCAAAGAATACTTATTTCCAGGGAACAAACATTTTCATAGCTCAGTCAATAAACAGAACTATGTCATTCATTTATAAAAAAATAAGTTGTGAAATGTTCAGAAATATATACGTGTGTGTTTCAAACTTTCTACATATAATATACTAAAAACAAGAAGTGCTTATTGCAGCAAAGGCTGGGCTCCAGGGGTGGCTGTGACATCTCCTCATAGCCGCACAGCTTTTGCTTCACCCTGACTCTCTGGGTACCCTCCACTTTTTCTTGCCTGCCACACATTGAGGTAAATATCCAATTTGGAAAAGGGAGGCTGCGTCATGGTCCCGGAGTGAGCCCTCACCCTCTAACAGGCTGTTCTAGCTAAGTTTGTGGCCTCTGACCTCCTTGTAGACATGCCCATGCCTCTTACATGTTACCAATCTCCCTTGTAGGGGTCTGAGCCCCTTTTCTCTCGCTGGGACTTCTAGCCTAGGCCCACTGTGCTGGACCTGGCTGCTGGGCCCCAGCCCTTGCTGCCTCATGTTAGCCCCTCAAGAATGGCCCCTTGGCAGGGACTGAACAGCCACGTGCCCCTTGGGACCTTCTTCATCCCTGATAGTCCCAGCCCAAACTACCAGTATAAACTATAACAAAACATAAGTCCACTGTCTATAATACAAACTAGCCCTATACAGGGTTCAAGTCAGCAGGATTCTACCTCCATGACTTCCAGGGTAACCCAGGTGTCAGCTAGGGGATTCTTTGCAATCCTCCTGCCCTGAAGATCTTTCCTCAGAAGCCTCCAAGCCAGACTGCCTGCCGATGCTCAAACCTGGGTTTATATGCTCCCTATGTCCTGCTTCCTTCCATCCCAGTGACTTTCCCAGACTGGCTGCAGATGTGCCTTTTGTAATGATGAGCCATTTACTGCCTAACCAGCAATGTCTCCTTGCTGCTTTCCTTCTTACAGCTGGCCCCTGTTTAGCTGCCTGGGCTCTAGCTGCTACAGTTTTTCCCCTCAAAGTAACAGGAGCTCTAAGATCCCTGTTACATTTATAAAAAAGTGAAAACACTTCTTTGGAGACAAGCAACATCAGATCAGGCTTCTTTTACATGCTCTCTCTCAACTTAAACACCCTGGAAACTTGGGCAAATCAGCCCTTACTGAGCAATATGCTGCCACAGTTAGACTCCTTCCAGGACCAGAGGTCTCTTATTAAGTTATTAGTCTCAGTCTTTCAAAAAATACTGCATTGTACACATAACCCTATAGTACTGATTATGCATTGAAAACATTTTGTATCATCAGCAGTCTTTAAAAGTATTTCCTCGACCAATATTGCAGCTATAAACAAGTACCTCTTTCCTAAATCATACAGAATCATAGAAAATTAGGGTTGTAAGGGATCTCAGGAGGTCATCTAGTCCAACCCCTTGCTCAAAGCAGGACCATGCACAATGACATCATCCTACCCAAGGCTTTATCTAGCCAGGTCCTAAAAACCTCCAAGGATAGAGATTCCATAACCTCTCTGAGTTATTTGTTCCAGTGTTTTACTACCCTTATCATATGATCCCCCCATCTAAACTTCCTAATATCTAATCTAAACTTCCCTTATTGCAACTTGAGACCATTGCTCCTTGTTCTCTCATCTGCCACCATTGAGAACAGTTTAGCTCCATCCTCTTTCAATCCACCCTTCAGGTAGTAGAAGGCTGTGATTGAATCATCCTCAGTCTTCTCTTCTTCAGACTAAATTAGCGCAGATCTCTCATCTTCTCCTCATCAGTCATGTGCCCCAGCCCTCTAGCCATTTTCATTGCCCTCCATTAGACTCTCTCCAATTTAACCACACCCTTTTCTGTAGTGGGGGCCTGATACTGGACACAGTACTCTGGATGTGGCATTACCAATGCTGAACAGAAAAGAACAATCATTTCCTTTGATCTGCTTGCAACAGTCCTACCAATGCATCCCAATATGCCATTAGCCTTCTTCACAAGGGCACACTGTTGGCTCATATTCAGCTTTCTGTTCACTGTAACCCTCAGGTCCTTTTCTACAGAGCTGCTGCTTAGCCAGTCAGTCCCCAGTCTTATCTTGAGGGGCTTCTGCTAGCTGTTACCCTCCATATGTTAGAAGATCCATCACTGCATTATCAGTTGTCAGGTTAGAAAATCTTAGTTGCAAGGGTCTCAGTGCCCAGGCAGACTAAGTAGAAAACTTGTCTCCTAGTCTATCCAACACACAATGCTTCTCCTAACCAGTCTAATCATTTAGCATCATATTCTTCCTTCCTGGGATATACAATGCAGCATTAATCAAATTAGTTGAATGCAATGGGTCAACTCTTATTATTTAGTGTTTATCAATATGATTTAATGCTGAAGGATCAGGTCTCAGGAAGTATACAAAATAAATTCATGATCTCCTTGTTGGGAAGTATGCTATTCTTGGTACACATTTCTTTCAATTCATCTGGATATGTCTACACTATACCACAAATTGTTATAAACAAAGTGATTCATGACTAGCTAAGAATTTTTTTTTCAGTTATTCCCAAAAGTCAGCCTGTGACTGTGAAGACTATCATGGGACTTGGAAAGACTATGAGTAAGGCCAGAGACTGTACATATTAATGGAGTGAACAGAGAAGAGAAGAGAGCTGGTGGCAGTAGACCCGAACTCAACTGCTCCCTGTGGTCAGGGAGAAGACCACAGGTTGTTTGTTTATTTACAGTGATAATTGATTACATTGATTGTGTCCTGCCAGGAGGAACTTTGCTCCAGAGGAATAAAGATGGTGTCAAGATTGTAAATAAGCCCTGAAAAATTGAGCAAGTGAGCTAATTAACCCAAACCCACTACAATCATCTACATGCCCAACCATATTATGGCAGGTGCCAGGAAACAATAGAAAGTAGTTGTACAAAACAAAAGAGATTCACCAATGAGAAACATTGATGCAGTATTGTTAATCATCCATTCAGCTAATCTTTTGTAGGAATGAGAAATTATTTAGCTCTTCCTAAGTAAGATGAGCTCCTCAAACAGAATCTATTTGAGAATGTATACTGTGCATCTCCTCATCAGTAATAAAGTTTCAGTGGTAATCACTGAAGTTCTAAAGTTTGGACTATTTCACTGATAACATTAGGAAGGAAAGAAAATGTCCATAAATAAATTGCATGCTTTACCCCATCTTCATCTTTTACAGGTGTTTCTACAGAAAATAAACTGACTATTAGGTAAAATGGCATTTTCTGACACTTTTAACCCTAATTACTCAGAGTTTTTAAATGCTAGATTATTACTGAAGCATCTGAATAAACAGAATATCAAAATTAAACCCCAGTCAGTAGCAAAACATCCTTTGATTTCAGTGAGATAAAATGTCAGATTCATTATTCAAATTCACCAAAATCCAAAAATAATCTACTGCATTTCCTAGAACTTTTGAAGTCTCTACATTTCTTTAAGTTTCATTTTCAGATATATTAGCACCTTGGTTAATTCTAAACATTGAAGAACAAAGAGCAAAGACTCAGCCTTCAATAAGTTCTAAAGTTCATCATAAGATAAAGGAAAGAAAGGGTCTCTAAACATTAATGCTCACAGAGATATCACATATACCAGAGATAGTAAAGAGTATTCTTCAGTTTAATATTCTCTTTTAATCTGAAAGTAATTATGAGACAGACTAGGCCTGATTTAAAAGAGTATGCTCTCCTTCTCTGAGGGATATAAAACTATCAGAAGCCTGTAATTCTTTTATACAGGTAAAACACAACAGTGCAACATGAGAATAACCAGAGACAAAAGAACAGACATTTAACAGACATACTGCTTTGGTATTTTACCAGACTGAGGGGAAAATCATACTAGATAAGGTTCAGAATGGGCATGGGGGGAATGATTGCCTTTCTACTGTTGACATTGAACTGGTGCATGATCAGTTAGAAAAGTTAGACATTTATAAGTCAGCAGGACTGGATGAACTTCATCTGAGAGTGCTGAAGGAGCTGGCCAAAGTTATCACAGGACCTCTAGTGAACCTCTTCCAAAACTCCTGGCACACGGGAGAAGACCCTGAAGACTGGAAAAGGGCCAATGTTGTGCCCATCTTCAAGAAGGGGAGGAGACAGAATTGGAGCAACTGTAGGCCAATTAGCCAACTTCTATTCCTGGGAAAATCCTGGAAAAAATTCATCAAGGAGTCTATGTGCTTGCAGAAGGTAGGATTCTGAATGACAGCCAACATGGATTCATCATGGGCAGGTTTTGTTTTTCCAATCTCATCTCCTTCTATGACCAGGTAACTCGCCACCTGGATAAGAGAGAGGAGGTCAACATTGCATACCTAGAAATCCAAAAGGCCTTTGGTCTGGTATCCCATGATGTTCCCATGGGAAAATTGGAGGATTGCATGCTTAACTTTTTGACAGTTAGGTGGGTAGGAAGTTGGCTGTGGGGTAGGACCCAGAGTGTTCTAATGAATGGATCTGTGTCATCCTGGGAAGAAGTGGCCAGTGGTGTCCCTCAGGAGTGCATGCTTGGTCCAGTGCTTTTCAACATCTTTATCAGTGATTTGGATGTGGGGGTGAAGAGCTCACTGGCCAAGTTTGCAGATGACACCAAGTTATGGGGAAGCATGGTCACACTTGAAGATAGGCTACAGATACAGGCAGACCTAGACAGGCTGGCAAATTAGGAAGTTTGGAACCAGATGAAGTTCAACACTGAGAAATGTAAAGTGCTCCATCTGGGGATGAATAACCCCCAACATACTTACAGGCTTGATGGCACCAAACTGACTAGCATCATGACTGAAAGGGACCTAGGAGTAACAGACCTAGGAGTAATATGAACATGAGCTGTCAGGAGGGCAAACAATACTCTGGCATGCATCAACCAATGCATCTCAAGCGAAACCAAGAAAGTGATTCTTCCACTTTACGCAGAATGGGTGAGACTGCAGCTGGAGTACTGCATCCAATTCTGGGCATCTCATGTCAACAAAGACATGCAAAAGTCTGAGACAGTCCAGAGAAGAGCCACCCCTATGATCAGAGACTTGCAAGGCAAGCTATACAAGGAAAGGCTGAGGGACTTGGGCCTTCTCAGCCTAAAAAAGAGAAAGCTGAGAGGGGACTTGGTAGCAGCTTACTGCTGCATCAGAGGAATACACCAAGGGCTTGGCGAACAACTGTTCACCAGGGCACCCTTGGGGAAAACCAGGAGTAATGGCCACAAACTCATGAAAGACCGTTTCAGGCTTAATGCTAGGAAAAACTTATTTACAGTTAGGGTGTCCAAACTGTGAAATAAACTCCTTTGAGAGGTGGTGTAATCACTTACCCTGGAAATCTTCAGGAGGAGACTGGACAGTCACCTCTCTGGGGTCACCTGACCCCAGTTGTCTTTCCTGCTTAGTGCAGGGGGGCTGGACAGCTGGACCTGATGATCTTGTGAGGTCCCTTCCAGCCTCTTACAATCTGTGACTCTATGAATCATTATAAATAGATAATAATAATAAAAAAATTGAGAGTCCTGACCTACTACACAATGACAGAAAAAATGACTACAATGAGATGCTTCAGAAGGAGACCTAGTAGCATTTCTGATACAAAGCTGGTAGTCCAGAATATTTGCCAGCAGAGCCTTAACAGACAAAGGAAGAGGATTGGCGGAGACAGTAAATGGAGCTATTGTCTATACTCTTTAGAATGGAATGATTCTCTCACTTCACCTTTGGGTACAACGTGTCATCACAAGTCAACAGATAACATCAGACAGAAGCCACTGCTGAATGTGCCCAAACAAGTTTTGTGCCTACTATTAAGACTGAAGCACCATGAAGAGAGGATAAAGTACTATCCAAGAAATTTACTACTAGCAGCAAGCATAATGAACAGGACAAACCTTTCAGAGTACAATTCCCATGCTTCTGGGACAGGAGAACATGCTGCAGTACTTTTCATCTTTAAAAGGAGGTTCTAGTAATACATAAAATTCCCAAAAATAATGGGGGTATTAAAAAAGAAAAAAAAATCTATATAGCTCTAGTTAGTTTGCCCAGAGCAAGTGTTATAGGAAACATGGACCCTAAAACCAAGCAGAGGATGTATAATAGGTGTAAAACAGGATAATGTTCAAATAGCACTGAGAAGTAATCCCAGAAACCTGAAATGCTAACACCAATAGAGGGATATATACTTTGTATGTAGGAATAAATTCATGCCTAACACCAGCTGGAGAAGGTAGTTACTGGCCATTCATAAATGGACAATCAAAAGTATACCTGGGATAGTATAACACAGGAGTAGTCAACCATGGCAGTGGTTCCAGAGCGTGGCACACAAAGACGTTTTGCTTGGCATGCGTGTTTTGGGGCAGGTGGCAGGGAAGCAGCAGAGGCGGTGCTACCACAGTAAGGATTGGGCCCCTTGTGGCTCCCCTGTTGTCCACCCCTGGCACACCAGCCTCTTACAAGTTGAGGTCACAGGTATTTTTAGCACTGTGCCCAAAAATTGCTGACCCCTGGTAAGCACATGCAAAAAATACAGTGACCAATGAGGGAAATGGACGCATAGTATCTTGAAATCTCAACTCAATCTTGGAAAAAGGTTAAAACCAATTTTTAACAATAGAAACTGTGTGGTCACAGTACATTACAGTTTCAATTTCTGGGAACTGGACTGCCTGGAGGATACTCAGGCAAGAACTGTGATCAGGAAACTGAAGGCACATCTTGGAAGATGACATACCTGACATGCTGTACTCAGAGGACTGAAGTGCACTGAAGCAAAATTTCATTCAATGATTCAGAGTCAAATGGGAATTTAAGCACAAGTTATTTCCTCCTGGGTGCCTGCAAAGCAACGTGGAGGCAGAGTTGACAGTAAAAACATCTGAGAGACTAGCTATAAAGGCAAAAAAGACAGGAAAAGATTTATGCCTGGCAATGCTGGATCATTACAACTCCCCCACCTAGGGAACAGGTCATAGCCCAGCAAAGGGATTTGATGGACTAAAAAATTATCTGGGGTGAAGTTATATTTCACAGAAAGTAAGGAGTATAAATCTATGGATTGGTGCAAATTGCATCAGTGTACCAACTGTGTGCCTGTGCCCTTAGTCAAATTCATCCCAGGATATAAATTATTATTTGCTTAATGCAAACCTGCTCCCCTGCCACTAGTGGCCAGACACTACATGCAGATGGTTTGGTAGAGCACGCTGCTCCACATTTTACTACACAGTAAATTTATGATGGAAAAAATCCAGATTAAATTGCTCCATACTAATGATGTTGTTTACCCGCTCGTTAGGACAGTCCCTGAAAGCTGCCTAACCTGGACGTGTGCACAAGGGCTGTCCTAATATGCAAGCAACCTATTCTCCAGAAAAAACTTTAGAAATTTAGTTATTATTCTATTGAAGAATAAATAAGGGTTTTGTATTATCCTACTAATGCATGTGTTTCTCCTAGTTATTCATGCATTTCCATACAGTTGTGCAGAAATAGAAAAACATTTTGTCTCAGTTCAAGTCAATGGCAAAATTCCCACTGACTTCAGTGAAGCAAGATTTTCAACCATACAATTCTGGTGTGGCTAGTGAGAAATACTCAGGCTTATTTATTCTCTCCAGTTTAAAAAGGCAGGTGGGCTAGTGTTAGATAACAAGTGAAAGCAAAATAGAGCTACTTGAACTACTTACATAAATCTTAGTCACTCATAAGAATTGCTTATGAAGCAGAGACATTTATACTCCTTTAAAAATGCTCTACAGTGCCTAAAGTAGAGCTTATTACTTCACTGCCCTTTCCCAGCTTTTATCCTTACAGTCTTTTAAGCCTAGATGTTTCCTTTCTTAAAAATCTCTCTCTCAAAACAAAACCACAAAAACAAACCAAAAACCCTCTTTAAAATATATAGATGAACTGAGGGTGAAGGCACTTAATTTGGAGATAGAATTTTCATTAAGGTTGTCTTAAAACAATGTTGCATTTGTACACCTAACCTTCAAATCGTATCTTTCCTTTCACTCCGTGTTTTTGTTCTGTGGGATCTTGTGACTAGAGCTTCTAGGCACTGTCATAATAAAGTAATAAATAAATGTAATAACTCTTTGTGCTGCAAATTGTAACTAAAGATGAAAGAAAATAATTCTTGTTTCATGCACAGAAACATGAAGTAAAATGAAAATTAATCCCTGCAGCATGGGCATTTTTGGCATGGGTAGAATGACACCAGAAAAGAAATAGGGCCCAGAAGCATTCACTGTCCAGTTCAAGCATTTTACAAATGCTGATTATGAATCACTGTGTGTTACAACAGGACAAAGATAATAATGGCAATAAGCAGTGATTTACAACTTCTACCCATCCCACTTATGCCCTTGTAACAGTGGGACTAAAGTGGTGTATAGACCTTGGACTGGCCCTTGGCACAGAACAAGAGATTTAAGTCTTTATGAAGCTTATATAATGATGGCTATTTTATTTGAACAAGAAAGTGGTTTAAAGTGTGAGAGCAGAAGTTTTCCCTTGGTGTCTCTTTTATTGTATGACTAATGTGCCCTTTTGATTTCTATTGTATGAAAATCCACTGGGAGATTTAGGATAGTTTTATTGCAGAAACCTATCAGATCTTATTGGCCTTCCAGGCTGATTAGTGGTAGATAGTTTCTCATTGCTCTCTTTTGTTCTATATCATTGTACTCTCCTTGAGGTGTTCCAGTGAGGTTTATGATGTTAAATCTTGTTTTGCTGGAATGTGTAGGATGATTTCTATTGCCTGATTTCTATGTCACAAACAATTGCATATGGTGCCCTTAAAAAGTGATAGAACTAGTTATGGTAGGCCTCTCTTTTCAGTTCATAAATTTTATTGTTTTTGTCAAATACAAAAATATGCCATTAAATTCTGAGTCAAAGAGCAGCTGGATATTATAAACCTTTCACAGAAACAAGGACTGAAATTCTTGGCTGTGTTTCAGCCCCTACATGTTCCTATACAAGTGCATGCGAGCCTAAGGATGGTATAGCAAGCCATGAAAGATGTAGATACAAGTAAAGGGGTTTTAATCTATATCTAAAAGGAGGTGAGACTGGAACTTCGCTTAGTTTCAGCAATCCGTAGATAAGTTGGAACAGCCTTCAGTTTACACCACCTTTCAGGTTCTTGTTCTAATTTACAGCCAGTTGCCTAAGCCTTTGGGTTCAGTTTAAGATCGTAACTATGAAAGTTGTCACTAGAAACTAGTAAAGTTATGAAGGCAAAACAAAACAAAATAAAATTCCCCTTCTTTTTTTGAGAATTTCAGGCAATCAAAATTGGAGATGGCTCAGAACAGCCATCCATATATGAACACCTCTGAACCTAAGCTTAGGAAAGGTTAATAGAAACAACTACACCACCAAACTGCAACCAATCCCTATAATTCATAACCAACTAATTTAACTCCTAATACCTTTGAGCTTTGGCTGAATTTAGATCTTCATCTGAATCCAGACTTAGGGGTTCAGGGCATGTGTACACATGTTCTTTGATGCATATTAGCCTATTTTAATGAACATAAAAATGTCACCAAAATACTCTTTAGGTAATTCACATTAAAATAGTCTATTGCACATTTTTCTAGTATGTCACAAGAGAGATAGAAGATGTAATGCGCATTACTAAAAGCACATTAATGAATGTGCAGATGTACCCTCACAGTACTTTCCATTTAAAAGCTCTCATGCTAATTCTAGGTGTTGTCTTTTACTTACTTATATTGTTATTAGAACTCAGTTTAATTTTCATGTTGAATAATTTGCTTACTGAATAATGAAGTTTCAGGGCATCACTTATGGTGAAATAAGATCAAATTTTGCAAAGAGTTCTGGCTGAAAAAAATGGAAAAAAAATAGAAGAGGAAATATATTTTGGTTTTGAGTTATTCTGTAATCACATTTTGGTATATTAAATGTCATGGAATTTAATAAAAACACCCAAATCCCAAACATGTTGTGGCAGGAAGGGGACAATTATTTGACCAAAACCCTTTTTTCAGGTTTATAGTTTACAAAACAATATATAAACACATGGCTCTAATTATTATGCTCTCCCTCTATATGTACTTGTGATCAAATACATTGTGAACTATCTTAAGACAGTGGCGCCCAAACACTCTGGCTCATGGGCCAGATGGACAGTGCTAGGTCTCCCTCTGTGGGCCAGACTGAACTGATGGGCCCAATCCAGCTAAGGGGGTTGCACAGCCTGACCTTGATCCAGATGCATAGGGGTAGAGCAGAGCAGCTCCAGTGCAGATGTATGTCGTGGGGTGGGAATCCTTATCTGGATGTGTGGAGAGGTGGGCCTGGCCCTGATTTTGTAATATAGGCAGTGGCCCAGGCAAGGCTGGAGCTGGTTGCATGGAGCTTCCACTACTCTGCTGTTAGTTTTTTGACCTATGGGGGATCCCCACAGACCAGATGTCATGGCTCTGCAGGCCAGATTTTGCCCACAGACTGGCAATTGACTGCCCCTGTCTTAAGACATTATTTCTTTCAGCCACACCTAGTTTACATTTATAGAGAGGACATATAACATTAAGACAAGCATTAACTTTCAATAATGTCTGAATAATCCTTCCAGTGTCCCAGGATTAATTCCAAAGCAACAAGAATTGTTATGTTAATGCATCTTTTTGAGGAATGCATCACAATTTCCTAAATGTATCAATCTCTGATTCACTACTTGGCACAAAGAAACCTTTTGCTAAATTAGTAAGCAGTAATAAAACATTGTTTGAAATTCACTTACACAACAGTTTTAAATTTGTTATTATAATATAATCTATTTCAGACAACACAAAGGGTGGAAACATTTTAATATTATGCTTCTTTACAAATCAGCTGCTATATTTTAGCATAGCAAGTAAAATTAAGTATTGCTCTTTAATATGGCCATAAAGTTTATATGGATTTTATTCCCAAATGGTAGGAAAAAAACCTGAAGGTGTGCTTGTTGGACTAGCGTGGGTTTTTTGTTTTAATGTTGGTTTGTTTTAAACACAAGTTATAGGAAATCTGGCCTTGTTTCCAAAAAAAATGACATCCCTGATGAATTCGCTAGGATAGCACAGGATTTCTTCATAAGGATATAATTTTAATATATAAAAATATATATAAGTTACGTATGTACAGGAGTTATGCAACCACTTTTGGAATGTAAAGAGAGAATAAAGTGCTTGATTCAAAGTGTCTGAGGTCAGTGAATCTTGTCACTAATTTCAGTGGAATTTGAATTGGACTAAAAATTAGTATGCCCTATGCTGTATAATATTTTTGGAGCGAGAATTTTTTGTACAAACCTTGAGGGAAAATACTGCTTTTATTAAACATGCCATTTGGGATTTTAATGTCAATATGAAGCAGATAGAATCTTGATTAATGAAGTGGAAATAGGAACAAACTATTTGAATCCAGCTTCCAACTTGGATTTTCAATATTTCAATTGAGAGGCAAGTCACTGCATTTAAATTCTAGCCTCTAATTCAGCATATTACAATAATATGTCACCCTTACTTTAGAAGGATATTGGGAGATTAAATCAACTGATTATGAAGTAGTCTGATATCCTCGATAAAGAAGTTAAAGAATTGGAAAGTATTACAATTAAAAAGTAGAATGGCAGAATTAAAATCCATGTTTGATTTCATATTTTAGAATTCTTCCTGTATACCTCTTCCACCTCTGCTGTGAAATTTATGAGAATTTTGGATTGAGAGTTCTCATTTGATCCTTTATAAAAGTAAGGTCAAACTGTGAAACTGACATCCAAGATCAGGTCCAAGCCCTGTCCCTCAAAATCTGGGGTATGTCAGATCTGAGATTACATTTTAGTCCCCTCTCTTTCAAAAGTATTCCAAGAAACAGTCCAGTTAATTGCATAGATTTCATTTACCTTGCTCCAAGAGGATGAAGAGTTCTTTTGAAAATTATACTGTGAGTGTCTACACTTTCATTAATGCTCCGTAATTATGGCGCATTAAGTTTAGTAACTATAATGACAGGTACTAAAGTAATGTGCCGTAATCAGCTCTACTGTAATTTTTTTTTGTGACACTACTGCATATTAGACTAAATCTGCTGCGCATTAGTACAGGCTTTGCCTGCCATGCTAATGCACAGCAAATTAGTTTTTGGTGCATTAAACATCTCATGTAGACATGCCCACTGTGACTTAGCCACCAGAAAGTGAGGCTTTCTTTGGTTAGTAATGGGTGGCACCTACATCTCTTCTTTTTCCCATGCTTAATTCTCCAAAGCATAGCTTTTCCTGGCAATTGGTAAGGTGTACATATCTAAAATCTGTGCGTCAAGTTCAGCATCTCATGTAATTCTGGAAATCTTCTACCTCCACCCAACTCTTCCAATTAAACAGTCACTTTGTAACAAGCTGTGGTTTTGTTAAGATTTAAAGACATGCTTTTTAGTTCTCATTATTTCCTTCCCTTTCCAACTTTATTCCCTACTGTGCTATTGAGCCAGAAAACAGATAACAGACCAGCCATCATATCAGATCCAGCTCTGTGCATTTTGGATATTCAAGGAACATATTTCTCAAGGGAGTATGAGTCAGAAGGTACAGAAGGTATAAAGGCATACCACATAGC
Organism: Gavialis gangeticus; assembly: GCF_001723915.1. Lineage (NCBI taxonomy): Eukaryota > Metazoa > Chordata > Crocodylia > Gavialidae > Gavialis > Gavialis gangeticus. The sequence continues at coordinate 75,013,527 of NW_017729031.1, forward strand.
ATTCAAATACCTTCATGACTCCCAGATGACTAAATCATATGTTTAGTTATCAGCACATATTAGATGGGGGATTGTGCTTCTCTGAAAAGGAGCAGAAAGAACATACATTTTGCTGTGAATCTTTGAATTACCTAAAACCATTCAAATTAACAAATTTAAATTCAAATTTAAATTTCCATGTGTGCATTGCAGTTACCTCTCCTTTCTGTGTTGCTCTTCCAAATCAATAACTATACTAAATATAAGGTATATTTTTTATAAAATGTTTTTTCCCAAATGATAGATCAGCTTAAATAGCAAAGACATAGCTGTCTTCTAACACTTCTTTCCTTGTCTTTCTGATAAGTGTCAAAAAACAATTTCAATATTGTTTAGATTCAGTTTAGTCCCATCCCCATGCAAATATTTGAGTTGTCCACTAATTCTTACTTGGGGAACTACAACAAGGAACCGCCTTTACTGCTAGTCTTCTACTTCCAGGAAAAAAATCCATCATGTTCTAGATATCACTAGTGAGTCATTTATGATACAACGTTTGGCTACATATCATTACAGATCTTTGCCCCTCCTACTCTTTTTTCCTTCTCATTTTAAGTCTCTACCCAGACTTAGGCTTTGGGATGCATTATACCAAAGCACTTAAAAATGTGCTAGTGGCCAGATCCAGAAACACTTTTTCATAGACCTTAGTGTGCTACAGGTATGCATCTATCTAAAAGTTTTATGGGCACATACAATCATTGCATTAGATTGCCTTAACAGAGCTTAGGGTGATCCTCATGGGTAAGAACACAGATATTAACAGGGCACACAAGCACTAAATCACTCTAAAAATGGCACAGCCAATCTAAAGTTAGTTCATCACAGAGGTGAACAAGTTCTTTGGGTAGATGGGATATCTTTTTATAGCCCAACTAAATAGTTGGGAAAATTCTTCTTTGCAAGCTTTTGGGTACAAACACCCTTCTTCAGGCACAGGGAGAGTTTGTGGTTTGTGTGCGTGCTCTACTGGGTAGAATGCAAGCCAGTATACAAAATGCAATCTGTGAAAAAGCAAATGCATGGCAGTGATGATCAGAGGCCCTCAATAGGTGTGAAATGGGTAGGAGGGGGACAAAAGGGGTTACCTGGGGTTATCAGATAGCAGGGAGGTTATAAGGTGCCATAAATCCAATATCTATATTTAGTTCAAGATTTTTTGTATCTAGTAGATTGATGATGTGAACTTTGTAAGCTTGTCTACGAAAGGTGTTTTTTGTAAATTTGCTTTGAGGATTAAAACTGAGATATTGGAGAGAGAGTGTTTATCTTGTGAGAAGTGGGCACCCACAGGTTGTTGGGTATTTTTGTTTTAGATTTTTGGTGGGTGTTCAATCATTCTGGTATACAGATTTGTTTGGTTTCTCCTACATATTTTCCATTTGGATATTTAGCGCACTGGATGAGATGCATTATATTTCTAGAGGTGCAGGTGTAAGATTCAGGAATGGTGATGGTTCTGTTGGGGGGTGTAGTTTTTGTGGGGGTGTAACTACACCTCTCAATAGAACCATCACCGTTCCTGGATCTTATACCCGCATCTCCAGAAATGTAATGCATCTCATCCAGTGTGCTAAATGACTGAATGGAAAATATAAAGGAAAAAACAAACAACAACTTCGTACAAAAAAGAATGCACACTGAAAATCTATCAAAAGACAAAAATACCCAAATACCTGTATGTGCCCACTTAATACAATATAGCCACTCTGCCTCCAATATCTCAGTTTTAATCCTCAAAGGGAATTTACAAAACACTTCCAGTAGATGAGCCCATGAACTTCACTTCATCAATCTACTGGAAATATGACCATGATATAGATTTATGGCACATTATAACCTGCCTGCCATCTGATAACCCCAGGTAACTTGTCTGCATTTTACAAGCTACATTCTTCCCCCTTTCTCCCCTGGGTTTACCCAATCTAAAATGGATTATCTAAAACTCTATTAAAAATGTTAGGTAATCTAACCCAGCCTAACAAATGTCTGCACTCATTCAAAGCACAGCCCAGGGGCCTGGAAAGCTGAGCGACTTGTCACTGCCCTGGGGATATGCTATTTTAACCCCCCTGATTCTGACCTTGCTATTTTTACCCTGTCCCCCCTACCCACCCCACCAACTATCTCTCTCCAGACTAGGCACCCCCCCATCACAAATGTTCCAGCTTCCCCCACCTGATCAGACCTTCCAGCTTTCCCCCTTTCTTCTCCCCCGTGCCTCCCCCACGTGATCCTGTCAACCCCTCCTCCCATCTTACTGTTCTGGTTGCCTACATGAATGCCTGCATGCAGCAGAACCCAACTCAGGTTTAGGCAGTTTAGAGTAAGCTGCCTAACCTGACTCAGGTCATGTGAATGCTTGTTTGTACCCTAAACTGTTGCACAATATCATAATACTTGATTTTCTTCCATACATGATTAATGTCAGTAAACTGCTACTGGACTTCAGGGCATCTCTGGCAATTCTCTATTTTAGTATCACATCTTTTCTTCGGGAAGTATTTGTTGTTTTGTTTTGCTTTTCTGTTTTCATTTTTTTTTGAAGAGGAGTTGTTTCAATGTTTCCTAAGGATGATCAGTCTCTATATTGAGCAGTTGATCTCTACTAATTATTTTATAGATCTATGATAATGACCTATCCCTTTGACAGACCCACAATACTTCTCAGCCATTCAGTATATTTTAATTTTTCATATTAGGTTCTTTTTGTATTGGAAAAACTGGAACTCCCTAAAGAGTCCACAGTGTTGAAATAGCTTTCTGACAATCTGTATTGTATAGTCCCAGAACCTCTATAAGAAGTTTCAGAATAAAACACTCATACTATTTTTGAAGCACTTCAATAATTTCAAATAATTTTGCCCAGACAAGAGAAATTGTTTTAGTGATTTAGTATTTTAAGTGCTTCAATTTGCAAGTCGATCTGTATATTTTTAGCATAATTCAAGTCATACTAATTTTATTTAAAATTTTAACTTCAAATATATGATTAAATATATAAGTTGGCAGAGAAAATATAGATCCCCAGAATAAAAGGAGAAATTTTGGCTGAATAAAACACAGGCAATCTTAATAAAAGGTGTTTGGTAACAGTGGTTACGTAGGTAAGATCAGAGAAAGTAAAGTGAAGGTAGTTTGTGTTACAACAAGAGAGACAGTTTTTCTATAAAGTCTAAGAAAATAGTGGACATTTTATTATATTTGCCAACAAATACAGGCTAGTGCTCTAGCCTTCACACATTTAAGTGTACCTCTTAATGACAAATATATATTGACCATATATCTATTCATATATCAAAGTGAATGTACTGCTAGCAACTACGTGTATACCTCAAAAAACAAACAAACAACACAACAATTTGATATCTCAATTACTAAAGCACTAACAAAAGCACCTGGTATTCATTAAGCAAACTGTAGCATGGTATGTCATTGTATTCTAATACTGTGCTACATGGAAATATATGTTCTTGCAGATACTGTAGCTAGACTGTGTCTTGACAATATCAAAGCCATTTTATTTTTTTGTCCCATCTTATTTTTGGTAGCAGTCACTAGAACCTTGTGGAATTCCCATCAGAGAAACGCCTCCAAATGCGATCCATCTGCAGAGTCCTTCCTGTAGGACAAGAGAATTTTCAGACCTCATATGTAGACAACTGGCTCTAGGTAAGATGCTTAAAAAGGAAGTTTCTGTAAGAACATGTAACAAGACAGTCAGTCTTGTTGAGAGCACCCAGCTGTAGGGCATTTGGATAATGGCAGAGTGTCCTGTCCCACTGGGAGCTGGAAACTGAACTGCTCCCTGCATGGAGGATCCAGGCTTCTGTGTTGGGGCTAGAGCCAAAAGGTTTTCCTTCTCAGTGCCTGCAAAAGGAGATTGGGATTGTTTGGCTTGTTTTGTTTGTTTAAAAGACAGCATTTCACTTGGGAAAACTAGCTAAGGAGATCCTCTGGGAATAAAACCTACGTGCAGAAGTCAACAGGCTGGTCAAACCTAGTTGTAGGGCAAAACCATGACAAAAAAACATGCAAAAACTGCTTTTACATACCCTCTTTGTCCTCTTTAGTGAGTATATAAGTACAAGAAAGAAAGAAAGAGTTGTAGTCTGAGCCGGAAATAAACTTCTTCGTAAAGAATCAGCAAAAGATGATAGGTAGCACTTCTAACCCCAACTGTATAAACCCTGTTTTGAAATCTTAAATAAAAATTAACAAAGCAGAAGTTTAGTATTGGCACAAATGTGAATTTCACCCCCAAGTGGACATTTATTCATAAGATGGACTTAGTTCATACTACAGAGTTGCTTCAACTTGGTACCATCTTGATAAGATTCAAGGCATTAAATTACTGAAAAATAAGAAGTGCTGCATGTTAATTTTGGGTTTATTTCCATCCTGTGCACTGCATTCCTGGAGCTATTTGGATTACCTAAGAAACAGTCACTGGGTAAAATTTGACTGATTATGTTGTCAGATTGATTGTCAGAGCAGTGGGTAGAGTTCCATGGAGTAGATGTGTGTGTAGGATGTACAAAATTAAAATAAATACTTGACAATGTTAGTTCTTGCTACTTGTGTTATGGAAGAAAGTATATGAACAGTGGAGTGGATTATACTTTTTAAAAGTTAATTAGGAATTGAATTACATATTAAAGTTAATTTAGCTGAAGGAAGAAAGCTACAAGAGGTCCCAATTTTGAAAAGAGGGATATTTTTAGAAAACAATCTGTTTGGAAAGGTTGGTAGTAGTATAAATATATTTATTCTGGCAGTTTTGGAAAATGACATGTATGTGCCAAATTTATTTTCAACAAGTGTACATCCTTTGTCATTGTCTTCCCAATATAGATGAACAATGGATTTTCATAGATTCATAGATTAAGGGTCGGAAGGGACCTAGTAGATCTTCTAGCCCGACCCCCCGCCAGGGCGGGAGAACAACAAAAAACCCCAAAAAGAGAAACGGGACTCAAATGAGTCCAGCCAGGTAGGCATCCAGCCTCTTCTTAAAGACCCCCAGGGTAGGGGCCAGCACCACTTCCCTTGGAAGTTGGTTCCAGCTCCTAGCCGCCCTAACTGTGAAGTAGTTTTTGCGGATGTCCAATCTATACCTCCTCTCCATCAACTTGTGCCCATTACTCCTTGTTATGCCAGCGGGCGCTAGGGGAAACAGCGTCTCCCCCAAACCCTTCTGGTCCCCCCTAGTGAGTCTATAGACGGTCACCAGGTCCCCCCTCAGCCTTCTCTTGTGGAGGCTGAATAGGTTCAGGTCCTGCAGTCTCTCACTGTAGGGTCTGCCCTGTTGTCCCCGGATCATGCGGGTGGCCCTCCTCTGGACCCTCTCCATATTGTCCACATCCCTCTTGAAATGGGGGATATATATTTTGACTTTCTAACATCTGAATTCATGCTGTTTTGATGGCTTCAAATATTGGGACCAAATGCTATTGCTTAAAGAGTAAGTGATTCAGATACAGAGATCGTATTAGACAAAATCAAGTTGCTGTTTGAGGTGGATATTGTTTTATTGTTAGCATTACACAAGTGTATTGCCATTTAGGATCAACCTTTAGGACTGCTAATGTTAGAAAAAGTTAAAAAGGTAAAAAAAATCAAGTTCAATATACTCTTGTGAGGCAAGCCATGCATGCACATAAATAATATATTCCATATTTAAATAATTACATACTGATTCATTCCATCAAAGAAAAAGTATCTCAGTAAAATGCATTGTAAATGCACTGCAATGAAGCTAAATCAATTTACACGGGCTTAGTGTAAGACCTGCAGGGGTCCATCCCTTTTACCAATTCCTTCCCACCTGACCTTTACCTTGGGTCTCTCACCTGCCACATTTTTTATGTTGCTCTTTGCTGATGGGGAGGGGTTCTTGAGAGGCAGTAGTCACCTTGCAAGGTAGGCTGCTTTGCCCAACCCGACCTGGGGCCTTTTCATCTTCTCACAGTTTCCCCTTTGCGGGGGGATACACCCATAGGTTTCTGAGGCACTTACCAGGGTCTTGGCTGTCACAGCTTCAGCTCCTTTTTCCTCTCTAGCCACACCTTAGACCAAGACCTCCTGCTCAAGACCTTGGTCTCTGAGGTTCAGCCTTGCCCTGATGGCAGCCCCCCTTTTCTGGAGTTCACCTGCACCTTCATG
>NW_017729031.1:75024730-75036341 GCF_001723915.1 Gavialis gangeticus
CAGCTCCTTTTTCCTCTCTAGCCACACCTTAGACCAAGACCTCCTGCTCAAGACCTTGGTCTCTGAGGTTCAGCCTTGCCCTGATGGCAGCCCCCCTTTTCTGGAGTTCACCTGCACCTTCATGACTTCTGCCCCTCTGCCTTATGGCCAAGATCCTTGGCACCTACTGCAAGGAGAGCACACTAAAGCACCCCTGTTGTGGCCTCCTTTTACTTCCATAGCCACAAGCTGGTCCTCCAGTATTTAAACACAACATAAACGGCTGCACAATGACTGTGAAACAAAATTCTCCCAACCCTGGGTTAATTCTCCCTTTTAAGCTGTGAGTTCCCCCTGGCTGCTTCTTCTCGGGTCTCTGAGACTGCTTGAGTGCCTGCCAGTCTGCCTCCTATGGCAGTCTTACTTATGAGCTCCATTCCTCGCAGCCTGCAGGGCCAGACAGCCCTTTACAGCCCAGGGACAGGGCTTATATTGCTCAGGCCCCTTCCAGACACCTGATTGGTCTTTCTTCACCCCTCATTCCCCTGGGCCAGGCATGGTCATTAGCTGCCTGATCCCTAGTCCTTTAGTAAATCAAGCCCTCCTGGTAACAAGGTCAAGGCGTTCCCTGTTACACTAATGAGATGGTCACCTGTCTTTGTAACACCACTTAAATCATTTATAGAACAAACTATATTCAAGAAAAAATCTACTTAGAAATTGCAATTATATTGGGGTTCTGATGGCAGAATTGGGAGATAAATTCAAGTCTGTATCCATTAGCAAGACATGGTCTACTTCCTTAAAGGTATTAAATATTCAGACTTGGACAAAAGTAAATTATCTGTAATAGATTTCATCTACAATCTAAAGCAGGGGCGGGCAAAATGGTGGAACTGGGTGGTGGCAAGACTCCGTTTCCTAGCAGCTGATGCCCACATCGCTGCGGCTGGTTTCCGTGGAGACCCCAGCAGCTGTGGGGCCCTGAAAGCACAGAGCCAGGGTTTCCATGGAGGTTGGTTCTAGCAGCACTGGCAGGGTTCACAGCTGGGCAGGGAGCTGCTTTGGGGCCAGGACTGGCATCTTGCAGCAGTGACAGCATGGTTCAGAGCTGGGAAAGAGCCGATCCGCTGCCTGCATGCCCCTGCCCAGGGCATGTGGGCAGCAGCGGCATGCCCAACTGCACACCCTTCCAGTATTGCTGGGGCCAGTCTCCATGGAAACCCTGGCCCCACACTGTCACAGCCCCACCACTGCAGGAAAACCAACTCCAGCAACATGGGCAGGAGCCTGAAATTGTGTTCTCCACAGGCCAGATCTAGTCCATGGGCCAGATTTTTGCCTGCTCCTAATCTAAAGCCATGCCTCTTCATTATAATAATATTTTCCAATACTTTTCTAGCTATTTCCGATAGGGATAAAGAAATAAGTAAAAGTAATTGTACTCATAATAGTGGATTTGCTGACCAAAATGTATGACATCCTTCCATTTGCAGTGGTTTTCTATAAGACTGCTGGTGATGTCTTTGAAAATGTCAGAAAGTATGCTGACAGCAAAATCACTTTCGTGATTAATAGCATTTAGAAAATATGAAGGTGCTTTTTCCCCCTCACCCTTTGGAAGATAGATTGTTCTTGAGCACTTTCGCATCAATGCTCTTTAAGTTGGTACTAAATATTTCAACTTGGGGCAGATTTTCACTGTTTTGAAATGGAGATCTCCCTGGGCAAAAGTAGTTATTGATGACTATGTAGCAATGGTGAAAAAAATTTGATTGTCTTGTTCTCTAATACTAAGCATGACATACTTGATCTTAAAATGTTCTTGTGCTTGGATAGTAGCCAGGGGTTTCTGGGTTCAAGTCCCAACAAGGTCAGTTATTTTTTTTTCTCGTTAAAAAATAATGTAAGAACTACTGTAGCATGGAGGCTCAACAACCAAATGTATCTTGTTTAGTACATTGGCCTTCTGCCTTCAAACTCAAGCAGGAGCGCTGGAAGCACAGTGAGAATTCAATAATTTCTAGGTCTGTTGCACTGGAACAGAGAGAAGTAGCCCTTTATTTTCTGATACTATGAATACACTTAGTCATTGGGCAGGTAAGCAGACCATATGTTTGGGGAGATGACTGATTTCTGTACAATGATCTGAAAAAAAGCATAGATCTATTTTGCTAATAATTTCTAAAATAAGGATGGAGAGAACAAATGCAATAGAAAGTAAATCCAATGTACTGGAAAATTGCTTTAAATAAGTGTAACAATACCAAATTGCTCCTAGGTACTAGGCATGTCTACACAAGATGCTTACTGCCCATTGGACTCATTCTATGGAGCATTAAAGGGGCTCACAAAAAACATTTTAATGTGCAGATTAGTCCAATGCGCATTAAGCATCACTGAAAAATGTGCATCTGTGCTAATGCATAGTAGTGTTGGTTATGGTACATTTAGTACCTGTTATGACAGGTACCAAACTTAATGTGCCATAATTATGGTGCATTAATGAATGTGTAAAAATGCCCACTTTGTACTAAAATGTGTTACTGTGTGGTAACCAGTACAGCCAGAAAGCAAAAGTACTATTGTAAATATTTTTTTGGTTTTACATTTGTGGTAGTGGGGGCAGGGGAGTTATTTTTTTCATTTTTGAAAATAAGACCTTTTGATTTTTTTATGTATGTTTGTACACGTATATATGTGAGTATGAAACTGCTGTCTCAGGACAGCTGGTGGCCTGTGGTTCAATCTAATGAAAAGAAACTTGAACCTGGACCTCCTATGTCCCAGGTATGAACACTATTTATGTGGCTAGGAAATCAGTTTCTCTTCCAGTTCAATGAGTCTTTAATACTTTAATATATTTTACCAATTAAAACAGAAAGCTTTTAAGACAGATCTGACAGATTGGTACTGGAATCTGTGTCCAGTCCTATATTCCACATCCAAGATAAGTGCCCAAACCACTGAACTATCAGTAGCTTTCTTACTGTGTTTCTCTGAAAGTCCTGAGAAATATTAACTGAAACAAATTAACAAATTAATTGGACTTGAGAAATATTAACTGAAACAAATACATTCTTTAGAAGTTTAAGTTTTGACATATCAGGATTTCCCAATAAAAATTGTTTCATTAAACAATTCCTGAGCAGGTCTGTTTATCAATAATATATATTCTAGTCCATTCCTTTTTTTACTTGCTAGTAACAAATAAAAGATTGGGCCTCTAAATAGAGTTTGTTAATTATATTAGTATTGTAGCAGATGTATACTGCTATAGGTAGGGACCTACTCAAATTGCGTTTCTGTGGATTTTGTGGAAATCACAAAATCAGGTGACCTCCACAAAATCCGCAGCAGAAAAACCCAAAATAAGCCAAAAAACTTACTAAAAATAAATACTGGCTCCCCAATAGAAGACAGCAGTCCTCCCTGCTATACACCCCAGCATGAAGGGGGCTGCTGGCACCAATGTAAGAGGGCAAGATGGCTGCCATTCTCACCCTGCACTACTGGTTGGCTGGAGGGCTGCCTGCTGTGTGGCTCGCCCCTCTCCACCAATCAGTGGCAAGAGGCAGGGCCACATGACACAGAGCACTCTCCACCAATCAGCAGTGGAGGGGCAGGGCCACTGAGGCCCATTGGCCAATCAGAGGCATGGGAAGGGGCCACCATGGTAAGCTCATGAAAATAGCAGCCAGCCCCATGATCTGTCTTCCAGATCAGCCAACCACCTTCTCAAGTTGGATAAAAACCTAGCTATTGGTGGTAGGCCTGTATGAATAGGGAAGTATTCAATTTGGATTCAGAATTGGTCAATATGGAGTATAGTGATTTGATTCGGTGATTTGAATAATTGTCCACATTCAATTTGGCTGAATCAGAATCAGAGGTTCAGCGATGATGCAGAGATTTGGATCAGCTGGGGAGAGGCAGGCACAGCCCGGAAGCTTCAGGTTCTCCTGTGGCTCCTCCAGCTGTGCCTCCCTCTGCCCAGTGGGGGGAGCTGTGGGAGAAGCCCCCATGGCTTCCCTACCTGGGCCCAGCCCCTGTCCTGCCCCAGCCTCCCAGCACTTAAAAAAAAAATGCCCCCCACTCACCAGCTGCAGCAGCGGGGATCAGAGCCTCTGAGGGCTCATGGCAGAGCCCCCATATGCAGCATAGGGCATTGGGGGGCAGCAGGGGGTGGCTCAGAAGGGCACTGCATGCTGTTTGGGAACTGGGGCTGAGCTGGAACTGCCCCAGCTCCCAGACAGTGTGGAGTGCCCTGGCTAGCCACACTGTACCCATGCCATGGGACAGCTGCTGCATGGGTGCCAGATGGGGGAGCCATGGGAGAAGCCCCTATGGCTACTCTGCCTGGCCACATCCCCCACTGGGTCAGCTGATGCAGTGGGGGTGGGGCATGATGCAGGTGTGGCTCACTCTGGGTGGCAGCAGGGCATAGCTCCCGGTCCCTGGAACAGTGCTGGGAGCAGGTACTCTGCCTGCTGCCACTTGCCAGCCAGCATAGGGGTGCATGGGATGTGGGTACTGTAGTGCTCCGAGCGGGGGCTATACTCTGCTGCCGCTTGCCCAGCTGGTGCAGGATGGGGGGTATGACCCAGGTGAGGCTCACTTTGGGTGGCAGTGCTACTGCACCTGCATCAGCACCGGGAGTGAGGGCTCTGTCCTGTTGCTGCTTGCCAACCAGCATGGAGGGGGGCACAGGATATGGGTATGGTAACACTGGGAGTGAGGACTATACCCTACTGCCGCTTGCCCCCTTCTACCTGGAACAAGTTGTGCCTGCATCCCGTCCCCTCCCCTCCGCCCCAGCTGGGCAAGTGGCAACAGGGCACAGCCCCCTCTTCCAGTGCTGCAGTACCCACATCCTGCGCCCCCCTGCAACTTGTCCCAGCCTCAGTCTCAATCCCTCCCTCCCCCACATCCCTCCCCCAACCCCTACAGGCTTGCCATCTGGAGGCAGCTGTGTCAGCTGCCTGTTTAGTCTATGGACGAATCTCTGAAATGGCAGAATCTTTTCCAAAGCTATTCCGAATCAATTCAGATTCTTCAAATTGATTCAGAGCTTTTAATTGGTCTCCTAATTCGATTTGGATTGGGAGGTTCAGTCCCCGAACAGGTCTGAATCTCCTCCAAATTGAATTGGCCTCCAAAGCATCATGCAGGCCTAATAGGTGGTACCAATAGCAAGTGTATTGCATGCCATTACTTTTTGACATTTATAATTAGTTGTAAATGTGCATTTTAGGATGAAACCTAGCTAGTAAGCAACAGCTTTGAAGCCAAGCTGTGAACTTATTACATTTTATAAGCTAAGAGCAAGCAAGATCAAGTCTCTGCTAAAATGGGGCACCTTTAAAATAGTTTGGATGATGCAGTACCTGCTATTAATGCTGGCCTGGTATGCATATTACATGCAATGTAGAAAAATCCTCCTACTGGAGATAAACTTTTGTTTTTTTTAACCAGCACACATGGGTTGAATTAGCCAGGCAAGGTCCAAGTGACACATTCACAAAGCTACAAGTACTAATCATGAAAGTGAAAGAAAAGTCAATGGCTCATTAAGAGAGACGTTCAGCTTAGTTTCATCTGACAAGAAGAAAATGATGCAAGTCATATTTTAAATTATATACCTTATGTTGTAGGAGGAGTATAATCCCAGAAAAAAATGATCAGTGACAATGCTGCAAGTGAATTATTAATCCCAATAAATTTAACCAGTAAGAATAATCTTCTAATTTCAACTTCACCTATGCTCAGCTTAATACACCAACGTTGACCACATCTGCTGACCTAAGCAGTCTGCCAAAGTCAAGCAGCCCTCTTACATGCTTCTGCAGTTATCTTGTAAATCAATTTTATATGGAAGACTTTGTTTCATATGTTTTTCATTCACAAAATTGTGCCCTCTGAAACCAAAGAAAAGCAATTGATTTTAGTGTCACCTGCACTAGGCCTCAAACAATTCCGATCTCACTTAACCTTGGATAAATCAGGAATAGTTTCCCATTAACATCAAATATATCAACAAAACAAACCCTTAATTGTACAGGACATAAACTTAATACCTTCTAGCATATGATGCCTAGTTATGCCATCAGACATATAAAGGTTTTATTGTGCAACTTTAATTCATGCTGGTGAGCATTTCCTATTCATGAGAAAATCTCAGTATTTTTAAACAAACTATGCAAATATGATTTTGGCAGCGTGGATGAAAGAAGCTTGACTAGGCATAATCAGTAGCATCGAGCCCAGAAACCAAAGGAGCTAGCAAAGAAAGAGCAGTAAACAGAGCAATATGTGTTGAATATGTCTTTTATTTCATGGGGGCAAGTACATTCATTTCACTGTTTCTTGTAATTTTTTGGCTGCAATAGTATATGATAGAATATATGATTTAACTGCAGTTTGTAATTTTGTTACGAATTACGCTCTTAAAGCCACGTGCAGTTTGCTCTACGCTGGGGCAATAATCACGCAGAGCAAGTATCTAAAATTAAATACAGAATCTTTATTCGCTCCAGCGAGGTGCTTCTTTGAGAGAGGGACCCCACCTACTAGTTATCATACTATTTTATACTTTGTCAGGACGTCAGCGTTAGTTCATGATTAGCTCGTCCTCTTAAAAATACCCAATCATCTATTAACTAAATTACTATTCTATCCAATCAAGTGGCGTTGTGTGTGTGAACACTGAAGTTTAACTCTCGTGACTGCATGTTTTATATATTCTTGCCAAGTAGTCTGCTTGAAAGAAAACAGTCTTTGTCTCGCTTTCAAGGTTTCTCTGTTGACGAGACTCCTCTGTTGACCAGATTCAGCTAGTTTCATATCTTATCAGTATCCCTTTACACAGCACTTCTCTTTTCACCCGTCTAGTATGGGCTGTGTCCATTTTTATGTATTGAGGTTAAAGGTAAAAAGAAATGGCCTTACTTTTAGCATTACAAAGCCTTGCTTTTAGCCCTACAAGATTCATATATAACAATTTGCAGAATCTGTTTGAGGGTTCTAAGTAGGACAGAGGCCTTACAACGGAGGGTGTAAGTTAGGATTCCTGCCGGATAAACTATCCATTATCAATTGGGTAGAATCAATGGATCTAGAAAGGATTCTGTGGGGGAGGAAGGGAGCAGGGGGTCCCTGGAACCCCACCACCTGGAAATAACCCATCCGGGTTATGCCCCCTGGCCCATATTGCCCAGCTGGGCACCCTCACGCTCCACAGGTGCGGCCGGGGAAGAAGCCTCGAGGCAGTTCCGGTCCCTATTAAAGGGACGCCAGAGGCAGCTGGCAGGGGGAACCCGGAAGGCGGCGGCGGCAGCGATGAAGAGGGAGCCGTCGGGAGCACCCGGGCATGGGGAGAGACAGCCGGCCAGCGCGGGAGGACCTTCTGGGGCCGGGGGAAACCCCAAGGGGACCCGGGAGCTGAGGAGCAGCGGCTGCACCGCGGATACAGACGGCGCGGAGAACAGCTCGGCTCAGGGAGAGCCGGTGAGCCGTATTCTTTTGAATAGAGGGGCACTCGCAGCAAAGACAGTGAGATAGCCGTGTCCGAGAGGGGCTCGGGGACTGTGCAAGCCCAGGACCAGATCTGGCGGTGAGTACAGCCGGAACTGGGGGAGGTAACCCCATGCCGGACAGGGAAAGACCGGAGAAGCCGGTAAAAGGGACAGATAACCTTCGGGCTCCGGGAATCCCTGGCCGGGAGCATTCAGTTGTTTTGTTTTCTCTTTGATTTCTGCACCTCGGACGTGCCCTTGGTGACGAGAGGGACGCAGGTGGCCGAGAGACTTGGAGGTACGGGTGAGGTTGTAGGGGCGGCGGAGCCCTCGACAACATGGGACCCCTGAGGGATCGGAGTCTCATTTGTGGACTGGTACGCCCCCGGTTTTATATCACTGAACCAGTAGATCATCAAAGTCGTGGCAGGCGGTTCGGAGGAAACCAGCCCACAAACGAGCCGAGGGAGGAGGAACACCTCGGGGACGGTCCTTTACCAAGAGGGGCGGAGGCGTCGGCACGGAGGGAAGTGACTGGCACAGCGCTACCCTTGGACAGATTCCATAGCAACACAGTATTTCTTCAAGAAAGTTTGCTCCATCTCTACTCAGGAAGAAACATGAAAGATTACATCTATAGTTTACTTTGTCTACCCTTGCAATCATAATTAGTGTTGCTAATTAAACTGTTGTTTAATGTTAATAATGGACTTTTTTAATGAAGGAAACACCTCTCTGTTAAGAGATGGATTGAGACCACCAACCTTTTTACTACTATTGACAGACACAAAAATTCAAACTGGTGCAGATCTCAAAAACAAAGGTCAGAATCAAAGAATAATCTTGGGGGCATATATGCCTTGATATATAAAGTTGTATTTTATCTATTTATCTAGCTATATGTAGCTGCATTTGGGTTTATGTAAGTTTGTGCAGGCCAACAAGGTGCTTGTTAAACTCTTGGGGTGTGAAGCATAGGCAATGCCTGGGCAGGGGGGAGGGAAGCAGGGAGATTTCTGTGCCAATGATAGGATATGAGGCTGTGGTCTGACTGGAGCCAGGGCCTAGCAGCAGTGGAGGTGGTGGTGGCACAATTTCTGTGCTGACAGTGGGGTGTGAGGCTGCAGTCTGGCTGGAGTGAGCACCAGGCAGCAGCAGGGGTGGTGGCAGCAGCACAGAGTTGTCCCCCTGCACTGTAAACACTTACACGTTAGCTGTTGTGTAAGGCCTTGTGTCAAGAAAATTGGATGAAAAGTGTCATCCAGCAAACATAGCAGGCATGCCCAGTCTCCTTCTGATGGCAGGCCTTGTCCTCTCTGAAGTATTACAAAGACAGAAACCTGGAGTGTCAAGACTCATAGCAGGCCCAAAACTCTGGGCTCCTGTAGATGTGTAGTGAGCCTGCTCTGACGTGCTGTAAATCCAGTGCATTGGGGCAGGCTTGATTAAGTCTGCTGGAGTGTGGAAATTAGTTCGCTCCAGCAGCCTCCTGCATCACATGTATCAGCATCCCCACACTGAAAAATGGCAATGGGGCTCTTTGTACTAAAGCTCATTTGATAAGCTTTAGTTAAAAAAGTGCCCTACTGCCATTTTTCAGCACGGGGATGCTGATACATGCAATGTTTGAGTACTTTTTATTAGTGCAGCTTGCCAATTAAAGTACCCCCTTCTCCCCAGAGCATGCCTATAAACACCCTCAAAGTCCAGCATAGTTTACATAGCAGCAAAAGCAACCAGGCTGGCCAGCAAGTGACTGCACGTGGATGCTTTGAGGCCTTGACCCAAAACCGATAGAACTCAGTGGAAATATTCCCTTTGATTTATGAGTTTTAGATCATACATCCGGTGCATACAACAATGCTATGGAAAGATTTTTGGGAAAAAAGCCAGACTTATGAGTACGCATGTCTACATGTGCACCTGACTGTACAGTTGTTACTGCACAGTTCTGGAAGCACATGGATCGTTTCTTACCCTTCTGCACTGTAGTGTCAGCATCACAGTTCATGCCCACCAATGCTATGTCATTGTAGAGATGAGCTACAACACCATAGCTTGTTGGTACAGTGATGGTAATGTTATAGATTGTTAGTGTACATATTAAGTCCTAATATGTAAAGGTAGAATAAATGGTTAACTAACTGCAACAAGGCAGCTACAGGACTTTTTTCCAGATACTACTCTTTTATTTTCTTTTTTTCTTACTTCAGATGGAAACAGAAGGGTGATCCAGATAAAATTTGGACTACACTAATGCCAAGCAAAATATTGCGCATATTCAATCTAGAAACTGTCATGGCAATAAAGTGGTTACTACCCAATTTGATATGGTGGGAAAAGACTGCCTTCTACTACAGTATAATGGATGTATGATCTCAAAGGAGATTTAGTTGAGACTATTGCTCATCCTGCTTTCACACAGACATTTTAGGGATCTGGACAGCTTCACAATGCATATTCTGTAGGAAAATAAGCTCGCATAAATAAAGCTTAAATTATTTTGACAAAAAGAATGTGGCTGTTAATTTTCCTAACTGTCAGTACTATCATTACTTGTTCATTCGGAGATAAGGATCTACAGTACTGGATATGTGGCTAATCTTGTTTGCAGACCAAGCTGGCTAGCAGTTGAGGAGTCGCTTGTCTCTCTTAATCAGATAACTACTCTACCATCAATGATGTACCCTAATCTCTAATCAACACCCATTTCTCAATGCCACCCAGTATGTCTTCATAAAAATGGATATATTTACTGAAGTCACATTCTCTTTCTGTGAATACTTAGTTATGGCAAAAAGCTGTCTTTAAAACTGATCATAAAAGTTAAATTGAGGTAAGTGGCTTTTCTGAGTTATAACCAGACACTAACATGACTTTTTTTTTGAAAAATGAACTTTTAATCTTTTACTGAGCTGCTCCTAAAGCAAACGATCAGGAACATTCATATATTCAAATGTACAGCATAAGAAATTTGCAGAACCAAGTAAAAATACAGGAGGAGGCAGAAACAGAATTCCTTTTAAAAATGAAAATAAATGGCATCCTTAATTTGCATAGAGTATTCTGGAGAAATGAAAAACAGAATTAATGATTAAGGGATGCCAAACCCTCAGGGATCTGATTTGGATTCATTTAGACAATACAATGTCTTGGAGTTTGATTTGACTTCAGTAAGCCTCAGTATCAATTAGTTTGCTTCATGCTGCATAAAACCAATCTGTATGCCTGCTGGAAAACATTAGGCAGGATGAGTCTTAAACACCTGTACTGGATGACCCAGTACCTTTCAGATTTACTTAAATCCTTGCAATATACTACAGCATAAAAGTGCATCTGCAGAATTCACAAATGTTTGGAAATAAGTCTATTAATTTAATGAGTAATTTAAAGATGGATCTTTTCAGGCCATTAGTTTGGTTTTTTTGCTTTGTTTTTCAGAAAGGATTTTGCATTAAAAAAATCCACCCATGGCATTAATAAAAGTACTATAAACATTAGTTGATGTGACCTTGTATAATATAAAAGCAAATCTGAAAAACTAGTCCAAATGTGTTTTGAGTGTAACGTTCCTGACCTTTACATGGCTATAGAAGGGAAGTGAGAAATAGGTAGAAAGGTTTTGTCTGACTTGCTCTCCATTCACTCTTCTGCCGTAGACCAAAGGAGTGGCCAGTGTTAAAAACCATAAATAAAAAGCTGTGTATCATACCTTAAACAGGTCACTCACCTAGCTCCCTTCTCAAGGCCAGTCACCAATGTGTTCTAAGTTTCCAGGCACTTTATTTTTCATGGGGCAAATTTGTCCCTCCAGAAACAAAATGATACACATGCAAACAATGAACAGACAGACAGATGAACCAAAACATGTAGTCTTTCCATAGACCCTGAGGGCACATATAAATGAGCACGCACGTGCCTCTTGCCCCTCCTCAAACCCCTTTGAAGCGGGGCAAGAGGCACATGTGGGAATAAAAAAATGTTCCTTGCACTGCAAGTTTGCAGCGCAGGGATAAAATTAGACCCCTGGATATCCAGGGCTCTAAAAAAAACGAACTTTCAAAAAGCAGGACAGGGCACAGTTCTGGACCGTGCTCTGAGGCAACCGGAGGCTGGAT
>NW_017729031.1:75041341-75041811 GCF_001723915.1 Gavialis gangeticus
TTGAAGCGGGGCAAGAGGCACATGTGGGAATAAAAAAATGTTCCTTGCACTGCAAGTTTGCAGCGCAGGGATAAAATTAGACCCCTGGATATCCAGGGCTCTAAAAAAAACGAACTTTCAAAAAGCAGGACAGGGCACAGTTCTGGACCGTGCTCTGAGGCAACCGGAGGCTGGATCCTCCATGGAGATGCTCTGGCTGCCAGAGCATCTCTACGGTTGGCCCCTCGCCCTGGTGCTGAAACACACAGCCGGCCAGGCCATATGTTTCAGCACCAGGGCTCTGGTACTGGTGAGTAAGGGGACGGGAGGGGGTTAGAGGAGGGTGGAGGGAACCATGGGGGGGGAACCTTGATGGCCCCGCCCACTCCCCCAGCCTCCTGATCCCTACTCTGGCTGGTCCATCTCCCGCCAGCCCCCCTCAAGGCCCCCAACCCTTGCCATGGCCGGACCCTCCCCCTGCCAGCCCCCCC
>NW_017729031.1:75041822-75042249 GCF_001723915.1 Gavialis gangeticus
CCTGCCCCCCACCCCATAGTTTAGAGAAACAACCCCCCCAGCACTTACCAGCTGCTGTCTGCTGACTGGGGCCCTGCCCACTCAGTGCAGGGAAGGCTGACAGCCTCAGTAGCCCCAGCCCAGGCCCTGCTGCCCCACCCTCTGCTGCCCTCTGCTGCCTGGGGGGGCTTTGCCGGGAGGCCCTGGAGCCCTCCCCTCCCCTTCTAAAGTAAGCAGAGGCTTTTTTCCCATTTGTTCTGTTCTTTTTCTGTTTTTTTTTAAAGGAATGGTACCTTGGGTTATGGGGGTAGCCTTGGGGGCCTGGGGTGCAAGTTGGGGGGAGAGGCTGGGTGGGGCAGCCATTTGGAGGTCTGGGGGAGAAGGGGTGGAGCTGGGTGGGTCAGTCATTGGGGGGTGCAGTGGCTGGTGGGGGATAGGGCCAGGTGGG
>NW_017729031.1:75047249-75061120 GCF_001723915.1 Gavialis gangeticus
CAGGGGTGTGTGTGTTGAGGGGCTGTACCCCTTGTTTGCAGGCTGAACCCCCTGTTGGGGCCAAACCCCTTGTGTGGGGGCTGAATCCCTTGTGTGGAGGCCATTGCCCTGTGGGAGGGCAGCAAAATATGTATTCATGAAACATGTATTTACAATTCACTTTATTATTATGGTAAGAGACATGCTTTAACACTGTAAGATATATCAATAAAACATTGTCCAACTGATCACTGTCTCTGTCTGTCTCTCTCTCTTTATAGTGGTCTTTTGTTTTACTTGTCAAGGAACATGGATTTGAGGGTATTTAACAGAGTGACTTTTGGATTTTTTTTTATCAGTGATTTTTCAGTTTTCCAATAGGGAACACCAGAATTCCTGCTAGGGAGGCCAGTAGCAGGACCCTGCCTGCTCAGAGCTGACACCTTGGATCCATCTGGCTGCAGCTGACCTCCTGGCCAAATGGGGCCAGGAGGACATGCTTTGACAGTTCAAAGCAGGCCACCACACCCGAAACATCTTCCAGGTGATAGCTGCCCAGATAGCCGGACAGGGGGCACAAATGGCAGTAGTGCCACACAAAGGCCAACCCTGCAACTGCAGTCCACTGGCAGCTGGCTCAGAGGAGCAGATGCCTCTGCAGTTCCCATCTGAGTCTGTCAGGTGCACAGCAGGTCACAGCCAGGCAGCAGCCCCCACTGCCAGACTACTGAAGTGGGTAGAGGGTGCAGGGACCTCTCAGGGCTGCTTCAGCAGTCCAGCTGGCACAAGGGGTAGTGTCCCTAGGTACCATTTGGCTGGGCCTCAGAAGCTGCTGAGAGCTAGTAGCCCTGAGCTACTTGCCAGGGTGGCTTTTTATACTGCTGGGGCCAGGACAGAGCAGCTTTCTATACTGCTGGGGACAGCAGAGGTGCTGGCCCCGGGCTCTAGTTCCCCCTGGCTGAAGATCCGGGAGGAGCCAGGTAGGGTTATTTTGCCCCAAGTGGCACAAATTGCTCCACAACAAACTGCATGTCCGAACACATGCACTGAACCAAAAGGCCCTGGCTCAAATTTGCACTGCTTCTAATTGAGCTGCTTCAAGTGCATGTGCTTGCATGTGTGGATGCGCCATGAGAGGGTAACCAATGCTTTGTGCTTCTCCCTCAACACCACTGCCTTCTCCTTCCTTCCCTCTCCCTCTCCCTGTTCTTTGTTAGACAGGCTCCCTCTATCACTGCTTATTTCTCTTGCCAAGGACAGTAATGAGTCACGGGCCCAGTACCCTTGTGTCCCTCCACATGCCCAGCAAGAACATTGGTGGGATATGCTTTGAAATCCTGTCTGGGAAGGCAGTGTATGCATGGATAGTCAAAGTACATCAGTGTGTCTTTGCTGCCTGCCCTGACACAACCTGGAGGCAGTATCTAGTGGCAGCAACCTAGACCTTGCAGTGTTGGTGGCTTGCCTTTTCTGGCAGGAGGAGGAGAACTTCTTCCATATCTTCTTGGACTGTCCATGGCTATGGTCACTCTGTACTCTGGAAGTGGGGTGGGGGCACTTAAATTAGAGCAGTTCCAAGAGCAGTTCTAATTAAAGTGCCCAGAGTGTCACATGTATTAGCATCCCCACACTGAAAAATGGTGGCGGGGTACTTTAAAGATCATCAAATGAGCTTGATTTAAAGCACCCCCACTAGTATTTTTCAGTGTGGGGACATGATGCTGGAGGCTGCTGGAAAACAGTAATTATCATGCACCAGCAGGCTAGATTAATCAAGTCTGCTCCAATGTACTGTAATTACAATGCATTGGAGCAGCCTTGCTGCATGTGTATAGGTGTCCTCTGTGCTGATCTCATCACCCTCTTTAGTACACTGGACTTGGACCTCTCTGGGGATCTGTACATCTTCTCTATTCCATACCAAGTGGTCACTGGGAGCTTGATCTGAATGGTCTGCTGGGCCAGGCCAAGATGGCAACTCTGAAAAGATGCAGAAATGGGATCACAGAAGTCAGCTCTAATGATGCCTTCCAACTATTCCCCTTCTAGGTCCAGGTGGGTGTCCCATTTTAATTTGGACATTTTGCTTTGCAACAATATGTGGACCAGTTTGTGCCACACTGGGCCATAAAGGGGACACTATGCAAGGTTGAAGATGGGCAGCTGGACCTATGTGTGTGATCCCATGGAAGCATAGCGAGAAAGAGGTTTCTAATATCTGGTGGTACAGTGTTTTGTTGTCAACAAATATTTCACATTCATACCCTGGGAGGACAAACATGGTGTCTGTGGAGTTTTAATGGTGTATGGCCAATGGTACAAAAAAGTCCTAGTACAACCTAACATATCTCAACTATGCCCTTGAGGGAAAACTGCTCAGGCTAAAAGCACAAGTCCATTCTGATGGCAATTGAAACTTTGGCCTTTTTTTGCTATGGATAATGATCTAATTTTTAACCCAGTCCAGACTTGTTAACTAGAAGTGAAAGAATTTTTTGTTAGGGTCCCCATACCTAAAGCCATCCAAGTCCCCAATTTACTGCCAAGTATGCAAGTTCTGAGCCAAACAAAGCAGTTATGTTTTTAAAGATTTATTTCCAGGTTTACTTATGTTTTACCATAAACAATTGTTGCTAGTTATCCAAAATCTGTTATCAGTGAAATGCTTAACTAATCTGCATATGTAAATGGCAAGCAATTCAAAGTTAAGTGTCAATTTCCATAAACATTACAATATCTGCCTTGATAATATACACATGCATTTGAAATACTAAGCCTAATTAGACCTCAAGAGTATATATAAATAACTTTTATTGCTTTGTTGTTTTGAACTTAAGCTTTCAGGCAACAGAACTCCAACATCAAGGGTTTTTTGGTTGTATAGTTAGAAATATTCTGTTTCTGATCTTTTAACATTAGGAGTTTTTGCTGTAATAACCTCCACCTCTAGTCAGAGCTATGCTAATTGCAACTAATTCAGAAAATGAAGTAATTTCTCAAGGGTTCTTTTCTCCGTGGGTCATTTTCCTCTTCAGTACTGAGTAGGAATAATTTATTATAATAGACAAAGTTTTTTGTGCTAGTGTATTCTAGGAATACTGGGTGGGATTTAATGATTGGGACTTATATTTAATTTGTGTAAAATATACACTAGTTTTCTACATAGCAATACTTCTGACTTTGATAATGAGAATTTGTTGTCAGACCACAAGTCTTGCTGTTGTTGTAGGTAGATAAAACTGTGTAAGGGAAAGAGAGATGGATACAGCTGGCTATATAGAATACAAAATATGTGTATGTACTTATTGATTACTCTTAAGATGCTATGATTCTTATCTCAAAACAGCTTACATCAGGTTCAACTCTAATTAACTCAGTAGAGTTATAGTGGCATAAAAATGGATCCCTCTCTCACCAACCTTATTTTCAGTTTCACATGTATAGCTTCCATCTGCTTTATGCCACACTTCATGTGAGCAACTGAGATTAAGTTTTGAAAGATTATTCTTAAAATTTTTGCTTTAATTTGATAGAGAAAAAGACTTAGAATATGGCTAAAATTTGGGGACATTCATAATCATTGTTTAAATATTTTTTGAACTTATTTGTATGCCTTTTATGTTCTCTTTGAACATCTAAGTGACTGTTTCTTTCTAGCATACACTTTTCTTGGGGAGAGTAGTTGAGTGTCCTAAGTACTGTGATGGAAGTGAAGAGGGAGGAAAATGAAAGATTATTTGGAGAAAAAGAACAAGGAAGGAAGTAGAAAGGGAGATACAACCCACCACTTATGAAATCAATCATATGTAAAATTAAGTATAAATTGGTATGATACAGTTTTTTCACAGCTTTTGCAGGCTCTCTCATATGTCCTTTGTTTCATTAAACTGTATGATCCATACAAGCAGGATGTTTCACAATAAATCAGAGTTCAGTTCACCTTTATAAACATTGAAATATGACAAGTTTAAAATAGCAGCACGGTTAAACTGCAATTTTCCCCTCTAACCAGCATGTCCTAATCTCATGGCTTTGATCTCTTCCTCATCTGGAAAACTTGACAGTAAGCCTTGCAGGCACATTTATTTCACCAAGCTTGAAGTGTTTCCTTTAGGAGGCTACAAGAAACAAGAGAGGAGCCTTTGCTTAAAGTCACAAAAGTAACTAGTAATTTTTGTGTGCCACACATTTGGGGTTTGATGCAACAGAGGAGCACCTAGACCCCTTTAAGGTGTTTCATTTTGGACAGACAAAAAAAAAGATGATCCACTCAAAATAACTAGTGTCTATTAAAAAATTCGGCCAAGGTCCTTTTAATTTGCTGAGGGAATGGTATACGACATTGATGGGCCTTGGAAAAATAACAATAGTAAAGCTAACTAAGCTGACAGTGGAAGACTAGTTCAGCAAATTCTGTGCACTCAGAGGTGGTGAGAATGGAATAAGGAAGAATTCTTTCTTCCCTATACACAGATTGCCATTTGCTACCACAGAAACAGTTTCGCTATATATGTATGAAGCACCTTATGAATTTTAACACTTTTCATTACTCATGTCAAATATCAAGCATGAATGTTCAAAAAGCAATAAAATAGGATAAAATGGGTGCAAGGCCTTTAAATAATATGAATATAAAATAAATCTGAGAATCACATACCAAATTAAGTGTCTAAAGCAAACGGATTGAAGGTAGAGATAAAATAGCTACACCAACCTTGAGGGACTGCAAACCTTCGTGTTATTTATTAGAGCATCTATGCAGTGCAGACTACTAAACATTACCCTTATTAACACCTTTAGAGTTATACTATGCCATATTGCACATTCAAGCATCAGTCACATCTTTTGAACTTCACCATCTCTGTCTGTGGATTGATTTTACATATATTTATGTCTTTCAATCTAATGAATACATTTTATAGTATACATTTATTAAATAAGAAAAAAAATGACAGAAAAAGGTGAAAGCCTAAATCCTATTTGCCTATTAGATGTCGTAGTGGTACTTTGGCATCCGAGGACATGTATAGATGAAACAGGGACCCTAAATTGAAGCAATGGTTTTTTAAAAAGCATCACTTCAATTTAGGGCTGATTAAACCCTAGTGTTGTGCACACACCTTGCTGACTTACCTGCCTCTCCAGTGGGGAGGGGAGAGCGAGCTGCCAGCAGGTGAAGCAGTCTCTGGGCTGCAGGGAGGTGTGTGTGTGTGTGTGTGGGGGGGGGGCGGTTGGTGCTTCCCTCTAAAGCAGCAGTGGCATCCTGTACCCCACCAGGCAGCAGCCAGCTTGGGCAGTCCTGTGGGGCACTGCAGCCAGGGAGGGAAGCACCAGGACCCTGTACAGCTCAGGCAGGCAGGCAAGATATGGGAGGGGTGGATTTAAGACATAATTAACCTATTTAACCAGCTGTCACCTGGCTTCACATTAATGCAGTTAATAATGGGATCATAAAAGAAGAAAAAAGCCACAAAGTTATACAAAATACATATAGCAACTTTGTGGCTGGTTCCTATCATGCCATTAATTGAATGTGTCACCAAACTGGGGCTCCCAGTCACAGGCATACCTGGGAGCCCCATCAGCTGATCTAGGCTTGTAGCCACTGAGGTACGTGGAGCACCCCTACTGCTGGGAGCCCCATCAGTTGATTGGAGTTTGCTACTTGCTGGTGCAGGGGAAGCCCAGGATCATGATTACAGGCTCCACCTGCACCCACAATAAAGCATAGTGGGACCTGATGCTTGATCCCACAATCATGCCTCTTAATATTCATGTGTAGCATGGCAGGAAGCATGACATTAGAGACTACACATCAGATCCCACCATACCTATCCTTGCACATCTGCCAGGGGCTTTAGTCTGATCCCCAGCTGATAGAAAAGTCTCTGGATGTCATTATCATCAGGTGAAAACTTTTAGGCTGCTTTACGAGTTTCCCAACAGATGCACAGACAATGCACAATCAGGACATGACAGAGATATGAAAGCTGACATTACTACCCCAGCTGGACTTGCACCGAACTCAGCACAGGTGGTCTTAAGCTTATGATATCCCTAAGGCTCTTACTGATTTATTAAGACCACCTCTCCTCCTATTAACATCAGTATAGGATCATAGGAAAATAGTTCTGGAAGGGACCTTACAAGGTCATCTAGTTCAGGCTCTTGCTCAAGGCATATACAAGAAATAACTTGAGGTGAATACATGATAATTCATATTGTAACAAGACATAGTAAATGATGCTAAACATTTCACATAGAAATATTTTCAAATTTGGGTACCTCAACCTTCATTTCAACACCTAGATAAAGGTGGGTCTTATTTTCAGATGAAGAGAGAGCCTCCAGCTCTCAAAGAATTCACTTGTTTCTGTTTCCTTATCTGGGGGGATAAAATGACAGTCTTCTGCACTATGATGCCCAGAGATTTTGTGGGTATTAAGACCCCAAAGCCATTCTCACTGAAATTCAGGAGTTTTGCTCTTAACTTTAGTGAAAAAAGATGGATTTGAATACATAAAATAAAAAATTCTTTACTGGCTAGTATCCTGTAAAATACCAATGAATATGTGAGATTTGGCCAAATATTTGACTATTGAAAAACTAATTAAAAATTAAATTGTTAATTAGCACTATAATGAATGTTTTAAATGCTGTTCTGAATGGTTAGATAAGGTCTCATAATCCAGTGACTGTGGACACGGGGCTCAGAATACATTCAGAATAAATTTTGAATCGACACTTTCTACAATGGTCTGGCTCTTGCATGAAATGAAATATCAGCTGTCTTTCTAAATGTCCTCAGTAAGACTGCAATTGCTAATTTTTTTCTTTTCTTAGCAACTAAAGTTCATGAAAAATATATATCTTGGAATCTTCTAACTTGGAGAACTATTAAACTATTCCTTATTATACACATAATACTGCCAAGGCCTTGTTACATAGTAATTTTGGGTGGCTTCTGGAGCTCTTAACACCTGGATTATCTGGACATTAACATCTGAAACTGGTTTTAAGCACTCCTTACACTAAAGTGTAGCCACTGTAGTCTACATCTTAGTGTAAACATCCCACTCACCCCTGTCCCCCACTGGCCTAGATCAGGCACACTGCCCTCCTTCCCTTGCCTTCCCCAGCACTCCAGATCCCCAATCACTAGTCCCCTCTTCCCCCCTACCACCTACTTGTAGCTGCCCATGTTGCCTCTACCGAGGGAGCAGGCAGGGAAGGGTTAAACTGTCTGTCCAACTACCAGGCTGTTAGTGCTCTCTAGACCAGAAAAGCAGCAGCCCAGCAGTAGCAGCAGCCAGGTTAATTCTTACCTGCCTGCTCCCCTAGGACAGACAGTGTGGGCAGCCACAAGTAAGTAATGCCTTGGGGGGGAAAGGCAGGAGGGGAGCCTGGAATGGGAGGGAGGGATTCTTACCTTTCAGTTCTCCAGCCCAAGCTGGCCCTAAAGTGTGTCTGTTCCAAACTTGAGCTAGTGCTAATACTTATCACTTAGTGTCATGTCATATACGCCAAGTTATGTGTTCCAGTTAAAAAGGCAGAAGAGGTCTCTTCCCTTGGGGAGATGACTGTACAATGGCTTTTAATGTATATGTCAGCATAACACAAGCATAATAAAAATAGTGGGGGGGGAAGGGAGTGTGGAGAGACACTAAAAATTTAATTATTTATTGAATACCAGAGGTTTTCAGTTTTCAAAAGAAAGTATGTTGTTAACTAAGGAAAGTGAAGACAGCAGGCAAAATCCTGGGCTTTAATAAAACTTGATACAGAAAAACTTATGTGCATTATGTGCAGAAATATTGTGAATGATTCTTCCCTTGTGTTCAGAGTAGGAGTAGGACCATTATCATGGTTCCAGGACTGTTGGTACGGTGCAAGTCCCACAGCATACTTTTGAACAATTCTAATATGCACTGGCTGCTAGTAAATTGGTATACTAAAACCAAAACCAAGGATCAGCAGTGGATAGGAATTTTTCTACCTCTTTCTTTGGCCATCTTTTCCATTCTAGCTGAAGTATTTAGTGAATAGCATATAATTCTGCACACACATATTATGTCATGGAAGTTCTACCTTTATTGGAATGCTAAAACTCCTTTTCTCTGAAAAATGCAGAGGTGGTGACACTAAAGTATTTTTCAAATTTGTGTTGGTTTCACTAATTTTTCCACTAAAAATGTAAACAATTCTAAGCAAGTTAATGTTTCACTTTGTAGCATATTCATAGTGTTGTTGTAACTGTGATGGTCCAGGGAGCATGCAAGCAGCAAGGCTTGTTTGGTACTATCTTTTATTTAAAACTTTTCTATCATCTCTCCTAAGTATATAGTTGGTCCAATAAAAGATATTACTAAACAAACCTTGTGTCATTTTAACATTTTTACATGAAAATTTTGATTTTTTTATTTTAAATATCTTTTCATTTAGAAGTTTTCTTCAATTTTCCTTTTTAGAAAAGTTAAAAGGTTAAAAATATAGAGATATATAATTTCAAAAAGTTATTTTCATTGAGTTAGTTTTTTGGTACACTATTTTTTGGCTTGACTTCAAATATTTTTTCAAGTTTTTGGAAGTGTCACTGAACTGAATTCCCCCCTCCCCACTCAAATCATACAATGTCTAGTACCATGTCAGTTGCCTAAATATATGACCCATGATTGGTTCAAGCTAAACTACCACAATAATATTCTTTGCTATTTTAAAATACTAATATAATGTTAGCATTTCTATAGTCTTCTAGAACTTCTCTATTATCCTCAAATGTATGGGAAATCAGCAGAGAATCCCCTGTTTAGCTCTTTTAAAATTCTTAATTTCAGACTCTAAAATGCCCAGCTTCAGCAGCTTCTATATAATGGGGTGTGCGAAATGGGTCCTATTCAATTTCGATTTGGATTCAGCTTGAATTGGGGACAGTGATTTGATTGATTCAGATCACTGTCCCTGATTTGATTCAGGTGAATCCAATTCTGAAGATGCAATGCTGATTGAGAGAATCAGCAATTAAGACATAGACACAGCTTTAAATGTTTTTTCTACATAGCTCGAGGTACCAGGCGCAGCTCATGAATGTTGCAATGCTGGGGTGGATGGAGTGTCCCACAGGAACTGGGGAAGGCTGGGGAGGGGGGGGCATGTGCTCAGCGGCAAACCTGGAGGTGGACTGGAAGTACTTCTCTTGCACTTCTGGGCCCACCAGAGAGTGCACAGGGCCTCACCCTGTGCTGCATTGGGATGCTCCATGTGCTCTAGCTCTGCAGCATTCATGAGCCACCTGCTACCTAGAGGTATGTAGAAAAAAAATTTAAAGATGTGTCTATTTCTGAATCTCCAAATCTTTCCAAATCTCTCTGAATCGATTCAGAGTGTTCCAGTTAGATATGGAGAGATTGAACGGTCTTCTGATTCAATTTGGATTCAGAAATTTGGCAACCGAATTGGGCTGAATCTCCACTGAATTGAATCAGAAACCCAAGGTTTGCACAGCCCTACTATATAACATCATCTACTGATACTTGGAATGGGAAATATTTCATGTTCACCAAATGACACCAATTCTCTATCCAACTTTCCCTTAAATATTCCTTCCTAAAAGGAAGAAACAGTTTTGGAGCATGTTTTTTTCCTTTTCTATAATACTATCGGCAATTTTACCATTCTTATCTAGGAATGGACAAATACTATTATGCCATACCAATGCAAATTATTGTGTTCCTATTATATTTAAAATCTCCTTAAGTCTGTTGACCACAGATTTTTCCGTGTCTTTATAATGCCATTAATACTTTTTCCACTAGTTTTAGCTTCTAATATATATTTACTTTTTTAAAGCTGTTGGGTTGTGTTTTAAATAGGAATTTTGTTTCTTAATGTCACTACATTCTTACCCATCCTCTAATTACATACACACATATACATACATAATACATATATACTGCTTTTGCTACCTGTTACAATGGCCTACATACTTATTATATGCATGTATGTCAGGCTTGCATTAGCCTTTTTGACTTGTTAGCAGAAATGATTAGTAAAAAGAAGTTTGATGCAGTTCCAGAAGCTAAAATTAGGAAACAGGTTGAAGAGACAGTGGGATAGATGTATTTCTCTGAGAGCTATTGGGCTTTACTGTATAAAATTAAATTTGAAAACAAATTTGCCTTTAAGCTATTAATATATTTAGTTGTAGTTTCAAATATTAAGTTCAATTATGAGCAATTTGAGGCAGGATTGTCTCCTTGTTATTGCTTTGAAAGCTCTCCTTGTCTTTCATAATCTATGGTGATAAAGAAGGAAAAAACGATCTTTATGAACAAGTAGAGAGCTACTTTTTCAGTTCTAATTAGAAGTCAAAATTGTATTTTTGATTAACCTCAAACAGTAAAATAGATTAGTCATAAGTTTACTGAATTTGGTGGAAAAATATGGAAACTTGCAAAATTTAAAATTCAGATACATATATATTGCATAAAGATAAGATCAAGAGAGAGTAAAATGCATTCACTTTCAATAGTCTAGGCCTGAATAATTTTTAGAATTTGTCTGAAAAAAAGAATAACAAAAACCTTAAAATTTTCAATTTTCTACCAATTTGTGCTTGCCTATTTGTATAATAAAAGATTCAAGGCCAAGATGTTCAGATGTGATTGACAATTTTGGGTACCTCACTTGTTTGCATAGGCCTGATTTTTGGAAAGCAGATATTCACCACTTATTCAAAATCAAGCCCATTTAAGGTAGCAAATTGGCAACCTGACAAAGTGTGGCCTCATTCATTCATTTGGACAATTTGGGCTATTACTATTAATTGGAGTTAATTACCATAGTTGCATTACCTGATAGGGTTAAGATAAAATAGATTAATTTGGGGATTAAGGACTCTGAGAGGCACAGGTAAAATACACTGACATATCAGAACTTTGTTTTTCTCAAGTCCATGTAAACAGCAAGTGTTACATGGAGAAGGAGAGGAAAACAATGCAGAATGACCAGCATTCATGACTCACACACTCCTTTGGGGGAACAAACCTTAAGTACATGAAGATAGCTTAGTGCTTAATAGATGGTTACCTTTTCAATTTTCTTCTTTTCCCAAAGGCACTACATCAAGAAACCTCATTTATGTGGCATTATACTAATCTCCATTTTACACCATTCATATTTCTATTTGAGATTCATCATGACATTATATGGGTTAATACTTGTAGATATTAGTTATACATGCTTCCTAAAAATGTCCTAAAACAGCTGAGATTCACAGTCATGGTTTTGTGCTCTAAATTAGTCAACTACATTATTATACTTATCACATACCCTAAATTTTGTGACAAAGTCACTTGTGTGTTATCTATTCATGCTAAGTTTTTAAACCCACACCTTACTTATGCCAAGCTTATTCTAATGTATATCTTCAGACATACTGGTTGTTCTATTTGGATTAAAGAAAATAGTGTTAATCCTTGATTTTTTTTAACTTAGCCTACAAATAGCATCTAAAATTCTTTTTCATTTTTGAAAACCTTGGCATTGGCTTATCAGAGAGTTCATTACTTTTTTTGCAGATTCTGGAATGGGAATTAGTCTCTCCTAATTCTATTGGATATGCCAAAACCCTTTTTCTCTGCCTGTACCATTATGGCTGCATCCTCATGAGTGGGAACATGCATTTTCTTGGAGACAAGGAGCAGCGGCACACTGTGTGTCACTGCTATTTGCCCCTTGGGAACATCCATGCCATATGTGCTCTGGCACAAGGCAGATTACCCTTGGTGGGGTACTCAGGGCTGAGGCCAGCAACTGTGCTGGCCCCAGAAGTCATACCTGGGGTCCTGGGGGTGTTGGGAAGCTGAAGCCATGGTGCTTCCGCAGCAGGGAACCTGGCTGACACTTAGAGTGTGGCTCCAGCTGGCAAGGTTCCAGTTTTGGACTGTGCATGTATACCACCCCACTTTTTTTTTTTAAATTGGGGTTTGTTTTTTTTACCCCAGAACCTTCCAGGGTCAAGCAAACCCCCCACATTGAAAAGTAGCAGTGTGAGGAACACAGGTCTGCAGCACCACATACTCCATATCCACACTCATCTGAATGTGGCCTATTTTGCATTTTTTATTCTACTCTACCACTTCCTACCTTTATAACATTTACTTCTTGAAGCCAGACTTAATCGGTTTTAACATAAAGGATTTGTTATGTGGTGGGAAGCATTCTGGGTTCCACAGGTAGCCAGCAGCAAGGGTTTTACAAACTCTCTGCTTAGCATTCCAGCAACAGCAAGTAATGGCAGGCTTAAGAGCTCAGGCCACAGCCAGGAGATAGATTTGTGTAAAGGTGCACTCATAGCAAAGCGCTTTCCTGCCATATCATTTATGGGTTCAGCAGTGGAAGAAGGATCATGTACATCCATGCATTCCTATATATTTGCATATACTAATTTGCTTTAGTCACCATATTTTAAAATATCATTTAATGTGTCTTACTCTATTTGACCCCTAATATCCTCTTGGCATGTTTTTACATATGCACATATGCTTAATATATACATGTGTGTACATACCTTTATATGTATTACACATAGACACATTCACAAAATACTGACATCAAAGTAGAATTATATGGTTCTAATGCATTTTCATTATTTTGTGGAAGAGCTGCAACAACACTTCACAGTAGATAATGGGAGTCCAGAACCTCCCCTGTATCATGCAAAGGAGGGACTTGGGACTGGGTGTCTACCACTCTACTCGAGTGCCCCAACTAATGACTGTTATGGAGATGGCTCTGTGTATAGGTGTATGCATATATCAATCTACTTTTTGACAAGAAGTTCAGTCTTGTACCTAAGAACAATGATGAGAGGTTCATCAAAACTATTTCATTTCCACAAAATGTTTCTGTTTTGATGAATCAATATTTTGTTACCAAAGAAAACCACTTAGCTGAAAAAAAATCCTGAAAACTTCTAATTGGGACAAGCTTTATAATTGCTCTACTGAGCCTTAAAATCAGAGGTGCATAAGCTTATCCCACTTCCCTCCCCCCATCTGTGCTATGTATGAGCCTGTTTTAGTTCTATACCAGAGCTGATTAGAATCACTTCCCACAGGTTTACAGTTCACAGAAGTTGGTTGGAACACAGATAAGAGGTGAATTTGTCTCTGTATGAAAACCATCCTAAATTTTTACCACAAAACACATTTGGAAAGCCACTATTATTATATAAAGGAACACATTCAGGTCATTGCACATTTTATTTAGGCCATTTACAAACCATCACCTCCAAATGCCAGCTGTATATATCAGAACCTCTGAGACTCCCTTCCCTCTGCGATGCAATAAACCTGCCAAGTCAACCCTTTCATAAAATTATCTCGGATATTAACCTAGACAGCAAGATCCTGTTGCACTAACAATAAAAGAATGAATTGGCATGATCTAAGATGCCCAGGGGGAAGGTTAGGAAGGCAGAACCCACCCTGGATATATTCCAGAAACCCTGTAAAACTACTCCAGGGGAGTTTGCTTTCAAGCCAAAATGTAGATACCATTGTACCCTTCTCTGCTATAAAATTCTTTAGTCTAGAGGAGTTGGTTAGTAAGTAGACAAAATACTTGAATATTTCCATGTTGTTATTCCTGTCAATGAGTAATAAAGGAAAAACAGCCCTTGAAACATAGCTGAATGTTTTCTACTGAATTTTAATAATAAAAAGGTAGAGAGGTTGTCGGAATTCTATTTAAGTATTATCCTTTCTGATAGTAAAAAGTTTAAAAATGAAAGTAAACCATGAAGCCTTAAAATGTTTAATTCTTGCATTAGGGCTTTAAGTATTTGGGAGCGGGGGGGGGGGGGGGAAAGTTATAATGTTTGGGGGAAAGTA
>NW_017729031.1:75061216-75089025 GCF_001723915.1 Gavialis gangeticus
GAAAGTTATAATGTTTGGGAGAAAGTATACTATTTTATATTATTATAAAATAGTATGCATTTAAAATTTATCAGATGACAATTTATCATTTTTAAATTAAAGCCATACAATTTTATCATTAGGAACTTAGCTTCTCAGAATGTTGCCTGGCTAAGTGAAAAAGTTTTACACACTTTAGCAGCCTTACTTCTGTAGAGTAACTACCATTTAAATGATAATGGAGGTTATTTTAGTGCTACCAGAAGAGCTGATAAATGATAGAAAAGGATAATTAGAGAGTAGCTTTGTTCTAAAATTTGAGAATTAATGGAAGTATATAAAAGAATATTAGAAATATAGAAGACAATTCTACAGGGTTCTGTTTCAGCTCTTTGCCCTACATTTGCACATTGTTTATTATTTTACAAAGAAAAAATCATTAAGGAAGCCACTGAACCATTAAGCAGACTGAAAGTAGTGTGTTGCATAAAACTGAACCACAAAAAGCTAATATGGTTAGGCTTAAAACAATTTAATCAGTGAAATCATGGTCCAACTTCCTTAGGATCATAGTACCATAGGAAAGTAGAGGTGGAAGGGACCTCACAAGGTCATCTAGTACAGTCCCCTGCTCAAGGCCCAGTCATTCCTGGCTATACAATCCCAATCAAATATCTGTCCAAACAGCTTTTAACAATTTCTGAAGATGGAGATTCTACAGTTTCTCTAGGTAGCTTTGTTCCAATGGTTGACCAAGTTCCTCCTAACCAATGTAAATTTCCTTTGTTGCAATTTGAGGCTATTGTTCCTACTTGTGTCCCTGACAGCCACAGAGGAAACCACATTTCCATCCTCTCTCTACTAACTCTTCAGGTATTTGAAGACTGCTATCCAATCCCCACTCATGCCTCTCTGCTCCAGACTAAAAAAGCCTAGTTTATTCATCTTTTTCTCATAAAAGTCTTGTTTCCCAGACCCCTAGTCATTTTTGTCACTCTGTATTGAACTCTTTCCAATCAACTCACATCATTTCTGAAGCGTGGGACACAAAAATGTGGATACAGTACTCCAGGTGAGGCCTCACCAGTGTTGAGTGGAGTAGAAGAATCACTTTCCTTTATTTGTAAGTGACACTCCTGTGAATACAACCCAGTATACTGTTGGTCTTTTTAGCAACATGAGCAGCCTGTTGGTTCATATTTAGCTTATAGACTACTGTAACCCTTAGGTCCTTCTCTGCAATACTGGAGCCTAGCTAGTCATTCCCCAGTCTGTATTGTGCAATTATAGCGCATACAATAATTTTATCCCAAGTGAAGGATTTTGCACTTGTCCTTGTTGAATCTCATCTGACTGATTGCGAACCATTTTTCTAGTCAGTCCAAGTCATTCTGAATCCTAGTGCTGTCCTCCAGAATTTCTGCAACTCCACTCAGCTCAGTGTCATCAGCAAACTTGCTAATTAGCAAAAATCTAAATAAAAATAGTTAGAAATCAGCCCAAAGCAGGGTATCCAAATATCACTAAATTTTTAAATTGAGAATGTTGAAATCCAGATCAAATTTTCATTGCTGCCACCCATCTCTAAAACTAGAATCATGCATTGCTGTATTTCAACCCAAGTGTGTTGAAATTCTTTACCAAGATAGATGCACAAAGTTACTGTGCCAAGTGAGGAAAGTCAGAAATTCAAGCAATTTCTTCAACTACCACTGAAATGCAGCCATATAGCAGATGGACCACATTTTAAAAACATACAATCCTGTGGGTTTGAATTTTGAAAATAAGCCCCATGCTTCACTCACAGAGGATGAAGGAAAAGTCAAACCTATTTGGAGTCAGATGAATTTGTGAGAGGGTTTACACAGAAAGGCTTTCTAACCATATCTTTCTCTCTTTGCGATCTCTAACCACAAAACATACCAAGGGATATTTTATCTAAGAATTCAGTAGTATAACTAGGGTAGGGCAACCAAGGCAGCAGACCCCGGTCTCACTTTTGGGAAGGGAGGAGGAGGGAAAATAACTGCTGCAGCCATGCAATCTCACTGGCGGTGTGTTGGCAGCTGAAAGTCCCCACTATCCTGGGAACCCAGCTGCTTTGTTACACCCCCGTAGGAATTTATTTTGGGAGGAGTAAGCAAAGACAAGTAACAATGATTTGTTAACATCATTTTGAGACTTCTGAAAGATAACCACTTCGTCATGAATATGGATGGAGGTAAACTGAATGCCAAATCAACTGGCATATTATATGCAATAATTCTGCAAAACGAGGAGGCTTTCCATTGAATTGCCTTGGATTAGGATATGGGTCAGGCCTTGTCCACATTAAAGAGAAACTCTGAGAGAACATTAACCTATAGCAGTTGTTAGGGTGACTATATTTGGATCTTAGGGAGCACTGGATTTGCAGATGAATAAAGACAAGACCTGTGGCCTAGCAGAGCTGCTGACCACAAGGCAGAATAATAGCTAAGCCAGTCATTTGCTTGTGCTAAATACCCATCTTAACTGTATCAACCATTTTTCTGGAAAAAAGCAGCAATTAAGCGTGTGTGCTGTGAACCAGCTACAGCAAGGAACGAACTAAGATACAGGGGCCCAAAGAGAGTGGAAGATGGTACAACCTGAGACAGAAAAACAGACGGGAATGTGAAAAACAACACATAATTGCTAACAGAATCCAAGATGAACATATGCAAAAAGGTGAATGGTGATTGGTGAAGAAGACTCCAGAAGCTTCCAGGTTTTGGTCAAAGTCCGCCCATTGACCAAAGAAAAGAAGTCAAGGTCTTAGACATGCGTTCATAGCAAAAAGACAGTAAATGAGTAAAATGCATAGGCAATTCCATGCTAATGAAGCAAACAGTAAATAGAGGTGCAGCTTGAGATAGGGGGAGAAATGGGTGAAACAAGAGGAGGGACACAGGTGGAATTAATGTTAATGAGCATAAACCGAAGTGTATAAATGTGGGAAAAAACTATTGTTCACTGCAGGTCCCCAGTTTGTTGTTTTTTTGGGACCCTTGTCTGAAGCTGTCTCCATTCTGAATAAAGCTGTTGTGAGTGATGTGTGTTGATGTTTGCTCCCTGCTTTGCTCTGGCTAATGAATAACAGGATCCAGGGGCAATTGAATCATTGTCTCCCTAATCATTGGGCACTGCATGGAGTTGGGGTCTAACAGTTGTACTTTCGGAAGAAACAGTTCTGTAAAGTGTTGTTGATTGTAGTGTGTTGGTCTAAGGACATACGCAAACAAGGTTCTTTGGGTAAATGTGATATCTTTTATTAGACCAACTGAATAGCTGGGAAAAATATTCTTTGCAAGCTTTCAAGCACAAACACCTTTCTTCAGGCATTTCAAGAGTCTGCTGATGAATTTCTTGCTCTTCTAGGTAGAATAGAAGCCAAAATGCAAGTCTGTGAAAATGCAAATGCCTGGCAGTGAGGATCAGAGGGGTGGAAGACAATGAATGTGAGATAGCAAGTGCGGGAGGGGAAAGGGGGAATGTTGAACTGGTGATAGAAGAATGTAGACTAGTTATCTGGGGTTATCAGATGGCAGGCAGGTTATAATGTGCCATAAATCCAGTGTCTACATTTAGTCCATGATTTTTTGTTTCCAGTAGATTTATGAAATGAAGTTCGTAGGCTCATCTACAAAAGCTGTTTTGCAAATTTCCTCTGAGGATTAGAATTTAAAGACCGGAGAGAGGGAGTGGTTATCTTGTGAGAAGTGTGCACCTGCAGGTAATTGGGTATTTTAAAAGATATCACATTTACCTAAAGAACCATGTCTGTTTACTGTAAAGGCTGGAATTTCTTTTTTTTAAATGAATATATAAAACTCAAAGTGTTCCTAAATCATTTGCATGGTTTTTAAAATCTCAGCCGTATTGTAATTTATTGTAATCCTAGCAAAAATTTAGAGTCTATGAGGGTAGTCAAGCATTATAACATACTAGAGAAATTGTGGAATCTCCATCCTTGGAAGCCTTTAAGATCATGTAGGCCAGACACTTGGCTGGGGTGGTTTAGTTGGGGATGATCTTCCCTGTAGCTGCAGGCTGGATAGATGACCTTGTGAGGTCCCTTCCAGCCCTACTTGTCTATTATCCTGTGATTCTATGACCTAACAACAATAAATATGAACTACATAAAGGTAAATGTGAATTAAAACACTGCTAAGAGAGATGTCTATGCAGGTCATCCTATGAACAATACAGCCCTAATCCAAACTATTGCTCTGAGTTAATAATTTATCGGCAATTCTTTTCAGAGAATCTGTTTAAAATTCATTACTGTTCTCTGGTAAGTAATGACTCATGACAAGTATGTATTACTCATCATTTCTTTTTAAAACATATTTATGATTTTCTATATTAAATAATACAGAAGAGTCCCTTGGCCGTAAACTGCTTGTTGCTATCAATTAATATCCCTTTGTTTCCTTGTCAAATGTAAAGAAAGAAACACATACATATGATGTATTCTCTGTTTGCAATGAAAGGAAGAGAATGTGATCTCAGAAACAATTTACATAGTATATAAGACAGAAAAAAAGTTTATCTTATTAAAAGTTAATTCTAATTTTCAAGTCTTAAGGAAAAATTGCACCTTTCCCATAAAGCAATATTAAAAATGGTAAATTCTGCCTCACTAAAGTTCCTCCCATTGTGCCAGTTCAGAAGTTTATTTTTCATTTTTGTCACATATAGTGCTTTGTTGTATTGATTTATCCAATTAAATAGTTGACGTTTCCCTGAGTATAACGGGTAAATTTATTTTATGCAGTCTGATCTATAAAGATAAATACTTATTCCCATGCACAGTCCTAATGATGTTTAAGATAATCAGTTTTCCTATTGTGACTGTATATGTATACCATCTTAAAATATAAATAATAATTGTTCTAATTATTAACCTGACTAAAATAAAAGCTTTTTTTATAATATAGATTTATATTTTCATACCTCAAAAATCCTGTGGTATTAAAACAATGCAGTATACAGACACACACACACCCACAATAAGAGAATCTGAAAATATATATGTATATGTATACACACATGCATGCATGCACACACATACCCACCCATGCACTGGGCAAAGATCAAACATTATTTCAAATTAAATTGCCACTAGTACCAACTACTACAATACAATGAGGTATTGTTGATTACCAAAGAAAAATCAGCTTGATTCAAACAACCATGTTTCTTCAGGTGACCATCTTCATACCATTCAAAAACTTGTCTAAATCTATCCCAGCCATGCTGTTTGTCCAATAAAAGATATCACCCACAAAATTCTTGTCTCTAAGCTAAAAGGTGCAGTTTTAACTGTTTGTGATTATGCAGGAAAGCCTTTAGATCATAGATTCTCAACCAGGGTAATATAAAAAGGTTGCAGTGGATCATAACCACCTGCTGTTTTTATTGTTAGATTAAAGGGATTTAAGCAGAGCTTGATAGAAAGAGGCTCCATAAATATTCCTACTATTTTCTAATGGCTGAAAACTACCACATTGGCTTACTTCAATTTCATGTTATTACATATTCAGAAAAGAAAGGTGAAAAATAAGACATAAATAACCATTTATGCATCAATGATACAATCCCAGAACAACCACTCAGATGCACTTTGCTTATATTATGGGACAAAATGTTAGCACTTCTTATCCCATGAGCCTTTTCAAAGTTTGTCTGAGGAAAATGAACACAGACATCTGAAAAAATTATTTGTCCTGAGATAAAATGATTTCTCCTGGGACAACTATGATGTCTGTAGCCAAGGATTCAGGCAGAGCATTATTTTTGGTTGTATTTTTTTTATTCCTGTGGCTGTTTCTAAAATACGGTCATAATAAAAGATACTACAGTTAGCAAATACATTAAGATGTTGCTACTTGTAATTAGGTTAAAATGTGTTATGAAAACATGTAAATAGGGCTTTGAACACTTTCTAAACAAAAGACTTTTTTTGAATGCTGTGAAATGTGTAATTAGCCTATGGAGGTAAGATTTCCACTGTACTTAAGGAGATTGAATAGTCTTCTCAGAATAAACAACACTAATTTTGGGATTGGCATGTACACACATGGCCCTTCCAATCGGGGATAGCGAGCAGCTGAATGCACTGCAATGCAATGCTTTTATACCATTGACTCAATGATGAAATCCCAGAATAACCATTCTGAGGCACTCTGCAATATCCTCGGATAAATTGTTAGTACTCCTTATGTTGTGAACCTTTTAGGATTTATCCCAGTATTATAGATTTAGATGTCCAAACCAATACACTTTGTCTGGGGATAAAATGTTTGGTTTGAAGTCTCTGGAATAACTATTACCACAGATCCTGTTCTACATTAACTGCTATACTGGGTGCTTTCACATACATCTTATCTTGTATATAACAGATCCAAATATTAGACATTTCAAGATTGTAATATCTCTAATGATCCCATATGAATTTTTTGTTAGAGGTGTGTGAAGCTTCAGTTGCCAGTTCAATTTGGAAAAGATTCAGCTCAATTTGGAAGCCAAATCCCCGAATCTGAATCAAGAGGGAACCCCCCCACCCCTCCAAATCAATTCAGAGCCTCCAAATCGATTCAGAAAAGATTCAGAAAAAGATTCAGGAGGCAGTCTTTGAGGGAAACAGAAACTGAGAAGAGGGAGGGGGAGCAGGGGAGAAAGACTGACATATGTAGCTGGCCAGTGACCGTGATCTTTCCCTGAGTCCCCTTCCAATCACAATGCTCTAGGGGAGGGACACAGAAACAGCATATAAGCCCCCGTCTACAGCCTTTCTGTCTCTTTCGTGAGCTGTTCTTGCCTGAGCAATGGTGTCTGAAAGGTACTGGACTGTTTTGGTTTCCTAATCAGTCTCCCGCTAGTTTCTGTTCTTGGAAAGGATTGAATACAGCTTACTAACTACCCTTGCCTAAGATCCCTTAACTTATCCCTATCCAATTCATTTCTTTCAACTTTTTCCTGCCCCAAAAACCTCTTTTTTGTTCTTGCTTTGTTTCCCCCCCCACACACACAGACACTTTTTAAAAAGAAAGCTGTGTTTTTCCTGGCAGTATGATCTATCAGTGTGCAGTAAAGCACATACATTACACACACTCACACACATACACAGAGGAGAAGAAGAGATATTCATATTATTAATTCCATACACATACAGTAAACACAACAGATAAGAATTCAGACACATACAGTAATCAGAGAAGATATATTATTAGTTAGTTACACACAAAGAAGACATATTACAGCTGCACACACACAAAGAGACATTTTCCAGCACAGGAAAGATTAATATGTAGCATGCTGGAAAGACAGGTGCCAGGTCTCCTGGCAGAGGAGGGAGAGGGGCTAGAGGGAGTAGGGGGAGAGCTAGAGCTGCCAGTGGAGGTGGGAGCAGTACCTGTCCCTGTACCCGCACCACCTTCCCTAACAACAGAAATAGCCACCAGCAGCAGAATGACAGTCACCTCCACCCCAATTTTATTTCCCAGAATAAGCCTCCCAGTGCCAAAAGAGGAGCTGGATCTGGAAGCAGGGGACCTGAGTTCCCTAGCTAAAGAAATTCTGGTGAACAAGGGGGGATTTGAGTTTGTGCTCCATACCCCTCGAAGTTCCCCTAGAGCCAGGTCTGCTTCTCCAGACAGCACCTCAGAGGTTGAGGTTATGGAAGCAAGTGGCTCAACTCAGTCAGCTCCTCCTGTTGTTGTGCCTGAGGGGCATAAGGCAGGATCTCCACCCTCAACCCAGAAGCAGGGGGTTAGTGTAGTGTGGGATCATTTTGAGGTGGCAGATGACCCCAAGGCAGATCAGCCGGGGCAAGGAGATGAAACACTTCACCTTGACAGGGATGCTGCTGGATCTCAGGAGGCAGCACCCAATTGCCCTTGTTCCTCCTCAGCCTGGCACCAGTGGGGGCATGCCCAAAGGGAAGTCCCCATCTTGCTCCAAAGTCTCCATCCCCATGAAGCAGAGGCAGGCCACTCAGGAGCAGTGGGGGAAAGTCGCAAACAAAGAGGCGGTGGGGGGGAGGAACATTGCAAGAGCGAGCGAGTTCACCCAGAGCTTTGGGGAGATGCTTGCTTTGGATGTCCAGCTCTTCTTAGTTGAGCAGTCAGGGTCAGGCAGAACATGATGCTCATGGCCCCATCCTACGAAGTGCCTGCACACACCACCTTTAGCAGGATGGTGGTGCTCTCCTTGTACAAAGTATGCAGGGACTACTTGAGGGAGGAGTTGCTCAAGGCAGGGCCAAAGGTAGCCTTGCACTTCACCTCTGAAATCTGGAGCAGCTGGGGTGGAGATCATGCCTACCTCTCCTTCATAGGGCACTAGTGCAATCAGTCAGGCTCTCGGTAGGCTCTACTTCAAGCCGAGGTGATGGATGAATCCCACACAGCAATAGTGGCCATGAACTGCATGGTGCAGGGGTGGCTTGTTGGGCAGGGAAACCTCACCTGCAGGTTCATGGTCACTGACAATGGAGCCAATATAGTCAAGGCAGTCTGCGATGCCAACTTTGTTGGCATCCGCTGTGTGGCACATAAGCTGCACCTGATAGTCAGGGATGCATTGGGGAGGGACAGGGCTGTGAGTGATGGCTCCATCAGTACCACCCAGCTGATTTCAAAATACAGGAAGGTGGTGGGCTACTTCCACTACAGCATCAAGGGAGGCAAGATGCTTTGGGAGAAACAGGCAGAGCTGAGCATCCCACAGCACAAAATCATGCACAATGTGGAGACTTGGTGGAACTCCACATACCTGATGCTTGAAAGGCAGGGGGAGCAACAGAAGGCCATCCATGAGATGGCCTTGTTCAGGGAGATTGGGCTTAGTGGCCCCCTTAATGAAGTGGAGTGGGATACCATCTCCTACATCTTGGTGGTCCTCAAGCCATTCCTCAAGGCCCCCAAGATCTTCATCGCTGGTAATGCCCTTCTTAGCTAGGTGATCCCCACAGTGAGGGAACTGGAGAAGTTCCAGGGGATCAATGTTCCTGGCTGGGGCAGGTCACTATCACCAGACATGCAGGCACTGGTGAGACGGCTGAAGGAGGGCATGAGGAAACGGCTGGATCCCTTGTAGTCCAGTACGTCCTTGTGCTGGTGAGCATATGCGACCCAACGGTGAAGGGGAGCATGTGCACTGGCAGTACCAAAACCCTCAATCACTGGAGAGGGGTGCAGATGAATACAGTCAGGGAGGCAGAAGGGCAGAAATGAGGGGATGTGGAAGAGGGGGATCCACTCTCCCATGCCAGCACTCCCAGCACCAGCCAGTCTCCCTCATGCCAGCCACTGTCAATGTGGGCCAAAGGCATGGCTACAATGTTGAGGTCCAGACACACCAGACCCCAGTCTTGGGCAGGTAGCACAGAGGCTTCAGTGGCTACCTATATCACCAAGGATGTGGAGCCACTGGACTGAGACCCCTTTGACTACTGGGCAACCCACAGCTAGATATGGCAGGATCTGGGCACAGTTGCCCAGGAACACCTGTCCTGTCCACAGACCAGTGTTCCAAGAGAGAGGGTGTTCAGCATTGCTGGGGATGTTGTGATACCCCAATGAACCTCCTTGGATCCTGGTTTGGTGGAGCAGCTGGCGTGCTTCTGGGGTTTCCCAAGCTCCACTTGCAGACAGAGTGCCACCCTCCTCACTCTGTCAACACCTATTTCCCTTTTTTCCCCTTTTAAACCATGTAATGCCCTGCTCTCTGAGTTGGAGGTGGTACTCATTGCATCACCAGCCAGCAGGTGAAGAACATGTCCCTACTGAGCTCCCAGGCCAGGATACAATTGCAGGTATGGCTTGGGGCTATGAGGAAGGAGGAGGCTCCAGGTCCTGGGCATGACCACTAAAACTCCACCCTGCCAGGCTCAGGAGGCTTGGTGGGACTGCCAGTGGTGTGGCAGTCCCAGGAAATGCCAGGACTGAGGATCTCCCTGGTGAAAGGCAGGTATGAGGTGCCATAACCTCCATCCACTGCATGGATAGTCCTGCCTAGGGAAAGGCCAGAACCATCATATCTTTGACAGGCTTGAGGCTTGCTGGTTGAAGTGGAGTTATGAGGTTCCAGGTGAACTCTTCTTTGCAAGCTTTTTGCTCTAAAAACTCTTCATCAGGCTGAGGAAGCATCTAGTTGGTGTGTGTGCTCTTCCTGGGTGGACGTAATAGAGGCTGGCATGCAATGCAGGCAAGAAAGCCAGTCAGTAAAAATGGAAATGGAGGAGTCAGGGGGTGAGAGACAGGCTGGGGTAGTGGGGAAGCGGGATGTAGCAGGTAAAAGTGGAGAGGCACCTGCTGCTATCTGGGGAGTCAGATGTCAGGCAGGTTCTAGTGCATCATAAATCCAATGTCTGTATTGAGTCCATGAGTTTCTGTATCTAGGAGATTGATGAACCGGGTCTGCTCACAGCACAAAGCATAAATTGAAGGCATAGAGAAGGTGCCATGCTAATGAGGAAATTAGTTCCCAGGACTGTAACAACTACGATGTATTGTTGAGGAACTGGAGCCTGTTTCCTTATCGGCAGCCTAGGTTTCCCTCGTTAGTGAGGTAACTAGCGAGGCTCTTGCTGTTGACCAAATCTCCTGCTGGGCAATAAAGCTAAGGTGTGAGAGATCACTACCAGGGTGGCTTTACTAAGTCTGTGTGGGGCAATAGCACTGAATCCCTCTTGTTATCTTTCAATCCAAGTTGTGGCAGACGAGTGCAGAGGAAGACAGAATTAG
Organism: Gavialis gangeticus; assembly: GCF_001723915.1. Classification (NCBI taxonomy): domain Eukaryota; kingdom Metazoa; phylum Chordata; order Crocodylia; family Gavialidae; genus Gavialis; species Gavialis gangeticus. Next base: position 75,071,968 of record NW_017729031.1, read on the forward strand.
CAAGCGCAGCCCACTCACAATGAGGTTAGTGAGGTTCAGTGCTTGTTTGAATTTACAAACCACTTTTCACAGATGGGCCTATGAACTTCACTTTATCAACCTCCTAGATAAAGAAACTCATGGATTCAATATAGACATTGGATTTATGACATACTACAGCGTGCCAGACATCTGACTCCCCAGGTACCTCTCCAATTTTACCTGCTACATCCCCCTCCCCACCCCCAGCCTGTCCCTCACCCCTCGACACCTCCATTTCCATTTTCACTGACTGGCTTTCTTGCCTGCATTGCATGCCAGCCTCTCGCTTCTTTACTATTACTTCCACCCAGGAAGAGCACACACACACCAGCTAGATGCTTCCTCAGCCTGACAAAAGGTTTTTAGAGTTGAAAGCTTGCAAAGAAGAATTTCTCCAACTATTCCACTATCTAATAAAAGATATCAGATTGCCCTTAAGAACCTTGTCTGGGCTATGTCCTTAGACCAACACAGCTACAACCTACACCCCTTAACACACACAACACGAGTTTTACTTTCAGCAGTTTGAGGTGCAGTTTCACAGAAACCTCTGCACCATTGTGCCTGAAATCTGGCAGGCCTCCCTCATGCCCAAACAAGGGGTGATATATATGGTAGGTTAGGGTGGCCATTTAATGCCCCACTTTCAGAGCTGGAGTCAGCAGTTTAGTTTCTCACCAGCCAGCAGGGGAAAAACATCTCCCTGTTGAGCTCCTGTGACAGGAAGAACTTGAAGGTATAAGGGCTGGTGCTATACGGGGTGGAGGAGGCCTGACATCATTCTGGGCATGACCTAAAACTGCACCCTGCCATGGTATGAAGGCCTGAATGGGACTGCCAGTGACACTGCAGCCCCAGGAAATGCTAGGATGACAAGCCTCCCTGGTAAATGGTAGGTAGGAGCAGGAGACACCTGAACCTCCAGCCACCGCACAGTCCTGGCTGGGGAAATCCCAGACCTGTAAGATCTTTGAAAGACCTGAGGCTTACTGGTTGCAGTGGAGTTGTGAGGGTGAAAACAGGGGCTGCCATCTCTGCAGTTTTCACCCCACTGAGCCTTAACACAAAGTCACACGTCATGAGTTTAGCTTAGCCTGAGGTGCAGTTTCCCAGAAACCCCTGCACCTATCTCCTTGAAACTTGGCAGGCCTCATGCCCCATGCCTGCTGTTTTCATCAAAATATGCCAAAAAACCACAAAGTTATAGGTATTTCAGTGATTCCCCATTATTATCTATGGCGGAATCTCCAAATCTCTCCGAATTAGAGCCAGATCTTCTGAAGTCAATTTGGCCGAATTGATATGGGACAGTGATCTGAATCTCTGTATTGAATCACTGTCCTCCAAATCATCCAAATCCAAATCAAATACTTCCCTATTCACACAGGTCTATTTTTTTTCTCCCTCATGTGGTTTATCCATCTTCCCCATGCCAACATCTTTATCTCCAGGCTCCAACTATTCATATCTAATATTCCCAAGGTAGAGAAGTCTCTCCCATCCCTAACATATACATGTAAGCTATTTATGATTCTGCTTTGAAGAAGATTTCTAAGGTATGAGTATGACTTCGTTATTCTTTTCTTTTTAATATAGAATAAAGCTTGCCAGGCGTGTAAACCATGAAGAAGTCTAATTAAAATCAATAGAGAATTTAAAAGTGGAAAAAAAATAAGGCCTTAGGAATTTAATTCATTAATTACACACACCCCAAGTAATAGGTAGGACTAGATCCCTGCTATAATTAATGAATGTTGGGAAATGCCTTTGACAAATGATACACAAACTGTAATAAACATATGGAATATTACCTGTGGGGTGTTGAAGCAGATAGTACAAATGAGTACAAGAGACACCTAGATTAGGTTTTGAGAAGACAGGGGTAAGGAATATATAACAACAACAACAATATTAATGGGAACAAGAAGCAAACAATGTTTGCACCCAAGTTGGAATCTCTGAAGCAGCGTGACTGTGTACACTGTACCTATTGGCATTTTAGAATTGTGCAGATGCCTGTCTTCACTGGAAAAGCTTGTTTTAAATCAGTGGTTCTCAACACTGTTGGCCAGTCCTGACCCAGTGCCCCTGACTCCAGACCCACTGTCCCTGAGTGTGTGGGGCATGGGGGGTCCCAAGCAGTTCCTTGTAGGCTGGAACTCTGCCAGCCTGAAAGGGAAAAACTGCCATTTCCCACATTTTTCTCCTTTAAGGACAATACATTTTTAAAATTTGTTCACGTCCCTTTCATATATTCTTATGACCTCCTTTTGGGTAGCAACCCATGACTTGAGAAATGCTGGTTTAAATGACAAAGAATTTGAGGTTAAGTCAGAAAACTTATATTACAAAATGAGGCATTTGGGACTACAAGACTATTTCCTTTCCTATGGGGTGTAACCCCCCTGTCAAGTAATCAAGAACTCATCAAATCAAGGTTAAAAAGCAATATTTACCACCACAGCTAAAGTGTGGCAGTCTTTTCTGAGTGCCTCAATTAAAAAAAATCTTGAGTATAGCAGGTCTGTCACTATGGAGAGAATGGTATAGAAGAGCTACCAAGGCATAGATTGGATGGAAAGGATGCAACCATCTAGGACATAACCATCTGGAAGTAAATGAAGACTAAAAGATGGTTAAAAACTGTTTATATTACAGGATGAAGTATCAGGATGAAATTTAAGATTGAAATTAAGACGACAGAATTTGTACTGAGCAATGAATGACTGTAAAGTCTATTAACACTGTGAAACATGATTGAGGGACAGAGCAGAAAACCCATCATTTGGTATTTACAAGAATATTCTTGGCAAAACATTAGAATATGTACTTTAGTAACAGGAGTAATATTTAGTAATATGAGAAGTAACGGGAGTCGAAAGTGGAAGAAAAGACATTAAAATCATTTGATCTTTAAATTATAATAAAGGAAATTCATTTGTCCAACAATACCAGCAGGCAGTAAGAACATTGCTTTGTTGCTTCTATAAGAGGTAACTGTCACCTCTGTTTCCCATAATTCTTAATTCATCTTTACTTGTCATTCAGTCTCCTCCAAAACAAACATAAACTAATGGGTTAGGAAGAACATGCGGAAAACAAACGCATGCAAGTTCTGCTTCTGGGGAAAGGTTCATGAGAAAAACTTTTCAGATAGATACTAGTTTTATTTACTTCTTAAAACCAAAAATAGGGCATAAAGTGAGAGTGGGGGCATCCTAGACAGAATAGAAGCCTGCTAGCCATTCAAAGGATTTAACATTAGTGATTAGATTTCTACATTGCCTGAAGACTGTTCAGCTAGTATTGATATGAGCCTCTAGTAATCTACCCTGTGGTAAAACATGCATAATGCAGTTCCTCTTCATTTCTATTAAATTTGGCGTGCTTTGTGGATAAAGTTTATGATGTACCGCAGGAGATGGATGAATGGAAAAATAAATGATTTATAGACAAAAAATCTATGATTCTATAAATCTAAACATCACAAAATGTTTAGTACTGTGGGGCTTAAAACTAAGAGAATCTTGAAAGATTTTACCATGTTTAAGTGACAAACATAGAAATAACAGCCATGGAATTAAAATATCCCATGCCTATTTATGGAATAAATATAACTTCATACAACATAGAAATTCATGTACAGCTCCTGAAAAGTAAGTGATGGGATATTCAGCAGCTAGTCAACATGAATTCAAAGCTTTGTATGTTCCCAAGCATAATATTCATGAACCCCCTAGAGCCCTTGTTTATCACTTTTTCTCTATTCATGTCACTTCCATAAGGAAAAATTAAATTTTGGTCCACATGATGTATTCATGGACTGAACTCACTTTCCCTTTGGTGCTGCCTAAATTAAGCCTGAACTCTTTGTTAACTCTTTTGTTAGCTGTGGTAATTGCTATGTTTCTGGAACTGTGTAGGGTGAAGTTTTAATGCTCAGGGTAATGGCAATTTTTTGTCCATTTTGAAATAGCATTTTCTTAAACTGTTCCAATCATTGCTACATTCTTCGAGTCCTGGTAAGCCAGATGGAATACTTTCCCTATAATGTTATTTAAAAGAAACTTGAAAAAAAAAAATGGAGTTTTACTGGTTTTTAACATTAGAAATTTAGCATCAGCTATATTTTATGAAAATATATGAGCTTCCATTTAAGTTGTACTAGATAGCAGTGACTGTACGTATTACAGTCCCATACAAATAAAAATCCTTGGTAACTTTCTCAAATTAAGGTATACTCATTACCATCCCTATCTTCCACAAGTCTGGCAGCCCTGACTGACAACATGGAGAACCTCTAGAGGGGAAAGGGCCGTGAAAGGTGAGGAGGGACAAGAGAGTCAAGAAATGTATTTTTAAAATAGGGAAGAAGGAAACTTTTCAATTGCCCTTACAAAAAATTAGTAAATATTCACCAAACTATATGCAAAGAGAAAATCTGTTGTCTTATGAATGGGCCTTATTAAGCACAGAGCTAAGGTCTAATTTAAAGTGTGGCGCTGTTGGCAAAATCTGTATAATTCATAGACAGAGAGAAGGTAATTGATTAAAAGCATAATTAAGGAGCAAGAACTATTTTGCACCTTTCAGTCTGGTTTTACAAGTTCATATGCCTGCAATAGTTCCCCTATCACAGAACAAACTGAGGCATCCCCAAACCTGCCCTTTTTCTCTACTGCCATCATATCATTGTATGTTAGTTCAACAGCTAAACCTTGATTATTGTTTATTCAATCATAGGATTATAGGGCTGGAAAGGACCTTACAAGGTCATCCAGCCCAACTCCCTGCTGAAAGTGGGATCATCCCTGACTAAACCATCCTAGCCAAGTGTCTGTTCAACTGCTTGCAGATTTTCAGGGATGGAGATCTTACAACTTCTCTAGGTAGTCCATTCTAATACTTGACCAGCCTCATAGTCAGAAAGATCCTCCAACTTAGATTTCCTCTGCTGCAGCTTGAGGCCATTGTTCCTAGTCCTATGATTTATGGCTCCATCTCCATCCTGTCTATAATTGCCGCGTAGGTATTTGAAGACTCAAATCCCCTATCAGTCTTACCTTTTCCAGACTAAATACATTTACCTCTTTCAGCATTCCTTGTAAGTCATATTTCCCAGGCCTCTTGTAATTTTACCTACTTGGATCAACAATGAATGCGTCTAAAAGCATGCACGTGCACATACACACTCACACAAATATACATGCTGAATTTCATCTCTTTAAACTGAAAAATACTATTATTAGGAATCCTAAAAGTTTTCTCTCTTTGGAATGAGTTTTTCAGATGCTCAGTATGCCAGAAATATTCTCTTGTGGGTGATGTTTTGTGGTATGACAGAGGATTTTCTAAAGATTTCCAACATTCTTATGAGGTTTTTAAAGTTCAACAGTGCTTTAACAAAGTCACTCTGTAAATTCCAAGCTGCTTGTGATAAGTAAGGGATTCTACAGACTTGGAAAGCAGTGAAACAGAGGAGGATCCAAAATAATTGAAGATTTCAAATGGGCTTTGATTCTTTTGATTCTTTGTGCAAATGTCTTCACTTATTACAGACAAGTCAAAATGGTAGCTGGGAAAACAGTAGCTTGACGTAATGGTGAAAATAAATACACATACATGTTTAATTTAAAGTTATGCATGGTATGCTTGTGAGCATGGTATCTGAAGAAACTGGGAAAGTATTATTTAAATGTCTGTAGATCTACATTTTGCTAAACAGTAACTATAGCTTTTTGGAAAATGTTAAAAATTAAGAACTATTAGAAAGCGTGTGTGTGCAAATGCAAGCTCAAGAAAACTCCACAGTTAGCCTCCAAATCTCTGAATTTACGTAGGAGACACCCAGGCCCGAATGGAGTTATATAGGGCAAACCAAATCTGTTCCAATATGCCTATCCAATAACTTTTCTGTATCCTCCAAAAGGTCACTCTGTAAGATTCATGTGATATTTTGGTAAAATAAAGTTGGGTGTTTCAACTAATGCTTCTGAAGCTTTTTAAGAATCATGAAATCAAAGGGCCGGAAGGGATCTGTCAGATCCTCAAGTCTGGTCCCCTGCAATGGGCAGGAGGTTACTGGGCTCAAATGAACTCAACGAGTTGCTTGTCCAGCCTCCTCTTGAAGGATGGTGACTGCACCACCTCTGCTGAGAGCATGTTTCAGATCCTAGACACCCTTACAGAAAAGAAGTTTTTATTAATGTCTAAACTAAACTTTTACCCAATTAGTTTGTGTCTGTTGGTCCTTGTCCTCCCTGAGGGTGCCTTTCTGAAGAGTTGCGCCCCTACATCTTGGTGTTTACCCTTGACATACTTCTAGGCAGATATCAAGTGACATCTCAGTCTTCTCTTGCTCAGAATGAACAAACCCAGTTCCCAGAGTCTCTCCTCAGAGGGCCTATCCTTTGCAGAGCCATCCCTAGGGGTTTGTGGGGCATGGGGCAGATCATCCCATATGGGTCTGTGGGGAGGAAAGTGGGAGGGTCAAGAGGGTGGCAAGTGGCCAGAGCACAGAGCTGGCAGTGCATAGTGGCCACAGCAGGGCCTTTATAGCACTGTTCACGGGACTCCCCAAAGCGTCGGGCAGTCACCCCAATTCACCCCCGCCAGGAATGGCCCTGCCTCCAGGCCCCTAATCTTATGGGTGGCGCTTCTCTGTACCCTTTTGAGTTTATCCACATCCTTGCTGAAGTGCAGTGCCCAGAACTGGACACAGTACTCCAGCTGTGGCCTCACCAATGCTGAATAGAGGGGGAGGAGCACCTTTCTGGATCTGTTCCCAACACACTGGCCAATACACACCAGAGTTCTAGTTGCCTTGCTCATGACTTCATCACACTGTTGGCTTACATTCATCTTCTGGTCGATTGTCACCACTGGGTCCCTTTCAGATGCAATGCCAGACACTGGCCCACCACCCATCGTATAGTTATGGTGAAGGTTCTTCCTACCCAGATGAAGGACCCGGTACTTGTCCCGATTGAACCTCACGTGATTGTGTTCATCCCATAGGACCAGTCTGTTGAGGTCATCCTGGATCCTCACTCTATCCTCAGATGTGTTGGCATTTCTGCAAACTTAATCATCCACTTGGTGTCATCCTCAAACTTAATCATTGCACTTTCCAACCCCTCATCCAAGTCATTGATAAAGATGTTAAAGACCACAGGCCCAAGCACTGATCCCTGGGAGACACCACTGGAGACAGCCCTCCAGGATGAGGCCATCCCATTGATTACAACTCTCTGGGATTGGCCCCTGAACCAATTACAAACCCACCTCAGTGTAGACTGGTCTAGATCAGTACCCTTCACCTTAATTGAAAGGATCTGATGGGAAACAGTATCAAAAGCCTTGCTGAAGATCACTTTCATCTTATTACAGGGTTGGAATGTTGTAGCTATAATGGTCCAGAAAACATTGGAGAAGCAAAGGGGCTTTTTTGTTTGTTTGTTTTGTAATAAGTAACTGAAACTCCAATAAGACTGTGTATTTTCTTGGTATACAAAACTACTACCATAGAAAGAGGCAACTTCAACAAGCTGCAATATGTTTAAGGTTACTGAATTTCTTAGGTGGGTGAATATCTACTTAGTTGGGTGAATGCTACTATACAGCATATATGGCTTCTTAAATACTGTATTTGATTTTAATAGTTTTATATTATTTAAGTATCAAATAATCTTTAGGATGTGCTTTCTGATCAAAGTTATGGTATGCCTTTCAATTGTTGTGTCAGAGCTCTGGAAGTAAACAGAACTGTTGTGTAAGTTAGCAACTTAGTTCTATAAAATGTATTTTAGAGTTTGTTGTGAGATATATGATGTAAGAGATTTTTTAACTATGTTAGCAAAAGAACTCCTAGAATTGGTATAAGCAGCATCCTCTTTAAGGAGTTTTGCCAGTATAATAGTAACAGTAATTATGATTGCATGACTGTACAACCAGTGTGGTGTCTAAACAGAAAAGAAAAAAAAACTATAATTGCAATCAAATTGAAATAAAGTTTGTGTTTTTTCTTGCTGAACTAAAAATCAATGCAAACATTGGCTGTCAAGTAATTTTTTTCATCTTCTTCAATATTTACTCAAAATTAATTTTCAGGCTTTTCAAGAAAAACAAAAAGGAAGAGGGTGATGCTGACATCACCTCAAAGTGACAGTACTTGCTAAGGTACGCTAGATCCATGTTTAATTCCAACTTTTCCTGGAGATACTTGCTTCCCTGTGTCTCTGGAGAATGCTCTAACCATAATGCTATGCTATACTCTATGCTGCAATAGGTCTATAAGGCTAGAAAGAGATATCGCACAAATTATTACTGGCATTTGTGGAGCAACAAAGGGACACCTATTTGCTTTTGCTTTGTGCTGCCATAATTATTTCTATGGCAGCACAAAGTTGAAAAAATGCAATATCTGTGTCCACCCTCAGTCTCCACTTTTGAAGAGATTTAATTTCTTAAATATTGATTCACCTACAAAGCTAGTAAGAATGCAGGATAATTGGGTGGTCAGGGCACTCATTTACAACATCTGGGCCCCAGTCCCTGCTCCAGTAAATGTTTAGTCTCCTAGGTGCTTCAGTCTTGGATTATTAACTTCTACAGTTCCCATTTCAGTCACTCTAATGCCACTATAGATTTTGCCTCATATGATATTAAAAATAATTCATTTAGCATATTCATACATTTAAGTTAATTGTCTTATGAAACAATTTCACTTGCTACCAATAAGCAACATCTAGATTTCCTTACCTAGATAGGAAGCAGAAAGACTAGCCAGCTTGATTCTGCACCAACTTATTTAGAAAAGTAGCATCATAACTTTTCATCTACCAATCTATTAGTTATACATGCTGGCTTATACCTGTAGAATAAAACACCTCAGTAAAATCAGTGTTATGCACCTTATCTACCTCTGTAAACCAGTGGGATTTTCAGATTAATGTAATTCACAAACATACTATATTTGTTCTTGTGAAACAAATATTGGATTTCAATTATTTACATTTAGTGATTAAAAAGAAAAATTAAATTACATTTGCAGCACCAGAAACTAAACAAACAACTTATAGTGTTAACACCCACAATATGTCTTTTTCTAAAGGGGGGGGAACCATAGGTAAAACAATTTCTATTGACTTTTTTCTATTAAATGAGACAATGATAAACACAGAGTGCTTCAGTCTTGAAGTACTAACATACAGTACATTAACGCTGGCAACTGCACAACTAATTTTAAAATAATCCTATTTGTCCATTTATCTATATATGCGTATGTGTATGAATTTGTGCATATAAAATAGTAAGACAAATAGTAATCTATTTAGATTTTGAATCGTAATAGAATTATATCTAGTAAATAGAAATAATAGAACACTGCTGATGGGTATTAAACTGACAAGTTTTGTGACTGAAGCTCCTTCTCTTTAGCAGGCATAGCCTCATGAGTGTTTGTTCACAGTTCCTACCAATATTCTCCAATCCTAAATTGGAAAGACCTTAGGGCAACGAGATAATTGAGTCTCCATGATCATTTAACCTGTGACTTCTTCCTTGGGTCTTCCAATAAGGGCAACTGCTATAATGATGATTTATAATATGGACATCAGTCCATTAAGAACATGATCAATCCCATAAACTCATTTCATATTGAAGCCTATAGGAGTGTTATTTGTTTGTTTAAATTCCTTAGGTTTTTGAGCCCAAGGTTATTAACTTCATATCACTGTTATTCTAGTGAGAATATATATAAAAGACTTCCTACATTGTGATTTTAAGACTTTAACTGATTTAATCCCATCATCATCAGTAAAAACAGGCTATCTGCTAATGCTTTCCTTTCCGATTACAAAGGTCATTGATTGCCTAAATAAATAGGAACAATTATTGTTCTGCAGGTATATTGTATAAATGAGCACAAAAGGACGATACGCTGTTGCTCTAAAGTGACATAGAGTATATAACACAGTGGGCACATCTAGACGTGCATTAATGTGCTTTTCCTAACACACATTACATTTAGTACCTCCATTGTAAGGTACTAAATTAATGTGCATTAGGCTGCACTAATGTGCAGGAATGCAAGTGCATGCTTTTTAGGTGATGTTTAAAACGCAGTAGCCTATTTTACTGCTCTTTAGCGTAACAGCATGCTTCTTACGCTTTGCTTTAATGTGCAGTAAAATAGGCTACTGCACATTAAAACACACATGTAGACATGCCCAGTGTATTGTAGATGCCTAAATTAGCTCAACTCAGCACAGCTAATTAGCCTCGTTAAGTAACCACACTAATATAGCTACACTAGTTGTGGCTTCCTTCCTTTCCTTTTTCATGTCCTTGTGCATCAAGGAATTTAGCAGAATTCACAGATTTGTTGGACTCTGACACAGCCACTTCTGCTGTGACTTTGAACTTGGAACTGCTGGTTTGCCAACCATGCAAGTTTCTGCACCAGTGCAACTCTGCTTCTGACTTCTGAGCTAGCACGCTTAGACCCAACTATGACATCTCATCAGACATTGTGTTATACTGATTAGCTATAGCTTTACATCAGGCCTGTATGGTATAGCAATTTCTGTTTAGGGAAGTATTTTTTTTCATACAAATATTTGTATCAAAATAGTTTACTTCTCTCACTGAACCAACATAAGCTATATGCTAAGCTAAACTCTGGGTATGTCTATACATGCATTTACTCCAGCCTAGATTTACTGTGCAGTAAGGTACTGAATGATGGGCAGGTTTACACATCACTGTGCAGCAACATTCCTATGGTGTTATACTTTAGTCCTTCCTTTTGGTTCTCTGATCGGGGTACAGGGCTTAGAAAGAGCTGCAGGGGTGGGGCAGGTACCATCCCCCTGCCCCAATCTGCTGTGGGGCAGCTAGCTACTAGCTTGCTGCTAGCTGCCCCACTGGTGCATCAGAAAAGGGGACCTGCTGCACCCCTGCAGTTCTTTCTAAACCCCATGCCTCAATCACCCAACTGGGGCATGGGGCTGGGACCTGCCCCTGACCATGACAGCTCCTGCGGGCTGTGCATGGAAGTCTGCTTGCATAGCCTGGAGCTGGCTGGGGACTGCCTGAAATACCCCTTGGTGGACAGCTGCCTGTGAGCAGATTTGGCTCCCCACCAGGCATCTACACACGAGCTACAGTGCTGTTACTAATGCTGAGTAAATTTGCTACTTGCATTTGCAGGTAGAAAATTTACTCGGGATTGGGGAGATTAACTGTGAAGCATGCATGTACACATGCAGACCCATGTGTTTATTTCACCATAAACTACGCTAATTCACTGTTAAACATTTCATGTAGACATGCCCTGACTCTACATTAGAAAATTTGCCAGTATAAAAGATTTCATGTTGTAATTCTATTATTGCTGTAATACCAACTCGTTTATTATGCTGTCCTTGGCTGGTTCTGGTCAAACCTTATAAAGAATGTTTTGCATTTGAAAGCTTGTCTGAATCTTTTCCAACTGTTATACAGTTGGTTCAATAAAGGGTATCATTCTAAGAAATCTGTGCCCTTCACATAATTTCTGGATCATCATGGCTACAGAATTACCCTTACACTGAGTATTAAGAGAATCACTTTGGAAATTATATTAGTATATAGTAGTCAGACATAGGGACATTGTATGGACATAGGGACATTAGTAACTTTCCCATGTATGTCAGCACTTTCTTTTCAACTTTTTGAAGTCTTTTGCTATACAGAAGTCCTACCATGTTTATTTAACCATTTCCATTGCCCGCCTCGCAACCCTTTTAGTTTTTACTAGTATCTTGTGAACAGATGCCAGGTCCCTGGATTTGTGAATTTAATCCTAACTTGTCTTGGTTTTCCTATAATTTCAGTGGCAGGGTTAATATTAACTGTTACACTCAGTTGTCCCTGTGTGGTAAATGCAAGAATATTATAATGGGATTTGGGAATATGACAGGCAAGGTGAAATAGATTTTTTTTTCCAGTGGTAGCTGCATAAGAAATAAATTTGCAATTAAAGGTTTACTGCTCATGTATGATATTAAGTTTTGTTATACTGCTCACTCATATTTCTCTTTTTTTTTTCATTTTCATGCATACAAAGTTGCTATGCCCCAAGGAGTCACTGTAAATGAAGTGAATTTTTATTATTTTTATCTCAATAACTATTCATATTAACAGTATTTAAGAAGTGGCACATATGCTTTAGAAGAAAAGATTTTTTCCAGCATGCATTCTCTCAGTTGAAACTTAAGTCTGTTTTTTCAGATTTGTTAATGGATTTCTTTTTAATTCTTCAGATTGGTCTTCCAGTGAAATAAATATAATGAAGCCAATTGCTAATAGAGATTTTCCACTTCTATTAGGTTGAAAAAGGACTTTCTTCCCAATATATATTTTTTCATAAATCTTTTATTAACTTGATCATAAATATCAGACTGTATAGATATGAATGGGTCTTTGTGCAGTAAATTCACATTCTGAACCCATATTCCTGTATAAAGAAATTATATGCAACATGGTTATAACAGGAATGGTTGGAATAACAGGGTTATATCAAACCCTTAACTAATGTACTGGCTAAAGATTTTTTTAGTTTTCTTCTCCCTTTCCAGAAATGTGTCTCCTCTCCAGTCCATCCTGAGCTCAGAAGTAGAGATTGTATTAATGTATATAGTTATTTCTACCTTAGAGATAGGTATATGTGTGTACATACTTATATTGATAGTTATTGTTTTGCTAATTATTATACAACTATACTACTCAGAACCAATCATCTTAATTTACTGATGTTTTCAAAACTAACGTTCAATTTAAATGCACACACCTTTGGTCTGCCTTCCCCCCCACCTTTTTTTCCAGCTCACATGCTGCCATAAAGGTTTCAGAGGAGTTCTATATATCCTGCATAATGCAGTGGAGCATGTGAACTAGTCACTGGTAAGATAAACTTGTCATTACATGAAGTATGCAGAGTAAAAGGTAACACATTCCATATAGGAATTCTCAGTATAGGGTCTGGCCTTAAATGTTCATAGATGCAAAGTTCTGCCTGGTTCTAGCAACAACAGTGAATTTGGGCCTCACAGGTTTGGATCCTTCTTTTTTCTTCTCCTCCTCCTTGTTCCACTAAAAGAAACTTTGTAAACTAACTTCCCTTTTTACTAAAAATAGAAAGAGTTCATTCACTTCAAAGTCATTACATATTGGGATAGTAAGTGGTGGCAAATTCTTGAAGAGTGCAGTTACATGGTCACACACCCCACTTCCTCAGTGTACCTCACATGCTGGTGGCTCCGGTTCCCTTAAATCCTAGATGCCTGGGTCCCTCACAGAGTTCAAGTTATGGTTGTATCCCTGGGCTGGAATGGGACCAAGTAAGGAACATGTGAGGAAGGTGGAGCCCAGCTACTCATACTACTGTCCCTGGTGGGCCAGGCATGGAGGAAGTCCCAAGGATGCTTCTACTCAGATACAGCAAAGAGCTACAGAGAGAGGAGTTACAGGATGCCGATCTCAGCAGCAGCACACAGTGTGCCAGGCTTGGTGGCAGTGGGCAGGCCTCTGCTCTCTGTCTTCTTTGAGTTTCACCTGCTGGCCTGAGGACTCCAGCTGTGGGAAGCATCTGTTTTGAATGCCAGGCTGGGCTGGAGATGGAATGGGTACTGGGCAATAGCATAACTGTTTGGGGATAGTACGGGTAACTTTGCCAGGCCCCAAACTGGGATGTGCTCTGGTGGGGATAAGAAAAAAAGAGTTGCTGCTAGCAGCTGTTATGTTTGTGCTCATGAATGCAAGCTGGAAATCACTGCTTCTGCCTTGCCCTAAGTGCAGGCAGTGTCCCAGCACTGCTGGTGCTGAGACCTGTCGGGGAAAGGAGACTTACCTACTGGAAGGAGTCCAAAAGTCCCCAGCAGCTGCTGCTGTGGTACAATCTGTCTGCTGGGGTGGGGCTTCAGCCACCCCTGCAGCAGTGGTCACATCTGCACCGATATTTTTAAAATTCCTAGATCCACCCATGATAGTGAGTGTATTCTCTTTCAGGAAACACCCTACATCAAATCTATTTCAGTGTAAATAATTAAAATCCTCTTAGGAAGCACTCCCTCTAGCATTAAAGTGCAGGTGTTTTATTATTTTTGTATATTTTTTAAAGTTTCTCCATCTTGGATACGAGATATTAAATGTTTGGAGAGTGTGTTCTTGGAGACACTATCATTGTAAAATATTTTGGATCAACCAGTTAAATTATCAAACGGTAGGATGCCACCACTGGTAGGATTACTAACATAGGCAAAACACCCACATATGTTGGAACTTGGCTGGACTTGAAACAGCACTTTGGACAATTGAGCTTCATGGCAATGTGAAGGTTAGTTTAGGAAGATAAGCAATTCCATGCATGGGTTTCGCCCCTATGTGCAATCTAAGAGTTGAGGGGGGGGACTTCAAACACTATAGCCAATAAACTTTACAATGACTTGCATTAACATCAAAGGGCACTGGATCAGGCCCCTAAATACCAAACAAGTAGGGGAAAGGATTCTTCAACCCAACCCTTTTGTGATCATCTGAATAATGCCAATGGCCAATGAATCTTAGTGCCAGCCCCAAACATTAATCAGACCCTGAAAAAAACCATGATATCAACTTAAGTTTTGTTATAAAAAATATAATATGAGATTTTTTTGTTTGTTTGCTTTTTGACATTGGTATTTCAGCATTCCAGGTGCAGTCATGTTATATTTTCAAGCTTTCTTTTGGTAACTGCTAGGGTAAGAAATATCTCTGTACATAAAAATGTCACCTAATCTTACAGAATCACTTGTAAGTTGAAACTCAGGCATTTGGTAAAGACAAAAATATCAGAAAATTAATGATAAAACCACAAGAGTTAGATAAAACAGCTTTCTACTAAAATGTGTGTCAGTATTTGGCCATAAAGAGAATGCAAATGGAAATTTCTCTGAGAGCAGCTATTCAGAAATGTGTCTAGAAATTGTGGTACAATTTCTATCAACTAATGTTTCTCCAGCAGGTTAGTTGTAATGCTATGGAAGGTCATAAGAAGCAATTAGAGGGGTGGCAAAGAATTCACAATTTTATTATAATCCATGACAAGGAAAATGTTGCCCTTATCCATTAAGGTTACCCATGCTGTCTGTCAACTTCTTGCAACTCCCACACAAAGTAATTACATATGTTTTATCATTGTTACCATCAAAGCATATTTTTACTGTTGCTTTTACAGTAAACATGAGGGGGCTGCAAAAAATGTAGATTTTGAAAATTGCTTTAGAAAAAAGTCAGATTTTGTTGTTGTTTCTGCTCTGACAAAAAGAAATCTATTTTTAAGACAATTTGTTGTTCATTGATTTACTGCCAATTCAAAATGCAATATATATATTTCTTTAATCATGCATGATATTTTTAATATTGGGCATCAAACTTTTTTGTAATTACATATATAAGACAACTCCCTCCCAATGAAAGGATTAAGAGATGTGTGAAAGAGTTGCAACAATTGGCCGATCTGTTAGAAAAGTGGTTGAAACCACAGGAGGTATCCAAGGTGGAGTTATGTGACCAGATCCTATTGGAACAATTATTAATAGATTTAGAGGAAAATACCCAACATTGGGTGTGATGTCATTGACTGAAGTCATCGGCAGAAGCATTATGCTTAACCGAGGATTTTGATAGTGCTCACATGGATAACTACCGAGAGAAAGCCCTAAAGTCCAGAACTCCTCAAGTTGGACAAGAGAATGAACAAAAGGAACTCGAGAAGGGAAGAGACCGACTACAGTATGTTTCAGGTGTGGTAGAATTCAACATATTGCAAGGGATTGCCAGTCATCCTCAATTGGGTCCACGATCCAGGGAAATACCATTCAAAACCCAGATACAAAGAAGTGAGAGGAGTGACAATGGGCAGGTGGACATGATGGACTGCAGCATCGGGGAAACACACTGCGAAGCATCAAAGGAAAAACCCATTGTGTGGACCCGAGTTGGAGGGAACAAATGCCTGCTTACCTCAGTTTAGCCAGATATTACTGCAGGTTCATACCACATTTTGCCAAGATAACCACCCTCTTGACCGACTTATTAAAAGGACGAGGCAATGAGTCTATAAAATGGGAAGAAAAACATTTAGAAGCTTTTCGTAGGACTCAACAAGCTTTATGTAATGACGCAGTCCTTCATACACCCAACTTCACCTGTCCTTTCATTTTACAGATGGATGCATCAAGTTATGCTGTGGGTGCTGTGTTGACGCAGAAGGTGGATGGGATAGAATGCCCGATTGCCTATGCTACCCGGAAACTTAACCCACCAGAACAAAGGTATGCCACTATTGAACATGAGTGCCTAGCGATAAAGTGGGGAGTAGAATATTTTCGGTATTATGTCCTGGGCCATAAATTCACTTTGGTTACTGATCATGCGCCCTTGAAGTGGTTAAAGGCAAGGCAAACAGATAATACACGAAATACCAGATGGGCATTCGCCTTACAACAATTTCACTTTGATATTGAATACAGGCTGGGACATGCCAACATGGTAGCAGACTTCCTATCTCGATGTGATCCTGGTACCCAATCCCTAGAGGCCTTGAATACTCAGGAAGATCCGAACTCTCTCCTCATTGATGACCAAGATAAACAACAAAAGGCGCCTAGCGGCGTCTTAAGGGGGAAGGTCTGTGAAAGAGTAAACAGCAACACGGCAAAAAGAGCTGGAGAACGCCGCTTCCAGAGCTATTACCATATTAGGATAGAAGCTCCGGGAAAAGAAAAGAAAGAGGAGAAGGGCGTCTTAGAAAGGGAGAAGAAAGAAAGAGCATCTGAAGGAGAAAGTGAGGGAGAAATAAGATCTCCAGGAGATAAGACACTTACCTCAGGATTTTTCTTGTCGCTGGAGAGAGCGGAGCTCTGAGAAAGACGGATGGATCCCTGAAGAGGCACCGGAAATGCAGATGGCAGCTGTGCTGAAAAGTAAACAAACAAACCAAAAAAAAAAAAAAAA
>NW_017729031.1:75089065-75103137 GCF_001723915.1 Gavialis gangeticus
AAGGTACACACTCAGGATAGCAAAAGTAAAGAGAGAGAAATAACAAGGCTTGAAGAGAAGAGCCTGCTCTAAAAAAGAAAAAAAAAAAAGGAAATAAATAGACAAACCAGAGTTAAAGGGACTCTGCTTACAAACACCAAGTTCAGTACAACCAAACTGGTGAAGGTTAAATAAGAACAGTATGTA
Source organism: Gavialis gangeticus (assembly GCF_001723915.1). Classification (NCBI taxonomy): domain Eukaryota; kingdom Metazoa; phylum Chordata; order Crocodylia; family Gavialidae; genus Gavialis; species Gavialis gangeticus. Next base: position 75,089,252 of record NW_017729031.1, read on the forward strand.
GCTAGAGTTACAAAGTTGATATAATTGTTTAAAAAAAAGGACCATTTCTGTTTAAAGATAGCAAAAGTTTGTATAGTGTTATAAAGAATAAAGATAAAGACAAGTGTTAATCTGCATCTGATTGTGAATATATATATCAGTGAGTGTGTGGGAATAATCGAGTGAAGTTTTCCTCTATAATACCGGGATTCCTAATAGAGACACCCAAAAAGCAAATCCATGTTTTTCTCTGGCAAGCCTCCCCACAATGCTGATTGGCCAAGAGAGCCACAATTCATGCATCCCTTCCCCTTGCCACTGATTGGCCAAGAGGGGCAGGACTGCAAAAAAGGCAGCCCTCTTGGCTAATTAGCAGCTGAGGGAGGAGAGACTAGCCATCATCTTGGCTACTTCCCTGTGTGCCAATTTATTCCTCACACTGGGCTGCTGCATTGGCCGTGAGAACAGCTGGTTCACTGAAGAGCCAACATTTTATTTTAGTTTTAGATTAGCTCTGCCCACCCCTAACGATTCTGAAGTTTCTCTTTAAAAATGTAAATTTCATATTTTTGCGTGGCAAACAGCTTTCTAGGAACCCTGCTAATTACCATATATTTCATTAGTAGAAACAAAACACAGCATGGAATGACAAAACACATCTGTCTATGGAAAACATGGGACAAAGCTGTCTGCAGTGATACAAGTAGCTGAACTTGCTGCTAAATGAGGGCTGAGAAATTAGAAAAATTATAATATTTTATACAATTTTCATATACATATATATATATACACACACATACATATACACACACACACACACACACACACAAATCATACCTCTGAACAAGATGCTTCCTCCTGAGAGTGAATTTTTTTTTAAAAACCTCCTTTTCAAATATACATTACAAGAGATTTTTAGAGTAACTAAAATTTCATTTTTTTTTAGTTCAAGTCTTCTCATCTAATAAGGATAGCTGTTATCAGCAGATTCTAAACATAGAACTGGAAAATAGGAAAATAAAAGTATTTTCACATTTATTTTGTACTTTTTCCTTAGATAGATGCTTACATATTTTTAATTATATTCTTGAATTAAATTTATCATCAGAACCTCAGAGATGCAGTGTCAAAAATTATGGGATGCTGAATATGGCATTTCACAAACCTGTTATTCTATCAAACCATCATATACTGATTGATCGTACCTCTAAAAGGAATAGCTGTTACAGCTGTTCTGAAATTTTCAGTTCATTCAAACCATGGTTACATTTGTCCCAAAACATTCACATTTCATAGATTTGTAGATGTTAGGGTCAGAAGGAACCTCAACAGGTCATCGAGTCTGACCCCCTGCCCTGGGCAAGAAAGAGCATTGGGGTCAGATGATGTCAGCTAGGTGCTTGTCCAGTCTTCTCTTGAAGACTCCCATGGTAGGGGAGAGCACCACCTCCCTTGGAAACCCATTCCACGTTCTTGCAACACGTACTGTGAAGCAGTTCTTTTTAAATCTGCTCTCCATCAGTCTGTGGCCATTGTTCCTAGTTACTCCAGAGAGTGCCCTAGTAAATAGAGCATCTCCTATTCCCTGCTGCCCTCCCCTGATGAGTTTATAGGCAGCCACAAGATCACCTCTCAGCCTTCTCTTGCGAAAGCTGAAGAGATCTAGGTCCCTGAGTCTCTCCTCATAGGGCCTTTCCTGCAGGCCTCTGACTATAAGACTGGCCCTCCTCTGAACCCTCTCCAGATTTTCTGCATCCCTGTTGAAGTGCAATGCCCAAAACTGGACACAGTACTCCAACTGTGGCCTGACCAGTACCGCACAGAGGGGAAGCATCACCTCCCTGGACCTTTTTGTCATGCATCTGCTAATGTCTAATAAAGTACAGTTAACCATGTTGATCATTTCGTCACATTGATGACTCATGTTCATTTTGGACTCAGCTATGACTCCAAGATCCCTTTCCACTGCTGTGCTGCTGAGAAGGTCAACCCCCAGCCTGTAAGTGTGTTGGTGGGTTTTTTTGCCCAAGTGCAGCACTTTGCACTTGTCTTTGTTGAACTGCATCCTATTTTGCTCTGCCCATTTTTCCAACCTGTCCAGATCTGCCTGGATGTATTCCCTACCCTCTGCTGTGTTAACTTGGCCCCATAATTTGGTATCATCTGCAAACTTGGACAGGGTGCTCTCCACACTCTTGTCCAAGTCACTGATGAAGACGTTGAATAGTAGGGGTTTGCAAAGCGGGTGCTATTCAATTTATATTTGGGCCAAATCAGGGACAGTGATTCAGTTCATTGATTCAGATCGCTGTCCCTGATTTGATTCGGCTGAATCCATATCTGAAGAGTTGATGCTGATTAGGAGAATCAACTATTCAGACATAGACACAGCTTCTAATTTTTTTTTTTTTTTACATACCTCGAGATACCAGCATGGCTTATGAATTCCGTGATTCTGGGGCACATGAAGCATCCCACAGGAGTTCAGGGGGACCCCTCCACATGCTCAGCAGTGAACCTGGAAGTGGACAAGAAGTACTTCTGGTCCACTTTCAGGTCCACCGGGGAGTGCACGGGGGGACCCCCTGCACCCCCCGGCTTCGTGATTGCCTGCAGGGGGACCCAGGGTGCCCCCTCAGACCCAGTAGGCACCAGTCACACTTCTGTGGGACAACCCATGTGCCCCAGCATCACAGCGTTCACGAGACATCTGCTACCTAGAGGTACGTAGAAAAAACATTTAAAACTGTCTATGTCTGAATCGCTGAATCTTTTAGAATTTCTCTGAATTGATTCAGAGGGTTCTGATTCAATTTGAAGAGTTTAAAGGGTCCTCTGATTCAATTTGGATTTGGAGATTCGGCCACCGAATTGGGAGACCGAAGCTTCGTACACCCCTATTGAACAGCACTGGTCCAAGGACTAAGCCTTGTGGGACTCCACTGCCCACATCTTTCCAGGTCGATATCAATCCATACACCACCACTCTCTGGGTGTGACCCCTAAGCCAATTTGCCACCCACCTAACTGTGTAATAACCTACATATAGCTTGTCAGTTTATTTATAAGAACAGAATGTGATACGATATCAAAAGCCTTCTTAAAATCTAAGTAGATGACATCTACCTTGACTCCTACTTCTAAGCATTTTTTGACCTGGTCATAAAAAGAAACAAGGTTAGTCAGGCAGGATCTACCTGCAATGAACCTGTTAGGGTATTGAGGGGGAGTGCTGGGTGTACAGCTGAATAAAAGCTTTTCCTGTGTCTCAGCAAAAGCCGCTAGTCACAAGGCTGGATGATATATTAAAACTTTGCTAATGCTTAAGTAAGTGAATTCTTAATGAAAGGATAGGGTGCAAAGTACATGATGTGTTATGTAAAAATAGGATGCACCCCACCAGCTATCTTCAGGAGATAAAGCTGAAGTACAGCCTTGCAGATGGTGCTGAAGTCAGCAAGAAACTAGAAAGAACCAGCAAGAAACCACAATTGACCAGGAGGTGACAGGGGTCAAAATCTTACGCATGTGTGCTTAGCAGAGAAGCATGTAAATGAAGGAAATGCATAGGCAATACCATGCTAAGGAAGCAAACAGTAAACAGAGGTGGAGCTTGAAATGGGAGGAGAAATGGGTGGAACCAAAGGAGGGACATAGGCAGAGTGAATGTTAATACGTATGAACCAAGTTGTTTTTTGAGATCTGGTCCAAAGCTGTCTCCATTCTGAATAAAGCTGTTGTGAGCAATGTGTGCTGGTGTTTGCTCCCTGCTTGCTCTGGCTAATGAGTAACAGGATTCATGAGTGATTGGATCGTTGTCTCCCTAGTCGTTGTGTGCCACATGGAGTTGGGGTCTAACAGATCTCATGCTGGTTTCCTTTCAGCATTATTTCCGCTGCTGGGCTCCCACAAATATGACCCTTAATGATTGTTTCCAGAGTTTTCCCAAGGATAGAAGTGAGACTAACTGGCCTGTAGTTTCCTGGTTCCTCCCTCCTCCCCTTCCTGAAAAGAAGGACCACATTGGCCCTTTTCTAGTCCTCTAGGACCTGACCAGAGCACCATGAGTGTTCAAACAGCTGTGCCAGTGGCTCTGCTATGACACTGGCCAATTCATTCAGCACCCTTGGATGAAGCTTATCTGGGCCCACTGATTTGAACACATCCAGCCCCTCCAAGTGCCTCTTCACTAAGTCTGTGTTAACAGTTGGTGGTCTGGGGTCCTGCCCATGTCTATCTATGATCCAATTGGGAGATCTGTCTTGGTCTGTGTCTAGGAATACAGATGCAATGAACTCATGGAAGACCAATTGTCCAAGTTTGTCCTACAGGGGTCCTATGTTACCCTGCACATTTTTTAAAAAATTGACCAGACAGACCACCCACAGATTACTTCTTGGATTTCTTGATGATACCAAGCTGTGGGGCATAGTAGGTACACTGGAAGGTAGGGTTAGGATTCAGAGAGACCTAGACAAATTGGAGGACTGGACCAAAAGAAATCTCATGAGGTTCAATAAGGACAAAGTCCTGGACTTAGGACAGAACAATCCCTGCATGACATAAAGGATGTGTACAAAATGTAGAGAGTCCAGCTGAGGAAATGCTTAGGGGGCTGGAACACAAGACTTCTGAAGAGAGACTGATGGAACAGGGCATATTTAGTTTGTAGAAGAGAAGACTAAGAGGAGATTTAATAGCAGCCTTTAACTACCTGAACAGTGGTTCTGAAGAGGATGGAGCTAGACTGTTTTTAGTGGTGGCAGATTTTAGAACAAGGAGCAACGCTCCAAGTTGCAGCAAGAGAAGTTTAGGTTGGACATTAGGATAACACTCTCACTATGAGGGTAGAAAACACTGGAACAGGTTCCCAGAGAGTGGTGGAATCTCCATCCTTGGAGGCTTTTAAGACTCAGCTAGACAAATGGTTAGGATGCTTTAGCTGCGATGGTCTAGTGCCTGGGATGATTTATCTGGGGAAAACCCTAATTTTCCAAGATTCTAGCACTATGAAACGCAGGGATACTATGCTTCTGTGGCTCACAATTCCAGGACAGTTGCAACAGGTAAACTTCCCCAATACTATAGACCATAGTCATAACTAGGGACCTACTGAATTCATGATTTTGCAAAATCTGGTCAATACCCACAAAATCCATGGAATGCATGAAGTCCATGAGGGGGCGAGGGATGGGGGTGGGGAGTGTGATAAAAAATGTACTGAGTGCTGCATCAGCTCACTGGAGGGGAAGTGGGGCTGCCCACTCTGAAGGCTGCTGGCAAGATTGCTGTCACCCCAGCCCCTTAGCACTGATTGGTTGTAAGGGCTGCCTGTTATGTGGTCCTGCCTCTCTCCACCAATCAGTAGCAAGGGGCAGGGCTGCATGACAGACAACCCCTGCAGCCCAATCAGCAGCAAGGGGCTGGTCCACCAGGGCCCCTTGGCCTATTAGAGGCATAGGGGGGCTGCCAGACTCCATCCATAAAGTGACTGCCTGGACCCATATTCTTCCTGCAAAATTGGGAGGCACCCCTGTGAATTAGGCAGGTCTTTATTATAGCCATATCAGCTACCTGCTGTTAAGCTATAAGACAGATATGCCTGGGAGCTCCAGCTTTAACTGGGATTAACTGGTGCTCAGATCCTACTCCACATTACCACAGGGATCCTGGAAGTTCCAGGAGAGCCACAGATGCTAGACTCCTAGGCAGCTTCTTATTATCAGTTTCATTAGTTAATACCAAGAAAATAAATCCTTGTCTACCTGTAGTGTCCAATAAATATCTGGTTTCAGAAACACCACATCTGTTTCTGAAATGTGATTTTATCTGAAATATAAACTGACAGGAAATTTTGATTTTCAATTGAACAAAATCCATGATTTTGTAAACCAGAAATCTTACTTTATGGCTATGTATATAAAACTCTATTTGTCATTAACCAGAAACTAAAACAGCAGTTAGTGTTTTGATCCTCCTTTTTGTTACTACAGTTTTATGCCACTGTATCCGTCAATGAACTCAGAGACAAAGCATTTCTTAATCTGCTTCCTTGTAAGGCCACAGATGAGCTTTATCTTATCTTATATATATTAAAATTAACAGGTATTTGATTTATCACTAAATTCAGTCTTCTTTGGTTTTCTATATCTACAATGATACTCAAAACTTCTTGGTGAAACAGTTCCAGGAGAATTCAGTGTTCTCTATATATACAGAGAAGCTATACTAGCTTCTACAGGTGTTAAAGGCCTCTTTCCCTGAAAAATATTTACTTGCAACTCCATCTGACAGACTACAGACTGGTGACCCAATTCAGTTTAATTTAAGTAACATTTACTAACAATGTGCAGAATAGAAAAAATAAACACTTAAAAAATAAATTCCTACTCTAAAAAGTACTTTCACAGTCTGGTTAGATACATATGTTTACACTACAGTTAAAGATATGATTGTATTACACATACATTTATGCACATTTACACAAATTAACTAGTTTAAAGTTATGAAGAATGGTTTGGGGTTTAGTTTTTGGGCAAGATCTGAGGGTCCCAGACAGGTTTATACAAATTTAATTGAAGCCCATGCTGCCATAGCCTGATTGCTACTAGTACCCAAACTAGATAAATTAAAGGTAGTTTGGTTATGTTGACACATGCTGCCAAATGCAGTATAAGCATATCCATAGAGAATCTAATCTTTAAATTATAGAATAACTAAGGAAGATTACTGCATGTCACAACAACATTATAAAATCTGTCTGCTTCTAACTCATTCCACTTACTCAGGAGAGGATGTGTTATCAATCTAAACTTCCAGCTAAGTGGTACTACATCTTGGCTTTGATGTAAAGTTGTCAGAAATTGACAATATGCATTTAGCTTTTGATTACATCAGCCTTTGGTCATTAAGGAAACCACAGTTGCATCTTCCTGTTACAGCCTATCTAATTAGGTTATATGATACATCCTCTAGCATTATTCACATCCTTATACAAAAGAAGCTCATTTCCTTTGTTGCATTTCACCCCACTGTTACAGAAGCACCTTTTGAAACACATATTTGGGGTTGTTGTTTTTTTGCTACTCCATGTCACCAATTTAGGTAAACTATCTTCATGAATATTCTTTCTTGACTTCCTTGCAGGACATCAAGGCATCATTCTTTGCATTTTTTACATATAATTGTAAATTAGTTTACCTTGTACTTTTTTATGTAGCTACCTCATTTACTCATTAATCATCAAGCTACAATAGTGGGTCTAAGGGAATTTACTGCAAGATTAAAGTAAAAAAACAATAATAAAAAGAATACAGCAGTAAAGGATTACAATTAGTCAGTGGGCCACAAACTGAGTGGGGAATGATAGCATTCATTCTTTTATTATGGGACATGTAAGCATTTATACAATCTATAACATATTCATTGATGCTTCTCTCAAGAGTTGTATGCTAATTTTAGTCATTTATAATCTTAAACTAGAAAACATAGCAAGAGTGCCATTCCATTTTATTTAAAATTAATCATGCCATTATTTAAGTATCATTGAAATGTTTGACACAATTTGATTACAATCTCTTTTCTAAACTTTAATTTAGATCATTCTATTTTTTTATTCTGAACATCATTAGCTGAGAGTCCCCTATATAATTTCCACTATAACCTATAATTCTCACTGTCAATGATCTGTGCATTGATGGTGGTGGTGTGGGTGAGGTCCAATTTGACTGTTCTTTTGAACCTTTAAAAGACAAGATACTGACAAAAAGTTGTATGCACACACACATTCTAACATCTCACATTCATCCACATTAAAGCATGGCTCCTAGAACCAGCATTTTAAAATCGGCAGTTTCAATGTATATATGCATGCATGGATGCATGCATCTGAACACACACAGCCACACACACAAAATTAGCATGAAAATGTTCTTTATACATCTTCTGTGACTGCTCTAAAATATGACATTCTTTAGTAATTTGCTGGCAACCTAACTAGGCATTTCTAACTGCATTTTTTTTCTTTTCTGCAGGAATGGCTAAAAGTTCACAGGTGACAAGGTTCAGAGGCTGCACAACAGAAATATTCCAAGCTCAGGAAGAAGAGTGCTTCACATATCATGCCAGAAAGAATAGGGAAAAAAACAAAGTTTCTGCAAGTTGGCTGGGGAGGGTACACAGGAAAACCAACTGGACACCACTGTAAAAATCTTTTATAAAAGCTATAGGACTTTGAGACCACCTAACTTAAGTCATTCAGGATTCCTTCTACAACTTTCCCTCTTAGTCATGATAAACAGTGCCAAAGTTAGATTTCCTTAGTCAAATATGTGCCATTGCTGCCCACAGTTATCCACAAAGTTTCAAATAATATTGCTGCTTTTAATACTTCCAAGTCATCAGAAAAGTGTGTTCTCAATTTGTAACCAGCAAAAAACTACAGTAATAAAAATTACCTGTTATATATTATTTGCATAGCTTTCTCCTTAATACCATCTGATATAGCCATATATAAGTTTGATATACTCAAGAAAACTTGAGTTGTATAAGATTACTTAAGTAAGTAAAATTATGTTAACAGAAGTGTAAATGAATTGTTAGTACTGAAGAATGTATGAACCTATGTTATCTCATTAGCACTGAATTGAATATACCATCAATGGCATACATGAGTTATACAAACTCTAGGCAGTCTGTAATTCTGAAAACATGTGTACGCGTCAGTGGTGTATTAGGCCTATGTGGAGAAGGGTGGCAGTTAGTCTCATTTCAGAACAATTTCAGATTTTCTCCTAAGTTTCAGGGTAAAAAAGATCAGTCCATTATTTTTTCTTACAGCAAAAGAACCACCCAATTCAAACTACAAAATATGTCTCCATAATAAAAGGCTTCTAAAATATTAACTATTCTTCATCTTTATGCTTATTTCATATACACACGATATGAACAGTAGGAATTATATAAAATATAATTGTATTATAATTTTTACATTCTTTAGTATCTAGCTTTTTTATTTAAAATTCTGTTTTTTATTTAACTTCCAGTTTTGGGGTGAGGGAATTGCAGTGGGATGTTGTGGCAAAAGAAAATAAGATTACTATTTCTTGGCAATGAATATTGTAAGTCAGATTTGTGAACATTTATAAATAAAACCTTAATAAGAATATCCAAATAGGTTAAGTTCTTCAGTAAATAGACATTAATTAATTCTGAAGATTGTAATTATAAATAAGTATTGAAATTTAATTTGACATAAAAATAATTATCTCTAGAAGAGTTATATATTTTGTGCACACATAATTTTTTTTCTGGTAAAAATTAGTTAGATAATTACTGACAGAAGTATTATTATATCACTTACATCAGACAATGGAGCAGAAAACTAGTTTGGATGCCATTGCACTTAAGACACAAGACCTGATTTTTTTCTCAGCCCTCACTAGAAAGGAGAGAGAGAGCCAAATAATCATGGAGTGTTGGATGTGTGGGGAAAGTGAACAGATGGTGTGAAGGGATTTGGAGAGGAATTCAGGGATAGGCATCTCACAGGTTGGTGCTGTCATGGAGGACTGCCTTGATTTCACATCTGAACAACCATGAATATAATTTGGTATTTGTTAAAAAAAAATACTGAGTAAAGTCTAGGGTCAATTTACTACATTTCTATATCCAGCCTCAAATGGCTACAACAAGACTCCAACCCTATATCAAACTTCAAATGAATATATGAAAAATCGATTCTGTGCAAAATGAAGCTAGTGTTCTTTCAATCTGATGAGTCTGTTGTTCATTATATACAACTGTATCAGCAATGGGTTGTTAAAGTTGTTCATAAGAAATCAAACTACTTTCCACAAGTACAGTATAGTCTCTCCATAAGAGGATATTAAAGGTCTATTGCAGCGTACATGAGCTAAGCATCTTACCACCCTTGAGTAGATTACTTTTTTTTTAACAGATGAAGAGAACTATGAAATAAGAGAAATATGGAATAAGTAAAGTGTTTGCCTAGCATCACATTGACATATATGGAATATCTGAGGGGAAAAAAAAGGATTATATGATGCATATCCTTCTGTCCAGAACAAAACACTTCTTCTCTTTCATTAATCACATCTCAGTAGTTAATCAAGTTATTTAAGAGATTAATGTAAACAACTACTCATTAGAAATATTTCAGGGCATAGCAACTTTTATTACTTCTATGAATTCCATGGATAATGTGGTGTACTGGCGCATGATCTCTTAGCTAGCTCTATATATTCATGCCAATATCTTTCATATTATACTCCTCTAATCATTCCTCTAATCGTTTCTATGTGCAGTGGGACAGAAGCAGCTAAGTATTAGCATACCAAAACAACAAGAGCAGAGAAATAAACTATTTTACCATTTCTGATTAAAAAAAAAAAAATCAAGAAAATATTGTAATCCCAAAGCAGAAAAATAGCAACATCTCAAAATTAGCTGTGAACCAAAAATCTGTAAAATATTCAGTTTTAGGCAATCCCTTGCAGTTGAGGATGATAAGGCAATCATGGAAGACAATATGTGGTCCAAAGATGGCTGATGAGGCCAATCTGGGATGAACATACTCTGATGCAACTCAACCACATGTTTCCATGCAGGGTGAGTGGCTCTGAATTCTTAATCTGGTGCATGACTCATGGTTTTTGCTACTTCTGCTTTTCCATCTTCTGTTATCCTTGTAAGGTTTCAAAGTACTAACATCATCCATATGGGGTGGTCCTGGGAAAGTTTTTCAGGAGCTGATGTTAATATCGCATTTTTTCATCTGACTTGGAGGACAGCCTGGAAGTACTTTCTCTGCCCTCCTCTTGAGTATACACATTGATTGTGATTGAAATGGGAGAATAAAACTTGTTTTGGGAGTCTGGAGATGGGCATCTGGATGATGTGGCTGGCCCAGTGAAGTTTATGTTAGATGATCATCACCTTGCTGCTTGTGGTGATTGCTTGCAATAGGACACTAATGCTGGTGCATCTATCTTCCCACTGGAGTCAAAGAATCTTCTGTAGGCAGCTTTGATGGTACTTCTCCAATAACTTGAAGTTTCTCCTATACATTGTTCATGTCTCAGCTCTGTACAGAAAAGTAGGGATCACAACTGTTTGATAAACCATGATCTTAATTTCAGATCTGATGTTGAAATCTTTGAACACCCATTTCCTCGGCATCTAAAGACTGCACTTGCATATTTAAGGCAATTCTGGATTTCTTTTTTGGTGTCAGTCTTCTGCAAGAGATGGCTTCCGAGGTATGGGGACTACTCGGTGTTATCCAGAGACTCATCATGGATCTGGATTACTGGAGTTGGGGACTGCTCATTAACAGCTTGTTGATGGAGGACCTTAGTCTTCTGAATGTTAAGTGTAAGTCCCATTTTCTGATACGCTTCATTAAAGATGCTGACAATTTCCTGAAGGTCTGCTTCCAAGTGTCCACATGCTACGGCAACATCAGCGTACTGGAGCTCAATGATTGAGGTCAAGGTGGTCTTGGTTTTGGCTTGCAGTCAACTGAGATTAAACAGTTTAACATCTAGCTCCACTCTGACAGGAAGCTTGTTGATCAGATGTAGCATCATGGTAAGGAATATCGAGAAGAGTCTTGGAGCAATGACCAGCCTTTCTTAACTCCCATTTTAAGCTTAAAGGGATCTGTAATAGATCTGTTACTGAGAACCACTGCTTACAGCCATCATGGAGGAATCAAAGAATGTTGATGAACTTTAGTGAGCATCTGTACTTCAGAAGAATTGTCCACAGCATTCTTGGTTAACAGTTGAAGGCTTTTGTGAGGTCAAAGAAGACCATGTAGAGATGTTTATTTTGTTCCTAGCATTTTCCCGCAGCTGGTGAGCTGTGAAGGTCTTGTCAGTTGTGCTTCTCAATGTCCTGAACCCACACTGAGATTCCAGGAATATCCCTGTATAGTTTCCACAGTTGGACTTGCCTCCTTCCTTGAAGACTGTCACAATCACGGCATCCTAGAGGACATTTCCTCATTATTCCAAATCCTTAAGATGATGGCATGGAGCTGTGATGTGAGTTCCTCTCCCAGCTTGCTTGAAAATTTCAGCCTCATTGTTCTTCATCTGCTTGATGGATTTCTTTACCTTTTCAAGAGTTGGAGGGATTCCAAGAGAGTCTCCAACTGGGTGTTGCAGGATGTAGTTGAGAATACTCTAATCAACAACAGAGTCTCATCAATAACAGTCTCGACTGAGGTGGTCTTCCAAATGTTCCTCACAACAGGATTCCCTTTCCTTGATCAGGTCTCCTCTATCCTTTGGTCCCAAGTGGGATTGGTCCCCAAGTTCTCAGACCATAGATGGCTTTGGTGGCACTGACAAAACTGCGAATATCATGAAAGTCAGTGAGATGTTGAATCTCCTTTGCCTTGTCTTCCCACCATCACAGGCCCTCCTTCTGACCTCTGCCTTGGCTTGCTGGTGATTCAACTTGTATTTATTTTGCTTGTAGCTGATGTCATTCTGCCAAACACAAAAGGGATTGCACTTGCGGTCAATCAACTCTTGGATCTCCTGTTCATGCTCATCAAACCAGTCTTGAAGTTTCCTGATTCAGAATCCAAATGCCTATTTGCAGGCACTGATAACAGTGGACTTGAAGGCACCCCAAGTACTGTCTATATTTTCCCACTGTTGTTGATTGGAATTCACCAGTTTTTCACTGATGTATTGGTGGAAAAAGGTCTCGCTTGAGCAGTTCTTTGAGTCCTGTGATTTATACTTCTGTCAGCATTGTTTCTGCTGCAGCCATCATTTAAGGTCCAGTTTGAATAACATAACTCAGTGGATGAGTTGGTGATCAGTCCATCAACTGTCAGCTCCCAACAATAGCGTGGGTAGTGTGGACAACTTTGTTATCCCGGGTACAAAAAATAATGCAATCAATCAGGTGCCAATGCTTAGATTGTAGGTGTTGCCATGATATCTTGTACCTTTTTTCTGGCAAAACAGGTTGCTGGTGATGGTGAGTCCATATTCTGTGCATTTGCTCAAGAAGAGGTTGGTGTTGGAGTTGACCTTTCCTACACATTCCTTGCTGATGGTTCCATTCCAGAGGTTTGAGTTCCTTCTGACTCTGGTATCAAATTCACCAAGAAAAATAAGTCTGTCTCCAGCCAGAGCATCAGAAAGAACTCTGGTCAAGGCTGATGTAGAATTCTTCCTTGGTTTCATTGGCAGCATCAAAAGTCAAGGGAATATGTGTGGACAACAGTGGCATATTGCCTTCCCACCAGTTTAAGATGGAGAGTCATTAGGAGATCATTAATTCTGATAGGGAGCTCATTGAGTTGGTTTAGGAGTTCATTCTTGGTGGCAAAAAAACCCACATGAAGCTGGAATTCTCCTTCCTGTTTACCCTTCCAGAAGAAGTTATAGCCACCTTCATATTCTTTGAGTTGCCCATCTCCCACAGTCCAGGTCTTGCTCAGTGCAGTGACATTGATCTTGTGCTGTCTGAGTTCTCAAGCCATAATTGCAGCACAATGCTCTGGCTGTTCACTAATAGGATTATCCATGAGGGTCCTGATGTTCCAGGTCCCAAATTGATTGCATGTCTTAGTTAATTTTGGCCAAAGTAAAGGTGATCCAACTGGATGTGGTTATCTAGCCAGGAAGAAAGTAGACCGGCTATGTTTAGGGCACCTTTTCTAGCCTCTACCCCATGTGGGGTGAGCAGAGTGAATCCTAAAGAGAGATGTATAATTGCAGGTGCAGCAAAACAAAGCATTTTTTAAAATTATAACTGGGTAGTCCGTAGCATGCCATCATATCCCTACTTTATGTCTATTAATTTATGCAGGTTTGTTTTGATTTTTTTACTTTTTTTTTTTTTTTTTTTTATTTTAACAC
>NW_017729031.1:75103388-75111350 GCF_001723915.1 Gavialis gangeticus
TTTTTTTTTTTTTTTTTTTTACTTTAACACACTAGCAGTTCTAGAAAAAGATTATTTTTAACCAGAAAACTAGAATTTACATTTCATGAATGAGACAGTTTAACATTTCAAAATTGTAACATTTTCCCCAGAAGTTTTTAGTAAAAAAAATAATTAGAATGCACCCTACACCTCATTTCTATGAATCAAAGTTTTTAAAATGACAAATATTTTATCAAATATTCCTAATTATATCTTAAAAACAAACAAACAAACAAGTAAAAAACATAGCAGCTAAGGAGATGAACCAGATGTTGGTTCTCTCAAGTGCATATAACTGTCAGACCCACCTGACAAATGCAGTAGGGTTATGATGACACCCTGAGGGGTGTCAAAGCGTAGATGCATTCTATTCAGTATTACCTCAATCAATGTGTAGCTTTCTGAGTGTTTTGGAAGTCAAAGAATGTGGAAAGGTAATTTAGCGATAGGCAAGAGAAAAAGGAGTACTATCTAGTTCTGTATATCCATGTGTTAGCCTTTGATTGGATGGTTCCAAATGGGATACATGTTTTCTGGAGAGCTTCATATTTTTGTACTCTGGCATAGTTCCGCTATTAGTTGGACTGACAGTGAATAAAAACTACTAGATTTCTATTTGGTTTCCTTAACTCATTGGTAAATGAGCAGCACTGGGGCTGAAGAAGTGTCCCTGGAAGTTACAACATCATTATTACAAAATATATGAAGACAAGAATAGGGAAGAAGTATCTTATATTAGGTACCATTTGAAAAGGTTTGTAGAAAAAGCTAAGATCTTGCTTCTCGCAACAAATGAAAGGATTGAATGAAACATTGTGTCAGGCCAAAAGACTGGCTTGAAACTATCAGATTACATATAGAGAGAATCATTTTACTTGGCTTCCTTTTCTCTGTTTTTAAATTTAGGGTTCATGTTTTTGTTTTCATGGTTTTCTTTCTGATGCTGAGCAGAATCGCTCAGATAATATTCAGCTCCAAGATCAGAATTACACATAAACCATATAAAGAACACCTAAAATAGGAGAGTTTGCACATCGAAGCTCATTAACTTGTGCTAAATGCCCTCTGAGTGTCTCAGTGTTATGCCACTTCAGGCAAGTGTTAACTCTGGGCCATGTTACCTAGCCCATTATGGAAATTTCACTCTGTTCCACAGAGATAAAACAAGCAATTTTAAGTCCTCTAGCATCCCAGGGTGTACCACTCCCAGTCCCTACCCTCCACCAAAGCAGAAACAGAGCCCAGGTGTTCTGGCTCCTAGCCATACCCACAGGTGATGGGAGAAAATATTATTTGGGCAGGGATGAGTAAAACTTAAACTTAATAAATACTTTTACATTCACACACACCACCCAGCATGCAAGTCTGCAAAGGGAAAAAGGCATAGAGGAGGGAAGGGGTGGGCAGATTGAGGACCCCACAGGGAGGGAGTGGGGCAGGAGAAGGGGCTGGGACCACAAGGCTGGGATGGGTTGTGGGACAGTTTCAGCTGTGGGTGGCTCATCCAGGGGAAGGGAGGGAAGGGGGTGCTCCTGCCTCTTCATGCACCCTGAGGAATGCATAGGTGGCAAGTGCCCCCTGAATTTGTGCATGGGATATCATGGAGGTGGGCTGCTGCTGTGGGTTGGGCTCTATCCCCCACTGCTGTTACCTGGTAGCTGTACGCAATGCCATGTGCCTGCTGCTGCTGGGTGAGCAAGGGACACAGCGCAGTCCGTGTGCAGAAGGCACCCCCTGCACCTCTGGATGAGTACCTGCAGCTGTGACCATCCCATGACCTGCCCCATCCTCAGGGCCCATTCAACCCAGCCCCTGCTGCTGTCCCACTCCCCCTCTCACCACAAGGGCCTCAATCTGACAGCAGCCACTCCCCTTCCCCTTCACAGACTTACCTGTTGGGTGCTGCTTTCCTGGCCACTTCTGCAGGCTGTGGCTGCATGTCTGTGTGTGCCCCCGTTCCCCCACCCCACTGCAGCTGCTTGGCACCCACAGCTGGGCTGCCATGGGGTTCTCTGTGCTACCACCACTGCCCTGCATTTGAGGGGGAGGGGGACTAAGCCCCATTACCTGTGGTCTTCTGCTTCCTATGACCATACCCCTGCTCATCAGTCCAGTAGTGGCAAATCCAAGCTGTACAGGCAATGTGTGTATGATCAGAGGGCATTCTAAGTTTAACATTGTCTAACATCCCACACATTTAGTATGGCCTAAGTGTAACAGGCATCTGCACCCTTAACGAGTCTTCGAGAATCCCATCAAATTTTATGGATGTTATGATACAATCATGGTTTGGTAAGCTCTAATTACCATAACATGCATCTCTGCTGATTTGTCAGAGATAGCAGCCAGTTTATTTAGGTTACTTGTAATAGAGAAGAAAAAGCATATGGTAGCTGGGGTCCCCAAAGAGGTTCTCTTTTCTTTCCTTGTTGTTTTTGGTCCAATTTGCTAACTGAGAAAGAAAGAAAAAACAACAAAGGCAGGCAAAACCAAAAAAACTAAAATGCCTGAAGTATAACACCTCTTGTATGTCTGTAGTACCAACTGTTTTGTTGTAAACCTCAGTTCTAACCTACTGACCATCAGAGCTGACTGAGCATTTAGAACAGAAAAGGTTCTTCATAGGGAACAGTAACAGCAGCATATTTTACTCATCCTTGTTAAGACAGAAGACAAATAAGATAGCTATAACAGGACCACTTGCATTTCAAACTCCTTCAGAAAACACAGTAACGATATTGTGATGGTGGACGTTGCTTCTCTGTATCCTTTTATAATCTTCCAAAGAGCTGTAAGTACCCCAACTTTCCCGCCTACCACATCTTGGATGTTATTATAATATGTTCTGGTTGATGATGTCACTCATCAGGAGGGTTGTTATATATATATTTGTTGTTTTATTTTGCACTTTGGGTGTCCCTATTAGGAATCCCAGTATTATACAGGAAAACTCTCGATTATTCCCACACACTCACCGATATATATATTCACAATCAGATGCAGATTAACACTTGTCTTTATCTTTATTCTTTATAACACTATACAAACTTTCGTTATCTTTAAACAGAAGTGGTCCTTTTTTTTTTTTTTAACAATTATATCAACTTTGTAATTCTATCTACGTACTGTTCTTATTTAATCTTTATCAGTTTGGTTGCACTGAACTTGGTGTTAGTAAACAAAGTCCATTTAACTCTGGTTTATCCATTTATTTCCCCCCCCCCCTTTTTTTTTAGAGCAGGCTTTTCTCTTCAAGCCTTGTTATTTGTCTCTCTTTACTTGTGCTATCCTGAGTGTGTACCTTTCATCTGGTGCGTGCCTGAAGCCTTCAGTCCTTGTGGTCAGCACTCATTTGTCTTCATTAAGCTTGTGGGAGTGAGTCAATTCACTCTTTTTTTTGGTTTGTTTACTTTTCAGCGCAGCTGCCATCCCCATCTCCGGTGCCTCTTCAGGGATCCGTCCCCCTTTCTCAGAGCTTTGCTCTCTCCAGCAATGAGAAAAATCCTGAGGTAAGTGTCTTATCTCCTGGAGATCTTCTTTCTTCCTCACTTTCTCCTTCAGACACTCTTTCTTTCTTCTCCCTTTCTGAGACTCCCTTCTCTTCTTTCTTTTCTTTTCCCGGCGCTTCTATCCTAATATGGTAATACCTCTGGAAGCAGCGTTTTCCAGCTCTTTTTGCTGCGTTGCTGTTTTCTCTTTCACAAATATCTATACAATGAACAAGACTGTAGGATGGGGGGGGAATGCTCTTTGTAAAGTGGGCATGACCTTACTGCTTTAACATCTTTAAAAAGAGGGTGAAAAGGAAGTGACTAACGCCTATAGGCAAAGCAACTACAATGACAGGGTCAAAGATACTGTGAACATAATGCATCATAAGGGAATCAATTATGTACCTTTTGATTGCTTATTTATCACTATAGTTGAGATATGGGAAGATATTAATAAAACACTCTCCTTTTTTATGTATTTGAGGCGAATTATATTTCTTCCTTGTACACAGGCATGAAGTAACAAATTGTAGAGCTTCCTTGGAATTCCCCGGGCGGTGAAAGTAAGATATGCAGAGATATGGACTCTGAATTCTCAAACAGTTGTCAATGGTGCAGATTCTGCCTTAAAAGATGGCAGCTGACTTCACCCCCAAGTGGTGATGAGATATTGTCATCATCTAGAAGATATAAGACCACATGCCTCAGTCCATATACTCCCACACAAAGGGCATGAAGGAGGCATTGCTATTATTGATCTATATGGGCTGTAGCAGTACCACAATACCAGAGAGGTGGTCTGCTCC
The DNA here is from genome assembly GCF_001723915.1 of Gavialis gangeticus. Lineage (NCBI taxonomy): Eukaryota > Metazoa > Chordata > Crocodylia > Gavialidae > Gavialis > Gavialis gangeticus. The sequence goes on from NW_017729031.1 coordinate 75,107,707, forward strand.
AAGCCTTGAGGTCACAAATAGCTTTGCCATTTGTCCACCCACAGCAAAACACTTTAAAGATGGAATTGATTAGTTTCACACCAGGAGACAACATTTAAAAGATGCATCCTGAATCAAACAAGTCAAAAATAGGATTTTTCTATTTCCCACGAACACTGTGATATCTCAGAATTTGATTTTGCTCTAAGTAGGAACACAAAAATTAAATGTCCCCACAATTGTAGAAAGACACATTTTTTCAATTAAAACAGAATGTTTTAATAAATTTAATTTCATTCTAATTTCAACAATTTAAAAATAGTATATATTACAAGAAAAATAAATTTGAAAACATACATAATTTTAAAAGTGACTCAGGAGGGACTGTGTTCCATTCTGATCTTATTAAATGACTTTTTCTAATTTTGTTTCTAAAAGCAAAATTCATCCAAATTAACCTGTTCTCAAAGGAAAGTGCCCATATAATGTAACTTTCTAAGAATGACAATATGCAAAGATTCCTTTGATTTGCTCTGTTTGTAAAAACCGTGCACTTGATACTCCTGGCCAGAAAATAGAAATTTAATCCACAGAAAAAAAATTGAAGTTTTCAAAAGTTAAAAGAAGGAATTCAGGATGAAAAATAAAATCATCTGAATGTTTCACAGGACAGACATTCCAAAAATCATCCAGTTTGGGGAAAACAGAAACAAGATTTATCTGTTTGCATCCTGCTCCAGGAACAGGCTCTTTTTCCAGTTTCACTGAGAAATAAGATGGACAGGAGAGGCTTCCTTTCATTAGCTTGATTTACCTGGTAGCAATTAAAAATGTTCATGTGGAAAACTGATTTTTCAAAATGGTCAATTTCTTTTGCAAAAATCATTCCAAAAAAAAAAAAAAATCCTGACCAGCTTTATGAAAAAGATACTTGTCAGCATTCATCTTTGGCTGGGCACCAGCTCAGTCCTAAATAAGAACACTTAAGCTGCGTATAAAATTTAATTTATCCCAACACAATAAATGTCAAACTGAGCATTTAATCATGTCCTATGTAACACAGATAATATACCAATTTCAATACATTAAATATGAATACATAATAAAAACAAAATTCTGTCAAGCTGTAAACTGCTGCAGTTCAGCTTAATGCTCTACCACATAATCTTAACATGTTCATATTGGCTCAGTGTATTTATTTATGAAATACTTGCAGTAAATACACTGCTAATGGGAAGTTTGAGATCCTGTATGACCCTTTGATTTAGTGAAGTAAAATACTTCCAAGATACTTCCAATGCAAGCTTAGGCTATGCATTTTCTGTATACCCATTTTGCCAGAGCCAGAGACATGATGGAGATGCTCATTTTAAATTAATTAATTAATTAATTAATTTTAACAAGTAGCCCTTCTCTGTATTGTGGAAATCTAACTAGCTGTGTTCTAGATCAGTCCTTTGGCTGACCTAAATTATGCTGTCTCTGAATACATGATGTGATTTAGAACAGCCCACAAAAGCACTGATAGGGCAACTGGATAGAATATAGGGTTAGGCTTCTTGGCCTTTAACCATACCCTGCACACCTACAGCAGGAAAAGTGTGTGCGCAACGTGCGTGTCTGCAAATGTGCCAAGATAAATACAAGACAAATATCACAGACCAGTCTCTCTAAACAGAAGATATGACACATGGCCCTTGGAGCCATTTTAACATTTGTGGCCATCCTGTATTAAATGACTAAAGACTGAGAGGAAATATGGTTCACCCCCCCTTTTTTTCCCTTCTCCATCCCTTCTTCTGTACAAGTGATACTGGGTAACATTTATTCTATAAGTTTGTTCCTACTGAACCTCCATCTCCCTGCTACCCTTGTGCTAGTTTCATCATTTTTTCCTTGCACAGTCTGCTTCTCCTGAGATCTCTTTGCCAAATTTTCAAACTGTTGAAGATTTGTTACTTTAACACATGTGACAGCAGCATTACAAGTTGGGCGAGTTTAAGAGTAACTGGGCTGCCTTCAGACTCAGCAGCCTAACAAGAGGTTATCAATTCCAGTAGGCTCACTCAAATCAGACCAGCTTTCCTCTGGGGCAAATCTTCCAGGAGAAGCCCCCTCATGCTTCTGTCCAGCCACAGCCTTTCAAGAGCGTCTTTGATGTGTATTCAAGTGAGGTTCTAAGTTCAGTAAAGTGCATTGTAAACCTTAGTAGTTTTATCTTCAGAAAGCAAAAAGTGACAGTAAATATCAGTGAAGATATCTCTTTTGAAAAGTTGCAGCAAGAAAAATAGAGTCTAGGAAATGGCAGGTATTTTGTGGAGTTTTAAAGTGAACCTTAGCTCTACTGAAAGGCAGCGGAGCCCATGGTTGTGTCCATCAAAGAACAGATGCTGACAACATACACTTCCCAGCACTGTCTCTTCTAATTGTGTCTGCAAGAAGAATAAACAGCGGAGAGATTAGTTAATTTCCTACAGTCTATTGTTTGCTAATTCTACATCAATTGTAGTGGTGCATCTCTTATTCCTCATGAATCTATACCTTTGGCGCAGAAACTAACTTCCCTCTGGGATACTACATTCAGTCTTTAATCCACAGACAAAAACTAATTTCTGCTAACAGCTGAAATACCATTGTTATTGGTAATTCTTCATGTTGTAAATCCATGAGAACAGCACCGAACCTTACAAGCTGACTCCTTTTTTCACACCTAAAACCTACACTACAAAGTTCACACTAAAAGCCCCTCTGAAACGGGAGAAACTTTGCTGTCCAGAGCAAGGTCTCTGCCACCCCTCAGAAGTGAGCTGACAGCATATGAAGATATTGGCTGCCACAGTCCATTGAGAGGCTGACGTCTTCCCAGCATGCACTTTGTATTCTGAGACTACCAGAAGCGTGTGGGTAGGCATTTGCTTTATCATGGTGATGGTGGCAGCTTCTGGCTGCTGCCAAAACTTTCTGCTACCAAACTAGGTAAGCATAGACATATAGCGTTTGTCCATAGGCTGCTAACAAGTTGCCATTTATTTGGCAATAGTATTTGACTGTACAAATTAATCCTGGGAACTGTCTATGTACATTTCATGATACATGTGCAGTATGTTAGATATGTCACCATAAATTTCTTTTTTACTTATTTAAAATAAATTTTTCTTTAGTAAGACCAAGTTGATCAGTGTTCCAGTGTTGATCCTTTATAACAAAGATTATATATAAAAAAACAGCCCACTATATGAAGACCATCAAGATTTCCTGTTTTTGAAGTAGAAAGAGTAACCCAGGGCATTTCTCTGGAGGTTGCCAATTCAACAGATTTAATAATTTGTTTATGCCTTCACCATTAAAAAAGGGAGTTAAACACAACAAAATCCAATTCCTGACACCAAACTGTTCAGATAGTCTCCTTCTGTCCCAATTTAATTAATTGCCTTGTGTTATGATCCTTCATTTTTCCATTTGTACATTCAGTTCTCAGAAACTATTAGTGTGCTCAGCCAGTATGTGTCCCTGGCTAAATTTGCTTTTTTGTAGTATTATTAATGTACTAATGTAGATGCTTTAATTAAATTCCAGATGTAATGCATCTACTACATTTCCTTAGCCAATAATTATATAATTTGGATTGTGCGTGTGCACACATGTGTGCGCGTGTATTTAAAAAA
>NW_017729031.1:75116350-75118874 GCF_001723915.1 Gavialis gangeticus
AAACTATTAGTGTGCTCAGCCAGTATGTGTCCCTGGCTAAATTTGCTTTTTTGTAGTATTATTAATGTACTAATGTAGATGCTTTAATTAAATTCCAGATGTAATGCATCTACTACATTTCCTTAGCCAATAATTATATAATTTGGATTGTGCGTGTGCACACATGTGTGCGCGTGTATTTAAAAAAATCAAAGTTGTTTTTTATGGAGTGTACATTATCTGCTGTTCGTGTACAATCTAGAGATGTGTTTGAATGCTTATACCTTATGACCAATGCACTGATCTTTATATTCAGAACTTTCCACTTGTAAAAATATTATTTGGCTTGTTGTTCAGCCAAAATCAACATAAAGAAAGACTCTAACAGGAAAGCATTAATAGTGCCTGAACTGGGGGATATGGGAAGGTAAGGTAACATGCCCAGTTCTCAAAAATGCCAACTTTAGAAAGAAATACTGGAAAAAGGGAACACAGAGGAAAATAATTTTCCCTCTCCTTTTTTCCTTTAAATTATTCCATCATTATTTTCTACTGCCTCCTTAATTTAAGCACCACATTGACTAGTTTTAACCCCCTAAAGAGGTACTTTGGCTCTTGTTGCTTTTTTTAAAGCCTTTACAAGAAATTTGATCTTGTTATTTTTTCCTTAAGGCAAATATGTTTGCTACCAATTTGCTGCTGTGTCACAATTATACCATGACCAAAGACAGTTTAAAGGACTTCATTTAAAAGTTCTTTCATTTATCCCTTCAGAATATTTGGCAACAAACTCAATCCCACTACAAATGTTGCATGATTTGAGAAATACAGGATTTAGTCTCCTGTCCAAAAAACTACTTCAGAGAAAGTAAAGTTACATTATTAAAACCTGTTCTTTAATATGCGTAACAGCAATGAGTTTTACCAGTGAAAAAATACACTAGTTTACTCAAACAAGAGTTTGATACACAATGCATTCATAATGGTTTTTTATTTTAATTAATTTATATTTAAAAATACAGGTATAAAATAAATAATTTTATGATTTACATTGCAACAATACATATTCTTCTTTCAGATTATGAAAATACTATTTAATGGATTTACAACAGTACAACAAATATGACACCTTTCCTTTTTTGACGTTAACCACTTTTTCTTTTTGGAAATGCTGCTAGATAGCATCCCAAATTAAAGCCCTGGTCCTACAGACTTACTTGTGGGAGTAACGTTATACTCACATACATAAAGTTATTCATATTTAAAAACTGAAAGATTGGGGTCTAAAACAGTCTGATTCTATATTTTTATTTAGGCAATATTTATAATTAACAGAGTTTTCTCCATATAGGGAATGCAAAAGTGGACCTCATAGACTACAATTTATTTCAAAATTGTGAAAAGACTGAATGTAAATGGTTTTCATTTTTAAGCAATCAATATATGCTTGCTATGTACCAATAATTGGCTAACAAAATAAACCTTTAAGAGCTAATTAGCTATAAAAAGGCTGTGTAATGAAGATATTTCCCACAACTTCTTGTATATGATGATCATGTTTTAGTGGTCTTATTAAATTTGAATGACATAATCCTACATCCCACGAATGCAATGTTAAACATTGATTTGTGCTGAATGTCAACCTGTAAAGCTAAGGCATGTGAATAACTACATATTGACATTTGGCATAAATCTCAGAATATATATCCAAATTGCAGATGAAAACAGAACTGAAAAGTTTTGGGAAATATCTGGTATTATGTCACTTTTAAAAATATGGTTCAGAGATGTAAATTTTTAATCATAGTAATAGTAGTTGTTATAGGGCATTTCTACATGAGATGCTTAAATTGGACTAATGTTACTGTGCATTAGCGTGGCTGGCAAAAAGTGTGCTAAGGTGTAGTAGGCTAGTCCAATGAGCATTAAGCATCACAAAAAAGCTTTTGTTTGTGCCAATCCACAGTGCGCCAATTACGGTGCATTGTTTAGTACCTGTAATTATGGTGTATTAATCTATGTATAGATGCGCTTGTAAAGAAGTAGTTAGACAATTTATTTCTAAGTCAAGCAGAAGGTAGGACAGAGTGACATCTTAGACCAGCAGATCCCAATCTGTGGTACAGGTACCACCACTGGTATGCGGACAACCTGATAGTGGTATGTGTTGACAGATTTATTATAATTAATGACAAACATTTACTGGTGGTACTTAAGGTTGAACTGAAAAATTTGCTGGCTGTACTTGAGGTTGTATCATTTTAAATTGGTGGTGTGCAATCTGTCACAGTTTGGGAACTGCTGCCTTAGACACTAACTGGTTCGGAGAGGAATGAGCTTTCAAAGGCAATAACCTACTTCACCAGAATGGACTGGCAGAAAGAAAAGGCTTTATATGTAGAGGGGACAGGAACAGCAAGAGGAGATATTCCTAGAGAGTTTTAAAAATGTTGATTAAATCAGTTAAGATGAACAAGGCAGTAAACACCTTGAAGGACACTGGAGTTAATGAGTTAGTCCAGGTAATGGGGTAAGATTTTATAAT
>NW_017729031.1:75123874-75126552 GCF_001723915.1 Gavialis gangeticus
AAAAGGCTTTATATGTAGAGGGGACAGGAACAGCAAGAGGAGATATTCCTAGAGAGTTTTAAAAATGTTGATTAAATCAGTTAAGATGAACAAGGCAGTAAACACCTTGAAGGACACTGGAGTTAATGAGTTAGTCCAGGTAATGGGGTAAGATTTTATAATTCTTCTTGAGACTACATTCTGATCTACAAATTACTTTTTTTCCACATTTTCACATTCAGGCTGGTTTCTAAAGTTTAAGGAGGCCTGTGATGGAGTACCCAGGGAGGTTAAGGTGTTTTGCCTTAGGTTTTTTGCGGTTCTGGAATTGGTGTCAAATGGATGTCTGGTCATTCTTTTACGGATGGATGACCACTGAGATAGCTATCAGTAGTTGATACAGTAACACTAGAGTCTTTAACAGAGTTCAAGGGCCCTCTTTGTTAGGAACAATAAAAACAGTTAGTGAGAGAAAGTTACAGCATCAAAGCATGCACCGTCTAAACAAAGACTGATAGAGGGAACAGATTCAACCATCAGTGGCAAAAACAGAAATAAAATCCAGAGGTGAAATTGAAGTCAAATAGGAGTTTGGAAGACTTGGTGTGAAATCCTTTTCTAATGAATTCTGTGACCAAATACCAATCTAACATCCTGATTTTGGTACTATGCTGCCTCAGTTACAAGTTGAAAGGTAGTCATTAAAGAAACAATAAAAAATGCTTCTTGGGAAATCAATAAAAAAATAGTTGTCTGTGAAAGCATCAAGAAACCCTAGAAATTTATTTTATTTATTCTTTTTCATATCTTCTTTTGTTTTTTTGCAGTGAACTTAATAAAGTTACAGCCTGTCAGCTCCCAAGATGAAAGCTTACTTAATGTGTGAAATGGACCAAGGAGAACACTGCTAAAAATGATGGGGTTCTGTAAATATTGTTACAGTTGATCATAATCTGGCTAAACAAAGAAAGGGATTAACATAAAATGTCCAGATTATGAGAAAATTTATGATGTTATCTTGTGAAATGACACAGGCAGATTCTTGTACCCTCACACAGCCTACTGTGTAAAAGGCTACTCACACAGCTAATTTAGAATCAATGATTCTTTATAATTTGTGTGTGCATGCTTTTGGATTGAGGGAATGCATTTTCCTTTAATAAATAAACCAGAGATGCTATATCAAATTAACATGGAAATTAAGCAAAGCATGTACTATAAACTGGGACCAGCAGCACCAGCTGCCTGGGGCTGGGAGCACTGGTAGTATTCAGCTGGAGAGACAGTGAGCTGAACAAGAAACTACCTTAACATAATTGTTCTTCCTTTTGGTTAATGAGCAGTATATACATCAGTTTTGTGTGCATCTATGCATGAGCACACACGTGAGCGTGCGTGTACACTTTTATACCCTCTTTTGACCCAAGATAGTAAAAAAATGCATAGGAAAGCATATTCTTCTAAGGCATCCATCATTGTATCTACAGCTGGCACTTGATAGATTGTAAGTGGGAAGAAGTACCGTGTATATTACTGCAACTGTGTGATACCTGGTTCACAACAACTCAGTCATAAATGGAACAGCAGCCAGATAGCAAGAAGTACATTTTAGTCAGCAGAGAAAGAATATTTTTAATATTAACCAAAATTCCATTACTTCTCTTTTCCCCCAAAAGGGTCCTATGACAGATAACTTGTCATACACATTTATGTTTACGCAAGTACTGTTTTTTCAGAGAAAGTGCAAAATAAATAAATAAATAAATAAATAAAACAAAGGTATCTTTGAGGCAGGATCGGCTGTCAGTGGGAATGATGTGATTTATAGGAGCTTTCATAACTGGGGCAGGTGGCACAGTGATATTTATAGCCATCTTCCCAGCAGAACAGGTGGGCCTAGTGAACAATGTTAATTTTTAGTTTCACTGAGTAAATATTCCAGGTGAAGGTAAGTAGAAAAGAAATGTCCATTCTCATAAAAGGATATTATAACTACCTGCACAATATTTTAAGGTATTTTAGAGATGAGCTATTTGTATATGGGACCTGGTGTTGTGGTTCAATGGTAGAATCCTTGTTTGCCACAAGGGAGACCTGGATTCAATTTCCAAATGCACATAACTAAAGCCATTGAGGCACCAAATGTCTGGATTCGGTTTAGCCTTTAGATTATCTACAGGAGGGATGGAAAGTCTGGGAATCCTCCATGCTCCTTCGTAGGCACATGAATTGGAGATCTTTGTGACCTCTTACACATATACCATGATCCAGAAGGATCAACAGTTGCCTACTACTTGCATGTGGATCAAAATTGATCAGGTCATTTTGTATTTCAGTGCTTTACTGAATCAGTCCCTAAGAATTAATGATTATAAGCAGTAGTGTGATTAGGGGTGGGTAACACTGTCCTGGCCCCTGTATGAAGAGGTAAGTGCTTGGCCCTTTGTAGGCTCCCCGATTCCCACCCCTGTCCCAGTGTGTCAAAATTCTTAGTTACTTCTCTTGATTCTAACTAATTATGGGATATTTCACTTTTTAAAAAAAAATGTATTTTGAATGCTTCAGATGTCTATACTGGAATGGAAAAGGGGAATACAAAAGTCTATACACAGAAACTGCATGGAACAAGATCATAGAATCATAGAAGTCCGGTCGGAAGAGACCTTGTAGATCTTCAAGTCTGACCCCCCTGCCTGGGC
>NW_017729031.1:75126631-75134004 GCF_001723915.1 Gavialis gangeticus
TTAGAAAGGCCTGTAGAAGTTTGCTGGCTTCTCCTAGGGGAGGCTCTTTATTTAATCTGCTTTGCTGGCATGTGGTGCCCTCTGCATCAGTACTGCACATTCAGCTAAAGGTCTCAGGATCTCCACTGGCCACTGAATGATCCCCTCAAACACGTGGAGCTCATGAAGTGCCTTCAAGGGCACATCCAGTTGCAGGCAGATCTCCTTTGTCTAGATAAAATGGTATGGATTCTAAAATATTGCTTATTACAATATTACATTTTATTTATAATTCCAGATTCTTTACTCTCATCCACTTTAGAATTTTCTCTCTCTTATAAGGACTTCTGTTTTAAAGAAACTATCAAACATTTGACTAAAAGCACTCAAATCACTGCTAATATTAAAGGTTTTGAGGAGAAAAGAACAAATTTTCAACGCTGACTGTAGCAAGGGATTCACAGTTATTATTTCAGATATTTACATTAACATTTTGGCAACAAACAGTTACACATTATCCAAGCAACAAAAAAAAATGTAATATATGTTTTTTAACCCTGAAACCACATTGAAGTTCCCTTGGCTATCCTTGTAGACTGTGTATAGACAAAATAAGTCATGTGTACACAGCACTTTAAAATGGACTAAATGCTTTTGCACCACTTTAATGGTGTCATTGTTTGCACACCTTGGTGGCACACTGAACATTAATTCCAGCCACTGTAGAGAATTCGGCAGCATAATGAGCCTTAAGTGTCTTGCAGCGCAGCAAACTAAAACTCCTTTGAGGAGTTTTAGTTTGCTGCCCCTACAGCCACAGAGCAAAGCATCAGGCTCCATGCAGCTCCACAGCTCTGCAGGAAGCCCTGCAGGCAGCCTGATAGCAGCCTGGGAAAGCAGTCTCTGCCCAAGAAAAGCGGCAAGCCTGATCTTCTCCCCTTCTTTCCCCCCTTGGAGCCTGCCTAAGCTGTGCAGGAGCCCAGTGCTTGCCTCCATGGTTTCAGTGCCCCCAGGGACCACCCAAACCAGGTGCCTGTGGGTCAGTGCTGCCTGGGATGGAGCCCGGAGCTGCCATAGAGGGAAGCACCAGCCACCCCCGTGCAGCCCAGGAACCGCTCACCCAGCTCACCCTCCCCTCCCTGCTGGAAAGGCAGGTAACCCAGTGGGATGTGTGCATGACATGGGGGTTTAATCAGTCCTAAATGGAAGTGGTGTTTTTTCAAACCCACTGCTTCAATTTAGGGCCCCTGTTTCATCTACACAAACGTATAGTTACTTTGCTGCGCTGTAGGTTACAATATGCCAAATACATATTCGGCAACACCAGAAATATACATTGTGCAAATCCATATAGCCACCTAATTGCTACTTGTACACAAAATAGCTTATGAAAAGCAGGGAAATGCTGTACCCTTACATTTTTTAAACAGGCCATGGTAATCCTTTACCTTGACAGCAAATAAAAAAGTGTCTGTGTATGTCATGTTTTTAATAGATTTTCATTCAAAACATCATGTTAAACTTTCCATGCCAAATTTTCACTCATTCTAAAAAAAAAAACCTTTATGCAATGTAGTAGCTTTAAAGAATGAGTATGCAGTCCTTGGATGTGTAAGTACAGGAACATCAGGCTGGAGTATGGAGATAGTATTAGTCTAGTGGCCATTACTAGTGTACATACTTTAGAAAATGTTGACAGCTTGGAGAAGATCAACCTAACTTGAAAATTATTATTATATTTTAAAAAGTATGAACACAACAGCAGCGGATTTCAATAGGTGTGCAATGATACAATATGTTGTTGAAAAATACAGCTTTGCTTCTGTTGTACTCATGTAAGGCTATACTATTATACATACTATGTAGCACACCAATATAGTATGGTCCACTTAATAATATAATATAATAATGTCCACTTATTATGTACTGATTTTTACTTGTTGGCTTTCCAAGAACTTTTCAAGAAAATGATTTTCTCATCATACATAAAACAGGGATATTGAGGTAAATCGAGTACCACAGTCACACAACTTGCTAACAAAGGAGCCACAAATGTAATACAAATCTGAAATATCAGTCTGGATTCCTATAGACTGAACTGTCTTAAATCATTCTTCATTACATGGTGATGGCCCATAGAGTATGGCTTGATTCAGGGATGGCAGATAACTGAAAGTGCTGTAATCATGGCTGTAGATTTTCTATCATTTCTTAAGAGATCCCGTTGTTCTGCATATATTTGCACATTTTCAACATAATTAATATCAATTGTGCTTTCCAAGGATCTGGCTTGGGTTCAGTGTTGTTTAACATCATCATTAATGATTTTCATAATGAGATTGAGTGCCTGCAAATTTGCAGACATTCTAGAGGGTAGCACTAGGATCCAGAATATTCTAAATGGATTGAAGACATAATTTACAATCAACTAGATGAAATTCAGCATGAACAAATACAAAGTCCTGCACTTGGGATGGAATAACTGCACTCACACACACAAATGAGGGAATGGCTGACTAGGCTGCAGTACTGCAGAGAGGACCTGGGGATTAGAGTGGACTGTAAGATAAATATGAGCAAACTGTGCTTTTTTTTTTTTGCAACAAAAAGCATTTGTGGTATATTAACTTGAGTACCTCTTGCAAATCAAGGGAAGTGATTCTTTCACTATTCAGTACTAGTGAGGTCCCTTGAGTTCTGTGTCTAGTTTTGGGCCCCGCACTTCAAGAAAGATGCATACAGATTGGAAGGTGTCCAGCAGACAGTAGCAAAAATGATTATAAGCTTGAGAACCATGATTTATAAGGAAAGGCTGGAAGAACTAGGGTGATTTAGTCTGGAGAAAGGAAGACTGGGAGATGGGTAGGGATTTGATAACAGTCTTCAAATACCTGAGGAGCGATGAAGATGGGTCACAGGGGATAAAGACTAGAAGCAATGGCCTCAAACTGAAGCAGATGGAGCTTAAATTGGAGATTAAGAAGGTGGTTAAATATTTCTGACTGTGAAGTTAGTTAAGTATTGGAACAGGATACGTAGAGAAGTTGTGGAATTCCCATCCCTGAGCAACCTCTGAAACAGGTCTCAGTTTGTGCAAGAGAAGGATAGCAATGCCTCCTTTTAGCTGAGAAAGGCCCTCCAAACAGTGTGCCAATCTGCCTCATTTATCCTATTTGCATATGTATCTAGCAACAAAGTGAAGCACAACTGTTCCTGGTTGAGTGGGATAGTGGGAGGAACCTGGTGAAGTGGTACCAGAATGGCAGGCCCCCAGGAGGCATCCTAATCACCATCAGGAGAATGGATGAGAGCCCAGTAAGGACAGGAGATGGTTTCTGCATATCTGCAGGAGTGGCAGCAATGTTAAACTCATGTTTGCTATAAAATTGGAGAGTGTGCCGGGACTGATGTCATATCCATGCATCCCATGTTGACAGGGAAGAAAAGTGAGGAAACAAGGAGGCAGCACATAGGGCTTCATGGCAGCAAGACCCTGGTGAACATTTCCTAAATGGATGAAAAGGCCACCTTCTTCACAGGCTGAAGGCTTCGAGGGGATTTCATCCTCAAGGAACCTAATGCCAAAGAGGGGCAGCGGGACCAGAATATGAGAGAAGCTGTCTTCTGTGGCTGCTGTGTTGAGCCATGAATGGGGGGAACTGCACAGGTAGCAGGCATAAGTGACACATAGGCACACAGAAACTTTGAATACACCATTTATTTATTTCTGAAGTGGATTTGAGTAATATAAGCCAACTTTATAAGAGGAATTGATTGATTTGCCCACTGATCAGAAGGTGGAATGAATTGCTGGGCATGATTGATTTGATTAATTGAGCTACAAATTGATTTAGAGGCATGTGGACAATTTATTTATTGAAGATTTAATTTATTTATGAGATGATTAAATTAATGAATTGCCACCCTGAGACAATGTGGTTGTCTATGAATTGATCTTAAACCATGCAAACTATTTATTTATTGGTGAAATTGATTCATCTATTCATCAGCAGACTTAATGCATTCCTGCTGAGCACAGTTAAGTGAGTTGCTCATCTATTAAGCTAATAGCCCAGGACACCACACATTAGGGCCTGGGGGGCGCGGATCCCAGTTTAAGACCTGGTTGGCATTTGGAAGGGGCGAATGGGGAGGAGAAGCCCCAAAACATCACCTGTACATGCACCTCATGAGGGGTACTACATCTGACCAAGGACCCTCCCTCTAATTTATAGGATCAAGGAGTGGCAGGAGATTCAAGGGGTGAACCCTGTGAGCAAGACAAATTGAGTGTCAAATTGTGCAGCCCCAGGAGGTGGCACCCCAGGAACAAGAGTGCTTGTGCCTTATATTGGCACCACCACTCATATTTAGAAACTCAAGAAGTGCTGCTCATTTTCCCTTTATCCATTCATGTTGACTGAGTTGAGAATAGAAGTCAGCATTGTATGTAGTTTGAAAAGGTGACAGCAAAGGCAGAGAGGAAAGATGAAGAAGAAAGAAAGGGTTACGCATCATTTAGGCTAGCCCATGGTATTTGTGGCAGATTGTCACTTTGTACAACACAGTCTTTACTTTTCCCGGGCAAGCTTGCTCCACAGGATACAATATAAACCATAAAGCATCAAACAACAAGTACAAAATAATACAGAGTTAAACCAAACCCTGTGGTCTTTTTCCAGACCCTCTGATAAAGTACCCTGGCTCAATGCTGCCTTCTCTAACGTTGCAGCTTTCCCTCTCTCCCTTACCTTCCTTCTCTGGGAGCTTTTAACTTCCTCTACATCAGCCAATCACCCTCATTAGATGGCCCAATGCTCCTAGGCAGGCATGCAATCACTTACTGCCTGCAGCTGGGCTGCAGTCCCTGAGACATGCACCCTGCTAAAGTATTATTCATAATGGTATCACATACAATGTCATCAGTATGTTAAAAGCTTCTAGCTTTACAATTCCATTTTGTTGAGATTCAGGGATGTTTCTGGTACTTCCTTTTATCTTCATTGGGTGTTGTAGGAATACATCTAACAACAAAAAATATCTATTAACATTATGATGGTTATTACTGTTGTTGAGCCTAATTCATCCCAAATCAAGATGAAAAGTTTGAAAAAATATGATTTTTCTTCACATGAGGTGATTTCCAAGGTGCAGGGGGGTACATTTCAACAGAACTGGAACAGTGTTTTGGATTGCTGGATGGCTGGTTCATCTTCCTTGTAAGCAGAAAATAATTTTGATAAAAGATTTCTAGGAAGGTAGCCAAGGATCTATCATTTAGATTTTTCCAATGGAGAAAAAAATTGATTTTTTTTTTTGAAAAACTGAAATTTCCCTGTGAAAACCAAAAAACACATTCAATACAGATGAGAAAGGGTTTTTTTTTTCCTTCAAAGATGTTCTTTACATTTGCTTACATTTCCATCATGTAGAATACCATCCATACTCAATTTTCCATGCTCCACCACTCATGTTTTCATATCTCATTCAAACATCCAAATCTCTCAGATCCTAGGACTTCCATACGTCAGAAAAACTGCATGCTTCTCATCCTCAGGAAACACAAGGAGATGTAAAAATTCATCTGGGCTAGACCCTCACACACTATCATATTTGTTATTAAATTAATTTTCCAAGGATGAAAGATTGGAGGCAACATAAATCCTGAGGTTCCAGAACATAAATGAGATTAAAATAATTAAGAATGAACATGTTTAAGGTGGGAAGAGTTTGAAAGTTTGCTTCTTTGTTGCTTTATTTCCTAAATGCTCATCACTAGGAAAGATATTAAACAGAAAAGCTAAACATGAACTGAAAAATTATGCTTGAATAGCTTCGAGTGCCATATTTTGTTTGTACATATGGACCAAAAGAAGCCCTGCTCTTCCTTTTCCCCACTCTTTTTACTCAACCACAGTAACAGAGCTGCTCAAATGATGCATTTTTGGAAATGGATTGAATCAGTCAAGTCTCACAATTGAAATAAATACATTTGTACCTTGTTATTTCCTAAATTTAACTCTTTAATCACATTTTGTGTCTGAACAGACTGTCATGTTTAAAAATAGTTGATACATTGTGGAGCTGTTTGAAAAGAAATCATTTGTAGCAAAGGCCAGTGAAAATGCTTTTTCACTATTTTCAGTAGTAGACAAAAATCCATTTTCATCAGAAGACTTTTAGCTATTACTATCAAACGGCAGCTTTTGCCAGTGAAAAATTGCTTTCACCTATTGAAACCCCATTTTTTATTCACTGTACAGATGAAGGTCAAAGTTGAAATACATCTCACTGGGTAATGAAGACATAATAAAAAATGTGAAGTCATAAAAAAGAAAGTGAATGATTACAAACACTACAATAGATGCCCTGTTTACTCTGTAGATTGCATTACATCATATAAAGCTAAGCTAGAGGGACAAGGTGTTTTTGCCTACTGCAAATGATGATTCTGTTGTCTCCAGGCTACTACCATCCAAGAGAATAGTATCTGATGAGCCACATGGTGTTAAAGTTGGTTGTTGGCCTGAAAGAATTGCTATTAAACAAACACAAACGGCTCACTCTGCCTTAATCTGCCACCACCATAGAAAAGTTTGATGACAGCAAATAATTTATTGTAAATTTAAGTGTAAATATACTCAGCTTTCATAAGAAATGTCCAAGAAACCTTCATGGCTGAGCGCAGATATCTAGGCTGGCCTGAAGGGAAAGAAAAACGCGTGCTGGCGGTGGAAGCAGGGGGCAGAGACAAAGGAGGAATACACCTCCCTGACCCGAGCTTGTAGGGATTTGGTGAGGAAGGTGAAAACAGCACTGGAGCTTAGATTAGTTTCTGGGATTATGGATTAAAAAAAAGTCCTTTTTCAAGGATATAGATAGCAAGAAGAAGTCTTGAGGTAACATTGGACCCCTACTAGGCAGGGCAGGGCAGGGCATGGCAGGGCAGGGCAGTTGGTGATGGAGGCATGAGAGAAGGCAGAACTCTTCAACAAGTTCCTTGCCTCTGGGTTCCTGTCTGCTGACAATGGGGTGCTCTCGGGTGACAGCGTAGAGAGGCCCAGGAAGGATGCAAGTCCCCCGACAGTTCAGACCTAGTTAAGCATTACCTGGAGGACTTAGATGTGTCCAAGTCAGCGGGCCCGGATGACCTTCATCTGCGGGTGCTGAGGGAATTGGCTGGTGTCATTGTAGAGCCTTTGGCATGGCTGTTCGAGGACTTCTGGTGCTCAGGCCAAGTCCCTGAGGACTGGAAAAGGGCCAATGTGGTCCCTATTTTCAAGAAGGGGAGGAAGGAAGAGCCTGGCAACTACAGGCCAGTCAGCCTCACTTCTATCCTGGGGAAGGTCTTTGAAAAAATTATCAAGGGCCACATTTGTGAGAGCCCTGCAGGG
>NW_017729031.1:75134145-75136604 GCF_001723915.1 Gavialis gangeticus
TGACGAATGCACAGTCACATGGGTGGCAAACTGGCTCCAAGGGTGCATCCAGAGGGTGGTGGTGGATGGATCGATGTTGACTTGGGAGGGTGTGGGCAATGGAGTCCCCCAGGGCTCAGTCTTTGGGCCGGCGCTGTTCAACATCTTCATTAGTGACCTGGATGAGGGTGTGGAGAGCACCCTGTTCAAGTTCGCTGATGACACCAAGCTGTGGGGTAAAGTGAATACACCGGCAGGCAGGGACCGCATCCAGGCAGACCTGGATAGGTTAGAGAAGTGGGCGGATCTGAACAGGATGCGGTTCAACAAGGACAAGTGCAGGGTGCTGCACCTAGGGAGAGGGAACCAGCATTATGGTTATAGGTTAGGGGCTGACCCTCTCAGCAGCACAGAGGCAGAGAGGGATCTTGGAGTCAGGATTGACTCCACGATGAACATGAGTTGCCAATGTGATGAAGCAATAGGCAAAGCCAGCCACACCCTGTCATACATCAACAGGGGCATCACTAACAGGTCCAGAGAGGTCTTGTTCCCCCTCTATGAGGCTCTGGTCAGGCCACAGATGGAGTGCTGTATCCAGTTCTGGGCGCCGCACTTCAAGAGGGACATGGAGAACCTGGAGAGGGTCCAGAGGAGGGCCACTCTTATGGTTGAGGGCCTCCATGGCCAGCCCTATGAGGAGAGGCTGAGGGACCTGAATCTCTTCCGTCTCCTCAAGAGGAGACTAAGGGGGGATCTTGTGGCTGCCTACAACCTTATCAGGGGCCACCAGCAGGGACTCAGGAAAAGTCTGTTCACTAGGGCCCCCCTTGGAGTCACTAGGAACAATGGCCACAAGCTGAGGGAAGATAGGTTTAGGTTAGATATTAGGAAGAACTACTTCACGGGAAGGGTGGCCAGAGCCTGGAATAGGCTGCCCAGAGGGGTGGTGCTCTCACCTTCCCTGGAGATCTTCAAGAGGAGACTGGATGGGCACCTGGCTGGGGTCTTATGACCCCTGCCACCCCCAGTGATCCTTCCTGCCCATGGCAGGGGGTCAGACTAGATGATCTGTCTAGGTCCCTTCTGACTCATTGATTCTATGATTCTAAGATGTTTGCCTGCTTTCTTGCTGAGAAGCAAAACAAAAACACATTCATTCCAATTGCAAAGGAATTAATAAAAAGTTAGGATGCTTGTAAGGGTGAAAGATTTTTTTAAAATGTTACTAAGGACCAGATCCTCTGTTGATATGAAACTAAATTGTTCCAGTGATTTCATCTGAGAGGCATTCAATTAAATCATCTCAAAACCTGACCCAGGTCTGTTTTATAAAGACACAGTGGAACAGACTCATATTTTATTTGGACATATTTGTAAACGTACATCCACATAGTGGAATATCCTTCTCAATAACCTAGCAAAATAAAAAATTAAATAGCTAATTATCTTCAAATACTCCAATTATCCTCGTGTCATTTAGCCGAAGTACAGACTATATTCTGATTTGAGTTGCACCTTGATTGAAACTAGACTGAAAATATTGAAATAAATTCCAAATGGCAGCTGAATCCAATGGCCTTGTCCCCAACTTATTCTCATGCAACCAAGGTAGGAATCTGGCTGCAGAATAAGATCAATTACTTGTTTTTAAATGGACAGGGAAACGTGAAAATACTACTTTATAGCACAAAACAAAGACTTTTGTTCTCTCTGCACAGCTTTTGTTACTTCTGTTTTCTCATCTTGTATTTCTACGAAGTCTTGATAGGACCATATTGTACATGTGCATAGGTAGTCAGTTTTTTATAATTATTCTATTTGCAAAACCTTTCCCAGAATTGTTTGGGCAATGGATAAGTACAGTAACAAGTCATCCCTCAGGCAATTTCTTTTATGTTGTTCCCAGTAGGTGCAGAGAGGAATTGAACGTTTGGATTCTGACCCATCTAAAATGCAGCTTATTTAAAAAATATTCCTTACACTTTCTAACATAAATTTGATTTCCCCATAAGAAATACAATTTGTTCAAGTTTAAAGGTTACTATAAAACTTTAGGCAGCAAGATCTTATTTTTTATTTTTAGGACTGGGCTATATACATCTTATAACATCCTCCTTCATACTCTGAGAGAAACATTTTATCTGGGTAAATTTGAATGGGTCTCTGAATACAAATGAATAATCCTTATTTATACCAATATTTAAATCTTATGTCACTTTTCATAAGTTCTTTAAAAAAATTGAAATGGTTGATAAGAATCAGTATTCCCCATTTGTAAACTGGCAGTCCTGAGGCCCCAAGAAGTGAATTGCTTAAGAGCACATAGCAAATTAGTGGGAGAACCATTCATTCTAGCATTCATTCTTATCCACCATACCCAAAATGATTTGCAAGTGAATTCTGTGGCACTGGATCTGGGAACTACACAAGAGGCTTAGCTCTTGACTTATGATACAGACATCTCATAGATTTCATAG
>NW_017729031.1:75141604-75144882 GCF_001723915.1 Gavialis gangeticus
AGTACAGGGGGAGAAGGACATCCCGGGATTTGCTTGAGAAGCATCTATGGATGCAAGCCAGCTTTTTGGTCGCTTTACTAGCCGCAGCATCACATTGCAGGCTCGTGTTCATCTTGTGGTCAATGATGACCCCCAAGTCTCTTTCTTGCATAGTACTAGCCAGCATAGCACTGCTGAGCCTATAAGAATGCTGAAGGTTTTTTTTCCCACCAAGGTGGAGAACCTTGCATTTTTCAGTGTTGAACACCATCAGGTTCTCATCCACCCATTTGCTGAGCCTGTCCAGGTCAGCCTGGATCAGCCGCCTGTCTTCTGGTGTGGATACTTTGCCCCAAAGTTTGGTGTCATTGGCAAACTTGGCCAGTCCGCTCCTGACTTCAATGTCCACATCACTAATGAAGATGTTGAACAATATGGGTCCAAGGACAGAGCCTTGGCGGACCCCACTGGTCACAGGACACCATGATGAGTGACTGCCATCAATTACTACCCTCTGGGTCTGACCACGGAGCCTATTTCCCAGCCAGCAGATCATGGTGGACCCAAGGCCACAACTGACCAGTTTCACCAAGAGGTGATCATGGGATACCAGATCAAAGGCTTTTTTGAAGTCAAAATATATGACATCAATCTCTTCTCCCTTGACCAACTGATAGGTCACCTGGTCATAGAAGAAAATGAGATTGGTCAAGCAAGACCTACCTGCAACAAACCCGTGCTGGCTATCCCTAAGGATGTTGGCGTCAGCCATTCCATTAAGGATGGCCTCTTTAATAAACTTTTCTAAGATCTTCCCTGGGATAGAAGTCAGGCTGTTGGGCCTATAGTTAGCTGGATCCACTTTCCTCCCTTTCTTGAAGAACGGCACCACATTGGCCTTCTTCCAGTCTTCGGGCACTACACCAGAGCGCCAGGAGTTTTCAAAGAATCATGCCACGGGCTGGGCTATGATGCTTGCCAGCTCCTTGAGCACCCTGGGGTGTAGATTGTCAGGGCCGGCTGACTTGAAGGTATCCAGCTTCTCAAGATGTTCTTTCACGAGGTCAGCATTAATGGAGGGCAGGGGATCTCCCTCACCCGGACCTCCCTGTCTCCTAGCGGGCAGGGGCATCCCATGGGACTGATGAAAGACCAATGCAAAGTACCCATTTAATAGGTTGGCTTTTTCCTGGGCGTCAGTTGTCAGTTGCCCCATCTGGTTCAGCAGGGGTCCAATGTTGCCCTGCAAAAATACAGATTGCTTTTTCAGGACCTGGCCCCTAGTTTTGATATTTCTTACATATTCATATAATCACAGATGACGGAAGGTACTGTCCCTCTCCAAATTCCCCTTAAGAAAGGATGGTACTGAATTGTCCTGATCTAGCTAAAAGACATCACTTTGCCTATTGCCAGTGGAAAGAGCCAAACCTGAGAATGAGAATGTACATACAAGAGGTAGTTGCTGGTACTAGCCATCTTTCATTCTAAAAATTCCAGCAAATAGATTCATTCTGCATCAAACATACATGAAAGACGTTGTATATTTCTTTCTGAAGGGTTTCATTAAACTTGAATCCATGTTCCTCATTTGCCATAAATGCATTCCCCTTTTGTAAATAATGAAACAAGCCTTTTAAAAACAAGGCAGCATCAATTCCTCCTCTTCTCTCTTCCTTGTCCTTCCTGAACAATTTATACCCATCCATGACAGTGTTCCAGTCATGCAAACTATCCCACCAAGTTTCTTTTATTCCAATTATGCCATATTTCCATGATTGTGCAAAGACTTCCAATTCTTTCTGCTTGTTTCCCAGGCTCCATGCATTCATTTACAGGCACCTAAGGTATCTAGTTGATTGTCCTGATTTCTCAGAAAGTATAAGGGCACCTCCCCTGTTACCCCCTCCTGCTTGCTCTTCCTCCAGGTCTCCTGCTTCTCCACTTACCTCAGGGCTTTGGTCTCCATCCCCGGGGAACTTAGTAAGGAGGGTTTAAACTAGGTTAGTGAGCCTGTCTGCAAAGATGATTTTCCTTCTCTTCATCAGGTGGATCCCATCTCTTCCCAGCAATCCTTATTCTTGGAAGAGCACCCCATGGTTGAAGAAGCTAAATCCCTACTGGTGATACCACCTGCACACTTTGTGTGGTTTAAATGCATCACAGTGTTCACATGCAAGACTTTTGGGGATTTTAAATGACTTCGCATTGTTTCAAACTAAACTACATCCAGATGTAGCAAATTGCAATGATGCAACTGTCAGGATGCCCTCCTGGCTGGGGGAGGGGGGAGGCAGACTCTGCAAGAATAAAAGGATCAGGCCTCCAACTGATTCTGCCTTCAGCAGGCATCTGCAGCCAGCAGGAATGAGCTGGCTTGCCCCTGGGGCAGCACAGGAAGGCAGAAGGAGTGTGGCTGGTTTGCTAGCAGGAGAAAGAGGTGGGGATGGTGCATGGGCTGTTAGCTGGCTGGGTAATGCTCCAGTTTAGAGGTGCTAAATCCAACACTTTCCCAAGCACATCTGGGCTTCCAGCACACCATGCACCATCCCTGCCACGTTGACAGGCCTCTCAAAATAACATGACAGCAAAATTGAAATGGTTTAGATCTTAGGGTTTTATTTTATGCCCCAGTGTTTCAATTTAGGGGGCATAGAATAAAACCATGGGGATTAAACCCCTGTCACATATACAAGCACCCATTGTCTCCAAAGTATCAGTATAAGATTAGAGTCCACGAATCACTAGGTCACTGCTTCCCAAGCTTTTCCTGAGCATGACACCATTTATGGCCCCATATCCTCAGCACAACCCCATTTCCTCAGCATGGCCCCTCATTCCCAACCCACAGCCCCCACCCCTGCAACCCCACCCACTGATGTTGCAACCCAGTTTGGGAACCACTGCATTAGGCCTTACTTTAGTCCCTCAGCATATTAGTCTCCTAAGTTTCATTGTTTTCTTCATTATCCTGCTATACGATAGCACAGTCCTCTGAATATTGAAGTTATACTCAAACTGGATTGACCACATGTATATTCTTTTTAATATATTCAGATTCTATACCACTTCATTCATGTTAATTATATTTATATACCTACTATTTAAAGGCATCTGTAACAGGGAGCTCTTGGGGCCAGTTTGCCATTGGTCCGCTCACTTGTTTCTGGGCCAACTGCCCACCTCCTCATCTGCCATGCCTTGCTGTTTCTTAATTGTTTCTGATAAGATGGGAGGCTGCCCATTCTTTCCCTGATGCGGGGGGGGGGGGGGCATTATCTGCAACTCCTTTCCCCCCC
>NW_017729031.1:75144960-75152279 GCF_001723915.1 Gavialis gangeticus
TTATCTGCAACTCCATTCCTCCCCTACACCTCAGTCCAAGCCTTGCAGATGGCATCCAGGTGACCTAACGCTTCCGGCCTACAGCCGGACCAAGCTTAGCCCTTGTTGTCAGGCCCCAGACATGCACTCATTCATACTGCCCTCCTCTCACACTCCACCCCCTCTCACAGGGTCTCCTTCATGCATCAACAACTTGTACTGCCTTGCTCTCTCTTGGAGCAGGCCCCTTTCGCCATAGGCTTTACCTAGCATACACCTTGGGTGGCAGAAAATCATTTTTTGGGCCTCTCCAATGACCCTTACCAGCCAATTACCTGACCAGAGCCAAGCTAGCCATGGTCTTTCTCGGGGCAACTCTATACATACTCACACACACATATACTGGGCTCCCAGCCCTCTGGTTTCCCCTTCACTGGGGCTCCTCATCTCCACCCTGTCACACTGGGGCTATGGGTCTTCCTACCCTGGTGGGGGCTCAGGTGGCCATAGCCATGCCTGGTCCCCTTGTACCCACAATATTGTGGGGGGTAGGGATTAAGACACCCTGATCTGCCTTCTACTGGGGTGGTAACTGGCCTGGTATTTCCTGGAGGCTCCCATGCCACTGGGAGTCCCAATGGACCACCCACTGCTGGTAGGGTGCAGTTTTAGGCCAGGACCAGGACCAGGAGCCTCTAAACCATCCCCTTAAGCTCCTGCCCTTACCTCCAAGATGTTTTGTACAGCCTTTCAGCCAGGCAATGTTTCTGCCCGGCCTGCCAGCAGTGAACTGCTCTGTTTATATATGTGGCCAGAGTTTTAAAATGGCCACCGTAATCAAGCATCTGCTGGCTGTTGGGCTCAGCCCTTAAAGTGGCAGGCACCAAAAATGCCCTGCCACAGTATCCAACATGGGCAAAGAAAGGAAAGACATTATGAGCACTCTAGTTTCTCTAGTTATTCAGCTTGAGAATGTCCTCTATATCTAATGAGTGCATGAAACTCCATAAGATGGGATTACTATATAAAAACTAAGGAAAAAATTATTGGGAAACAAATACAACCCTTTGTCTTCTTTAACTTAAGGTTAGTCATTTGAATTGGAAGAGGTCTAACTGGTTCTCAGGGTGCAAGTATTGAGGACCCATTATAGGTCATATGAGGCCTGTACAGCATGGGTTATAGTCATATTATAACCTGACCTAGGATTACCTATGTAGCAGTGACATAAATTATGTACTAAAAAAAGTGAATAATGATGGGCATGAACATAACACAAAATGAGAGACTGATGTAATCAAATGTATTAAATGTTATGTCACTATAATAGATATATTTTTAAAATACTTAGATAATTTGTAAAAAAGAACAAAACAAAAGAAAACAAAATAAAAACAGCCTTGTCAGAGAAGACCACAAACTAAGGTAAAGATGAAACAGGCCAGTGTTAAATAACATTCCACAATGGGGAAGGAAAGATTATAAGAAACCCTTCTTTTTACTTCCCCAAGGATATAAATCCTAATTAACTGACATCTTCCATAAGGGATCTGGTTCAATACTGTTCCAAAAGTTTCAGTGAAACAAAAAAGTTTAAATAAAACCCAATCAGAAACCATTTATCACTAATATATATAAAGAGCATAAGTTGGAGAAAACTCTGGACTTCTCCAAAACTCAGTGAAAAAGAGGAACCAACTCATCAAAAGTCCCCAGGGCAACACAGAAGCCTATTTTTTTCCCCTGAATCTGAGACTATGTAAGCATTGCCTTTATTGATACAAATAATTCTTTGCTACTGAGTGTCCTAATAAAGATTTCAAGTTGTGACCGGATTAGCCTCACTGGTCAATAGTTTCACTCTTGCCAACAATTAAAAATTTGGAGTAACACAATCCATTCATCAGTTACATTCATATAAATCCAAAATATTTCCATGGATTGTAGGAGTTGCTCTGGATTTACACTGGGGAGTCCAATCTAAAATTACTGGGACAATTTTGATCCTTCATTACAACTCATTTTACATTCATCATCATTACATTCATACAGCCTTTTCCCAACTGTACTACATTACTAACTCATGTCACACCATCCCACTCCATAACCCACAGACAATCTTTTTTTTTGAGAAAATCATCTTAAAAATACTAAAAAAGAAAAATATGACATGCACAACATAAATAACTGCCATGGTATTTAGTTTCAAACATGATGCTGATGGAAATATTCTTATCTTGTGCCTCCCTCCTTCCAGGTTTTTTTTGTAGGTTTTATTTTGGTTTTTTTTAAAGTTTATCCTCTTTTTTTAAACATTAGAACTTAGAATAAACTTACTGCATGTTCAGGCTTACCAGCAGTACAATCACTTAAGCTGTTTCCCCATTTCTCTTCCTGAATCTTGTATTTCAGTCATCATCATGCAGGCTTTGTTGATTCAATATTGTCTTTTCTGCAGTCAGTTTGTAAAGCCTTATTAAAGTTTAATGAAGACATGAAATTGGATAATATTTGCATGTAAAATAAATCTGTAGTCTAAGCAAAATACAGTATCTATAATCATCAGAACAAATCATTCAGTACAAGAGACAATAAAAAGAGAATGCAGTGGGGGAGGAGAAGGTTACATAAAAAAACTATTCCAGGAAATCAGCTACCAAGGGTGCACTGGCTATATTCACTTCACATATAAAACTTTATTTATTGAATCAATTGCCATTAATACAATCAATTGCTTTCTAAGTTTAAAACTATAATTTCCTTAAAAATAAAAACTAACTAAGTCTGTGCCTTCATTTTTAATACTTTTTGAGAATGTAGTCCTAGACTAGATCAACCATGGACACACTGATGAACAAGTAAAATAGGGAGGGTGAAAAATCTGTGCTAAAGATGTTATTCACTTTATCAGATGACTAGAAGGAAAATACTTATGTCTGTGTTCATATACAAGAAACAAAAGGCAATGAAAATGCAGAGGAAAGTGTACAACCTTTGCTTCTGTTTGGTCTATAGCAGATTTAAGCAATTTAAAGATTAATGTATTCAGGGATCAAAGCCTTCCTAATTGAAGTCTGGCAGAACATATTTTTCAATAACAAATTATTTCACTGTTTTCCAAAATTCTCAGAAATGTGCCATTATAACATACTGTATTTGTACTTTATGCTGTATATAGTAGTTAGGTAATTATTTAAAACAAGTGATGATTTGGCATAGTAAGAGCAAGATTAGAAAAACCTAGTTATCTGTCAAAATGAGAAAGGCAGCAGTTGTCATTTCCATTTTAAAAATAAGTCACGCCTTCACTTGTGTGGAAAAGTGCCTGTTCCCAGTGAACTGCCACTAGAATCATACAAAAGTATGATTAGAAGGAACCTCCAGAGGTTATCTAGTCCAACCCCCTGACTGAAGCAGGACTATCCCCATCCAAACCATCATATACAATCTGTCATCTAAATTCTACATAAGACTACTGTCAACCCTGACACAACCCAGACCTAACAACCTAACCTGCCTAAGGTAAAGCAGAGGAACTATGGCAGTCAATGCCCTGCCTGGATGAAATGTTATCAATATATGGTCAAGAAATTCTGGGTAGATGGCAGTGCCCCCTCCACACCTGCCACCTCTCCCCATGCACTACAGAGGAAGAAAAAAAACCCTATAGTCCATACCATGGGTAAAATTCCTCCCTGATCCCGAATATGGCAGTTGGTTTGACCCTGGGGAGAGGGACAAGACCCTCCAGCTTGAACCTCTAAGGAAGACTTAAAAACACCCTGACAAATGGAGCAGAAAAGTGTGGGGGGGGAGGGAGAGAAGAGTGCAGGGGCAAACAGCAAAACCCAGAAGCATGGGGAATGCCCATGGTAGAACATAAATATAGGTGCACTAGATCACCCCAACCAGTAGCTGTCCAACCTCTTTTTGAACACCTCCAGTGATGGAGAGTCCACAACTTCCCTAGGCAGGTTATTTCACTGCCTCACTATTCTCACAGTGAAGAAATTTTTCTGGATATCCAATCTAAGCTTACTTTCTTGCAACTTCAAGTCATAGGTCCATATCCCCCTTTCTGAAATTAGTGTACAGAGGTGCTTTCTCCCTTCTTCATGACAGCTTTTGAAGTATTTGAAGACTGCTATCATATCCCCTCTTAAGCGAATTGTCCACAAGCTGAATTTGCCCACTTCCTTTAGCCTCTCCTCATATGACTTGCTCTCCAAGACATTTATCATCTTTGCTGCCTACTTCTGGACCCTCTCTCACTATTCCACATCCTTTTATGTATGTGAAACCCAGAATTACATGCAGTATTCTAGATGAGGCCTAACCAGTATCAAGTAGAAAGGCACTAGCACCTCCTGTGTCTTGCACCTAATGGTTCTACAGATGCAGCCCAAAACCACATTTGTTTTTTGTGTGGCTGCATCATACTAAAGATTCTGATTGCATCTGTCATCTACCAAGACTCCCAAGTCCTTTTCTGTAGTGCCATCCAGCCAGATCACCCATTTTCTATTTGAGTTTTTGGTTATTCCTTCCGGGGTATAACACCTTGCATTTATTTGCATTGAACTTCATCCTGTTAGCACTAGCTAAGTTTTCAATCTGTCAAGATCCTTCTGAACTATGCTCACATCCCCCAATGCGTCTGCAGTCCTTTCCAGTTTCATGTCATCTGCAAACTTGCTCAAGTGACTTTCTATGTCAGCATTCACATTATTAATAAACACACTGAAGAGCAGTGGACTCAGGACAGGCTTCCCATGGGACTCCACTCAAAAATTCCTGCCATTTTGACATGGACTCATTCATTACGCTTTGCTTATGGCTATTGAACCAGTTATCTATCTACCTTGTACTGGCTTTATCTAGGTCACATTTCTCCAATTTGTTTATGGGGAGGTTTTGTGGGACCTTGTCAAAAGCCTTGGTAAGTCTAGATACACTATACCCACAGCATTCTTTTCATCCATCCAAATAGTTATTTTTTTAAAGAAGGAGATCAAGCTTGTTTGACACCATTTGTCTTAAACCCATGACAGCTGCTTGCAGTCAGCTTTTCCTCTTCCAAATGCTTGCAAATGGCCTCTGTTAGGATATCAAGTAACTTCCCAGATACTGAGGTGAGACTAACATGTCCCAGTATGGTCAGGCCCTAAATATTTTTTTTAGAAACAGTAATGTAAGAATGTAATGGTCAGTTGGTTGATTTGTCTCAATATTAGAGTAGTGACTGAATTCTTTAGGAACTTGAAAAGTCATGTGACTACCCCTGTAATGATGGGACTCAACTCTCCAGTGCTCTTCCTGTCACAACTGAGTCCCTTACCTGTTATTGATGGGACTCCTGTTACTGATGAGAAACTCTAGAAAAAGGTCAAAAGCACAGTATTTCCTCCCAGTGAACATCATGAGAAAGGAAAAAGATGTTATCAGAAAGGAACAGAAAGGACATCTCTAATAGATAAGCAGCAGCCAAGTTATAAGGAAATGCATAAAAAATAGCACGTGCTTATGTTCCCCTCACTTTATTTTTCATGTAGTGAAGGTCAGCAATTTAAATGTTGAAGGTCACTTCTTCAAGACTCAGGAGAAGAGAGAGAGAGAAATTGTTCTGCTATTTTAGCATGGGAGAATTTAACCCTGAAGAGAAATCATGAAGCAAATAATGAACCTTCTTGAGATTGCACAGGGAATTATTTTCACTTTTCAAATTACAGTACTTGAGCTTTTGGTTTCCCTTGTCTAAAGCTATATTATAACTCTGAATGAAAATGTACAATTTTTGATCAAGATGACTACAGAAGCAAAAAATTAAACTTCATACTCCTTTTGTAAAGAAACCTCAAAGGAACTGTGTTAAAATTCATATGTATGTACTGTCTACCAGTAAGTTGTAACAAACAGCACTGAAAGAAGGATAGTTAAAAAATTAATAAACATAGTAAACAGAAACAAGAGGACTGGGACTGGGACCACTTGAATTCTGGCTGTATTTTGATTTAGATGAATGAACCACCATAATCTCACTGGGAAAAAATGTGGGCACACTGATGCTGCAATTTGAACAATACATTGATTTTATATTTAACTTCATACACCTGATTTAAGATACAAAATGAAATGTGCATTTTTACTGTGGGGAGGGAGCTTTTAGGAAAGGTGAAATTTATTCATGTGCTGAGCAGTCTTTTGTCAAATCTCAAATTCCATTTAATATCTTAAAAAAAAGATAGTAATCAGTTCCCATATTTTTACACTTGTTGTCTGTACAGGGATAGATTTAATACCAGTGAAAACTACATGCATCCTTGGATGTTTGTGCAAGTAGCTAAGTAGCGAACCACTCGGCTTTGCACATTCACAAATGGGGACTTCCAAAAGAATGGTCATTAGTACATGTAAAGTAACCTTCTTTCCCTTGCTCATGACAATCCAGGATAGCTACATTCCACTGCAACACAGAATATGTCAATAAAGGGTGGTATCATCATAAGCACCTGTAAAACTAAACTGCTTTCACAAGAGCTAAAACAGGTTAACAAACTTTTTCCTATAAGAGAATAGAACCATCATAGCCAATCATAAGATCCACAATTAAGCGCATCTAAACTTGTATGGTGTGAGAGAAGCAAGTCAGGCATCTCCACAACAAGAAATCTTACAGAAAGCATAAAACAAAGCCAAAACACAGAACAAGAAAACACAGAAAGAAAACAAAAAACTAACAAACAAAATTGAGCACAAAAGCTGATGAAACTATTCCTTAATGGAAAATAAATGGTTTTTATTTATGCTTTTCAATACTGGTGTTAAAGGGTGAGTGTACTCAGACAGAAGCTTCAACCATTGATGAAGCTAGTAATGGAGGGGAAAAGGAAAACTAGATGACAAATGCTAGTATGGGTAAGTAAAGGGACAAAACAAGGCACTTAATCCAAAGGAATGATCTAAAGAGAGTTTTCCCTTCATTTTTTCTACATACAGTGTGTATTTGGATTGTAAATTCTTTACAGCAAGGATTTGGGTTTTTATTTCTCACTAGCAGAGTGAGGATGAACAACAACAAGAACATAATATCGTATATTAGGGAGAAGAGCTTGCATTCTATCTGTTGAATTACCAAGGGAGCATTTCAAGCAAAATATATTAATTGTTATGGATCCTCTTATATTTTGTCATATAAGAATAAGAACTGGTTGTATTCACTCTAAGTAGCTGATTGCACTTTGACCATGAATAACCATTATTTGTTCTCCTTATCTTAAAATTAAAATGTATGCTTGTGTAAAAAAGTGTCTGAAGCTTCTTCAGATCTGAAGCATGGTCCG
>NW_017729031.1:75152291-75152778 GCF_001723915.1 Gavialis gangeticus
CATACTCATTGTCCAGAGGTTCTGCTTATAGTCACAGGGATAAACAGAAGTTGTCAGCACAGATTTTGACCCAAT
This sequence comes from Gavialis gangeticus, assembly GCF_001723915.1. Lineage (NCBI taxonomy): Eukaryota > Metazoa > Chordata > Crocodylia > Gavialidae > Gavialis > Gavialis gangeticus. The sequence continues at coordinate 75,152,367 of NW_017729031.1, forward strand.
ATATTTCAAGTAAAGGAAACATATAATAGACTTTGGTTTCATGTACTTTTAAATAATCTTTTATTCAAAATACCTCTTTAAAGAAAAAGGTAGTGTTTTTTGTGATTTTTTTATTGGATCAATGGTTCAAGCTGTTGGACAAGCTTTTGGGGATCAAGTGCCTTTTTAAAGGTCTTTTATTGTTGGAGATTAATTTCGGATGAAGGAAGGAGGGAATGGACTTTAAACCATACAAGGACTATTCAATCAGTCTGGCAAATGAAGCATTACTTTGGTTTACTGATATTTCAGAAAAAGGTATAAAAATGTTTGGCAGAATATTTTTTGACATAAACAAAATGTAGCATTCAGATTTAAAAAGCAAGGGGTAGGGGAAATCATTTGAAGAACCCCCACCACCAAAAAAAACAAA
>NW_017729031.1:75157778-75160163 GCF_001723915.1 Gavialis gangeticus
TGACAAGGTGACAGTCTGTGTGGATGAAGTGGGAAGGGAGGAAGAACAGTGGATGTAATATACCTTGACTTTATCAAGGCTTTTGATATAGTCTCGCATGACATTCTCATTAGTCAGCTACCAAACTTATTCCTATTTATTTAGCATATGCAGTTTCAGCATATTGTTTCATCTTGAAGAGCTTGAAGGCTACCAGAGAGCATTGCAAATGGACACAGGTCAACAATGTGGGACATGGTTTGCACTTGTCCACAACGGTATTTATTGCCATTGTGAAGGCCCCATTGATATAGGTTTGAGGCATGGTGATCCTGGCACGGTGATCCTGTCCAGTTCAAAAACAGTTGAGAAGTGCCCAGTAATGGTGTAGCTAGTTAAATTCTGGTTGACTGACTGTAGGGTCAGAGATGATGTGGTGAATGATTGGTGCTTGTGCTCATCGTTCTTTGTGTCATTGAGTAAGTAAGGAAAAGTCAAAGGGTTTCGAAAGGGTGGACCATATTGGGTGTCTTGAGGGGGGGCCGAGCTATTGGTGGCTAAAATGTGTCCCAGTGTGCAGGCAGTGTAGGATTATCTCCGAGTCTGCTAGTCAGATTACTTCAGCACTTATGCAGTGGAGATAAGCGGGAGCAATGTTACTGAGTACTGGAACTGGAGTGGGGCTAACAAGATTCACTGTAGCATGCAGCTGGGTGTCCATTGGTTTGCTGAGCCCATACAGGGGCACAGTATTCTGCAACTGAATAACAGTGCAAGAACAGATGAATGTAGCATGGAGATATTGGCACCCCAAGTAGAGCCTGCAAGTTTGGCAAAAAAGTTATTCCTTGGGGGAGGTTTTTAAAGCAGTTTTGTGGAGATGTGATTTATGAGTTAAAGTCTGGTCAAGGGTGACTCCAAGATAAACTGGGCGGGTTTCAAATTAGAGAGGATGACCATTTTAAGTGATAGAGAGTTCATAACTAGCATTGATTTTATGCAGATGAAAAATACTTGAGACAGTCTTTGAGATATTTGGTTTAAGATACCATTTTAGGCAGTACTCTGACATTACTCTCATGTCTCCATCAAGTGTATGTTCCACATTTGAAAAGTCATGAGCATGCATGGCAAAGGCACAGTCATCAGTGTAAACACATTTTTGTGAGCTGGTTGCAGGCAGTTCATTCATGTACAGGTTGAAAAGGAGGGGCATCACTACTGATCCCTGAGAGAGGCCATTGGTTTGGTATCTCCAAGAGCCAGTTCAGGTGGCCAGGCAGACTCTAAAGCATTGACCATGTAGTAACAGTTAAACTAGATGAGTGGCCCAATGTGGCAGAATTCCTGATATTTTTTCCATAAGACTAATATGCCAGATGGTATCATATACTGCTGTTAAACCGAGGAAGACAACACCAGTCTTCAAGTTTTTCTGAAATCCATTTTCAATGGGAGGTAGTTAAGGGTGCATCTTGATCACAAGTGCTCTGGCCAAAGTGGAATTCTGCTTGGTCTGGGCTTACAGCAGAATCAGTTACTGGAGAAATATGTTGCAGAACTAATCTCTCAAGTGTCATGTAGCAGACACTCAGGGGGGAAACTGGTCAATAACTTGCTGCTGATTGTGAGTCTTTTCCAGGCTTAGGTAGACCAGTGATTTTTGCTCAGCACCATGCTGATGGAATTCATCCTTCATAAATAATATTGTTGAAGAAGAGTAGAAGCCATTTATGTGCTTGAGGACTGAGATGTTTCACTCAGAGTGCACGTTGTTATAGCTAATTGCAGTGCCAGATTTTAATTTGCACAGCACTGTGTCAACTTATTCCTATAAAAGAATAAAACTGCCACAGCTGCTGCCACTGTCTACAGCTGAGCCTGGCTGAGTCCCCATATCTGCTCTGCTGATGGCAGTGGCTATGGTGGGAGGGAGAGATGGGGAAATGGAAACAGAGGAACATGCAGCCGAGCATGAAGGATCAAAAGGAAACCCCTGGCCGCTGCTCCTGCAGTGTGGTTTGCCCACCCTAGTGCTGGGAGTTGGGGGAGAGGCTGGGAGCCCAGGTACAACCATTTGCTTCTAAAGTTTGTGCTTTGTAGTTACCTTATTATGGAAAGATGGAAAATGAAGCAATAGAAGGAGAAAATAGAGATTAATCTTGCTGAAGTGAGATTAAATTGCAAGACAAAAAACATAGAGCTATTAAATAGATGCATTTTGTAACTGGCTTCTAGATGGCTACCCTAATAAAACAAGTAAAAGTGAAAAGTTCCTGCCATTTTTCTGTGTGGGGTTAAACTGTTTTTGAGAGTAGACTGTCTCATGAACTCAGCCTGAATAGTCAGATGGCAAACATACTTCTTCGCTTATAAGGCATTTGAGAATTATGACCAGAAACATGA
>NW_017729031.1:75160240-75162972 GCF_001723915.1 Gavialis gangeticus
AAGTGGCCTTTGCTGAAGTAAAGGAGCTTGCATTGTTATGCTGGATTCCATCCAGGGCTTCCTACATGTGAATATCTTGATTTCCTCTAAATAAGGTGGAGTTTTAGGTACTGATAATTGCTATCTGATAGGAGGATGTTAAACAGTTCCAGTTTATTTCAGATTATTTTCTATTTTTGTTTTTCCAATTTTTTAACTATAAAATCCAGAGCTCTGACAATTTTGATGATGCAGATACAGGAACAGTGAATCCTGCATTTGTACAAAGGTTGGACTAGATAATCCTTGAGAATCCTTTCAGCATAATGATGCTATATCATTCAAAGTCTACCTATTCATTGATTTTGGTACCTGATCTCTTGAGGTGAAGTGCAATGAAATAATGTCATGTCCTGATGCTAGATGAAGTGTACATGAAACAACCCTTGTCATAGCTTTGACTCAGCAGCCATTTTGTTTGCATTGCGTGCTCCAAAATAGCTTTTGTTGCTATTATTCAAAAGCCTTTTGAAATATTGCCATCTTCAGCTAGTACTGTTATTCTGAGAAACATTTAAAATCTTTTTCTTTTAAAGTGTGCACTTTACATAATAACTGTGTTTAAATATGTTACAGCATGTACAAAGGACAAAATCATCTATAATGAATGGGGGTGGGTATATTATTGGACTTTAGAAAGCGCATGATTCAACACAAAAGATCCATTCAGTTCAGAAAATTCAAGGTTCTTAGCATATTTTGTAAATGGAAGAATTCACAAGTAGACCATAAACAATTTATCAGAGACAAACAGCAGCAAGAATGATAAAAAACCCACTTATAATATCTCCCAGTAACCTGATCTTTCCAGATTTCATAGCCAAAAATAAATAAAACCCATTAAAGATACTACTGAGTTGTGCATGCATATGTGTAAGAAATTTTGTCTTTTTATTTTTATGTTTACATTATGGTTTCTGTAAAAGATTTGGTTCTTTAAAACTATACCCTTAAACAAAACAAAAACAAAAAGGAAGGAACACCAAATAATGTGTGCTTTTCTAAACACGTATTGCAGCACTGCAAACTGTCATGTACCTAGAAGAAAAGATATACACAAACACTTCTTACCCAAATGACTTTCAAGAGGAGAGGGAAAAAAGAAAGATTGTACCTGCCTGGCCTGATCATAAAAAAATGCTTATTTGATGATCAGGTAGAATTTTGCAAGACTGATACACTTTGCAAGGCTACAAGATGTCGCGCGAGAGAGAGATTCTTTGATTAGATACGGTTCTATGAAATACCTATTGTTTATTGTTCCTAAGAAAAAACTTCAGGATATTGTTTACCAACTGAGATTCATGAATGACTGATGGGAGCATAACCATGTAGAAGTGAGGTGGCTCAGCTGGTCACTCAAAACAGCATATTTCAAAAGTTTGAAATTAGAAATGAACAAATTGACCCACATAAAATAAGGACATTTGTCTCCTATAAATCTTTAGCCCCAAAAGTTAGTCTAGAAATAGAAATTAGCTCAGACCATACAACTCATTTATGCGAAAATCAATTGCAAATTAAGAAATTGTATTATCATAACAAATTGCCTATTACAACATAAAGCCAAAAAACCTTTCATCTCTGTCACCAGACAATCTGTCCTTTAAATGAATATTTCTAACTATTGACCTATTTCTTAGATCAAGCTAAATTGCTACAGCCCTTGCTTTGCTACACATTACTACTTCCTTCTCTCCTTCTCAGGCAGCAATGCCAATCATGGGTGGCAAGAGGCTGCTTGCCAAATTTTCCCACCAGGAAAAACAGAGTGAGAACAAGCTGGAAGTCAATCATCACTCCCAGGTAGAGTAAAAAAAAGTCTGAGTAAGATGCTTCATAAGAAGATAAGAAGTAATTTACTTCCTACATGAAGTAACCTGAGAGAATCATTTACTACTCCTGGGTGATAGAACAAAATGAACTTAAGGTGGATTATAAACCTGCATTCCAGCTAAGATGGATGGACAGAAAGGTATAACAGGATCTCATACATATATATTTCTCTCTCTCAGTCTGTAAAATACCATGGAGCGTATTCCAGAAACTTTCAAACATACTGTAACAGGGGTCTCTCTCAGGGCTGGTTTCATGCCGGCCCACCTGCCTGTTTCTATGGGCAACTGCCTGCCTCCTCACCTGCCATGCCTTCATGATATGGAATTATGATCTTAATTAGGTGGAAGGCTGCCCTTTTCTTGCCCCGATACCAGGGGGTGCTATCTGTGGCTCTGTTCCTCTCCTAGACCACAGCCCAAGCCTCACAGATGGCATCCATCAGTGGTTTACACTGGGTCTTCCATAAAACACATACACACAAACAGACAAACGCACACATTCTGGGCTCCAAGCCCTCAGCCCCACTCACTGGGACTCCACATAGGGGTCTTCCACCCCTTGGGGCTCAGGCAACCACAGCCCTAGGGTCTTACACCCCCACACCACCCCATCACTGGGGCTTCACACACTGCCCCTTCCACTGGGGCTCAGAGATCTGCCACCCCGTCCAGCTCAGGTGGCCATAGCTGTGCCTGGCTCCCTCTCAGGGTCCCTGCAGCCACAAGACTCACAAAGAGCCTGGGCACTGCTCCAGGTACCTTTCCCAACCTGGGCCCTGCCTCAGGATGACCATAAGCCTGGGCTCCCCCTGAACCGGTTGAACCCACCAGGGATGTGGGAGCTGGGGTTATTAA
>NW_017729031.1:75163003-75166053 GCF_001723915.1 Gavialis gangeticus
GCTCCTGCACCGCTGGGAGGCCAAGCAGCCCACCTGGAGGACAGGACCATGCAGCTTTAGATCATGTCTAGGACCAGGAGCCTCCAAAGCATCCCCTGCAGCTCCTGCCCTTACCTCCAGGATGTTGCATACAGCCTTGCAGCCAGGCAATGTTTCTACCTGGCCTGCCAGCAGGGAACCGCTCTGTTTGTATAGATGGCCAGAGATTTAAAATGGCCACCACACTCAAGCACCTTCTGGCTGCTTGGCTCAGCTCTTAAAGTGTGGTCTGAGCCAAGGGCACCAACAGTGCCCCGCCACACATACCAAAAACCAGATTTATCACAATAACCATTTTGTCGTGTGGAAATTATGAAGTGAAAAACTGGTTGAAACATTTGACACGGGTGCAACTATGCTAATCACTCCATATTTAATGAAATATGAGATTGCTTTATTCAGTATTGAGTTCCAACTGTTTGTGCATTAGCAGCAGCAGCTTCACAATGTCCAGTTCAGGTTCTCTACCTGGGAATATTAATGAGGCTATCACCAACACCACAACCATGATGCAAGGAAAAGTTAGGCTGAGTTAGAGGGAAAACCTATCCAACCAGTTTGGACAATTAGCCTGTAAAGGAATATTTCATGTGACTTCAATATACTGGTAGGGCAGCATGGTTTCTATACATCATTGCTAGGCCCTGTTTTACCCAAAGACTTGGTGTGTAATGTTGAGTTCATTGAGATCATTGGGAATAAATATACCAGTGTCAACAGCATTTGATCATGCCCATGTACCATGACAGAGTTATATAGGTTTCTCCTTAAATGAGGAATATGATGTTGACCCTTAATCAAGGGAAATACTGCCATACAAGTGAAAATTCGTTCCATTTTGTATGCAAAAAAACTGCATTCGTACAAGCCTCAGGGTCAAACTCTACACTGAACCATAAGCACTGAGTTAAATGGTTTATAGGTCAACATGGAATCTAGTCCAAGCTGGTATGGGTTAAGCTGCATATACCAAACATCATCCCATAATCTTTCTGCAGATCAGGAAAGGTTTTTCATGGCAGTCAAGGTTCACATTTATTATTCTGCTTTTCAAAAGAGAAAGAAAAACAAAAACATCTCTAAAAAATAATGAATGAAATTTATTAGTTAACTTTAATAGTTAAGAGAGAGGTTATTGTTAAAAAAGAAAAGAAAATACTTTGAAAAATAGTACATTTTGTCCATTTGTAACTGAAATAAATTGATATTGGCTTTTTTACATGGAACCTTAATGTGGCTCTGTCCAGTTGGTAATTGGAACTTTCTGTACCAATGCAGTTACAGGTGAACTTGGTCTCAGTTAATACTCAGGTAATTTTCTCCAGAATCATTCTGCCAACTAGACACCAGGATTTTTTTTTTAACTTGGTGGTTACAGCAACAGTAAATAATGTCACTTTCTTTTCAATGAAACCTTCCATACAAAGAAAGTGTCCATGATTTACAACTATAACTTATGACAAACATATTTGGAGAGTTAAGATGCCTCTGAGTTGAGACAAAATGTACTGTTTGTTTCATTGGGAATAAAAACACTGAATGATTGAACTGGGATTCAATCATTGTTAGATTGTTCTGTGCATTTTCTTTTACAGCATCTGATGAAGTGAGCTTAGGCTCACAAAAGCTTAGACAACTCTGATTTAGTTTATAAGTTGCATCTGTACTCTTTCTTTTAAACCAATTTAAGTCATACTGGAAACATTATAAACACAAATGTAAATGTTTAAATGTGCAGCTAATATATTTGATTTTTAAAATATTGCTTTTCCCTGTGCAAAACTATGTATTAATATAACTGAATTAATCAACAACTAAAGCATGGGGAAAAAAATATTTGTTCCAATATAGTAAGGGGAAATGTATGCAATTGACTGAAATGTATGCAATTACATTTCTGCAGTTCAGATGCAGGCAAAGTTATTTCAGAGCTCCCAACTGATTTAGCATTGTGAGACCCAGAAATAATTAATGGAACTTTGCTACCAAAAAGATGCCTTTGAAAATTTTCTCCATTGTATTGCAGACAGCTACCTTTGAACTTATCCCCATCTATTCCCAAGATTTTGAAGTTACTGTGAGTTTCAGTTATATGATTAGTTTTACTTAATTACACTAAGGGATCTTGTCTGATGTGCTTTTGTATACAGTTAGAATAATTTTGTTATCTCTTCTCACACTGTATGAGGGTAAGATTCTGAACAAGGGCCAGCATGACTTTGTTGCTGGTAGGTCTTGTCTTACCAATCTCATCTCCTTCTGTGAACAGGTCTCTCACCACCTGGACATGGGAGAGAAGAACAACATTATATACCTAGATTTCCAAAAGGTTTTTGATCTAGTATCCCACAATATCCTTGTGGAAAAATTGGAAGACTGTGGGCTTAACTGCTCAACATTTCAGTGAGTGGAAAATGGACTGCATGGTAGGACCCAGAGAGTTCTCATGAACAGAACTGTGTCATCCTGGCAAGAAGTGCCCAGTGGTGTCCCTCAGTGTTCCGTGCTTGGACTGGTGCTTTTCAATATCTTTATCAATGATTTGGGTGTGGGGTCGAAGAGCTCATTAGTCAAGTCTGCAGATGACACCAAGTTGTGGGGGAGCATGGTTATGCCAGAAGATAGATTGCAGATACAGGCAGACCTGGACAGGCTGGAGAGTTGGGCAGACTGGAACCAGATGAAGTTCAAAACTCAGAAGTGTAAGGTGCACCATCTGGGGTCAAATAATCGTCAACATACCTACAGGCTCAGTGGCGACAATTTGACTTGCACCACAGCCGAAATGGACCTAGGTGTAGTGATCAACTATTGCATGAACATGAGCTGGCAATGTGATGCTGTGGCCAAGAGGGCAAATAACACACTAGCAGGCATTAATCATTGCATCTCATGCAAAACTAAGGAAGCGATACTCCCACTATACTCCACAAACAGAGTATTCCATTTGGCAGTACTATACTCCGGACTGTTGAGACCGCAGCTGGAGTACTGCATCCAGTTCTGGGCAC
>NW_017729031.1:75166643-75167361 GCF_001723915.1 Gavialis gangeticus
AAAGTGTCTGAAGCTTCTTCAGATCTGAAGCATGGTCCGAAACCTCACACAGCCCTATTATTTATGTGCCCATATCATTCAGATTATATTGCTTCAAAATGCAACTACTGCACAAGCAAGTGTATTCCAAATGCATCTTTTACAGGATCATAGGCTCCCTCTCCCCCTCAACCATTGTTACCTGCCCAGGAATTAGCATCTGTCTTTAGTTGGATATTATCTGTGGTCACATGTTACTATACTTTGGTGTCCGTTAAAAGCAACCAAAGGAAGAATCAAATCAATACATTTCTTTTAATTGTACTTTTTTCAGACTTCTAAAATGGACCACTTACCATCTCAGATCCCATTAATCTGAGTTTTCAGTGTGAGAGTCTTCTAGATAGTACAAATGGCAAAGGATGTGGAATGGAAACTTTTCTGGTTTCTGCCTTCTAATTGCTTGATAGATGGACTACAAACAAATCACTCATCCAGTTGGCTGACACCTTTACAAATTACTGGCATCACTAGTGCTCTGCTACTAATATTAGTTTAAAAGGAAGGGTACAGATGCATCTTATAAACTAAATTGGAGTTGTAAAAGGTTTTGTGAGCCTGAGCTCACTTCATCAGATGCTGTAAAAAGGATATGTGCAGAGCAATCTAACAATGATTGCATTCAACCCATAGGACCAGCCTATCAAAGTTGTTCTGGATCCTTGCCCTGTCCTCAGAT
>NW_017729031.1:75172361-75174846 GCF_001723915.1 Gavialis gangeticus
GCAGAGCAATCTAACAATGATTGCATTCAACCCATAGGACCAGCCTATCAAAGTTGTTCTGGATCCTTGCCCTGTCCTCAGATGTGCCCACATGTCCCCACAGCAGTGTGTCATCTGCAAACTTAATCATTCCACTTTCCACCCCCTCATCCATATCATTGATACAGATGTTAAAGAAAATGGGCCCAAGCACTGACCCCTGGGGGACATCATGGGAAATGGCCCTCCAGGATGAGGCCATCCCATCAATTAAAACTTGCTGGGATTGGCTGCTGAGCCAGTTGCCAACCCACCTCCCTGGAGTATGGTCTAGGCCAGTACCCTCCAACTTGGTTGAGAGAATTTCATGGGAAACAATATCAAAGGCCTTGCTGAAGTCTAGGTAGATGATGTCCACACCTCCTGTCCCACATCCAGTTCGTTAGTTCCCTGGTCATAAAAGGACACCAAGTTTGTTAGGCATGATCTCTCCTCGACAAAGCCACGCTGGTTGTTTCTCAGTATTCCACCAGTTGTGAGCTTGTGGTTGATGGCCCCCTTGGCAATTTTTTCAAAGAGTTTTCTGAGGACCAAAGTCAGACTGACCAGCCTATAGTTAGCAGGGTCATCCCTCTTCCCTTTCTTAAAGATGAGTACCACATTAGCCTTCTTCCAGTCATTACAGACCAGTTCTGACTTTCACATTTTGAACAGCCTCGCCAGAGGCACCGCTATGAGTTCAGCCAGTTCTTTCAGCACTCTTGGATCTGACCATCTGGCCCAGCCAACCTGAAAACATCAATGTTCTAAAAGTATCTTCACCTGTTTGGAACTGATTTTATGTGGACTGCTGTCATCACCAGATACTCTGGGCCCCTGGACAGGTTACAAGTTTTCACCTGGTTTCAGGAATACTGATGCAAAGTAAGTATTAAGGAGCTCTGCCTTTTTGTGGGGATCAACTGTGGGCTTCCTCTCTGTATTCAGTTGGGTGCCACAGTGGAGCTTGATTGGGTAAGGTAGATCGTCAGCCAATCCCACCAGCATTTCATGAGCTATGTTCAGGACTTTTACCCAGTACCACTTCCAGGGATATGTAGTCATCTGGCCTTGCATACAAATCATTTGGATGGGGGCACGACTAGTCAGCGAGAGGTCTGCCTGAACCAAAGTCTGGACACAACCTGTATCCATGATAACCTTCATTTTCTTTTCCTATACTTCAGCCAGGATCATAGGCTTTTTCCAGCTGCTCTCATAATTGCCTTTCCCCAGGCTACATTCCACCATTTCAATGGCTCCATTCTTAGGCCATTTTGTCTCCCCTTTGTCTCAAATCTTAACTCCCCAGTATGAGGGGCAGGTCATGGATTACCTGGACATTTCCTCCCTATGTGCCCTAGGGTATTCTACTGCAGTGAAAAACAATTGCAAGGTTAGGTGGTTAACGGAACTCTTTTGCTTCTTTTTCCCTTCTTTGCTCAGAATTCCAGGAAACTGGTATTACACACCCTTTTGGGACTCTTTCCTGAACACCTTTCCCTTGAGCACTGTCAAAGTCCTCAGCTAGCTGTAGAGCTTCAGCCAAAGTGTTTGAGTGGTGACACCACACCCAATTCCGAATATTTTCCTCCAGATTAGCAAGGAACTGCTCCAGCAGGATTTGGTCACATATTCCAATCTTGGATGTTTCCAGAGGCTTTAGCTATTTATCCAATGGGCCCACCATGTTGTAACAAAACCCTAGGGGGTTTTCCTTTCTTTCTTGTCTTTCTTTCTCTTCCTTATCCAGAAAGACTGTTGGTACCTTTCTGAGTTAAATGTCCAGGTGATACAATTTGTTTTCACCTTATCATAGTCTTGGACATCACTGCAATACATGGCCTGATATGTAGCCTGGGTGTGGCCAATGAGGATTACCCCCAGATGTCCTGCCCAGAGGCTTCTATCCAGCCCTAGGATACAGCTGCCTTGTTCTAAACTTTCCAGGAAAGCTGTGGGATCATCCTGTTGTACCATCTTAGGGATCTTCAGCTCTAACTGGTTCTATTGAGCTGAAACTTGTTGCTACAGTCACTTTTCTTCTAGTTCTGTTTGATGATTTGCTTGCTGATGTTGTTGAAGTTGCTGACTCACTAGGTGTAGTGTTTGCTGCAAGGCACTGGGTCTTGCCATCAAAGGTGCTTGGAGATTCATACTAGCTAGCTTACTAGGCCACTGTCAAAACTTCACAGCTAATGCACTACTTTGTCACCATGGTGCCAGATAGGGCCGCAGCCCTCAGTGACTCAACATTTGGCAAGGCTGTGCCACGAGAGATGGGACTCCTCTGATCCAAGCACTCGGCTAAGGTTGCCTGTTTCTCATCTGACAAGTCTTGATGTTGAAATTCCTTTTCTTTTTGTGAGTCAGGTGATGGTTTGTCTGCTGAGCATTTGATCTAGGGCCTGTCCAGTCAGTTTTCTTCATGGGGCTCCTACCTCCCCTTTAACTCCTCCATATACCA
>NW_017729031.1:75179846-75182982 GCF_001723915.1 Gavialis gangeticus
AATGAATTGCTGGATTCTGAGCTTCACTGACTACATCTGCACCTTGTGGGCACCTGCAGAGTCCTGTGACCTGGGGTGGGTTATCATCTCTGGTTGCTCAAATCCTGGACAGGACATTGGAGGGACTGAACCTGGGACATTATACAAGACTTGAATTTGGTCCTTACCTTCCTGCCATAAAATACAACCACTGGAAAGCAAGATTTCCATTAGTACGGCAGAACCATGGAAACACCTGCTAGCTGAAGAAGTGGATTCCTCCTAGGAAGACCTGGTTTCCAGAGGCAGTAGTTCCTACAATGGCCCAGCATGGGTTGCTGACTTCCCAGCATGTAAATCACATGTCCAAATCCTCCATATACCAACCAGTTGAAAGTCAGTAGATTGACTCTGAAGTCTGAACTCAATGCCAGCAAGTATTCACTTTCTGGTCCTTAGGCTTGGGGGTGAACTCAGAGCCAGGTCCACCAGCCTGTGCTGCTCCATCCACAACAAATCCATCTATTGACCTCAGTCCAAAGAAAAAAGGAAAGAGGGAACACAAACTTCCACCAATTAAATCAGATGAGTGTCCCAGCCACAGAGCCTGTCCATGCCACATACCAATGTTGAAAAGTAAATCTAAGTTTCAATTGAGCTCTGCCTCTCAGGTTCCAGGTCACCCAGCCTCATCATGCAGACACAATAAACAAAATAAAGATTTAGCTCAATCAAAGGGCCCAAATGGTTTCCCGTCAGTTGTACAAGAACCTAAACTCAGTCCATGGCCCTCTTGCTGAGTCAGCGAGCCCACCAATCAAGGACAAGTCCTTGGCTGTGCTTGTGTTTAATCAGTTTGAGACCCTGAATGCTAATCAAGCAGCCCTCCACAACTGTGTTTCTATATCAGCAATGGGCCAACAGTCCACTCCCGACTGGGACTGGGGAAGCAAGAAAGAAAATTCTTCAAATGGAAAAAAGAAAAAGAAAAGAAACCTTGCTTTCTGCACCACTGATCCTTCCACGACCACCTTCTTTTCTAGCTTTGAGTTCCCACTGTATTCCTGGAAGTCTTGGGATGCTACAGTCTTCATCACATGTTGTGCTGGTCCATCAGAGCTCCTCTGAGGTCCTGGGCTTAAATACAGCTTTCTCTCTGTTTCCTAGGGTGTTGGCCATAGGATTGGGCTGCACTGCCTGGCCCCATGTCTTCCACAAGCCATCCACTTTTCTTTCTTTTGGGTTCACTGCGGCACTGGAAGTGCCATTTCACCCATGACAGGACCCAACCTGAAGGGAATAGAAGCTGATAAAGCAGGGCTCTGGCTACTTCTGCAGGCTCTCCATTGTTCCTGGATCCACAGCTAAAGGTTGCCAGGCTTTCATGAGGTACCTTTCCCCTTCTTCCATATTGCCACAGTCCTTAAAGACAATACTACAGATTCCTTTATATTATGTTTCAGTCCTTAATTAAAGATGTTTTCATGTTATGAGCACTGCAAAACACTTTAATCATTATTATTTGTAGTGTTATGCGTACCTAGGCACTACATACAACAGACTTCCATTGCGGTAGATGTCATACAGATCCAGACTGCAAACCTGCCTCTGCTTAAAGTATGTAGTTACTGTTAAGGAAAGGTATTTATGAATTTTTTCCACTTATCAATCATTCCTATTGCAAAACTAAGCCTGGGATACTCTAACTCTTTTCTTAGTTACACTAATTTAAATCAGAAGTGACTATGTTAATCTCAGTGTAGTTACTGATGTAAAAATTTCTATTAGAAGAAACAGGCTTGTGTGTCTATGTGGCACAACAGAGCTCTAGACATGGGCAACTGGTGCCTCCTGAATCTGGGTGGGAGACCTGATCACAGAGGTGGGGAGCAGCAGCTGATCACAGAGCAGGGGGGAGGGACCCCCAACAGCCAATCCCAGAGTGGGAGAGGTTCTCCACCTGCTGATCACAGAGTGGGGGGGACGGGTTCCCTGGCAGCCAATTGCCTATGCATTGTCTATGTCTCTAGACAATTCTAAACCCAGCATTCAGCCGATATAAAGTTGTTAATTACTGGGGAGGAATAGTGAATCTGCTTGAACATTAGGAGAATCCAGAGAGAGAAGGGTGGAAAACCCCCATTTTCCTTTGTTGAGGACAGAAACATTACATCTGTCGTTAAAAGATAATTATGTCTCTCACCCTATGCCTTCATCTCTTGACCACCTAAACCCAGATTACTTGACAATTGGAAGCTTTAAAAAAAATCCATCACCACTGCATGTTCTTCAGGCCATTTGGTTAATGCTTCCGGGTAAATATGATGCCAAAGTCAAAAGTCTGTAATTTTTTCATAATAGAACCATCGTTGCCCTGTGGAGTCAGGCCTACTCTCAGGATCTCAATATTACATTGTTAGACAGGAGGGTGTGACACAATTGCACATATACAAACACACAAATCAATTAGGTGCATACACACTACCAGCTCAGGCACATACACATCCAAAAAAGCCTAGGCACATGCATACCTATCACCAATTCAAGCACATACACTATACACCCCAAAGGTTAGATGCAGATCACTAATTCATATATCAAGTACACAATGACATATATACAAACACACACACTAACCAGTTCACACAAATACCACTCACCTACACAAACACACAGGTAAGTTACTAACTTGGATGGTACAGTGTGTATGTATGTGCTTGGGGTACATGGGGAAGGTTCAGGTGAGAGAGAGAGAAAGTTGCCAGAATTGGGATTAGAACCGGTGGACTACAGAGAAGCTAGCTGAGGAACTGAGGCTTGGGTTTGCTTAAAGTAGACTGGTGCTAGAATCTGAGGCAGACAGCTGAGATAGCAGGGGTAGCAGTGGATGTAGTCTTGCTGGACTTTAGGAAGGCCTTCAACACTGTCTCTCACCCCATTCTCATTAAAAAACTAGGGCACTGTGGCATCGACACCTACACAGTCAAATGGGTTGCTAACTGGCTGGAGGGCCACACCCAGAGAGTAGTAGTGGATGGGTCATTTTTGACCTGGAGGGAGGTGGGCAGTGGTGTCCCCCAGGACTTGGTCCTCAGGTCCGCACTGTTCAACATCTTCATCAGCGACTTGGACGAGGGGGTAAAAAGCACCCTGTTCA
>NW_017729031.1:75183204-75184927 GCF_001723915.1 Gavialis gangeticus
CATACCTACAGGCTGGGGAACTCTCTTCTCATCAGTGCAGAGGCAGAAAGGGATCTTGGAATCATTCTTGATGCTAATATGAACATGGGCTGACAGTGTGGAGATGCGGTCAGGAAGGCCAATCTTGTCATGCATCCACAGATGCATCTCGAGCAGGCCCAAGGAGGTGATTCTCCCCCTCTGTGCGACACAGGTCAGGCTGCAGCTGGAGTACTGCATCCAGTTCTAGGCGCCGCACTTCAGGAGAGATGTGGACAACATGGAGAGGGTCCAGAGGAAGGCCACTCACATGATCAGGGTCAGCAGGGCAGGCCCTACGAGGAGAGGCTACAGGACCTGAATCTGTTCAGCCTCCACAAGAAAAGGCTGAGGGGGGGATCTAGTGGCCATTTACAAACTAGTCAGAGGGAACCAGCAGGCATTGGGGGATTCCTTGTTCCCCCGAGCACTACCAGGAGTGACTAGAAATAATGGTCACAAGCTGGCAGAGGGTAGATTCCAACTGGACATCAGGAGGTGCTACCTCACTGTCAGGGCAGCTAGGATCTGGAACCAACTTCCAAGCAAAGTGGTGCTGGCTCCTTCCCTGGGGGCCTTTAAGTGGAGGCTAGATGAACATCTTGCTGGGGTCGTTTGACCCCAGTATTTTTTCCTGCCATGGCAGGGGGTTGGAGTTGATGATCTGCTCAGGTCCCTTCTGACCCTACCAACTATGAAACTATGATATTAGAGTGTGGGGGGCAGATAAGTGGTGGCAAGGAAGAGATAGCCAGGAAAGAAACTGAGGCAGAAACCTGGTTGCTCAGGGGAAAAGACAGTGTGGATAAGACAGTGGTAAAGAAACAGGGGGGTTGGAGGCAGAGAGGAGCTCAGGACAGGTGTTGGAGGTGGCAGTGAGCCAGAAGCAGGAGAAGGAGAAATGAGACAGAAGTTAGAGGGGTGAGGAGCAGAGATTGGAGCAGGGCCAAACCATAGTAAAGTAAAACCCAACTTAGGGGTTCAAATAAAACAGTCAACACACTACACAGTCCCATGAAGTTATTGGTTCTCTCTCTCTCTCTCTCATACACACACACACACACACACACACAAGCACTCACAATGGCAGCAAGTGAAAGAGACTCAGTGGAAGGGATGGAGTCCAGGTAGGGAAGAGAAGCAGAGTCCAAGTCCTTGGTTGAAGAAGGGGTGAGGGGTGATAGCTATCTAACCAGGCTGGAAAGGGGTCCTTGTCCAATGGGTGTTGTCCAGCGGGGGGGGGTTGTCGGCAGGAACTCTGGGTGAATAGGTAGAGGGTGGGGACCAGCTGGTGCTGGTCGAGATGGAGAGGATATCCCAAGGAGTCAGTCTTCACTACCCCTTTTATGGGGCATACTACCTCTAATCTGCTATGGGGAGGGCCTGTCCAGGCAAGGTCAGTCCTGTTCCAGAGGGCTCCAGGTGTTCTTACTGAGCATGTGCCTTGGCACAATGGTGGGTTGCCTCATCTTTTGTTTCTTGAATGCTGAAAGTAGTTCCAAGGGCTGGATCATTGGTCCAGGTATTGGTGTTGATGGTTCGGTCATTCAGAGGGATCTATTTTTAGACCTACTGCCATTGTCTCTCAAGCACCTGCATTCATCCCCATTCATTCAGGAACCAAGATATATAGGACGGATAGGTATGAGTCATAGGTCAGAGGACACAAGATGGAGGCTTGACATTGCAAGATGGAAACTTGACA
>NW_017729031.1:75185164-75187904 GCF_001723915.1 Gavialis gangeticus
CACAAAACAAATATGACTTGCTACCAAAATAAAATGCTGAAGCTTATCCTATGTCTTAGTTCATTTGTACTTATCTATAGGGAACAGAAAGGGAAAGAAAAAGCCAGAAATGGTTGGGAAAGGGGAGGGAATGCATTTTAAAAGAAAAGAAAAGAAAAACTGGGGGTTTTGCTACACCATGAACAAAGTAAAATGTGATACATAAAAAGGATCAAGTGTTATATAGGTGCCTGCAAACATAGATGGCCAAAACATGTACTATCAACTACAAAGATCAAAAGTAGGAATTTCATTTCCAGAAAAAGTCTGATTCATCCATGTCTAAGCTAAACCTAAAAATAACAAGGTTTTCTGTACAAGGAAAATTAAATATTTGAAATAATTAACAGACTTTATTTAGAATGTTTAAAAATGAAATTCTACTCCAGCAGCCCAAGTTCCAGTGCTCCTGGATCTGCCAGATGTGTCCATGTTTTTGAGTTCCTCAAGAAATGGGAGAGTTAAAGCTCTAGAAACCATGTAGCCTAGTCTCCCATTCTTCTAATTCTATAGCAGGAAGGTTGGAAGCCTTAAGAAGCTCAACTCAAAAGAAAGTTCTCAGACCTTCCAGAATTCATGATTGGTAGCCAAGAACTTAAAATACACAAGTACCAGCTACTGCTATATCACTAGGGACCTACAAAATTCATGGTGAAGTGGGGTATGCTGTGGCTGCTTTAATCTTACAGGTTCCCCTGTGCCCCTCTTCCCCCCTGCCCTCCACTGATTTTCTGAGGGGCCCTGTATGGCCCTGCTATTCACTGCTGACTGGCAGGGAGGCAAAAAGAGCACCATGTTTAAAATAGCAGTTTTAGCTTTCCTGATGATCAGGAGGGAGGGGTGGTGTTCTCCACTAATCAGCAGCAAGGGTTGGGGGTGGGAGGTAAGGGGCAAGGTGCACACAGGGGAACATGCAAAATTAAAGGAGCCACCATGCACTCTATTTCTGCTGTGAATTCAGTCAGTCCCTACATATCACCTTGGGCTACCAGACTCCTGGCTTTTCAGCAGGGTGCCTGACAACCTGAGGAGTCTCTAACCCTAAGGAATTCTGTTCTGCAGACTGCCAAGGCTAACAAGCATGACTTTTCTCATGGAAACTTCCCCCTCAACAGTGGGTTTTGGGGTTTTTTTTATGTTCTAGTCTGCCATTGAATTCTTTCCACAGAATGTTTAGCTTTTGAAAAAAAAATGTCAGTTTCCATAAGGAAAACATTCCAATTAGAAAATTCCTGACCAACTAATAGCAGCATGTTCATTAAAAAGCCTATCAAACAACACGCTACACTGAACACACAATTATCACCTGGGAGCCAAGGTAAGGGTAAGGAAGAATCACAGATGACAGATATTAGTTATGTCACTTAGTGCCCAGTTGGAAGGAACTTGCAAACCATGGCAATAAAGATGGTATAAAAAACAGGAAACAAAACAAATGTGATATAACTGGCAACATAATGGGGATCAGATACGAATGTCTTTGATGGGTAATTAACTAACGCACTAAAATATGAATACAGAATGGTGAAGAATATTTGTTGTCAGTGTTACCCAAAATGCTGCTGAAAGAATAGTGTCAAATTCAAATCATGATTAGCATGTTAGCTACATACAATGGCACATCCTCTATTGCAACAGAACCTTAAAGAAGAAAAAGAAAAGGAAATAAATTTTGAAGTACATCAATTACGGACATTTTGGTAACTCCAGGGCTTTAGTGAAGCAGTGAAGACATTAATCCCAAATACTGTACCACTCCTGGTTAAACCAAGCAATTTTATTTGCATAAGACATTACGTTGTCTTTAGTGCAACAAGCAACAAGGCTATTATTATAACTAACTAAGATCAATATATTCTGCTGTAATAATCATGGCATTAAGGAGGAGCACTGGGACAAATTTGTGCTTGATCTGGAATAAAGCTCTGCTTGTGTACAAGGGAGACTGACTGGCGGTGGGCAGTAGGCGTGTGCAAAAAGGACCATATTTAATTTGGATTCGGCCCAAATCAGGGACAGTGATTCAATTTGTTGATTTGGATCACTTTCCCAATTCAATTGGGCTAAATTTGAATCTGAAGATTTGATATTGATTTGGAGAAACAGTGATTCAGCCATAAACACAACTTTAAATGTTTTTTCTACATACCTCAAGGTACCAGGTGCAGCTTGTGAATGCTGCGATGGAGGAGCGGATGGAGTGTCCCACAGGAGTGCCCCACACCCCCACCCCGCGCATGCTCGGCGGCAAACTCAGAAATGGACCAGAACTATTTTTGGTCCACTTCTGGATCCATTGCTGAGCACTGCCGAGCTGGTGCCCCCACCAGCTCAGTGATTGGCTGCAGGGGAGGGGACCCCAGATGCCCCCCCAAACCCAAGAGGCATCACTCACTAAGCCAGGGGACAGGGGTAGGATACCCTGCACATTCGCTGGTGGATCTGGAAGTGGACCAAAAGTGCTTCTGGTCCACTCCCGGGTCTGCTACTGAACATGCTGGGAGGGACCTTCATGCTCCCAAGGGACACTCCATGTCCCTAGCATCTCAGCATTCACAAGCTGCCTGGTACCTTGAGGTATGTAGAAAAAACATTTAAAGGTGTGTCTTCTGAATCAATTCAGAAGATTTATTCAAGGTAGCTATTTTTTAAAAATATAGCAGCCCAGAAGCTCTCTATTTAAAATAGCTTACAACTGTCA
>NW_017729031.1:75192904-75193824 GCF_001723915.1 Gavialis gangeticus
CTGTCAGAAACAGAACAGAAAAGCTATGGCACAGTAATAAAAAGAGTGCGAGGAATGCTACATACCGAAACAAAAGGAAACCTTTGAATGATATAATTTCCACATGAGACAGCAGAAGAAATGAGGGACAATAGAGGAGTGTGTCAAAAATCTCAGGCTGCTGAGCCAGACATGTAACTTTGGAGACTTAAAAGAGTCCACAATCAGAGACCAAATAGTATTGGGTATAATGGATACAAGCCTCAGAAAGAGACTGCTAGAGGATCCTGAGCTTAATTTGGAAAAGGTAGTTAGAATGTTCCAAGCAGCTGAGATAACAAATGCAAGGCTGCAGAACCTGAAGGGAAAGAAAAAAAAAAAAAAAAAACCAGAACAAGCTGAACTTGACAAGATTACTTAAGGCAACACTCAAACAATACAGAAAAGAGGATCTCACTATGAAGCAGGAAGCAGAGGCCAAAGACAACTGCTTGAACAAACAATGGTCAGCTGCACATACTGTGGGGTTACCACATACCCATTCAATGCCCTTCATTTAGTAAGTGCTAAAACAAATGCAAAAGATTCACTCATTCTGCAACAATTTGCAGAAAGGATCAGGATACAAGACAAGAAACAGCAGGTGCATAGTTTCATGGTTTCTAGGGTCAGAAGGGACCTGAGAAGATCATCTAGTTCAACCCCCTGCCATGGCAGGAAAGACTACTGGGGTCAAACGACCCCAGCAAGGTGTTCATCTAACCTCCTCTTAAAAAACCCCAGGGTAGGAGCCTGCACCACCTCCCTTGGAAGTTGGTTCCAGACCCTAGCCGCCTGGACTGTGAAATAGTGCCTTCTGATGTCTAACATAAATCTACTCTCTGCTAGCTTGTGACCCTTGTTCCTGGTCACTCCTGGCGGTGCTCGGGGGAACAATGACT
>NW_017729031.1:75193835-75194741 GCF_001723915.1 Gavialis gangeticus
TCTAACCCAAAGCACTTCACAGTGCCCCTCCCCTGACTCCTTGGCTCTACGCATGGCTCTACACAATGAGGAAGTGGAAGAATTCCTCATTGGCACAATGCAAGAGTTCATTAGTCTCCCTGGTACCAAAGAAGTTATGGTAACTTTTAAATTAGACACAGGGGCAAAGGTCAATGTAATACCAGAATAAATTATTCAAGAAAGGAAAACTAAACCTGTATACTATGAGAATAAGAAAGTGAAACTTAGAGTATACAATGGGAACACGATTGAGACTTAGGATGATGTATTAGTTTGGGGAAATGCTATGGAAGAAATGACTTGAGGCTAAGAAAGACACTAGAAAGAGCTTGCAGAGCAGGTTTGAAACTGAACAAACAAAAATGCAAATTCAGGGACAAAGAAATAATATTTCTTGGAGAAAATTCCCTGAGAAAGTGGTTCAAATCAATCCTGCAAGGGTTAAAGCCATTACAAACATGCCACCCCCTACAGATAAGGAAGGAGTGCGAATATTACTGGCAATGATCAATTTTGTAGGGAAATATCTACCTGATTTAGCAGAGCAGACCAAACACCTTGGATCACTCCAGCAAAAGAATGATCAGTGGACATGGGAACATGAACATGAAGCTGAATTTAAAAATGAAGGAAAAAATAATGAAAGCTCCATTACTAAAATACTATGACCCCGAAAGACCCATTAAATTGTCAACAGATGCTTCTAAAGAAGGCATTGGAACAGCTTTGCTTCAAAAACATTGGGATAGCTGGAGACCAGTGGCACATGCATCTTGGGCACTCTAAGTGAGAGTGTCTATATGCTTAAATTGAGAAATAAAGTTTAGCTTTGGTATATGGCTGTAAGAAATTTCACATATTCATCTGTGGTATGATAGCTGAAAA
>NW_017729031.1:75199741-75205087 GCF_001723915.1 Gavialis gangeticus
AAGGAGTGCGAATATTACTGGCAATGATCAATTTTGTAGGGAAATATCTACCTGATTTAGCAGAGCAGACCAAACACCTTGGATCACTCCAGCAAAAGAATGATCAGTGGACATGGGAACATGAACATGAAGCTGAATTTAAAAATGAAGGAAAAAATAATGAAAGCTCCATTACTAAAATACTATGACCCCGAAAGACCCATTAAATTGTCAACAGATGCTTCTAAAGAAGGCATTGGAACAGCTTTGCTTCAAAAACATTGGGATAGCTGGAGACCAGTGGCACATGCATCTTGGGCACTCTAAGTGAGAGTGTCTATATGCTTAAATTGAGAAATAAAGTTTAGCTTTGGTATATGGCTGTAAGAAATTTCACATATTCATCTGTGGTATGATAGCTGAAAATGATCATAAACCTTTGGTAACTATAGCAAAGAAAGGGTTATCAGACATGCCACCAAGACTACAGAGACATTTCTTTCAATTGCAAATGTATGATTGAGACAAACAGTACATACCAGGAAAACATATACTTATTGCAGATACATTGTCCAGAGCATGAGACAACAGAAAATGACAGAATTCCCAACTCAGATATGGTAGATGTTAATCTAATTAAAAGACTTATTCTTGTCCCAGATAAAATGTGGGCATGAATTGCAGAAGCTACTCCTCATTACAAAAAGTGATAAGAGCTACTTGTGCTGGTTGGCCTGGGAATCATATACCTAGTAGAGCTGTGCGAACCTTCTGGTGCTGATTCTATTCGGAGGAGATTTGGCCTGATTTGGTGGCCAAATCACTGAATTGAATCAGGAGACCAATAAAAATGTCCGAATAAGTTTGAAGCTCTCTGAATTGATGTGGAAAATATTTGGAGAGCTTCAGAGATTCAGGCAGTCCCTGCTTGCTGCTGCAGAGGGCTGGACCCAGACCCCATGCTGGTAAGTAGGGGGCAGGGGAGGGGGAGCTGGAGCAGGGGGGAGGGGACCATGGGGGGACCCCTGTCAGGCCCCATCTGCTGCCTGCACCCCCAGCCCCTCTGAGGGCCCTCCCCCCATGGCTGCCCTGCCTGGCCCCAGCTCCCATCTCTTTTAAAAAAAGCCCCACTCACTAGCTGCTGCAGTGACCATTGGGGCTTCTGGGGACTCGTGGCCATGTATATAAAAATTATGGCTATTACTGTCTGTACATAGACTAATCACAAGCTGTTCACAAGTTGAGAGCATGAGTATGGCACACTGAAGATGTGGAAAGGTCCTAAATCAATTTGGAAACAGAAAAGTGGAAAAGTACTGAAGAAACACAAACAGAAAATAAGATGACAGATAGATAGATAGATAGATAGATAGATAGATAGATAGAAAGTACAAAAATGAGAGACAACCTTTGAAGTTTCTGCCAAGATGACAATTCAGCATGCGCAAATCCCAAAGCATCCTCAGAGCCTCATCAACACTCAGGACCTGCTCTGGCACCAAGGCTATGTAAGCATGATTTCTTTTATAGACTGTACTATTTACTTATGTATTCAATAAATTCAATACCCCAAGTAGACTGTATCAGTGCCTGTATAGTAAATCTTCTTTACCTACTACCTAAAAAAAAATTTAGGCAACACAGCCACATATGACTTGGTAACTGTGCATGTGTGATGGCATCTGGCCAAACCTTCCTACCAACTGCCCACCAGAATGCTGTCAGGGATTCCAACAATTCATTTCCAGGAGTTTCAAGCCTCTGGAACCTAACACATTTTCAACTACTGTCATGAAATATCTTTAGGCACACACCAAGGCATTCCCTCTTTTGTTATGTGCCTCCTTTTAAAGTACAGTTGCAACTTTTAAATTCCCATTATAACTAACACACCCTTTTCCAGAATATTAAATGAATTGAAAAAGTCTCCTACTTTCAGTAATCTATTCTGGATTCATGTGATATGTATAAATCTATATACAGCCAGTCAGAGTTAGTTTCTGAATATAATGTTAGTTTTACTTAAATAATAAGGCACATGAGATTATAGATCATTATATAATGAGAATATTTCTAATAATTCTGTTCTTCAATGTGGTTCACCTTCACGTGAAAAGTTCATGAGTGTCTGTCTAGGGCTATATGCAAGCAGCCAGGGGTTTTAGTGATTTTTTTACTGGACCTACTATATAGTTGAGAGAAATGTTAGGCAACCTTTAAGACAAAGTGACCTTAGAGTTTGAGAAAGAAGCAGTTATAGCCTAAGCATAAGCCTGAGGAAGG
This sequence comes from Gavialis gangeticus, assembly GCF_001723915.1. NCBI lineage: Eukaryota > Metazoa > Chordata > Crocodylia > Gavialidae > Gavialis > Gavialis gangeticus. Next base: position 75,202,004 of record NW_017729031.1, read on the forward strand.
GCACTTTGTACTTGAAAGCTAGTCAAACATCCCTTCTAATTATACAGTTGTTCAAATAAAAGTTCAACCAAAAACCCCTTACTTCTCACGTATTTCTTAGACCTCCTCTGACCTCAATTGGTCTGCCATTCTACCCGGACCCCTCTGCTACTATAAACTGCTTTGCTTCCTGTGTCTGTCCCTTAGTCTTTCCTCTGTGAGACTATTTTAAAACTGCCTTTTATCACCTCTGTTTTTGTTGTCTTGCTTCTAAAGTTTCCATTCGCCATTTTACCCCCATGCCTTTAAAGAGACAGGATGAATGGGACCTTGAAGCCCTAATCACTTTCTTTCCACATCTGTTGGTTGGAGCACAGTTGTTAAAATTTACAAACTCTCCATTGTCCCTAATATAATGGGTAACTAATGGATGTCTTTTCAGCAAAGGCAAGCACACATCAACAGCAGCATTTGTGATTACAGTTATTTTCATAGTACAAACATGATAGAAATAAAAAAACCTTCATAAATGATGTGTAAATTTCAGAAATTATCATACATTGCACATGTCTAAAGACTAAGTTACTAAAGTTGATTAGCTCTGAAAATACTAGTTCCCGTGTAAGCACTGTAGGGTTTAGTTAATAAAGTCCATTTGGTTAATTTCCCCTCTCTGCTCATCTCTTCATTGAATTTATCCTGTGAATATCCAAAAAGCTTATTGATCACCACTTCAGCCTAGCAGATCTGATTGCCAATACTTACCATCAGAAAGCACAAAGTAGTCAATATAACTTAGCTGGCCTCCAAAATTTCAAAGCTTTTAAAAGGATACCTGTTAGGGCTATGTGAGGCTTCGGACCATGCTTTGGATCCAGAAAAGCTTCAGACACTTCGGCGTCCAAAGCAGCATGTCCGGATCGAAGTGCTGGCTTTGTTAGGCTTTCTGAAGTGGTTCAGAGCTTCCGAACCGCTTCAGAAAAGCTTCACAGCTGCCTCAGAGTTCTGGCCATAGGATATAATGGGGAAATCAGTGAAATATCTATAACTTTGGTTTTTTTGTCTGATTGAATGAAACTTGCAGGGGTGGTAGCCTCTGCTGAGAGCATGAAACCTAAGCCAAGCTTCAAGAAGATCGGTTTGGGGGGAACTGCACCCCAAATTCTTGAAAGCAAAACTCATGTCACGTCTACATGTTACACCACAGGGGGGTGAAAACTGCAGGGGTGGGGAGGCCACAAAGCCTGCCAAGTTTCAAGAAGATAAGTGCAGTGGTTTGGGGGGAACTGCACCTCAAGCTGCTGACAGGCAAAACTCATGACATAGATAACCCTGTGTGTGTTAAGGCACAGCAGGATGAAAACTACAGGGGTGGTAGCCACAAAGCCTGCCAAGTTTCAAGGAGATAGGTGCAGAGGTTTGGTGGGGAACTGCATCATAAGCTATAGTAAGGATTTGCTCCAGTATTACCCCATAGTCTATAAAAGTTCTTGTTTTCCTCTAAGATAGCACACTCTTCTAGCCAGGAGCTCATATACATATAGTTAACTATACATTTTTCATTAATCAGAATATTATTTATGCTTTCAAATGCTGTACCAAATGTGGTCATGTATTTGAAAAGCAAAGCAAAGCCCAAACTATTTATTTATACAATACTATAATGATATTTTCTGTAGTATTTTCTATTACTTGTTAGTAAAACTTAAAATATTGTTTACATTTTTCTCATATACACCGTAAGTTTTCCAAAACAGGGAAAGATTTCTATTATGGATAATATACTAAGCCCCTTTGAGTATCATAATAGTTGCAAGATCTCATTTTAAATGACATAAAAGAAAGTGTGATTAGAATATAGCCCTGAACAAATCAGTTTTATTCATAAGTTATAATATAAATAATTTTTTGGTGATAGAAATATTAGGGCTGTGTGAAATTTCACTGGCCATTTCATTTTGATTCATTTTGAGGTCAAAATAGTACAGTTGAAGTGAAACAAGGGGCATCAAAATAGCCTCAAAACCAAACAAGGCTAGTCAAAATGTTTCAAAAGTCTAAATATTTCAACCATAGCACTGGGGATAGGAAGGCAGCCCAGCTGGGCTGCCTTCCCATCCCCGGCTGGGGTTGAGTTTCAGCCCAGCTGGGCTGAGTTCCTTTTCCCAGCCCCATAGAATCATAGAATCACAGAAATAGGGTCAGAAGGAACCTTGTAGATCTTCAAGTCCGACCCCCTGCCTGGGCGGGAGAAAAACTGGGCTCAAATGACTCCAGCCAGGTAGGCATCAAGCCTCTTCTTAAAGATCCCCACGGTAGGAGCCAGCATCACTTCCCTTGGAATTGGTTCCGGATCCTAGCTGCCCTAACTGTGATGTAGTTCTTGCAGATGTCTAATCTAAATCTACTCTCCAATAACTTGTGTCCATTATTCCTTGTTATGTCAGGGGGTGCTAGGGGAAACAGTGTCTCTCCCAAACACTTCTGGTCCCCCCTAGTGAGTTTATAGACAGTCACCAGGTCCCCCCTCAGCCTTCTCTTGTGAAGGCTGAACAGGTTTAGGTCCTGCAGTCTTTCATTGTAGGGTCTGCCCTGTTGTCCCCGGATCATGCGGGTAGCCCTCCTCTGGACTCTCTCCATGTTGTCCACATCCCTCCTGAAGTGGGGCACACAGAACTGGATGCAGTACTCCAGCTGTGGCCTGACCAGTGTTGCATAGAGGGGGAGGATCACCTCCTTGGCTCTACTTGAGATGAACCTGTGGATGCACAACAAAGTCCGGTTAGCCCTGCCAACTGTGACCTCGCATTGTTGGCCCACATTCATCTTGGAGTCAGTAATGACTCCAAGATCCCTTTCTGCCTCTGTGCTCTCAAGAAGGGAGTTTCCCATTCTATAAGTATGTTGCTGGTTTCTACTGCTCAAGTGCAGCACCCTGCACTTGTTAGTATTGAAACGCATCCTGTTTTTGCTAGCCCACCCCTCTCACCTATCCAGATCTTGCTGCAATCTTTTTCTCCCTACTAGTGTGCTCACCTCACCCCAAATTTTGTTATCATCAGCTAATTTAAACAGGTTGCTTTTCACCCAGTCATCCAAGTCACT
>NW_017729031.1:75210087-75218085 GCF_001723915.1 Gavialis gangeticus
CCCAGTCCCTGGACAAGAAAACGGAGGTGAAGAATTGGTTAAAGAGGTCCGCTTTCTCCTCTGGCGCAACCACCAGATTGCCCAGCATATTTTGCAAGGGCCCCACATTACCCAGTCCCTTCTTCATCCAACCTATATATTTGAAAAAGGACTTTTTATTATCCTTGATCTTGCACGCTAGTCCTAGCTCTATTGTCCACCTTAGCTTTCCTGACAGCCCCCCTACAGGCCCGAGCAGAGGAGGTATACTCCTCTTTGGAGATAGTACCCCCCTTCCACTGGGTGTACACCACCTTTTTGGCAATCAGGCATTCCTGGACACCCTTGGTGAGCCGGGGGGCTTTCGGGCACTCTTGCCCCCCTTGCTTCTTGTTGGGATGGACATAGATGGGATTCGCCATGGTTGGGCAAAACATCGAAACGGCATCAAAACAGCCTCACTGTTTTGACAAAGTGAAACAGTGAGGCTATTTTGATACAAAACACTTTGCCATCCAGACCTTGAAACTGAAGTTGGAATTGAACAGTGCCGTTTCACACAGCCCTCGGAAATATGACCCCATGCCCATACTTTACAAGTATCAGCACATGTACATTTTTGGTTTTTAAAAAATCATTAGTTTGTACTGCTACCAAGAACCTGCATCCTTAGTAGCTATTTGCTAGGGTGGAAAAATTGTATCCAAAAAATTTAAAACTTTTCCCCAACCAAAAACAGACTCTTATACAAGTTGAAAAATGAGCATTTTCCCCATTAAAAATGTGAAAGAAAAAGAAGAAAAGGAAAACAAGAAAAAGAAGAAAAGACGCTATTCCTGACCAGTGCCTTAGTGTTAAGATTGTGTGTCCACATCCCTCTTCCCTTAAAATTGTGTGTCCCCCTCCTGTACCCTCTGCCCTGCATAAGCAATTTTGGTTTCTTGTGAAGTACAGGGGTTTTAATATGCTCTTGCCTTTAAAACAAATGGTCAGGTTTGGTTAATCATTCTTAAAAAGCCACAATGATTATCCCCTCCCCAAAAGTAACCAGAAGAGGGGAAAACATCTATGCAACAGGGAGCTTAAATTATTATTTAGTTTAGACAAGCATATATAAGATTATCTGTCAGAGGTCATACATGAAATGACCAATTAAATGACTGTATATATAAGATAAAAATGGGGATCTTAGTTATATGTTTAATGAAGATAAATGAGTATATTCAACTAAATTCAGAAAGTAATACATTGTAAAATGTTAGACCTACCTTTAAAAAACAAGTTACAATTGACCTCTTGAACTCACTATCACTAAAGGATACTTAGATCAAGAGCTTAGTAGTCTTATGCATTTACAAAAATAATCCTACTAAGCTCCTGTACCACCACTTTAAGGAAGCAGGGGAAAATAACATGTATGACTATATTTTAAAGAATTTTACAACTCTCCATTCTACAGAATCCTAAAAATGGAAAGAGTAAATTTGCCTGGCAAAATAAAGCTTAACCAGCACAGAGCCAAAATACGCTGCTTCACCTAGCATGTTAGTGATGTGTAAAGCCCTTTGGGATGAGTTGTACTTCTTTTGCCACACTGCTTTTAGAAACTAAAACAATTTCAGGAAACTACAGAAATAATAATGCCAACTTTGTACAGCAATTTTCATTCTGAAGGATCCTGCAAAGGTTTATAGACTTCTACAGATAAAGTGAATCATCTTCTGAAAGAGGAGAACCAATGGACCATTGAAATGCAAATAACAAATGAGAGGAAGGTACAAAGTGAAGCAAGCTCTATTTCCACATTTCTGAAAGTATACCAGATGGCCCAATGCTTGCCTCTCATTAACTAGTGTGCTGGGATAAAGATGTGTTAATTAAATCACTAAACTACCACTAATTTGCTGTTATTTACTAATTTAACAAATTTAATTTTTTTTGTTTCTTTCAATACAGTACATTCTAATTAAGTCTTGTAAAGTTGAAAGGATCAATAATTAAATGAAATAGATGAATATTGATATGCAATTGTGTACATTAGAGTATCAGCAAAGGGGAAAAGTTTAAAGACATCAAGTAGCATACATATGAAGAACACTTAAAGAAATAAATATAGTCTGGACAAGTAAATAAGTGGTGCACTTGCTTCTGAATAACAATATTGGCAACACAGAGTATTTTGCAGCTTTCACATGCCAAATGTTATTATGCCTTTTTATAGAACATTTTTATGCTGGGATAATTCCACAAACCCTAAGACACTCAATATGGGCTAGCCCCCATATAAAATCCATATGTTCAGTGTAGGTAGGCTTTCATGGAACAAGTTGCAAAGCTGGGTCTCTACAGTTTAAGGAACAAATACTATTTCAAATATATTTGGTAGCAGTTCTCTTTATAATTCTTTATCCCATTACCTGCAAGTCAGGGTCATATAAGGAGAGTTGGGATGTGAAACAGCCTTTAGCTTCTACATGATCTCTTGAGGATCATTGACAGGTGACGTAAGTTAGAACAGCCCTCTGGAGCTAAACTGAAATTTCAGTGGAGGGCTGCATTGGGGAATAGAGCTATCTTTTCCTAGCAATGGCACAGCCAGGGTTCCCATTTCCTCCCCATGCCATAAACCAGATGGCCTTCTGGGAAGCTGATAAGCACATTCCTCAGGAGGGTACAACTGAGTATTGAGTTCCCTACCAGCTGCCTAGGAAGGAAAAGGAAGCAATTGTGCAAGTAACCCCATACCAATGGGACTAATACAAACAACTTAGTTAAAAATATTCACAACATGACTCAGACAATACATGCGAAATTAGTTACTGCTGATTTACTTCAGCTTGTTTGAAACTTTGCCTCAAAAATCTCAATTTTGCTCATTTATTGGTACTCCCAATGTGAAATTTTTCATTGATTCTCAATGTGTTGCTGGTCTTCTCATCAGTGTTAAAGGGTGCAAGCCTAAGAAAAATCATTAAACTACCAAGGAAGGCTGACGTGGGAATTTAAAACAAAGATTAAAAGCGAAACAAAGGAATCAAGAGGCTTGCAGCTGACTGTACTGTTTGTACCCCAATTCTACTTATAAATTTAGCCCTCCCCTTACACTTTGTACTTTCCAGCTATGGAAAACAACCATGCTCCTAGATAGTAGAAGCCCCTTCAAAGAACCTGGGAAAAATAAAAAACAGTATAGGACCTAAATGAGCTTCGTTACCAATAAAACAAGAAAAACTCAAATCAGGAGAGCACAAGCATTGTTATCAAGACCATTAATAACTCACTGTACACAAGACCCTCAAGAAAGTGGACAATTTCTAGCAAAAATCTGCTGGATTTTGGATATAGTAGCACTAGGTTAATTACTAATACTACTGTAGAGGCAGCAGAGTATTAGGAACAAAGAAATGATAAGTCTTACTCTATTCCTGTTTATGTAGCAGCTGTAGTACTAATACTCTAAAAAATCTGGCTCACAAGCCTCTATCAAATATTCATGTGCCAAATGCTCAGCTGTGTGCGACAGGTGTGACCAACCTGTCCAACTGTTAATCCTTTCCATATTTTTATTTATGATTTTTAATTGTGTAGTCTCTAATATACTCACCCATGAACTATGCCTGTGCCAAAAAGCTAGAAGCAGGACCAGCTTATTTGCATGTTAATGACCTACCAGTGGTGGCCTATTCATTTAAATGCTAAGAGAATTCATTAGGATGTATTGCTGAAGATTTTTTTTCTCCGTCTCCCATGCATAGAATTTGTTAACATCTTTTTCATTTTGAAATACTATTGTTAAAGAGCACTACCAGAGGCAGGAGTCTGGACTAAACAGCTAAGGACTTATTTTTCCATGAGTTCCGTTTTGATTGGTTGAGATGTTATAACATCACAGAATCCTTCAGCAATAGGCCTGCACTTGCTTATTGATAGGTGACTGCCACTGTTGGGCAAATAAATCCATAGTTGACTCCTTGGGAAGTAGCTTTGGTAATTTTGCTGTTACCCTCCTTGTGGAAGTCTAACTGTGAAGGCAGACTTGAAGTCTGGTGACCAAGAAAGTTTTTTATATTTTTTATAAACTACTGATTGAATACAGATATTAGCAAAGCTAAGGAGCTGGGCTAAATAAAAGTCATGAAGTGGAAAAGGAAAAAGTATTTTTAATTAGGAAGTACTATGTGAAGCAACAGTAGTGTAACAGGTTGACAATGCAGGGAATTTTACAACTAATCTGGAGTGTCCTTGACAAATCTAGTGAAAAAATCTTGCTGAAATGTTTTAAGCAAAACATGTTTTCACTCCAGATGCAAGTTGCTTTGCTATTCTTATAAAATGTACTTAATGGATGTTGATGAATATTGCAAAGCCAGGTTTCTTTAGTAATGAAGATATAACATGATAAGGGAGTGATTATTTTGTGATTGGATTCTTCAAATTTGAGGTGCCTCTACACAGTCCACTCTTAGATGTTTATTGCTTGAACCAACTAGCTGCCTAATAAATTGTATTTTGAAATATTATTCCTAATGGATTTGCTATTCATTGATTATAATATAACCCTAATTTAGCATTACAAGTGTTCTCAGAAAATCTTAGGCAGGCCAGGTTCTCTGAGTAGATGTGATATCTTTTATTAGACAAACTGAGTAGTTGGAAAAAAAATTTGGCAAACTTTTGGGCACAGTCACCCTTCTTCAGGCATGGGGAGTCTCTGCTGTTCTGAGTTTTTTGGAGTCTCAGAAGAGCAGAGACTCCCCATGCCTGAAGGGTGACTCCACCGGAAAGCTTGCCAAATCCCCCGCCTCCAACTACTCAGGTGGAGTAATAAAAGATATCGTATCTTCTCAAATAACCTTGCCTGCCTATGTCCTTAGACCAAGACAGCTACAACCAAAAACTCAGAAAATCTTTATTTTGTTTTTCCTTTCAGTTTTGTTGCCCTTCTGAGATATAGTGACCAAATAGTTAAAGCACCTTACTATAGCTGCAAAGGTTACTGATGTTTATCTCTGCTTTGGACTCGTGAACAGCTGCCATCCTGGTCCCACTGGACACATCTATATGAGATGCTGCTGTGCACTGGTTACCAGGCATTTACTTAGTACTTATATAAACAAGTACTAAATGTGCAATAACTGGAGTAGCACCAGGAAATGTCTTTTAAGTGATGCTACCGTGCAGTAGCCTAATAGTGCAGTGCTGAATAATACTGCACAGTACAGTCAGCATCTCATGTAGATGAGCCCACTGACACTCAACCATAAATGGGTACTTGATTATTTGGTTTGGGAAATCAAAGGCAGTTATCCATGATGCCAGCTAAATTGTGTAGCCATCATGGTGCCACTGGCTATAGAAACTGGTGTGTTACCCACACTAGCCTTATAAATCATTAGGGTGGACACCTTTGCTTTAAGTCTTTCAGTCTGAAAAACCAAAATTCATTTGAAGCACTGCTGGCCAAGCCTCATAAGATAATAGAAATGTGAAGATTTAAAGGAGAAAAATCACTGGCAACACATCCAGCGAGGAAATGCTTGGGATATAGGCTTAAATTTAGGGCACTAATTTGAGTCCTAATTTTACCCCTTGTTAGCTTTATCTGGGCAACACTGTACTGACACCGTGAGCAAAGAAAGTGTTGCAAGCAAAATCTCAGAGTCTGTTCATCAGACTCTCTGACTACATCTGGGCAGGTCGTCTGAACTGAGGCTGAAGTCAGCTAGCTGGATTCACTGTCAACAAACCTTACTTAAATATTTAAAAGTTATTTTTTGGCTAATGCTGTGTGAATATAAAGGTTGAAGTGCAGCTCTCCTTGTTGACACATGAATCTTGACTAACACAAGATATTTCCTGGAAAAGATTAAGAGAAGACTATATCAGAGAATAGAAAGCCTGACAACTACAAGATTGGTTTTATTGGTTTATGATTATTTGTTAGAAGAAAGAACTGTGGCCAGTTTTAGATACAAGACTGACATCCTTGGGGATTTTATTTTATTTAGGTTTAACCTAACAATTAAGCTTCAAGGCTGAATCAGAATTTCCCCTTTCCAGGGACTTATAATTATGTGCTTATGCTGAACAGAGGTTGGTGTCTTTTATATTTTTTCTGCTTATTCTATAAGTATCAAACATTAAATGTTTTTTTTAAAAAAGTTCTTGTTACTTCCTTCTTTACTACTATCTCTTTCTAAAAAGATTTGCTTAGAGCAATCTTAACAGATCAAATGAGGGGCTCAGTGGTCAAATACCACTCCATTTGACAGAAGCCAAAAATATAAATTAATAGATAAACCTCTGCTTGAAAATGTTTGCATCTGGAGGTGAAAGTCCCCAAAGGCAGAGGTAGTTTTAATCTGTGACCAAATCTTCAGCCAGTATAACTCAGTCAGCTCCAGGAACTTCAGCAGATTTATTCCCACTTAAAAAAACAGAGAACTGGCCCATAGTGTTTATTTCAGAATTACTTCTCACTATAATGGACAAGCCCAGTCATGGCCCTAGTTTGGTGCTTGGAAGAAGGTTGACAAAAGATCTAAAGTGGGCAAGGAGGATAAACCTATTACCTTGCTGACCAATTGATTCATAGATCATGTCAACTGCTGACAGGGCAGATCCAGAGGAGGGTGCAGTGGTGCACTCTACTCCCCTTTTAGACTGTGCTGCCAACAGCTGGGAACTTTTAAGTTCTTACTGAAACAGGTAAAAGCCCCACCCCACTTGGCACCTGCTGCCTTCCTCTCCATGCTCTGTAGCACCTCCTCTCCTCCCACCCCCCCACCCCCAATGTCTACTGCTGCCACTGGGTGACATGGCTGTTGCGGGGAGCTCCACAATGGCTTCTGCCCCACACCAGCCAGGCTACACAGGGACCCAAGCTCAGCGGTAGTGGCAACAGGAAGGTTCCCCTTTTCTTGCCTGGTTCCCCTGGGTATACCCTGCCAACATGGGAACAGGGACAGGGAGCAAGAACCTGGCTCACAGGCTCTTCTCCAAAAATTAATCAAACTGATTGGAGAAAAAATCTGGCTAAATCTAACTAAATTCAGCTACCACTGCCTTCTTGACCATGTCACAAAACCTACAACTAGCAGAAGAGCAAAGCACAAATACCTCTGAAGTATGGTATTCTCATTATCTTGGCATGCAGCTTGGAGTCATGAGAGAATTATAAAGAGGGAAATAAAACAGAGAAGGATGATTGGAATACAGAATAATTATAGAAGAGTTTTACGCTTTCATGTTAGCACAAGATATTAAATACATCATTTAAAAAATATTTTAATATGTTTATTCACATGGTGCTCCTAATGGGAAGGACAGAGGATGCTTGAGTGTCCTAAATGTACATCTTTGTGCATTAGTTTATTCAAATGTCTTTTAAACTGTAACTTTTATTTCCCAAGGCAAGCTTTAGGCACACAACTGTTTATCATTTTTTGTACACAGATAGTGACCAAATTTGATTTGTGCACTGAAGCAGGGATAGAAGGGGGGAATATTTTCCATGTCTAGTCACCAGTAATAAACACTGACCTATGTTCATTTTGTCGGGGAAAATCGCCAAATGAATCGGGCCCCAAGGTCACGGTGGGCCGGGGTTGGCAATTGGAACACGAACAGGCGGGATTATTGGCGTGGAGGTCTGAGGCACGGAAGCGTAATGGTTTCTTAAACAAGTGGGATTTATTCGACTTACGCTTTTGAGGCATAGGCAACGATCTTCAGTTACAGCGGGTGGTAACACTGAACAAACAGAGGGGTCTGTCGGCTCACGGGGTTCACCAGCAAGCCCTTGCTATCTAGCCAGAGCTAGGGGCAGCTGCCTGCCGGCTAGTCCGAGAGCTAGTCAACAGCTTATGAAAGCATAAACACAAACGATAGGATGAACTGTAACTCGATGAGTCGATGAGTTGTGACGCCAGTCCCGAAGGACAATCGGATGGTTGAGGTGATTGCCGAGGTCGAAAGCCAGGTAAGTCGTAGTCAGTGTGTTGAGGGTGATCCGAAAGC
>NW_017729031.1:75218331-75226061 GCF_001723915.1 Gavialis gangeticus
CTCTCTGCTGTTACCAAGCATGCACAGGGCTGAAAAGTAGGTCAGCCTGACTGACAGCTCTTGGGGTCGCCCAGGGGACACATGCTGGGCGAGCCCAATGGAAAATTCCATGAGCCTGTCTTGCGCATGTCAGTTCCAGTTCTTCTGTGTTGTCAGCACACCTTTAAGATTTTCCGTGACACATTTATTAAAGAAATCCCATTTTATATTAGAGAATTCTGCTATTTCTCTTGCTTCTGTTCTCTTAGACTTAAATTTGCTCAACCCATCTACAGCAAGTAGGTTATGAAAACAAAGACCTCACTAAATTATTTAAATCATATAATTTAAATAAATAAAACTGCTAGTATATCAGGAATTGAAGATCTATAAGACTAATAATGAATAAATCTGCCTTAATCAGGCAGAAGTCCACTTTGTCTCAGTTTGACATTTTCTGCTGCCATTCAATTGTATAATTTGTAAGGAGTATATGCTTCCTGTGCTTTTATCATAAAATTGATAATATATAAAAATCTTATTCCTTAGTATTGTCGTTAGTTGGCTACATCATGAATTATACAGATATAGAAAATTGTGGTTAGTATCTTGAGCACAAATAAAGTCTGTTTTAAACTTCCAACCTGTCCTGCACTCTACCTGAAATACAAATGATAAATTAAAAACAATTTCTAATTCCTGCTGGTTTTGATTGTATTGTAGCCACTTCATTTATTAATCTTTGACCCTATATACCAAAATGTCACTTGCTAAATTAGCTGTCTTCCATATCCTGCTGATCAGATGATTTTATTCACATATTTGCTTTTATTTCCTTTGCAAACTCAAATAGATGCTTCTATGAAGATTTTTAAAAAAAATATTAATTTGAATCATTCATTGCATTTATGGATTATGGTGTCAAAAATCTTGAGTGATGCAACTGTTCTTTAATGTGACAAACAATTTTATGTAATTTCCAATAGGATTTTAGACAAATTCTCTCTGAGCTCTATATGAGAATAGCATAACCTATATTTACACAAAATCATGATCTATACATCTTGCTCTGTTGTACATGCATGCATAAAGTCTGGGGCGGGGAGTTGTTTGGTTGTTTTGTTTTGTTTTTTGTTTTGTTTTTGTTTTGTTTTTTACCAGCCAGAAGCCAAAAATTCAAGCCTCAATTATTAAACCTTATTCCACACCCAGAACCCTCACCTTTGTATTCACAATGTTACATTCCAGTCCATGTACTTTTCTTTGTCTGCTTCTATTTTGGTTTATTTAAAGTACGATGATAAATAAGATGCAGACTAAGTTTATTTTATTTCTCACTAGCACCAGAAGATATTTACTTCTGCCTTAAGTAAAAAGCTAAGGATTCCCATGGCAAGTAACAGACAGGAAGGATGGCCACAGCGCAGTTCTAGTTTAAATGGTAGTGTTAGAGCCCTATTTTAGGGAATATATCCCGACCATCACCAAGCAAACAAAAACAAAGCCCTAAAAAAGGTAAAAATAAATTCAGTAGAAGCTCCTCTCAGGCAACAGATAAGATCATAGGAAAGTAGAGATAGAAGGAACTTCACAAGGTCATCTGATCTAGACCCCTGCTCAAGGCAAGATGGTTCCTGAATAAATCATCTCATCCAAGTAGCTGTCCAACCTGTTCTTGAAAAGTTCTGGAGCTAGAGATTCCACAGCATCTCTAGATAGCCTATCCTAATACTTAACCACTCTTATAGTGATAAAGTTCCTCCAAATCTTCAACCTAAATTTCCTCTGCTGAAGCTTGAGGCCCTTGATTTACACTTCTGGACCACAGGAAGGAGACACCTACCCACCACAGCTGCTGTGGTGTCTTTTTCTCTGTGGCCAGAGAGGAAAACCCATCTTCATCCTCTCTATAATCACCCTTCAGGTATTTGAAGGCTTATTTGTTAGAGTTAGCCCTATTTATTTCACAACTAACCTTCCCCTAAAGTTATTCTGTTATTTGCTAACTGTGCATGCAGTGAGTAGCTGTAAAGCTCTGCTGCCAGAAATAGGTAGTCATGGACCGCCCAATGGCAGCATGACCAGATTGTGGTAGGAATGATACGGGACAATACTTTCTATCCTGAAAAGCCACATATATCTTTAGATGGTGCTTGTGAAAGGGTCAATATAGGCCACCATCATTATAAATCTGCCCAGCCCCCAAGCCATGGGTCTACAAGTCCTCAACAGCAGAGCAGGAGGAGGAAGATGTTAGAATATCAGTGGCTGCAAAGGCAAATGAAGGCTGCAGTGGAACAAGATCTCCAATGGTTTTGGCCTCCTTTCCATTGGATCTAGGCCCTGTTCTGTCAAGAACTGTATGGAAGTTAGTGTGCAGCAGCTTGTCCACAATAAAAGAAATCACAAAAAGCACCTTCCATGGAAACAGCTTTTCCAGCACATTCTTCAAGTCCTTTGGCAACCAGCTTGTCCCAATGGGAACAGGACTGTAAGGTCTGGATGCCGTTAGTCAAACTGTAATGAAGGCTGCAGTTTTAAGAAAGTTATCTAGTACTTGGAGCCAGCAGTGTGATTCAGCAGCTCTAACTGACTAAGCAGCCTTCTTCAGGATCTACTCTGCTCACCCAACATGGGGGGGCGGAGAGGGGGAGGAGTAGGAAAGGTGCCCTGAACATAGCTTGGCTACCTTTGTCCTGACTAGGTAATTGCATCCAGTGGGATCACAACTACTGTACTCAGAATCAATAGAGACACACAATCAGTGTTGGGACCTAAAATATCAGGACCATCATGGACTGTCCTAACAGTGAATACGAAGAGTGCTGGACCACAGTTGTGCCACAAGAACTCAGGCCACACAACACTGATGTCACTGCACTGAGCAAGACCTGATGAGTGGGAGATGAACAGCTCAAAGAACAAGGAGATGGTTATACTGTCTTCTGAAAGGGTAAATAGGAAGGAGAATGTCAGCTTCATGGAGTTGGTCTTGCTATAAAGAATGAATTCATAAACCAATTCAATGAGTTCCCCCATCAGAATTAATGAACACCTCATGACTCTCTCTCAAACTGACAGGGAGTTAATATGCCACTGTCATCAGCATATATGCCCTGACTATTGACACCACCAATGCAACCAAGGAGGAGTTCTACGTCAACCTTGACTGAGTCCTTTCTGGCATTCCAGAGAGATACAAACTTATTTTTCTTGGCGATGTCAATACCAGAGTTGGAAGGGACTCAAATCTCTGAAACAGAACCATCAGCATGGAAGGAGTGGGAAAAGGTCAACTCCAATGACATCTTCCTCTTGAACAAATGTGTGGAACATAGGCTGACCATCACCAAAACCTTGTTCCCTCAGAAAAATAGGCATGTCCTCATCACCCAAGCTATGCTAGGAGCTGATGACTGCTGGACTGATCACCAACTGATCACCAACTCATCCATTCAGTTGTCACTCAGACTGGATCCCAAATGGCAGCTGAAGCAGAAACAATGCTGATGGAAGATCAGATGTCTAAGGACTCACTTCAAGCAAGTCTTCTTCCACCAGTTCCTCAATGAAAAACCAGCAAACTCTAATCAGCAATGGGAGAATGTTGGCAGTGTTTGGGGTGCCTTCAAGTTCACTGTTATTAGTGCCTGAAAAGAGGTGCTTAGATTCTCTATTAGGAAAGATCAAAACTGATTTGATAAGAATGACCAGGACATCCAAGAGTTGATCAGCCACAAGTGTAAGGCCTTTTGTATTTAGAAGAATGACACCAACTCCCAGCAAAAAAAAATGAATCACCAGCAAGCCAAGGCGAAGGTCCAAAGGAAGACCTGCAATTTGTAGAACAGATGGTGGGAAGACAAGGCAAAGAAGATTCAATATCTTACTAAAATCCACAACGTGCAGTTTTCAGTGCCAACAAATCCAATTACAATTTGTGTACTCAGGGAGCAACCTCCTTGAGACCTAAGGATGGAGGAGAACTGATCAAGGAAAAGGGAGTCAATTCCCATTGAAAGGAGCATTAGACCTTCCTAATTGAGACTCTGTTGTTGATGAGTGTTCTCAACTCCATCCTGCAACACCCAGTCAGAAATGACTTCAGACTCCTCCAACTCTTTATGAGGTGAGGAAAACCATCAAGTAGATGAAGAATAATAAGGCATCTAGAGTTGATGGAATTCTGACTGAAATTTTCAAGCAGGGAAAGAGGAGCTAACAATATAGCTCCATGCCCTTGCCTTAAGAATCTGAAAGAATGAAGAAATCCTGGATAACCTCAGGGGATCATGAAGATCTTCAAGAAAGGAGATAAGTCTGACTGTGGAAACTACCAAGGGATTGCCTTACTGTCCATTACAGGAAAAATCATTGTATATTTCTCCTTCCACTTGCTGAAAAGTTCCTCCTGGAATGTCAATATGGTTTTAGGGCATCAAGAAACATTACAAACATGATCTTTACTGCTTGCCAGCTGCAGGAAAAATGCCACAAACAACATAAGCATCTCTACGTGTCTTCTTTGACCTCATGAAAGCCTTTGATTATCAACCAAGAAGCAATTTGAAGGACTCTTCTGAAGTATGAATGTATAGATGCCCCCCCCACCACCAATTTTTCACCATTCTTTGCTTGCTTCATGATGGTATGCAAGTGATGGTTCTTAATAACAGATCTATCACAGAGTCCTTTGAGGTCAAGGTAGAAGTTAAGCAAGTTGTATCATCCCTCCAACACTTCTAAATATTTCTTACCATGATGCTACATCTGACCACCACCAAGCTTCCTGTCAGAGTGGAGCTAAACTATCCAATGGATAGAGTAAGCTGTTTAATCTCAGTCAACTCTAATCCAAAGCCAAGAGAACCCCAACGTCAATCATCAAGCTCCAGTATGCTGATGATGCTGTATTGTGTACTTACTTGGAAGCAGACCTTCAAGGCAATCATCAAATGTCCTTACTAAGGTATACAAGAAAATGGGACTGATATTTACCATTCAGAAGACTAAGGTCCTGCAACCAACAAGATCTTTATAAGCAGTCCTCAACTCCTTGCTCACCAGATTCAAGGTGAGACTCTGGAGAACATTAAATATTTACCATATCATTTCTCTTAGAAGGCTGACATTGAGAAAGAAATCCAGCCTTGTATTTTGGATTCCTGAAGAAACAGGTTTTTGAAAATCATCACATGATCCAAAACCAAGCCCATGGTTTATCAAGCAGTCATGATCTCCACCTTACTGTATGCAGCTGAGATGTGGACAATGTACACAAGGAACCTCAAAACAGAAGTACCATCAGCACTGCCTACAGAGGATCCTTCAAATCCAGTAGTTAGCTAGATTCACCAACATTAGCATCCTCTTGTAAACAGATGCCATGAGCACTGAGGTGACAATCATCTAACATCAACTTCACTGGGCTGGCCGTGTCATGCAGATGCCTGACTCCAGACTTCCAAAGCAAATTTAATTCTTCCAGCTTAGTCAAGGTGTACACTCAAGAGAAAGTGCTTTCTCTGCCCTCAAGGATGTCGTCAAGGTCAACTTGAAATAATGCAACATTAATATTAACTTGTACGGGGCTATTGCCTAGGACCATGCCAAATGGAGGACATCTACTGCAAGGATCTCAGTACTTTGAAAACTCACAATAAAAACTGGTGATGGAACAAGAGAAGAAACAGTGTGTTACAAACCAAACCAAGAACCCAAAGTCACCCACCCCTCATAGAAACATGTGTCCAGGCTGCAACATAGTCAGTAGATCCTGTATAGGTCTCATCAACCATGTTTGGATTCACAGATAAGACCATCATGGATGACAGTCATCCTGGACTGTGAGGGGTTGCCACTGATTTGAAAACTCTTATCAAATCTCCACTCCCCTGTCTCCCCCTGGAGTCATCTCTTCCCCAGGCTAAATAACCCTAGCTCTTTCAGAGTTGCCTTATAAATTTTGCTTCCAAGATGCTGATCATTTTTGTCACCATGTCAGACTTTTTCCAAACTGTCCACATCCTTCTTGAAGGGTGGGGCTCAAAACTGGACACAGTATTCGAACTCAAGCCTCACCAGTGCTGAATAGAGCAGAATAATCACTTGTCTTGATTTGCAAGTGACATTCCTTTTACTACAGCCCAGGATGCTGTTGGCTTTTTTGCAACAATAGAGTTATCTCACAGTTAGCTTTTGATCGATTATAGCTGTGAGGTCCTTCTCTACAGTATTACAGCCTGGCCCCAGTCCATATTTGTGCATGCAGTTATTCCATCTGAAGTACAGGACTTTGCATTTGCTTTTCTTGAACCTCATCTGGTTGATTGCTGACCATTTTACCAGCCTGTTCTGGTCATTATGAATTCTGCCCTTCAGCGAGTACCCACTCAACTCAGTGTCATCCACAAATTTGCTAAGTGTGCATTCAGTTGCATTATTCAAATAATGAATGAAGATGTTAAACAATACCAGACACAAGTAATTTTCTCAATTACACATTGAGCCATTGAGGACTTCCTATTTAGCACAATGATCCAACCAGTTATGTATCTACCTTACAGTACTTTCCTTTCATACAGTCTTTATTTCCTTAGCTTGTTAATGAGAATGTTGTAGGAGAATATGTCAAAAGCCTTGCTAAATTCAAGGTATATTACATCCACTTCTCTCCCCTCATCCACAGACCCTGTTATCTTACAGAATGGAATCAGGTTGAGCAGAAATGACCTTTTCTTGGTGAATACATGCTATCTGTTCTTGATCATCACCTTGTTCTCTAGGTCTTCCTCTTCACAATAAATTCCTTCAGGACCTGCTCCCTGATCTTTCCAGGTCTGAAGATCATGCTGACCGGATTGTAAAGGGAGGAGCGGAGGGGAGGAGAAGTGAGAGAGAATATGCTGGAACAGTCTCTCAAACAACATCTCTTAACTGACTTACACAATGCTTTCAAAGAAAAGGAATGCAACTTCCTTTTACCATGGAAGCAGAGAGAGAGAGAGAGAGAGAGAGAGAAGGTGGGAGAGAGCTACCAGGGAGAAGGTGTGAGCAGAGCTTTCCTTCTCATTAGGCCCTGGACGAATCTGCAGATGAAAACCAGAAATGTTAAACAAACTCACCAATCTGAACTCATCCCTATGGAATATACATATATTAAAAAAAACAAACAAACTTAACAACAACATAGAAACTTCTTTTCAGTTTTGCTCAGCTCGTAAGTCTCAACTCATTGACCTGCCTCTATTGTCTTCTTGGGGCAATGCGGAACTAGGAGAACCCTAGGATGCAGGTTCCCAATCTTTATTAGTACCACATTCATTTAAATCAAGAACCTAAAACAGTGAGCCTAGGCAAAACGCAGGTCAGGGTGGCACAATAGGGACCAACTGGTTCAGAGACAAATTTAAATAGGTAAAAGCCATTCATCTGCAAAGTAGGCTATCAGTTATTAAAGCGCACACCTTTTTGAACCAGTTAAATCTCAAAGGTGCCATCCTTCGTTGCCTTCTGCCTGACTTCCACTGAAATATCTAACTAGGCTAACTACTCCTCTCTACTTATTATTTTGGGTAAATTAGGATTTGGGGGTAGTGGAATTTCAGAAAAATGTTCATGTTTGTTAGCTTTTCACACATAACATTCTTTTGTTTTTTCTCACCCCCACCAGAAAAAAATGGCCTCTAAAATACAATATGTTTATGATAAAACATATGACATTTTCAGTGTGTGTGTGTGTGTGTGTGTGT
>NW_017729031.1:75226147-75227458 GCF_001723915.1 Gavialis gangeticus
GATGTGTATGTGTGTGTGTGTGTGTGTGTGTGTGTGTGTGTGTGTGTGTGTAAAAACATTTTCAAACTCCAACATCAAGGAATTGCAAATGTAAATACAATGCACATGATTTAGTTCTTTGATTTCCTTTCTGAGAAAATAAATATATGGCGGGACAATGGTTTAAAAAGTTAGATGATTCTTGTCTATATTTAAAAGTCCAATCTAAGATGTTAAGTTACTTATTTTATGATTAATTTACTTATCTTTTATATGTTCTGCTGTCACAAAAAGTCACCATCTCATATTACTTCTGAAGTATTTAGTATATGAAAAATGGGCATTGGTTGCATTTCTGCTTCTTAGCTGGGAGAAATGTTGAATTATACTGCTGGCTGTTTATAAACTGATTTTTTAAAAGAGGCTATTGTTGCACATATTTTAATAGCAGGTTGTAAGGGTAGAAAGGATAAAGTGCTTTGTAGCAAACAAAGCAGTTTGTCATGCCGTTGTACCCTGGGGGTGAATATAATATTAGTCATTTTTATAAAAAGAATGAAAATGAACTTGTACTTTTCTTACATTAATTGGTTCAATGATGAAGCTTTAATAAACCCATAAGCCATGTTTTCCTTCCAGTTTCTAAGTTTTACCTTTTTCGTTTAAAATTTCATTGCTTAATGGAATTTGTGAACAAGTGGGATGTTGTAATATTGTTTTAGGTTTTGGTACTGTAGCACATTTGAAAGGCAATACACAAAGAATGACTACATTATATAATATGCCAGTACACAAAATAGCTTGAATAATTTGCCCAATTAAAATTTTCAATAGGTGAAAAACTCTAAGGGGAAGGACATGGCTCATGCAAGTTGTAACTTATCTTTCTGCATAGGGGAGAAGGAACCCACCATAAGGATATGGTTCTTCTCCCCCCCACCCCGCAAAAGTAAATGCTTGACTGTGATATCTTTACATCATCCATACAGAATAGGAAGATTACTTCTTGTGTAACATACAGGTTTGGAGGGTGGGGGGGGAATCACAATACAAAGAGAATATGTAAATTAAGGACAAAGGGAAGTCTGCAGGAGAAGGAAGTCCTTAAATTCTTTCCTAACAATTAATTTTTCCATAATGATTTTAGTTGTCAGAAAACTGTTACTCAATTGCCGAGGAAATACTGCACAATTTTATTAAGGGGAAGCCTATGATGCATTCTATTAATAAGTCCTCTTCCTTTTGAAGCAAAAAAGAAGAAGTGCGTACGATTCCTTATGTACTAGAGACATTGCTAATGGTTGAAAGATTTGGGGGGGGGGGGGGGCACAT
>NW_017729031.1:75227654-75235103 GCF_001723915.1 Gavialis gangeticus
GGCACATGATACTGCACATACGTAAATCACAGTATTGCACTTGCTACAGAATTTCGAAGACTTGATTTTATTAAGAGACTATAAAAGTAAAAAAGTTAAAATGTCTGAAGATTCTAAAGGGATATCTTATCTTGAAGTCTCATGTTCTCACATCTTCTGCTGTGACGTTCTTGGGGCAGGTTCAACTTCTCTAGCCACTATTAAAATCCAATATGACTTGGCCTGTGGAGCAAGGTAATTAGTGTGCATTGTCAGGAACCACACTCAGCTTGCCTCTTGCCGTTGATTTTTGAGTGAACATCTATATAATTGTTAACTTCTGTCTGCCACCCTTTCTGAACCTGGAAAGTATTCTTTGGGCATGTCTACATGTGTTGCTATACGACATTATTACTGCACCGTAATTTAGTACTTCCTTTTGCACATGCAGCGCATGGTTATTTTTTAGCAGCTATTCACTGTATGGTGTAATATACTGGGGAAGTGTGTCACTATGGCAAAGTAACGGCTGGTCATGTGTAGATGCTTGTGGATGCTATGTTGCCATAGCATGCTGCTATGGCAACAGTGTCACATGTAGATGTGTTCTTCATGTGCATCTACATGTGCAATTAATACAACTGAATATACTCTGGCTCAATTTGAATTGAAGTAAACTAATCCTGACATCACCATCAACACTTGTGTTTAAGTACAGTAATTTACTGTGCTGCCAGATACTGCACTGTCAGATAATCCTGTCAGATACAAGTGATAAATTAGTCTACTGTGCCCTAATTGCCACACATGTGTAGACAGTGATGCTTTACTGCCCAGCAAATTAGTCTGCTGCATAGTAAAGTGAGCGTCAATGCACACTTTGTCAATGAAATGATGCTACTGTATATTTAGAAATATTCTTATTTCATTATTTTTAAGGTAAACTGACAAAATTAGGCCTTTAAGACTGAAAATGAACAAGCCTAGCAGTTCTTTTGTTCAATTTTTGAGGGGGCTGGATGGCTGGGCAGCAGCTCTGCAGAAAAGGGCCTGGGGTTTACAGTGGACAATAAGCTGAATATGAGCCAGCAGTGTGCCCTTGTTGCCAAGAAGGCTAACAGCATGCTGGGCTGCATTGGTATGAGTATTGCCAATAGGTCCAGGGAAGTGATTCTTCCCCTCTACTCAGCATTGGTGAGGCCACTTCTGGAGTACTGTGGTCAGTCTGGGGCTCCCCACCACAAAAAGGATGTGGACAAATTGGAGAGTCCAGTGGAGGACAACAAAAATAGTGAGGGGGCTAGGGGACATGACTTAGAAGGACAGGCTGAAGGAACTGGGCTTATTTAGTCTAGAGAAGAGAAGACAGGGGGGATTTAATGGTAGCCTTCAACTACCTAAGCGGGGTTCAAAAGAGGATGGAGCTAGACTGTTCTCAGTGGTAGCAGATGACAGAATAAAGGAACAAAGGTCTCAAGTTGCAGAAAGGGAAGTTTAGGTTAGATATTAGGAGGAATACCCTCACTAGGAGGGTAGTAAAACACTGGAACAGATTACCCAGAGAGGTGGTGGAAACTCCATCCTTGGAGGTTTATAAGATCCAGCTAGACAGAGCTTTGGCTGGGATGATTTAGTTAGGGATGGTCCTGCTTTCAGCAGCGAGTTGAACTAAATGATCTCCTGAGGTCCTTTCCAACCCTCATTTCTGTGATTTCTATGAAATGTCTGAAAACTGGTTGAAGGATTCTTGTTTTTATTACATTGAAGAACCATAAACCAAATTTTGCACACTGTGAAGGCTTTTCATAGATAATTTTGGTGCATAGCTATCTCAGAATCATATTAGTTTCCTGTAAGCCTATATTAACTTATTTTAAGAAAATGAAATAAGGAGAAAAAGCAGCTGGCCTTTTCTTATAAGTTTTGAAATATTTTTAGGAGATGGTGACTTTGGGGGGGAGGGGGGGGTTGTCCAATGAGACTTTCAGAAGAAGATAAGACAGGCTTCATTTGATCATGATTTAAATTAGTACTGGAAAAAAAAAAATTGTACACATTTTGAGTATCGCCTTTTCTTTTGCAGAAATACCAGACAATGGAACAGATGGCCCAACATTATGAGAAATGCAGATTTCTCCTTCCCCCACCTCTTTTTTTAACCTTTACTTTAAAAAAAAAAAAGCCATGCAAGCTTGCTTTTCTAGAGGTAGAATTTAATGTTGGTAATTGACAGCAATTGTTGCTTCAAAGCGTAGCAATTCAGACAACACAGCAACAGCAAAAACTGTGCTAACTATAGGGAAATTTGCAATAGCTTTTTTTCTCATTTAAAACTAAGCAAATCTTATATTGGTTTAGGCTTGGTGTTGTTATATTTTGGATGATACTCCTTTCATCTACCCCAGCATTTAAAATCTACAGCAAGTAAAGCAAATATATTGCTTCAGGCAACCAGAGGGCAAAATTCAACTTTCACTTAAACCAATGCAAAGAAAAGAGGAGAGAGAAAAGGACAGCTTCGCCTTCTCCCCCTTCCTTCCCCCCCCCCTTGCAAAAAAGCATCCGAAGGAATTTTTGACAATAAGCACGCCCTATGTAACCATTCTCAATATTATAAGAAAACGTATTCAATACCAATATTTTTCTCTACATCATCTACTATGAGCAGTAAATAATCCTGTAATGTATACATGTTATTGTGAATCTGCTTGCTCTAAGAAACAGTTCTGGGCCCATCTCAATGGAAATGCAGAGATCTTGCATAGAATTCAGAAGAGTCAAAACAAGCAGAGCAATGTCTTGTGGACAGATGACCATATGTTCAATTTTGCTTGTTTCATTGATTCTGCATGCCCCCACCCCATCCTTGCTCAATTTTTTCCCTATAGGATTACAATTAAGATTCTGGAGATTTTTCTAATTTAATCCTCCAAATCTAGGGAGTGACTATGAAATCTGGTAGTCAGTAAGTGTGGACAAACCCTTTATGAAGTAATTCTCTTCATTTTTGCTTTTGGCTATAATTGCTATGTAGGGAATTGTGCATAAAAAAGGCTTTTCTTTAATGCAAGTTCATGTCAACTTGTTTGTAAATCAATTAGCATTTCAAACAGCTTAGTGGCATCAGTTAAGTTTTTCTCCATTAAAAATCACTTGCAGACTTCACTAGGGTGGTTGCTGGTGAGCACAATCAATAAGAAATTTTAATAAACTGGTTATCATTGTGCATAGTCTTCTCATTGTCCTTGCTAATTCTTCATTTGTAGAAACAGAGTCAGTGTTCCTGCAGTTCATCCCCAAATAGTTTTCATTGAAACACTTTGTCAGCCCTAGGGACAGCTTTACTGACTTCAGCTGAACTGGAAACTATTAAAACCCAAAATATTAATCCTTTTGATTCAACAATGACTTTTGAATGCAACATAAATAGATGCTCTGGTACAAAAGTTATACTGTTTGTGGATACCCCAAGCACAAGTACATTAAAAATCATTAGAGCACCGATTCAAAAAGAAGCCACAGTGAACTCTAGTTCATTTACTCACAGTATGGTATATGTAATGTAGCTGTCAAAGCATACAAGATTAACTACTGTGCCAATTTTCTTTTGAGAGAGGAAGTTGTCCTCCACAATAAGTAGGTACAATAGCCCACACAATTAAAATGTGAGTATTATTATTATTTACCACAAAGAGCTACTTAAAGCTCAGAGGAAAAAACATTTCGAAGTGCAAGACTTTCAAAATTCCTAGCAAGCAATCTAATTCTTCTCACAGCAAAGCAGCAGATGGTTCTTGGTCATGCACCAATGTAACACCTGCAGAACAACTTTATTGTTGTTCAAGGGAAACTCCACAGTTGTCTTTAATAGAACATATTTTAGTTATTCAAGAATGAACAAGGCAACTAGTTTACCAGTATGTACCAACTCCTGCACATTTCTCCGGTGCACAAGTTTATGGGGTGAAGTGTGAATGTGTTCACATTATACAGCATTTCAGGAAGACCATTAAAAAGAGAACCAAGGGGCTACGAAGCAAGACCCAGACTTAGTAAACAGGAACTCTTGACCTAAGCACTACCATGGCCAGATCCTTATTTTGTGTAAAATGAGCATAGCATCACTGAAGTGAATGCAATTATGCCGATTTATCCAGTCATGGCCAAGCTGTGGCACAACAGGAGTGGCCAACCTGTGCGTGTAGCATGCAGCAGCTCAGGGAGGGACAAGCAGTACAGAAACAGATATGGCAGGAAGCAGAGCAAGACATGAGGCAGTGGCACAGGGCAGAAAGCAGAAGGCAGAACAGATCAGGCAGGGAGCATGAAGTAGGGAGCCAAAAAAAGTTAAGACAAAGGAAGAGGAACAGAGTAGCTGTAGGGGATGGTGCAGGGCTAATTTGTGGTATGCCTGACAAAACTGTTGCCAATTCATGGCATCTAAAAGATCCAGCTTTTTAGCCAAAGTATATGCAAAAGTTGACTTCCAAATTCCTCTTACTTCATTTTTGCTCTGCTACAGAGTTTTAAGTCTGTTAAGATAGCAGTTCTAAGTTTTTCTAACAGTCTAACTCTTTATTTCTTTTTCCTTTGTTTTATCTGAACTCAATACGCCTCATTTAAAAGTTGTTTTGGGGAGGAACTCACATTCTCTGGAATTTATTAATGGAACAAGTAAAGCCATCATTCCCTCTGATCAATAGGATTCTGAGGCAATTAGGACTCAGAAAACTACAACAACATGAACCTGGAGGGATACTATTATACCTTTTGCTTGGCAATAACTATATCCTTATGATGATGCTTAATTTAAATATACGCTTAACCAAGATACTCAGCTAGTCCTGAAACAACTGGAATTATTTATTAAAACAACAAATGCAATGCATTGTGCACCAATATAGGAAGGTAGTTAAACATATGTGTTGCTCCAGTGACTTCATCAGTCTATGGATGTACTTAAAATGCAACATACGCTTGAATACCTTGCTGAATCCGGATCTACAGACAAAAATCAAGAGTTAGGCATATGGAAATAAGGCACCAGACATTATTATTTTTAGTAACTGAATTAATAGATGCTGCAGTACCATAGATAAATAATTCCCTCAACTCTCTTTTTACTTACAAATATTATAAAGATATTTTTCCCTAATGTAAAATAGATTTTGGTTGCTCTATCTGAAACTAAAATATCTTTGTTGGCTTTGAAAGATACAGGTTGCAAAATGTCAACTCACTCTTTCAAAATAGAAAACATGTTATTGCTTGGAAGCATGTTTGCTTGTCATGCTAAGCTCAGAAAATAGAAGTGTCTAAGTGTTTTGTTCCCTGAAGCAATTTATCATTGGTTATATATTAAATGTGTCTGTACTTTGACTAGTAGGAGCTGCATAAAGGGCACACTTTATCACTGGCCTATATATTGTTCATGATGCCTCCTCCCCCCACACTAAAAATGAAATAAGGAGCTCTTTTGTTCCTTACAGAAAGCAGAAAGCATTTAAGAAGAACTAATGCCTGGTATAACAATATTCCAAACTATCTCCACTTGTTATTGTAACATCTTGCAGCTTCCATTTCTGTAATCACAGTCAGGTTAACTTGTCAACTCTCTGAGCTTGAGGAAAAATTATTCTGGACTATCACAATATTCTAAATACTGGCAAGTAAACTTAAACACTATATTCTGCAATATCTTGATTCTGTAAAGAGAGAGCAGAGTGGGGTGATACATTTTGATTTTTTCCCCATTTTATTTTTCTGAGAGAGTGGGGTAAGAGGCAACAAGTACTTTAGACCTGGCTTCAGCCTTCCAGAAGCATACGCACAGGTATAAAAAAAAAAACCAGCCACATGCACAAAAGAGCTTGAACATGTGTAACAGCAATAGTCTGAACAACAAGAGAACTGAACACACCAGAAGTCTGGAAAATGTAGGATCCAAACATGAATAATACCATCTCTAATATAGGGAATTGGGTTCAGTTCAGGTTTAGTGGAATACAAATAAGCAAAGATAAAATAAATGGGGTTTAGCATATCAGCTGAACAGCTTGTGTAAAGGCATACACCACATACTCATTAATTCAAAGTTTGAGTCTGAAAGACTGACATTACCTCTCCTTGGTACAAAAACCATAGTCCTGATATTGCAAGCCTGCAATGCACACTAGGGTTGATCCTCTTGTACCTGTAAGTGCAAGACAAGCTCTGTACTAAAGGCCAGCTACCGTTCTACCTATTGGGTGTCTAACTGCAATGCAACTCCATTCTATTCCAATCTGAAAATTCATTAGTGGATCTACATTTGTAACATACTATCATCTTGTCCTTAAGACTGTCACAAAAATGGTGAGAAGGAGGATCACTCAACTTCAATAGTAATAGCTTTTCAGGGATTTAAGCAGAGTGCAATACAATTGGAGTTAGGTGCCTAAGTTCACTTGCATGCTTAATAGATGGGATAGAATACGGACCTATATGCACTTCTCCCCAGCTGAGTACTTTGAACCTGTGCATATATGTTGTCCTTCTTTCAAGACACACAGTCATTCAGAGAGGTTAGGGGGAGGTTAGTTTACATTAAAAATGGCCACCTAATCTAACTTTGTTTTCCCAGGTGTAGATCTTACACTTAGATCCCTAGTTAGGTTGATATGAGTGCAAACAGTATAGAAATTCAGGATGGTTAGACTGATTTAAAAATAGCTGACCCAGTTTAAATTAAGTATAGCTCTGAGTCTTGCTGGATCCAATCTAAATCAAATTCCGTAAAGTTCCCAGTACTTTTCTCATCTTTCATCCCCAACAGTTGGCTACTTTTAGCCCACCTAGCCTCTCCCCAACCCCCAGAAGGACAGTCCCTCCCCACCACAGACCAGCCAGCACCCCTTCCCCCAAGCTCACCAAACATCTATTCCACAAACCGCTCCCAGTGATGGTTTCGCTGGCATTCACCAATACCGGGAGCCAAGAAAGTAAGTCACATCGGAGGAAAAGCAGGAGGGATGGGAGGGTTGGTTTGTGGAACCTTCCCTCCCCCATATGGACCCAACGAGCCCCCCAAAACCATCTGAACCCCACCAGCCTCCCTGATCCCCCTGTGCACCCCATTTGCCATCACATCTGCCACTTCCAAGACCCCCCTTGCCCCACTAAGCCCCTTATCCCAAGTTACATTAGCTTGAGTGGCCATTTTTAAACTTCTTCTAGCTTCCCCCTAACCTCTCTGAATATACATAGCCAAAGTGAAAAGAGCAGGATATAGGACGATGGGGTGAAATGCAACCTGTTTAAATTTGCTGATGATACCAAAATTTGGGGTGAGGAGCACGCTAGTAGGGAGGGAAAGACTGCAACAAGACCTGGATAGGTTACAGGAGTGAGCTGACATAAACAGGATGCGTTTCAATACTAACAAGTGCAGGGTGCTGCACTTAGGCAGTAGAAACCAGCAGCACACTTATA
>NW_017729031.1:75240442-75242847 GCF_001723915.1 Gavialis gangeticus
ACACACACACACACACACACACACACACACACACACACACACACACACACACAGAGTATTGTGCATATATGTGAATCTGAGCCAGAGAACAGACCCTATTCATTTATGGATCAAATTTAATACTAGACCTGTGCAGATGTTAGTTCAGACAAAATATTTTACCTTGAATATACTCAGTTTGTCTGAAATTATAGGTATTTGGATAAAGATCTTCCATTTGTCTCATTAATATTAACCGTAGTACTTTTATTGGCAGTATTTCCATACACAGACACTCATTTCTACTCATATGCTTTTCACGTTCAAATCCTTGAAACCAAATTAAACAAAGGCCATGTATAGGCATTCATTTCCAATGGTGGAAAATGTCCATTGCTAGATATGATTCCAGGAGAAGTAGCAGTACAGGCATTCAGCCTACAACTGCTCACTTTTCCTTGTGCCTTCTTGAGAATGGGATCATTTTCATCTGGGGAAACCAGTCCAGCTATTCTATTCTCAGGAAAAGACCCCTGCCTTCTCCTTAAACCATGGATTCTCCCAGTAGAAAAGTAACTCTTGTATGTGACCACATTCTTAATGCCCAATCCAAATATAAAGGCAGCAGTAGGGTTTTGTTAAATATAAAAACTGCTAACAAATGCATTAGCTTATACCCTTATCTCCAATAATACAGCCTTGTGAATTTTCACAGTATTGTGCAAACACAGATGAACCAATTTTTGCACAGTAAATTTCCTCCTAGAAGATCTCAAGTACTTTACAATTTTTAAATGTTGATACATAAGATAAAAACTATCCATCCTGAAATGAATCTCTCTCTTGGGTGCAACAGTGCAGCTGTTTAATGGTACATAGTATTACTGTAAAAGTTTGAGAAAAAAAAGTAAAAGGGATGAAACTGCAGGAAAGTTTAAGGAAGGTACAATGTAATGCTTAATAATTTTGACAGAGACCAGCAGTTATAGCTTGCTTGTACAACATTTAAATTGCTTTTGGTTATGAAGCCCAGTGCACAAGCCAAGAAGCATTCAGGGACACCGAGACAAATTGGTAAGACCAGGATAAATTCCCAGGCACTTGGATTTTTGTATGTAGTTAAATACCTGCTTCCATTGCCAAACCACCCTATTTTGATAGACTACTTTGTCAAGCAGAAGTCTATTGGCTTCCATCTTGTCTTACTTGACTTTCACCCCAACCCACAATTCTCCGTTTATTTTTTGGATAGATTCTTCATTGTTTGAAAATAAATCTACTAGTCATGAAAAGGTGTCTAGCTGACAGAACTGAAAGCCAAAGTCTGCCATTCATGGAGCTGATAGAGAAGGAGCAAAGTCTGTGTTATTTTCCAAGCCAATTTTCTGTCTAGTCTTGTTCTGGGCATCATATGATTTCCATGCATTTGCTGAGCTGTTTTGGGAAAAAATTCTGCACACCCTTACTTCTCTGATAAACCCCACCAATTTCAGAAGCAAATCCTTTTGGAACTGCTTAAATGTGTTAAAATGTATAGGTTTAAGACTCTCCAGCATTCTGAATCTCTGTTCTGAGATTATTGGCAAAACTTCAAGTTGTTGGGGAAGGAAGGGGGAACTACCAACTGTCTCATTTAGGATACCAACTGCTTTTACAAAGGTTGTTAAATATCTATTAGTTGACACCTACATTTTCCTCACATCGTTGAGATATTTTCATTTACATGGCTATTCTACTCTTGTCTCAAAGCAAAATATGCTGTACTGCATCATTATTGTCCCACGCTAGCCTGCTGTTTCTCCAATTGGATTCTAGTTTTTAGTTTGATAAAATCTATTTTTTCTATTTCATTTCTGTGCTCCCACATAACCTCCTCAGACCTGAGAATATTCAGACAGACAGACACATATATGAATACTATAAGTTTTAATAAAACAAATAATATTCCAACATAGTCAATTTTGTATTAAACATATTTTTTCTACTGTCTGTTTATAGTCATTTTTTAAATGCCTTCCATGGCCAGGACTTTCAGAAGTAGTTATAAAGCCAAACATCTTACATGAAATAAGTGTGTGTGTGTTACACAGGCACAGTCAATGAAATTAAAAGGAGATCTAATATTACTTTATCAACACCTAGAAGACAGACATCTATGCATGAAATTAAAATTATGCACCCACAGGAGTTTAAAAATATTACCTTCAAGGCATTCAAAAGTCAACTTTTCAAACCTATACCCCAAATTAAGTCAATCTTAATAATCTAAATTAATTTTCCAAAACAGCTGTTGTGTATGTTCCAACATAATGCCTTAGAGGTGAGCGAAGTAGAATATCTTGGGCACAGTGGGTATGCATTTGTTCTGTCCATGCCACCTCATATGTCCATATTATATATATATATATATATATATATATATATAT
>NW_017729031.1:75242858-75244919 GCF_001723915.1 Gavialis gangeticus
ACGTCCTGAATCCTCGCTCCAGGTAGGCAGTATACCTCATGTGCCGAGGGGTCCCGGCAACAGATGGGACCCTCTGCACCTCTCAGGTTGGAGTCACCAATGACGATCACGCGACACTTCCTCCTTCTGGCCTGCTTGTCTTCTTCAGCTTGCTCGGGACATGGTGAGCGAGTTGCCTCCTCCCCGATTTCGTCCTCTACTTCCTCCTCCTCCTGGGCTGCCAGGGCTTCGTACCTGTTCTCCAGCCAGACTGGAGGAACTGGTGCTGCTGTGTTTCGAGCAGCCCTGGCATGGGAAGTGACAGAGTATGGAGTATGACAGACTTGGGCAGGGGTGAGGAAGAGGGTTCCTCCAACCTGTTACAATCAGTCCTGCTGCCACTGCCTACGCAGTCTTGCTCACTTGCCATACCTTGTTGGAAAAAGAGTTAAATGTGAGAAGTGCTTTACCCCTGCTTGAAGCCTAAGGCAAGGGCTCACTGCCTGGCAGGTGTTAGATGACTCCCTGAGTTTCCTGGTTGGACCATCATCTTGGTGGCTTCTTTTTCTACATATAAGTTCTCATTCTCAGCCACTGTCTCCCAGTTTTGTGGCTGTGGACTCTGGGCTACTCCCAGGTTTCTGCCCCTCCAGGTGTAGAACCTGAGAACTTAAGCTTTGTGGCCACCGCACACAGTATCTTATGCCACCACAGCAGGCCCTTGAGCTATTGTACCTGCATCACTAACCTTTTTCATGGGAAGTAGTTTAGGCAGTGTGCTAGAATACCCTGTCCTTCAATCTCCCCATCTTACCTTAAAGTTGCTCCTGGTCCACCACATGCCCATTAAACAAAAAAAGGAAAAGGAAGGAATCCTCAATTTAAACTCTCTCTGCCTTGGGGTGATGGACACAGTTCTATCTTAAGGATCCACCCCATAGACCCACTGTTTAACAAACCAGTAAAAAAAGGTTTGTTTGACAAAACTTCCTCCTGTCCAAGGCTTCTTATAGGGTGTAGCAAGGCCCACTCTCATCCAGGCATTTGTACTTTTATACATCTGGGCCATACACCCGTTCTGGTCATGTGGCCCACTGGGCCACACCTGGTTCTAGCCCAAACTTTTCTGGTCTTTTCTCTTCCCTCTTTGTAACAGGGGCTTGACCCCACAACCTCCCACATTACAAGGAGACTCCTATTTTGATATTCTGTATTAACAAACTAGGCCCATTTCACTGTCTCCATAGGAAGTGCCAGGAATCTAGAATGCATGCTTATCTATTTCATATTAGCAATAATGGCTTCAGGGCATTATCTCCCCCTTTACATCTCTTAAAATATCTTAGGGAAGATGCTTGCTCTCTCCATGCAAAACATCTATTATTCTCCTTTTGTATGGGAGAGCCTCGTGTTGGAGTGTACTTTATAACAATCATTTGAAACTGATACATGACACCTTGAGCAGAATTTCTGGTGGGCATCATAAAAGGGACCATTGACTTGCCTTTTATTCTGATGGCATCTTCCAGGTCCTCCAGGTAGCGGAACACCCTCACAGGTTAGATGCCAAATGCCTTTGGAAGTCTTTTCTTCTCTTAGTGGATGTTGGCTCTGGCTATTGCTTATACCTGGATGTTCCTGTTGAAATAAGGGGAGAAAAAAAAAGCCATGGCATCAAATCCTGTCCTCAAAGGAAGAGGCAAAACAAGTACATGCTCCAGTATTAACTGGATTAAAAACATCCCAATTCTCACACAGAGCAAGAACCTTGACTAAATGTGCAAAAGTAGGGTGAGATGGATAAAAAAAGGGAAGGCCTGATTAAGAATGCAATGCCTTCAACTTCAAAGAATCAATGAGTCAGAAGGGACCTAGACAGATCATCTAGTCCGACCCCCTGCCATGGGCAGGAAGGAGCACTGGGCTTGGCAGGGGTCATAAGACCCCAGCCAAGTGCCTATCCAGTCTCCTCTTGAAGATCTCCAGGGAAGGTGAGAGCATCACCTCTCTGGGAAGCCTATTCCAGGCTCTGGCCACCCTTACCGTGAAGTAGTTCTTCCTAATATCTAACCTAAACCTATC
>NW_017729031.1:75245184-75257972 GCF_001723915.1 Gavialis gangeticus
CCCTCAACCATATGAGTGGCCCTCCTCTGGACCCTCTCCAGGTTCTCCACGTCCTTATTGAAGTACAGCGCCCAGAACTGGACACAGTACTCCAGGTGCGGCCTGACCAGCACCACAGAGGTGGAGCAAGACCTCTCTGGACAAATATTCAATATTATCTTTAAAATATCCCCTTTTCTTGGTAACACATTCCCATCTGTATTCACCCTACAAATCTATTCAGGTCTTTCCTTTCCATCTCACAAGATGAAAGGCAAGGAATGTTGTAGGTGATATTTTTATTGGACAAACTGCATGGTTCAGACAGACTTAGATAAGCTTTTGAATGCACACCATTCTTCATCAGGTCAGAGGGAAGAAGTAGGCACAGCGATGATTTAAAACAGTATAGAGGGCTGTGAAACTGGAAGAGAGAGAAATTCCCAGGGGCAACAAACAAACAACAGGAGAAAAGATAGCTTGATTTGTGGGTATGCAACAGGACCATGCCCTAGGGGCAGCTCTGACCCCTGGTGGCCAAGCAGTTCCAAGAGAGGCTGCCCCAGGGTCCTTAAGTGAGCCTAGCATGCCTTGGCCAGTGAGTCTGTCCTGTATAGCTGACCCCAAGACTGGCTCCATGTGCAGTCCAGCTGTAGCAGGGCAGAAGAGACCCTGGAGCCCCTCCCGACCCAACACCAACAGCTCAGCTGAGGGCAGTGGCAGGTGGAGAAGAGACAACAGAAGGGGAAAAGCTAGAAGGCTGCTCCTGTAACACAGTCAACCCACCCCAGTGTTTTGGGGGGGGCGGGGCGGGGCGGAGCTGGGAACTAGGTGAAGCCAAGCCACCTCTGCAGCACAGGTCACTGATCCTTCACCCCCCTTTCCAAAATCCTGTATCTGTCTATGCACTCTGATGGGTTCCTTGCGGAGAGTGTTGATTGTTGTAGACGTAGAGAAGTGTTGACAGTTTTTGCATCTGCTGTCCCTAAGAAGAAGCTGATCTATTTTTGACCACCCTAGTAAATAGAATGATATTCACCTGGGTGAAGCTGGCTTTGTTTTACACAACATATAGTCTCATAATCCACCTTCTAGAGCAGTGTTTCCCCAACCAGTGTGCCGCAGCACCAAAGTGTGCCATCAGACATGAATAGGTATGCCGCAGAATTTTGCCATGGCAATGAGCTACAATAGATATGAGGATGGGCAATGCCTTAACAGGTGTGCCATGGAAAATTTTTATTAATGTAAGTGCGCCTTGGCCTGGAAAAGGTTGGGAAACACTGTTCTAGACAAATACTGATATGAACAGATGTAGATAACAAAGAAGTCACTTGCAAAAATTCTGAGGTACAGAATAGTGGCACATGATAACTCATCATTATGATACCCAAGGTATTCAACTCCTTTGCATTCTACAAACGGAATGAGCAGCTTCTGAAAATACCATTATCTGGTCACATAAATACATCCAGCTTCCCCTGCACAGTGTCAGCTAGTGTTTGCAGATACCTATCCAAGTGTTATTAATGATTTCTAGCATTGAACATGCGGTTCACTGTTCTCCCAACTAAACATTAATGCCATAAGCTGTGCCTTGACAATAGTGCTTATTAGTCTGACATCTGGTGTACAGTCACTGCTTCAGTTTCCACACTCTGGAGACTTGTGTTCTCTAGACTGGTACAGATTAAAATCTTATGGACAAATCAAAATAAGGAAATTAAAGTCCAAATAGGAGTCGGTGCATGTCAAACCTCCCCACTCCTTACCTTAAGTGCTGCCATTAGGCTCCTCCCCAGAATTTCAAATTCTTTGCCTCATCCTTCAAAAAGGTATCAATGAAGCATAAGGATATTTCATGCTCTCTTTCTTCTACAGGCTCCAGCTCAGAAGATCTCATTAGTGAAGCAGTCATTCAATCCAGTCTCACTTCCGCTTCAGTATATCCTCTAGACTGCTTCCTACCAAGTTAAGCCTGCCTACCTTATTAGGTCTTCACTTTGGTCTTCCACAGATTTTTTCTGGAGGCTCCCTCAGCTCTCTTCCCTGGGCATCTATGCCAGATGACCAACCCACACTTCCATACTTGTACACTGCTGATCTGATTCACAGATAGCTCTTTTATAGCCTTATCACCACATAATTTCTGTCCATTGTGCAACAGGAGAGGCTCAGGCAAGGACTCAGCCAAGGTTTAATGATACCTTTTTTGCCTATGCTATTTGTGGTCATTTCATTACATTCACGAACAGTTAAGTAACTGGTTCTGTTCATTTAAACTGAGGCAAAAATCAGTGGCCATGACATTGTTTCTTGATCAGTGTGTGGGGTGCACAGACCAAGGTTGCGTTTAAAAAAGTCCTGTTTGTTGCTTACGGATCTCCAGTCTTGGGACAGTTTAAACCAAGACAACACACACACACACACGATAAGAAGGAACTAACAGAACTCATCATTTCAGGGCATAAAGCAGGTATACTGTCTGCAACCAAGGAGGATTCTCAGTTTTTAGTACACTTTGGTTAAAGAGGCAGGACAGCTGCAGAGCTGTTTGAAGCCTATCATTTTCTAAAGAAAGAAATGCCTCCATGCAAAGATTTATTTTTTTTGAGAGAAAAATCAAGGACATACAGAGACAATTGATGAGTGGATAATCCAGCTACAGCTGATAATAAAAGCCTGAGCTTTCTCAGAAAGGGGTGACATGCTGAAGGGTAGGATCTTAATGGGATCAAATTCAAAGAAAAATTACTAATGGAGAAAAATTTAACATCAGAATAGCCAGAGGACAAGATCTCCAAAGAGCAGATGAAAGAAAGTACTCACTAACACCAGACACGCTCATGTTAAATAAATGTAAGACTAGCAATCAGAAACACACATACAAAGATTCAAGGGTGCAACAGCTGGGCACCAGACATAGACATTGTTAATGTTACAGAAGCGTGTAGCCAAATCACAGGTATAGCAAGTTTGTAGTAGGTTTAGATTACATTATGCAAAGAAAAAGGGATACTTTGCACAAGGTAAGATATGCACAAAGGACCACAAAACAATGCTGCAGAAGTAAACAAAAGAGCACAGGGAGTACAATACATTGTAACACCTACATGGCAGACAGTTCAGCAATTACTTTGCAGTATTCCTTCTCACTATTAGACAGAACGAGAAAGGCTAGCAATGAGGCATATGCAACAACATTACCAGGCTGAGAAGAAATACCTATAAAATTCCAAGTTGGTACCAAGAGGCAAGTAAATTGCATCCCCAAAAGAGGAAAGGCCAAGCCCTCCTCACACCACAACCCATTTACCTCCATCAGCAAAACAAATGGGATATGGAGAAAATCCATGTCACACAGTAAAAAATTCAATATTAAGAGGGTTTACAAGATTATAAAGCTGAAACCTAGATTTCCATGTAATAAGGATGAGAGCAAAATAAATACGTAGGGAGAAAACCTTAAAATTATTAAACTTTGGTAAGCCCTGGCCCCATGGAAGCAATAAAAGAATATCAAACAGCAGAGGAAATTAAGAAATGCTTTTAAACACATCAGGAAATCTAAAACTGTCAGCTGGGACTTTTAAAAACCAAGCTATCTGCAAATGTTGTGCCGACAGAGCACTGGGATGAATGCCATTAACAATAAGGTCCAAAGTGGAAAAGGAACTCTAGCACACTGTATAATTAAGCATAACTGAAAATGTCGAAAATTCATCAGCATGGGTTAGTTTGATTACCTTAGTTGGGGGCAGGTAGGAACCTATGGAAGGACATGTATGAGGTTTTCATGCAAGATTAAAGCAGAACAAAATAATAAAAGCTACCAGTCCTAGATTACCTCATTTAGACCTCTGTGTCTTGAAGCAAATGCATTCCTTGTACTAGATACATAGTATGGATACTGGCAGACCAAACTGGACAAAGAACAGCAAACTAACTGCTCTCAACACTCTATTTGAAACTCATCATTCATGAAATTCTTGTACTAGGAAGCACAACAACAAAACAACAGCACCGCTCCCACAATTTCGTAGATTTCAAAGACATTCATCAAGTCCAGCCCCCTGCCCAAGGGGCAGGAAGTCAGCTGGGGTCAGATCACCCCAGCAAGATAAGCATCCAAGCATTTCTTAAAGGTATCCAGAGTAGGTGCCTGCACCACTTCTGGGGGGAGCCTATTGCAGACATTGGAGACTCTGATGGTAAAGAAGTTTTTCCTTCAGTCCAGTCTAAAATGATCTTCCATCATTTTGTGACCGTTAGACCTCGTCTTTGCTTGGGGTGCCCTGGTGAACAGATGTTCTCCAAGTTCCTGATGCACACTCCTTATATATTTCTAGGCTGCCACCAAATCCCGCCCTGAGCCTTCACTTCTCCAGGCTGAAGAATCCCATGTCCCTCAGCTTCTCCTCATAAGGCCTGTTCTCTTGCCCTCTAATCATGCCTGTGGCTCTCCTCTGGACTCTCTCAAGCTTCTCCACATCCTTTCTAAAGTGCAGAGCCCAGAATTAGATGCAGTACTCCAGCTGCAGCCTCACCAAGACTCAGTACAGTGGGAGGATGACTTCTTGGGTCTTACTGGATGAAAAAAAGAATGCAACCAGTTTTAACTGAAACATAGCAAAATTCAAATCAGGGTAGAATGACTTAATTACTTTGATCATTTCTTTAAAGGTTAGGCAGTTAGCAAAAATTGAAACATTTTTACAAGAAGGAGAGGGAGGGAAAATAATAAAATTCAATAGTAGTAGTTGTAGTAGTATAAGGGTAACTCTCTGGACAAGATCTCAGTATGTGAAGGACCTCATAGACCTATAAATATAGCTAATTATGAACACCCAACAAATAGATCAGGGGTTTTCAATCTTTTGAAATAAGTGTATCCTCAGCAGCACATGAGGGTGTGAGGGGAAGGGAAATTTCACTGCCATGCAGACTGGTGGAAGTGTGCAGTGGTGGGTGGTGGTGGCAGCCACTGCACGCTAGCTTTCCCCCTGCATCTGGCTCGCTGAGCAGTGCCTGTGCAGCCCACAGAGGGGTGCCCCGGCCTTCGTCCACCCTCTCAGCCCTGCTCCTGGGAGATGTTGGTTTGGGGTGGCAGCTCTCCACCCCTGCCCACGCGTACCCTTAGGGTGTTTCCAAGTACCCCCAGGGTATGTGTACCCCCAGTTGACAACCTCTGAAATAGATGTTTTATATGGAGCAGCTGAAGCTTCATGAATGCAATAAGGATCTGCAGTGATTACATCTAGAAAATCACCAATATTAACACAGCCAAATTATATTCAAATAGAAAAAGATTTATCCCATAAGTATATGCACAGTCTTTCAGTAATAGTTGAAATAGATTACAAACCTCTAGACAACATTCTGGAAAAACATTTGCATTATCAAGACTTCAGCTCACATTAAAGCTACAAAAAGATGACTTGAAAGTGAAAAATGGGCATGAAAAAAAAATCTCTGTAACACATTTTCACTCACAGTGTCATAGAAGGACAAGATATAAATGACTATGACAAGTTGGAGGTATGTGAAACACCACTACTCACCAAAGTCTTCAAATAAGCTATCAGAAATAGCAAGAGAAATTAAAGTTAATTTCACTTTAAGAGAAAAAGTGAGGATGACCTGTACTAAAAAAAAGAAACTACAAAAACTCCTTGTCTAAAGAAAATGAGGTAACTTGGAAGAATGGGCTAGTGCTAAACCAGAAGAAAACAGTAATTAAAAAAAAAAATTGTCCGGATATGCTGAAAAAGGTCCATGTGGACCACATTAGTAAGGTGCTAGGAAAATGGTGGGCAAGAGACTAATTGTATTAGCCTGACATGAATACATAATTAAAATAAGTGATCAGAGATTGCAGACTGGTTCACACTGCCTTAGGTATTTGCACAAATACAACAAAGCCTATGTGATGCAAAGCCTAGCACTCAACTGATGTAAGTACCCAGAAAACTATGCACTTCTAGTTGACTATTACATCTGTTCTTTCCAAGTAGTTCAGCTAAGGTATATTTTAGCCAGCAATGTGATAAACCACATGAAGCCCCATAAAGTCAATATGTGCATTTTTGTTTGTTGTGATCCACTGTATACCCAAGGAATTTGGAAAAT
Organism: Gavialis gangeticus; assembly: GCF_001723915.1. NCBI lineage: Eukaryota > Metazoa > Chordata > Crocodylia > Gavialidae > Gavialis > Gavialis gangeticus. The sequence goes on from NW_017729031.1 coordinate 75,251,293, forward strand.
TTCAAAGGATTTGGAATACTACATAAACAACTAGCTCTGTACTACCCAGTGCAAAGACTACCTTAAATACTCACACAGCCAACACACAGAGAAAAGTCAAAAGCAGAAAATCAAAAGCAGCTGCTCAGAGCCATACCCTGATTTATTAAAATATTGAGAACACACCTTCAGAAAAAGGAACTTTACTCAAAAATACATTAAATAAAAGGGATTTCAAATCAGAAATGTATGGAAAAGTCCCTCAAAATGCCCAGAACTGTAAATTATGGCAGAATAGAATATAGCTGAAAGAATGGAAAACGAGACTAGAAAAAAAAACAAACAACCCCCCCCAAAACCAACCACTGTGATCAAAATATCAGAATATAACTTTCACAGTAAACCCCAGTGCAACAAAGCTTAAATTACCAGTAGCAACCTAGCACAGTAATCCAACTCGTATACAATACAGATGAACAACGGATAGTTATTTAGGCAAAACCTCAAGCAATTGAGGAAGGCTCCTATTTGTGCAACTGCTAAGCAAATATACAATGGAAATACACCCCATTGTAGGCTCCTGAAAAAAAAACCCAAAATGTCTGTAACTCAGAATTTCAGAGTGGATAAGTGTTCCCTGGTTAACCTAAGGACCTAGTTAGAAAGAAAAGGTTTACATAATAATTCAACTGGCTCCAAGTAGACTTGTGGAATGATTGACAGTGAGAAGTATCAAAAATCTAGCTGCAAGAGAGAATGTGATTGGTTGAGGGAGAGATGACGGATACAGAAGTTGCAGGACAAAGTGATTGACAGGAACAGTTGCTGAGAGAAAGTGATTGGTGAAAGCCTGTTGCTGGACAGGGATGGTTGGTGGATGGTTGTGATTGCATGAGGTGTAGCAACTATCAATCACCTAAGAGGTATAAAAGGTTTCAGTGTAAGTGCTACAGTATGTGGGGTTGTCTGTGTAAAGAAGGTATTTGTGGCAATCTGTGAAGAAAGATCCTTGGGAAGACAGCTGGGAAAACACCTGAAAAGAGAACCCCCACTCAGTGCCCAGAAGACACTGTGCAAAAAAGCCTATGTAAATATATTTAATTTTATTCCAATTGTGTTTTAGTGTTCTTTACTGTTAATAAATCTAAATTTGAAGCCAGAATACATTTACTAATCATTTAATCCATTTTATCCACCCCCTTTTGCTAAACTGATTAACTAATTAATTAATTTGATGCAACACTATGATGCTTAAAAGAAGGAAGGGGGGTGTGGGGGGAAATGCTACCTACAATCTCGGCAAGTACTTAGGAAAGTTCTGTGAACAGAGGGAACATTCAGTGACAATTCCTAGACACAACTATGACTCTACATGAACAAGTAGCAATACTCTAACAGTGGGAATGGATTAAAACAGATGATACACTCTAATGTTATACATTAAAAAGGAACATTAACCATAGCATCTGTGCACTTCAGTTCACAGGAGGTCATATTGTGATTAAGCTCAATTAGGTGACTAATGCATCATCCCTGGGACAGATCCAGGGGACGTGGACTAGTATACTTGCCCCCTTTGATTCCTGCTCCATCCAAAGTTAAAAAACTGCCTGGCAATGGCAGCAGCATTTCTAGTCAGACAATGCTGAGGGAGGCAACTGACTTTATGGCTCAGAAACATTGTAATCTATTTGATCCCTCCTTAACTCCTCATTCCACGGGTATTCACAACTCTCTCTTCTTTCTAATGGTATTGATGTTCCACCAGTCAAGCAATCCTTTGTTCAGCAATTCTGTTAGCTACTCCTGGTAATGAAGTGCCTATTTCACAGCCCTGCAGATCATTGTTAACTCATTCCAATGAAGTTATGTTTGTTTTTGTTTCAATCTTAAACTGAATAATACCTTAGGCCCCTCCTGTATTAGTAAAGCTTCTAGTTTATTTTTAACTGGAGAAAAATGTATTGTTTTATATGTGATGATGATGCACCTCATCATCTGCACTCCCCGTTTCAAAATTCTAGATCCACTCATGTCCTCCCTTAAAAGAGGTACAAGAAGTGATTTTCAGACACTGTTTTTTTTTTTGTTTTTTTTTTTTAACTACTCTCCAGTTGTAGGCTGGCTTGAGCTGCTACAGAAAAACAAAAGTGGGGGGCAGGGGGTTATTATCAAAGTGTTTAACAAGACCAGCTAGTTCACCGTTTCTGGAGTGCATCTCCATCAATACAAATAGTCTAAATTAAGACAGTTGGTGTTGCCTAAAAACACTGGCACCCTCAAAGTTCATTTTAAAAAAATCTCCAGAATAGCTCACTGATTTTCCCCACTCTCCCCCCTTTTCTAACTAGATCTACAGTGTTGTTTCTCTCTCTCGCTCTCTCTCCATCTCCTCCCCTGACATCTTTTAAGACAAAAATCAAATATAAATCTGTTTGTGAGTTCTGCACTGTTGACACCTACTGCACAGAAATTTCCTGGAATCAGACCCAAAGCTCCTTGGCAGCCGGTTAGACTCTAATGCTTTGTAGGCCAGATACAAGCATTGCATTCTAAATGGAAAAGAGCACTGGGAAGATTACATAGACTGCTGTATGCTTTTTGGGATCCACGATAAAATTCCTCAGAGCCTATCATGCATTTCAATTAACATCTTCCAGGGACCATAGCAATAAAATAGTTGAGCATAAATCTGTTGGAGTAAACCTTAAGCCAATCACTTGCAAAAACAATGATTACTGGGTCCTCTTTACTTCCCTGAGAAGAACTTAAATTTCTGTGTGATTTTGTTGATTGATTTTCCCTGAACAATTTGGAGCAGACCTCTTTGACTGTGTAAAAGCTTAGCCAATAAATGGGGAATGGGTTAGAAGCTGAATTTAAAGACAGTCCCCTGATCACAGCAAAATGCCTTGTCATCTTTCACTGATTTGCATCAGCCTTTGAATCTCTTCACTACTTTTCCACCTTCATTTTAGTCATTCTTGCCATCATCTTCTCTATGATACAGGACCAACAACAGACACAGAATCATCTATAGACTTGTTCATGGCTTGCATGTTGTTTGTTGCCATTTTAAATAGGTAGTATTTTTAGACCAGCAGTGTCTATAACAGGCCAGCAATGGCCATTAAGTCTTTGTCATACAGCACAGATATAGAATCAGATGGGCATACTGAGAAGCGTATCCATCTTCTATTGATTCACCCAAAAAACGGATACCTCACAGCTGCTGAAGACACACAACGGATGCATGGTCAAGTATAGCTGCATAGTTTGGCATAAAATAAATAGAAAACTACCACCATTTTGACACTAGGTAAAATATTAGAAGTGATTTGCAATGGGATCTATCCTAAGTGATTTAAAACATGAGGGTTTCTCAAGATCACTTAGAAACACAAAGCCAAATAATTTTTTAAAATCTGTTCACAAAAGCAAATACAGAGCAATGAAAACTTCAACATATTACCAGTATTTAGAACACAAGTGAACACCTCATATCATTCATCATACCTCTGTAGGGTCTATAGTATAAATAGCAAAGCTGATTTAAGTCTTCTTTACACCTGCCAATTCCAGGGTTATTAGCCATTGCTACTTTATTGCAAGACATACAGGATACCAAAAACTGCTATTAATGACCCATGTGTGTCTGAAGAGACTAGCAAGATATGTTCTCTTTCCATGCCCTTTTATTTTAGTCATACCTTTGGTTGCTGCTAGATGTTACAGTGTAGGCATCTTCAGGTTAATCCTATACCACCACATAATTCCCTTTTTATAGCAGAACCCTCCATTAGGCAGTTAAACATGCTTCATGGCTGCTTTGTGTTGCTGTAGTGACACACAGCAGAGGACAACATAATCCAGTCTAATAAATGTGGGGATTCTATGATAACTGTATTTAAGTGTTCCTCTGAAAGAGAGAAATCAGGAATTTTAAGTTAACACTGAGAAGTTCAGCTGCTTGTCCAAATTAAAGAAATTTGAATAACTGCCTGAGAATCTTACAAAATCTGACACTCAGGATATTTTTAGTCAAATATCCCCTGGTTTCTGCCAATCTAGAGAGGATTAAAAAAAAACCAATTTTGTATTGTATTTTAATAAAGCACTTGAAACAAAAGTATTATATAAAGGGCAAAGTTAGGTATTAGAAATACTATCCAGCTTCCAAACACAACCTAAGGGAATTTTTAGATGTAGTCTAGGGGTAGTGGGGAAGGCACTTTAATTGGAGCAGCTCTGAGAGCCTCTCTAATTAAAGCGCTTGCAGCATCTCATGCATCAGCGTCCCCATACTTCAAAATGGTTCTGGGGGTGCTTTAACCAAAGTTCATTGAACATTAGGTATAGCACTCCCACTGCCATTTTAGTATGGGTAAGCTGATATACAAGCAGTGGAGGCTGCTGGAGCATGCTAATCCATCAGATTCAATCAATCCATGCTAATTAGCATGCTCCAGCAGACTTGAGTAATTACAGCACACCAGAACAGCCTCCTCACATATCTACAGTCACCCAAGGTGACTAGATATATTTTAGTTGCTCCCAATTTTCAGTACACTGGTATTTCTAAATAATGCATAGGTGTCAACTGTATGGTCAGTGGACCATTTCTGGAGCCCTATGATCTGGGCTATAGGTCTTGGACTGACCCCATGTATCGCACACAGTCAGTCTTGTGTGCAGGCTAGACTCAGTGCCATGGGCACCTGCCTGATGCAAGCTGGCCCCAGAACCATCATGCAGAGCCAGTCCAGCAGGGTACCACATGCAGCCCTGGGCTAGGGACATCCACCTTTGGGTTAGGGACAGACATTCAAAAAGCCTGAGCCTGAACTGATTCAATCTTTCCAGGTTAATCTAACTTGCCTAGGTTGGACTAGTTTGCAACCAAACAGACATTCCCTCTCGACTAAAGCAATGTAGGAATATGCCTGCAGTGGCTCAGGACAGAAGCTGTGTGGAGCTAGATCAGCCCTCCCTTCCCTTCCATAGTGCTGGGATGGGGGTGGGGATAGCCAGGCCCCAGCAGGATGTTCTGAAGAGGAAGCATTGTAAACTCTGTTATCTCTCAGCTCTGTGCTCTTGGGGAACCCTGGCACAGGACGTAGCCTGTCTGACTCCCAAAGAATTTCCCCTTCCCCTCCCTCCCTTCCTCTACCTGAACAAGAACGGATTATGAAAGACAATGAAGGTGCAGTGGGAGACACCTAAAACCCTCCAGACAAGGGAGCAACTGCCCTAGGTCTCATTTTCATCCAAGATGGAACTAGATGACAATTCATTTACATGGGAGATGGAGAACAGAAAGCCTGAAGCAAAGACTGCAGTGAATTCTGGGATCAGAGAAGCAGGGGAAGACTGCATGAAGAGGAATCTGTGCTCCAAATGCTAAATCAACCCACATTTACACACACCCAGCTCAGCATTTATCAGACTAATTTTAATCTGGATTTACAAAGGACCTTTCCCACCCCCCACCCCCCACATACACACCTCATCTACCCAGAACTAAGCAGAAGTAAAGATTAATAGGCATCTCAGGCCATACATTTCCCAGTCCCACTATGGGAAGCCTATTTAAACTTGATGGACTAAAACTCAGCTGCCGGGTTAGGGAATGCTGAGGCAAGAGACTGAGTTAGAGGGGGTATGGGCAATCTTTGAACAATGGTTAAGGGTTCATCACAGCATCCAGCCCGTTGGAGCCCTGACCACAAATGCTGTCATACTTTTCCCAGGATGACTAAAGGAAGTCCTCCCCACAAAAGTTTATGAACACTTCAAGTAATCAATCCCTTTTAATAAGATCTGGAAAACTGAGGCTTGTTCACAACAGGTAAAAAAATATGAAACCCTGACGCTGCAAGCTATTTATTGTTTCTGAAGAAACAATGAGGTATCCCATCCAGTATATCTGCTATCCATAAGAATTTCAAGCTGGCTCCTAAGTGTCTGGTTACTCCTTAAAAACTTATGTTTTTCCTGGTTGTTAATCAGTTTCTTGAGATGTTTTGAGCCAGATAACCCCTTTTCAATAGAAAAGATAAGTATTTACACTATTAAAATAATGCTTTGAAGAAGCTGAACTGAGGGTATAAAATCTGTAAAAAAAGTAGCATTTTTTTTGTGCTTCAAGAGGAGAAATCTCTCTGATACCATCCGTTGCTGCTCTCAAGAAGCTGGAAGAAACAGATAGTCTCCCTTCAAGGATTGTACTAAGAACTTTACCTGTCAGCATTGGAACCCAAGTGTCTTGGACTGGTGAGATGCCAGCTCTCACCCTCTCTTTTCTCTTTCCTCTCTAGGCATAGATGTCTGAAACTGAACTGTATTAGTTAAGCTTGAGCTAAGTTTCCTCAAATACTTAGTGAAACCAGGGTAGCATTGTAATTGTTTGTGTTTGTTTTTCCTTTGCACGTCTATTACTACTAGTACCATTATATATTTCATATACTTAGCCATAAATAACTTTTATAGTCAAACTGGTGGTAACTGGATATATTTTTCCTTTTCTTTTCTTTCCCCACTTGCTCTGCAGCAATGCTTCTTTTACATAAAGATCCCTGTGAGGCCCAGAAATACTGTGGGGTGTGGTCGCGGAGAACCGGACCGGTCACGGTGGGCCGAGGGTATACGAACAGGTGGGATTAGCGGCGGTTGAGTCTGAGTGGCACACAAGCTTATGGTTC
>NW_017729031.1:75258343-75262149 GCF_001723915.1 Gavialis gangeticus
ACCCTAGAAATGTAACCCTAATAAATGAGCACACCCCAAAATGATGGGCAAATATAGTAACAATCCTAACCTTGGCCTGCCCCATCCCAGGCTTTTCTCCACTCACTGCTCGAGGGGCAGGAGTGTTGCCAGACCCCAAGCCCTAACTGGTATGCTGAGGCAAAGAGGGGTGGGGCAAGGGTGGAGTGCATGCATCTGTTGATGATACTGAGCTTTTTCCCCCCTCTCTCTGCCTCTTCATACTATCTGCAAACCTGACAAGGCTGCAAACCGGCAGGGAGTTGATAACAGAGTGTTTGATCAGCTCATCAAAAAAAAAAAAAAAAAGCCTCTCTCGTTAGTTCAAGCTCTACTTAAACAGCTTTTTCTGAGGAAGAAATGGACAGACATTACCAGCTGACTTGTTGATTAGCTCCAAAAAGCACTAAGCAGACACTGTTCTGTTCGTCTGTCCTAGTGAAAGTGGACAGGCACCGCCCCCCCCCCCCCCAAAGCATTAGATAGCATACCACATTACTAGGGTCCATGCTGTGGAAGATGGGAGGTAGGGAGGGAAGGGAAATCCCTGCTTGAGCAGCCAGCAGTGAGGAAAGCCCGACAGACCCTGACCTGCCTGCAGTCTCCACATCACATGCAGTGTGTGTCCATGCCTGCATCCTGTGCCACGTGCAAAGCTAGGCCCAGGGTAAGGCTAGGGAGCAAAGAGGCAGAGCCAGCCTGTTCTCTGGAGCAGGGAGCCCAGCCCAGGGCCACTAAACATCTGGGATGCTTGGGGACTCTGGCTTAACTTAAGCCAGGAAGGAGCCTGGGACAGACATTGCTTAAACCAGTTTGAACCAGATCAGTTAAACCTGGCTAAATGTAGTATCAGACTTATCTCAAACCAATTTCAGCCATTTTGAAACTGGTTTATGTGCACTGATTTTATGTTCTGTTACAGGTTTAAATTAGTTTCTGACCACTTAAACCGGTTTGTGTGTAATGTCTGTCCCTAGCCCTTATGTCAACTGTCTAGGCCATTGGCAGCACATGAAGAGTTCAGCCCCATGCGCTGTGTGCAGCGTGTGTTGGCCCTACCCTGGGACTAGCTTAGCACCCTGTGCCACGTGCAGTCATGCATACTACATGTGATGCCCTGCTGCACTGGCCCCGTGTACTGGCTCTGGTGCGCATAGATAGCCTGGGACCTAATCAGACCAGCCCCAGAACCAGCATGAAGGGCTGTTTTGGCCTAGGAACCACATGCAGCCCATGCCTTGGACTCTATGTTGCATGCAGTCCAAGACCCAGGGCAGGGCCGGCAGGTGCTGTATGAATGTGGGTCTGGACTGGCCACATGTGTTGCAAGTGGCACAGAGGGCTGGCATAGTACATGCACTGCATGCAGCATCCTGATGGAGCAGCCCTGCATGCTCTTGATCCAGCCTCCAGCCACACAGGGTTGGATGAATTTGACCCTCCTGCAGTAACAGGGCAAAATACTGACTTAGCAGCAATCAGTGATGTATAGGATGCTGGCAGCTGCTGAAAGAATGGCTCATTTGGCACCCATGCTTGCAGAAACTTGCAAATATGAACAACTTTGCTTATATGAACTGTTACAATGAACAGTTACAATGACAACAGTTACAGTGACTTCCACTTGATTCTGCTTATTATACAAATTGCATGAGAAATCTTTGCAAGTTTGGCCATCTAATCCTCCTGTATTAGTATAAAAGCAAAAGCAAGACTTGCATCAGCTTCTGTGGTGCTGCACTGAGTAATATGGCTGGATCCTTTTTGGGGGAGGGGCAGGGGGGGAGATACCATACCACTGAGCCTTGCAAAATAAAAAGGCCAAGTGTGTGAGTGTGCAACAGAGAATGGAGAAGCTATACTTCTGAGAACTCCACCATAATTTATGCCACTTCTGGACAGCCTATGCAGTAAAATATAAAATTTGCCTAGCACTTGAATAGTCTTCTGTTAAAAAGACAAACAAAAAACCCACACAATATGTATTCAAATTAAAGTGGTGTAAATAGAAGTTAATGAACACTATTACTTGAATTATCAGAACTTTCTGCTTGAAAAAATTTAATCTAATATGCCCATTTTTAGCATTGCCAACAGCACTGGGGCATGCAGTTCAATAGTTCAAACTTTCTAGTTTTATAATTGCTTTCTGCAGACCTTAAATAAAGCATTTGTATTTCAGGATATAACAGAGTGGAATGAATTACTCACAGTAACTTCAAATGCAGAGAGGAAAGTGATTAGTGTACACTGGGGCTACCTACATACCTTTTCCTTTGAGGAACATGAAGAATTAAAAAGCATAGTTAACAAATAAATTAGACAAAACTCCACAATCTAAGCATTAAGAAGCCTTTGGCATATTCAGCATGGCTTAATTGGTACTTTTAAATAAGGAAATCTCAAGATGACATTTCTTTTAATTTATCTTGACAACAAAGTTTTCATTGAAAGATAGCACCATACACACATTCATAAATATTAAATTTTGTTCCTAGTTTTGTTTTGTTCAGTAACATGCAATATGTGTTTACCAGATCACAAGACAGAATCTGCTGACACAAATTAGTAGATCTGGAAAGCAGTTTACTGAAGGTAGATAGAATTAATACAGTTTTATTCTAGTGCAACACCATTTTAGTTTATTTGCAACCCTGGACATGAGTGGGGTGTGTGTGCATGGATGTGTGCATGATGTGTTCTCTTGGAGAAGAGCTCTTACTATACTTATATTCAGAGTTCTATTTTGAATCGAAACACTGGACTTAATCCTCAGGTCCTGGAACAAACCATGAAAAAATAGTTTGGTCATCAATAGCCAGAACATAGTAAATTATTCTCTGACTTCCACTGTTCCAGTCAAAAAATCAGAAAAGAGGCTGTGCTGGTACTGATATCATTATTTGCTGATGAGAAAGTAAATCAAAATTATGCCCACAAAATACTGTCCCAGGATAGCACAGGACAGTACAACACAGTACAACCTACAACCAATGAGTTTTATAAAATGTCTATTTGCAAAATGTTGCATGGTGATAAGAAGCAGCAAAAGGTGGAAGTCAGTGCGCTGTTCTAATCTGCAACTTGTGAGCAAATAAGAGTGAAGTTGCACATTATACTTAGACCATACTAAACCTGTGGAATGTTAAGCAGAATTGAAGCTGGGATGTTAAGGGTTAATACTATTTCCTGCCTACACAGCTCTGAGTTGCCACTAAAGAGCTGGTGAGCAGAGGCATGGCTAGGAACCAGGACACCCAAGCTGTATCCCTGCTCTAGGTGAATGTGCTGTGGCTGGGAGTAGTATATCCTGGGATGCTGGAGGACTGCAATTGCTCATTTTGCCACTTTGGAGCAGATCAAAGATACCCTAAAAACAAGGTAGGTAACACAGCCTAGACTTAACCCTTGCCTAACGTGGGTAACTTTGGGTACAAACAGAAGTGCAGTTCCCAGCTGCAACTGAGAACATTTTCTTTAAAGTGTTCTGAGCTACCACATTACCCCAGACAAACCAGAAGTTTACTGTTGGTTCCAGGGGGGAAAATGGATCTAGCTGTGGGCTGGGGGCCAGCAGCCAGGTTCCCACAGCAATGGCCACGGTTCTCCGCCAGTGCTCAATGGTTTCAGAATGCGAGGGGGGAAAAGGCAACAGAGAGCGCTCATTCTTGCGGTTCCTCGGCTGATGCTGAAGGGTGGGGTGGGTAAATTGGAGTCCCCCACCTTTGAGGATCCTCCAATACACCCACCCTTTGGGGGGGGGAGGGGGGCTGAACCCCCCCCCCCCG
>NW_017729031.1:75262320-75264297 GCF_001723915.1 Gavialis gangeticus
TGAGCTTCCTTTTCCTCTGCTCCCTTTCCCCCCTCCCATTCTGAAAACAGCAACAAGCTGGGAGCTTTGCAGATGCAAGTTACAGAAATTACATTTTAAAACATCTTTATCTGATGGATAAAGATGCATGCAGGAAGGGGTCAGATTTGCACCTTTTTGGCTATTTTTGAAGCTGTCAGCAGCCATGCACTTAATTTTGGTCACAGTTATAGACTACTCTGTGGCCAGATCGGGCAAACATTGTCACTTCTGTCTGCACCCTTTGAGATGCTCAGAGGGCACTGAGCCTAAATTAATGAGTTTTAGCATGCAAATGATTACGTTTTAAGTGCCTAAGACAATCTGACTGTATTAATCCTCTTCTAGTAGAAAGCTAGAAACTGATTCGCTTAAATAAAGGACCTCTAAAACTGTTTATTATAATATGTGAAAAATAGAAGAAAATGTAAACTAAAGACAGACTCAATAATGTTCTTAGAACATATTATTTGGTATTGCTCGCATGCTTATTCCTCCTCAAAAGCCACATACCTGGAGTGACCTGTCTCTTGAGCTTCCTGTTAAGAAACTAGTTCTGGCAAGTGGTTTCATGGACTTTGCTCCACACAGAGGCAGCAAGGACTTCTGCATTGGCTTGTAGATTGACACAGATCTTGGGCAGGTGCTGGCAACAAAGCCCCAGATGCAATAGCCTTTGTCCTCAGCTCTGGTTTTAGTTCCTCAGTTCTCACTTTAGCTACCAGATAGCTCCTACCACTGAAAGCACTGGTTATAAGATAAGGACAGCTTGCTGCTGAATTTCTTATGAGATTAGAGGTGTGATGATATGCATCCCTATTGCCACTGCCCTTTCTCCTCTCTACCAACATCACGATCTTTAATCTAGAGCCCTATGCAAAGAAGGGGAACAATATCAAGGAGGCAGCAAATCCATTTGAAGGTCCACACCTTTACATGCCAGTAAGCAACTGAATTATGTACTCAATATTCATGGACTACTCATTCAAATATTGAGGGACCAGGTGCCAGCTTTTGATTTTATTAGTGATACCAGCATAAGTCCAGAATTTACCTACTGATATCATTGTTGTTATTTCAAATTTGCACTGTTTACATCAGTATTTTTGATAATGTATAATTAAATGCTGAATCAATGTCCACTCCCTATTTGCATAAACAGGAACAGAGCCAGCTTTCCAAAATTAGTACATAAAAAACCTGTTCCTTATTTAGATACAGTATATACCCTTGATCAAACCTACTTTGCCCACCTTTTTACAACTGTACTTTGGTTTAACCATCATGTAATTTCTTTCCCTATTCTACCTAGTCCTTTTTAACACTTATATGCTATACAGCAGAAAATTTCCTTGCCTCTTAACGTAAAAAGATAATCTGCAATTTATTCTAGTTACTAATATAATAGATGCAAAAAAAATGCAGTTTTGCAAAAATGCAAAAAGCCTGAAATGCAAATTAGTTAGAAGGAGGGAGTATCTTTTATTCTTTTATCCAGTTATTAAAGGAAGCAAGCCCCAGAACACAATCTTGTGGCATCCAGAGTGATATTAAACTGACTTCAGACTAATTTGTTTAACATTCCTGGCCAACACACAACCCCCCCCGCCCAAAAGCAAATATTAACACTTTACATATAAAATATGTATTTTACAGAGATTAACAAAGAGGAGGATAAATAAGGAAGCATATGATTAAAACAATGATGTAAAAGGTAAATAGTGGGCAATAGTGATCATCGCTTGATGGAATTCACTGTCCAGCGTAGGGTGTCAAGGGCCCGCAGCAAGACGGTAGCCCTAGACTTCAGGAGGGCCAACTTCATTGAGATGAGGAGATTAGTGGGAGAGGCACTGGGGTCCTTGAGGGCAGAGGAACTCAGTGTCCAAGACGAGTGGTCGTTCCTTAAGGAAACGATACTCAGGGCCCAAGGGGTGTCCATCCCGACAAGAAGCAAGG
>NW_017729031.1:75265015-75272761 GCF_001723915.1 Gavialis gangeticus
GGCTAGGAGCTGGAACCAACTTCCAAGGGAAGTGGTGCTGGCCCCTACCCTGGGGGTCTTTAAGAAGAGGCTGGATGCCTACCTGGCTGGACTCATTTGAGTCCCGTTTCTTGTTTTGGGGTTTTGTTGTTCTCCCGCCCTGGTGGGGGGTCGGGCTAGAAGATCTACTAGGTCCCTTCCGACCCTAAATCTATGAAACTATGAAAGTTGTGAAGGCTTCCCTTCAATTTGTGAACGTGGTTCCGGTTGATCATATATCATTATGTTTCTTTAGGACGGGCAAAACCATGAACATACAGAAGGAAACAAGAGAAAAATAAAACAAAACAAACAAAAGAACTGCACAGAGAAAGAGGATGAGCAAACAGCATAACCTCCAAGGAACCAGGCACAACTTTGAACACCAGCAAAAACTTCTCTGTCATTACAACCGGATTAATGTAAGGGGAATTTTTTCCCCTTATAACTTGGCAGCACTGTAACAGTATTATAAAAGCCTGAGGCTAAGCTTCCCAAGGGGAAGACCTCTAAAGTGAATATACTAGCAAAGAATATAATCCCAACTAAGCTTACTATGAGTTGTATACAGACACCAAAACAACACAGCCCTTAAAAAGAGCTGTAGAAGGTATTTGCAGTTACCAGTGGAGAGAGGAGTGTACCAAGTTGTGTACTGCTTTTCTAAAATAAATAATAAGCATTTAAAAAGAAATATATTGAAAAAAAGAGAGAGAATCTCAACAGTGACAAGCAAGGTACTTGATATATAGGAAATTCTGATTTTTAGTATTTCTTACTTTTTTAGTGCGAGAGGAACGTTATATACGGTATGACAAGGAAAAAGGATAGTTTAGACCTAATGAACTAGACAAAACAAAAATGAAAGACATATACAGTGGAAGATTTACCTACATATCTCTTGAGAACATAGTTGCTGTTACTTTGTTTAGCCTATGACATTTCAAAATACTTACTAGGAGTGTGCAAAGCTCTGGTCACCAATTCAAGTCAGAGGCAATTTGGCCCAATTCGGTGGCTGAATCTCTGAATCTGAATCAAGTCAGGAGACCCTTTAATCTCTCTGAAAAAAATCAGAAACCTCCAAATCAATTCAGTGACATTTAGCAATTTGGCCATAGACACAGCTTTATACGTTTTTTTTTTTTTATGTACCTTGAGGTACAAGGCATGGCTAGTGAATGCCGAGATGGTGGGATGGATGGAGCATCCCATGGGAGCATTGGTACTTGCAGTCTACTTCTAGGTCTGCTGTGGAGTGCATGGAGGATCCCCCCCCACCCCACAGCTTGGCGACTGGTGCATCCTGGGTCAGAGGGGGCACTCGGAGTCCCCCCATGGCCAGCTGCTGAGCTGGGAGGGTGCGGGGAGGGGGAGGGTCCCCCGCATGCTCGACAGCATACCCGGAAGTACTTCTGAGTCCACTTCCAGGTCCACTGCTGAGTGAGCGGGGGACTGCCCTACCACACACTCCTGTGGGACACTCAACATTCACAAACCACACCCGGTACTTCAAGGTACGCAGAAAAACACATAAAGCTATGGCTATGGCTGAATCACCAATTCTCTGAATTGGAATCGAATCTTTAGATTCAGATTAGACCAAATCAAATCGGGACAGTGATCTGAATCAGCAAATTGCATCACTGTTCCCTGAATCAGGCCGAATCCAAATAGAATACTGCCCATTTTGCACACCCCTAATACTTACTCTTCTCAAGGTACACAGGAGGGGCAATTGTGTTGTAAAATGATTAAACTAGGATAGACTTATCAACTATATTGGGGTGGCCAACCCATGGTACTCATTCCACAATTGGCACAGGTAGGCTTTGTGTGGCATGTGGCAGATCAGGCAAGGAGCAGGAAGCAGAGTAGTTGATGGGACAGGGGAAGGGGATTAGAGTGGCACGCAGAAAGGATGTTGGGCTGAATTTGTGGCATTCCTGCCTTAAAGATTGCCCTTCACTGGAATATTTCATCTAGAAAACTGCAAGAAGCCTTTTAAAACTCACTGCTTATAAGATTAGTTTAAAACCTGAAGCAGATATTTCTTCAAATGTAGTTAAGCAGCAATATCCAAAATAGTGACTCTCAATAGAGTACTACAACATGATCCTTTTAAAGGTGACATAGGGCACCAATGTGTTATTGGCTCAGGTAAGTGTGCAGACACCTATGCATAATATGTAGCAAAACCCCCAATTTCTCTCTCTCTCTTTTTTTTTAAACTTAAAAAACACATTCCCTCCCCTTTCCCAACTATTTCTGACTCTCTCTCTTCCCTCTCTATCCCTAATAAGTAGTTCTAAGTAGTTGTGATAAGTCATAGTTAAGCTAAGCCATTACTGTAACAAGCCCCTTTTATATTGTCCCTGTATCATTGTAAATAGTGCCCTTTTATTTTGGTGTTGATTTTTATTGTTTTATATTGTATTCCTAATATATGTGCATTGATTTTTACTGCTTTATATTGATATTATATGATTTAGGCCTGTTTCTGTAAGTTAGCCAAAGTAATGTCAAGTCTTCATCTCGTCTTCTCATGTCTCCATTTTGTGTCCCCTGCCAGGGCATACCCTATTGTAATTGTGTTGTAACTCACTCATGCCTACCCCTCCTACATAAATTGGTTCCTGGAAGAAAGAGAGAATGAAGAAACATAATGGTAGCAGGCCTAAAAATAGCTCCTGCTTAATGTCTGGACCATTAACTTAATGATCCTACCACCACCTTGCACTGACTCTCCCTGAAACCACAGACCTACTCCCAGAACCTGAGACAAAACTCAACATTTCAAAGATAAAGACCCTCCAAAAACTAGCAACATGGAAACAAAGGACAGAACAGAAACCAGCAACTCCACCTTTGTACTACACTGGACAATGAGGACACCTGGAACTGCACATCCTCATCTGAGCAGGACTGGACCTTGCCTGGGCATGTCCTCCCCACTGGAGTCACAGGGAGCCCACCCCTATAAAAGGGGTGGTAGAGTGTAATGTCCTTGGGATGCCCTCTTCAACCAGACTGACACCACGCCACACCATCTATCCACCCAGAGGCTCTGCCAGCGGCCCCCTCTGGACAACATCTCACTGGAGAAGACTTTGACTGGCCATTGAGGATCAATTCTCAGATTGGGACAGGTAGCTATCACTCACCTTTTTCCTCCAAGCAAGGGTCCTGAATTTTGTTTCTATACACCTTCACTTCAATCCCTCTACTAAGCCTTTCCTTTCCTGCTGCCATTGTGTGAATGCATGTGGGAGTGTGTGCGTGTGTGGGAACCAATAGATTTGTGGTCGGAATATTGCATTGCCCATCTAATAAAACTGATATTCTGGACCCCAAGTTGGTCTTTGCCTTGCTGCGGGCTCCTCACTTAATCCCCATTCCCTTCGCTCCCACCTCTGAACAAACCCCATGTCTAACTCTTATCCCTCTGCCATCTTTCTCTGCTCCCTGCCCCAGCTCTGCCACCTCTGACCCCCATCCTGGCTCTCACCGCTGTCTCTGCCACTTCCTGGCTTTCTTCCCTTCCTGCTCTGCTGTCTCCCAGTTTCCCTGCCGGCTCTCCCAGCCCCAGCTTACCCCCAAGTGCACTGCCTCCCCTCCTCTGCTGCCTCCACTGCCTCCTGGCTTTCTCCACCAGCTTTCTCCACCCCCGCCCCCCAAGTCCACTGCCTCCCAGCTTCCCTGCCAGCTCTCCCAGCCCCAGCTTTCTCCCTCTGCTTCCACCACCTCCTAGATTCCCTGCTGGCTCTCCTGATCCCAGCTTACCCCTGCTCCACTGCCTCCGAGCCCTGGCTTTCTCCCTCCGCTTCACCACCTCCCAGCCTCCTGGCTTCTTTGTCTCCTGGATTTTCCCTCCCCTCCATGTGAGGCCCCAAACACCTCCAAGGACTCCCTACTCACCAAGCACCTGCTAGTGTTAACACACAGCAACCAAAGTGTGTGTATATGTATGGGTCGGTAGTTCTGTATGTGCAGTTTGTGTGGGTATATAATCTTGTGTCATGCCTTCCTGCTTAACAGCACACTATTGAGAGCCCAAGCATTGATCTCGCTTGCCAAGTCAACAAATTTACAAGATACACTCAGAGATTTCAAATAGGTTTCCATAGTATCAAAAACATTTTGGCCTTTTGTGGTTCTGAGGTCTTTGCAACAGAAGAATTGCTCTATTATTTTTCTGTATTAAAAAAACAAACAAACAGAAGTTAAGAGATGGGATTTTTCTGAGGAGTGTTTAGAATCTAACAAGGTTGATAATCACAGACCTAAAGTGACCAACTTTCAGGAAGCAAAATCTGGAACACAGTCCTACATGCTCCCCAAACTTTGGAACCTTAAAGCAGTTTACACTACTTCTGGTTTTAGTTACTATAGTCTCCATAGTGTAGAGTAGCATATGGAGTAAATAGCTCAGGTACAGTAGCATCCATGTGATACTCCTGTCCTAGAAACAGTATAGTACAGCCCATGGTACCAGAATGTGCCCTTTAATAAAATCCAGCATGAAGCTGCTTGGCACCAATTCAGGTCCAGTTCTCCTACTTTGAGAAGAAGGTCCCATTTCAGGCTGTCTTTAGAGACAGAGCATTAAAATTTAGAATGGTCTCAGAAAAATCTGAGAAGCTGGGTCATTTCAATAATATCTAGAACTCTATATAACATTATGAATATAAGCATTAAATCCCTTTCTGACTCTTGTCTAGTTCTTGGACTTATCTACATAATTATGTGACAAAGAGTACCATAGTTTAGTTGCAGGTCAACTAGGAAAAATATATTCTTTTCATCAGTTTTAAATATTCTGCCTTTTAATTTCACCAAGTGTCCTCTGACTCCCAAACCACCTTCTCTATACCATTCACTCTTATCTATTTTTAGCACATCTTCTCTTGTTCATTTACTTTCTAAGGTAAACAACCTCTGCTCATTTTCATTGTCAGTCTCTGAACTCACTCTAATTACGAGGAAATCTCTTGAGGTTGAGCAACTAGTGCATAATATGGGAAGTGAACAAATGATTATATAATGGGATTAGGATATCTACCATTTTATTTATCACTTCAATTATCTTAGGATTTATTTCTTTAACTACAGGTACAGACTGATCAACTGGTTAACTACTCTGTTGACAGTAGTGCTCTCTGGTTCCTTTCCTAATTTGAAAATAAATTATTAGCCATGTAACATATATGAGTAGTTTAAATGTTATTGTCCAGTGTGCACTATTTTACATCGCTCATTGCTGCCCTGATCTGCTGTTGTGGTTACAACTCACCAAGATTGATTAGATGGCTTGCTAGCTCCTCACAGTTCTCTCTGACACCCCTACCCTAAACAACAGCCAGCTGAATGTTTTCAGCATTTGCACTTTTCCCTCCATATTCCTAGTAAATATATTAACAGCCACACCTAGTAGAGAACATTGAGATAGTCAGTTCTGCATCTTTTACCAGGATGAGACTGGACTTTTTAAATTTTCATAGATGTTTGGGTCAGAATAGACCTTAACAGATCATCAAGTCCAACCCCTGCCCGAGAGAGCAAAGAGTGCTGGTGTCAGACAACCCCAGCCAGGTGCATATCTAGCTTCCTCTTAAAGACCCCAAAGTAGGGGAGAGCACTACCTTCCTTGGAAGCCGGTCTTGCACTATTTCCCATTTCAGCCATAGTTTTGCCACCACCCCAAATTAGAATGAAAGACTGAAAATTAGAAGTGGAAATTATATAAAAATTTCATTTGAAGAACTTATTTCTCATTTCCAGGCTGACATACCAACTGTCTGTGGAGCTCACCTGAGCTTTACAACACATGCTCAGCTTATAAGATTTGCAATTTCACCTCCTATTGAACAACTTGAAAGTATTTCCTGTTCTCAGGTTTGGTGGCATTCAGCTCTCTTGACATATTATTGTAATTCAGGCACACTCAAATACACTCTTACCAGAGAGTTAGGATCCACTCCTTCAAACACTTATCCATATGCTTGATTTTTAGCACAAGTAGCCCCATTAATATGATGTGCTCAGTAGGACTACCACTTACATTTTGACATGAACATAAGTGCTTTGCTGGATCAGTGTCTTCTTCACTGAGCAGATACGCCAATGGCATGTACAGACATTTCCCCACCACTGGAATCAGGAGCTATTTTTAGCACCCCCAAGTCCCACCCAGACCACCCCCCCAATTCTAGAAAACCAACCCCACCCATGCCACAAGCCATTCCCAGTGCTGACCACTATTCACATGTGCCAGGAGTTCAAGTAAACTGGGATGTGGGGATTGTGCATCTAGGGCTTGGGGGTAGGGAAAGCACATCCCAAGGGCTCGGGCCAGTGGGTGTACTTTCCCAAGCCCTGGGGATGTGCTGGGAACTGTAGAGAAGTTCAGGACAGTTAGATCAGCTTAGGAATGGCCAACTTGATCCAAATTAACCTTATCCCTGCGGTACACTTAACTTAGTTTTGTTTAAAAATGGCTGACCCAATCTAACTGTCCTGAACTTCTCTACAGTTCACACTTAGATCCACCTAAGATCCATACCTGGGTGAACAAAGTTAGATCAACCATTTTTAACCCAATCTAACCTCTCCAAACAGCTGTATGCACCCCAAAACTATTTAAAATGTAGGTTCATATTGCTAGGATTTCAGAGTCACTATTTTACCTACAAATAGTGAAATCAGTTTCTTATCAAACACTGTACTTTTGGCTCAGTTGTACAAGATGCAGCTGACCCTCTATTGAGACATATTGAATGCCTGCATAAATATATTGGATAGCAAGAAGCTTAATACCCTCATTAAAAGGCACTTGGAACCTTTCAAATGTATGACCATAATCTGGAAACATGTTTCTACTCTGATTTTTTTAAATAAAAATTGTACATGTTTTAAAGGTTTTGTTTGGTTGGTTGCAGTTCTCTTCAGAAAAGCAGGGAAATTGCATTTTTACTATAGTACTGCATGGATATTATTAAGCATCAAGCCAAATTTATGTCAGCTGCTTGCAGTTATATAACATAATATGGCTTCTCTAACATTACTGGACATGTGAAATCACTATAATGATGCTCTGGTCTGAGGAGCTCCTATTCACTTTGGAAATGTGTTTTGCAAAATGGATTGAAATAATGGATCTCTTCCCCAAAAGAAAAAAAAAAAAACAAAAAAACCCCCAAAAACACTCTTCAACCAGGTTACTATTTATGCAAAATGCAACTTGGGTGCAAACTATTTTCAGTGTTAGTAATAAAGTGTACAGACAGTTAAAATGACCCAGGATAAAAGAAAGATTGGTACTATATTTTAAACCAGTATGCTATAAGTGTGTTTCTACCTGTAACACTAATGGCATTTACTGAGTTATGGTAATCAAGTTATTTGTGGTACATACTGCTTTTGGAAGCAGAGAGACAACAGCTGCACCATATTAATGAGCTTTCAGAAAGTCAGATATCCCCATGACTGCTGTTTCAGTCTTTGTTATATCAGCTGCGGCTGTCTTTATCTGGCAACTTTCAATGATGCAAAGAAAAATTAGTGTTTAGAAAGAAATCTCAATTGCCATTATGAATCTGCATTACAGCTCAAAGTGCTCTATGCAGCAGTTCTGCATCCCAAAGTAGTTCTTTTGAAGAAGTGAAAATAGCAGGGGGAAAAAGTTCCAAACTGTGTGTTAAAAGTCTAAAAAAAAAAAAAAAAAAAAAA
>NW_017729031.1:75273006-75273765 GCF_001723915.1 Gavialis gangeticus
AAAAAAAAAAAAAAAAAAAAAAAAAATTCACTGCTGGATCAAATACACTATTGTTAACTCTAATTCAAAAAGTTGCTATCCTGACAATTAGCTGAGAATTAACTGAAATACCATTAAAATCTTTACCTTGAAATAATCTCTTCTACTATTGGAATCATCTGAGCTTTATGGTAAAATCTGTTTGATGAATCTACACTCTAAATTAAATAACATAATGCATATCAGAAACCTATGAGTACAGTTCTAAATACAGTTCTGGATTTATTCTGTCAGATGTCATGGTGGGCCAATACAGTATTCTCCCTGTCCTCAAGAAGTTATAATTGAAAGCACTGCTCCAAAGTAAAGGCATAAGTTTATACAGAGGAGGCGTCTATAGACATGTGGGAAGCCAGCTCTGACACTACTTACAGTGCATTGAATCAGATTCGATTAATTGAGTCTGCTGGAGCATGCTAATTAGCACACTTCAGCAGGCTCAGCGTCCCCACACTTCAAAATGGCAACAAATGAGCTTTAGTTAAAGCTGTCATTTTGAAGCACCGAATGCCAAATAAACGAGATGCTGGGGGTATTTTAAGTAGAGCAGCTCCTGAAAGCTACTGTAATTAAAGTGTCCCTCACCCCCATACCATGTTTAAAAATGCCCATGGATTCCTTTTACTCATGAAGAGCCCAATGTCATTAATTCTCTCCCCTGCCCCATCCTCCACTGCTTTACTATTTCATAGTTTCATAGTTTCTAGGGTCGGAAGGGAC
>NW_017729031.1:75273776-75283477 GCF_001723915.1 Gavialis gangeticus
CTCCCCTTCCTATTTACAGGAAGGACGCTCCAAAAGCAGGGAAAAAAATGAAATAAAAAAAAAAACAAAACAAACATGAACTTCTTAAATGCAAATTTTAATTATATACAAGTAAAAAAATATATCACTAAAATACCGTTTAATAGATTCATTGTATTTAGGCATTTTATAGGCTTCAAAGTAGTAATGAAACCTAGAGATACATTTTGTGGAGGGAAACATCTCAAAGAAGAGATCAGAAAGGATACAAAAATCTCTAGAAGACTCACAACCTGTGAGTATTTTGAATGAATTCATGCAATGAGATTTTGGGGGAATAAGAGGAATATCAGATCAGTCCTCTAAAGGAGTAAACTGATCCATTTTCTGATGCCCCACTTCAGCAAAGCATTTAAGTACATGCATAACTTTAGAATCGATTTCAGTGAGGCCTTAAGTGTCTAACAAGTGCTTTTCTTCATCTGAGCCCAGATGAAGCATGTTCGAGGAAAGGCTTTATTGTGTTTAGAATAAGTTTATTAGGAACAGCTATACAAGTAAGAGGACTCTGGAAGGAGCTCTGTTCCTCTACTGTTTGCTTTCTATAAACACTAATGGGATACGCTCAAGGCCAAAGCAAATTCATTTTAAATTTTCAGTAAATATTCATGAAATGTTTGTAATAAATTGACCTGGCTTTACTTAATACTAATTATTAGCCAGTCAATCTGACTTTGTTTTAAGGCCAGATCCTCCCCTAGTTTAAATTGGCATGACTCCACTGAAGTCAATGGATTTATACCAAATCTGAATGGACTATAAATGTTGAACCAGTTTAACTCAGTTATATTTGTTTTTTTTAAATTAGTTAATCAAATACATGTTAGTATAATGTATTTACCTAGCAAAACCTAACAAAATCAATTTAAATCAGATTATTAGCTTGCCCTCCTAATACTATGAGTGCATATTTAATTGAATATTTAATTTCACTCTTTATTGAAATTTCATAAACAGAAAAGATTCAAGGACAAATTAAAAGACACTCATACAGTAGCAGGACTAGAAATTCCCTCACTTCATTACACCAGATGTTCACTTTGTCAGCTAAACAGTATATAGATATTAAGCAGAGATACCAATGAGTGGGCTTCTTGGTAGAAATATTAAATTGTTTTTGATCAAGAATAGGTGTAATAGGAAAATCCAGATGACGACAGAAAAAATCTTTGTTGGATAAACTGGAAATCATACAAGGACTTGTAGGAAAGCAAAGAAAAAAAGGAGGATTTGCTACTGTTACAAACTGATCTGAATTACTTAGTATTTAACAAATGCAACAGGATATTTTAAAAACACAGACAAATGAAGAGAACGCTGCCCAAAACCAACAAAGTGGAAAACAGCAATTCATAGAAAGTGAGGGTTAGAAGGGACCTCAGGAGGTCACATCTATTCCAGCCCCATGCTCAAAACAGGACCATCCCCAAAACATTTTACCTTAGGATCTCACACCAGAAGGCTGCTGTGGAAAAAAGGGCACACATGTTCCTTGGAGGTATAAAAATAGAAGCAGAGTAGGGAAATTACCTTGTCTTGGTACACAACATTTATAAGACCACTCTATAATACCATACCCAGTTTTGGTTTTCACACTTCAAGAATGGAAACATTAGCTGGTGTTCAAAGAAGGGCAATAAATATGATGTAGACTGGGGAAATAAAGAGCAAGGTTTAAGGAATCCAAATTTAAGTCAGCATTGTGGAGAGAAGGGTGAGAGGCATCTTGATTACACATAGAAAAGAAATTTGTTGGCAGGGAAATTTTGACCTTGCTGACCACCAATGGCTGGAATTTGAAATCAGATAAATCCAATCATAGCAAATTTCCTAGTAGCAACTTCAATTCAATGTTGGACAGATGATGGATTTCTCATTGTTTAGAGGCTCTAAAGTGAGACTTGAAATGCTTCTAAAAGACATATTTTGAGGTAACTTTCAGACACAATGCTAACAGTTTGTGTGCATTTAGGATGTGGAGATTGGGATCTGAATCTTCCTGTTCATGTCCTTCCTCTAAAAGAGACTCTGATTGCTTGCATTGCCTTCAGTAATCCTATAACATATACAGTTCTTCAGTAAGATGTTGATTATAAATCAAACCTCTTCCCTCAGGGACTTAATTGATTTATGTCAGGAAAATTGGGAAAAGATTCCACCTGTGCTCATACTGGTGCCTCAGCTTCCCTGCACATGCTTTTTTCTGAAGGTTCAAAAAAATTGGCCATGAGTTGTCTGGCTTGTTCAGCAGCTCAGGGTCATACCTATTGCCAGATTTTTTGGAAAGAAGTTCTTCTCATGTCAGTTTAAGAGATACAGTAAGGTTTTTTTTTCATCTTCCTTTGTAGCATGGGGAATGATTCATCTGCTAAGTTTTCCCGGTCATATTTGACTTAAACAAATCTCTACCATTGCAGGGCCCATGGACATCAGTGGTATCTCTTCTCTGCCCATGAAACACATTTTAGTTTTCTGAAGACTGAAATATATATCAAGGCCCAAAAACCTTAAATCAAGAAGGATTAGGGTGGAACTTGATAGGCTGTAATGGAGAAGAGCTTGAACTGAATTTTTTATAGCAATGATTCTGAATCAGGATGCCATGGTATGCAGGGTACCATCAGATCCTTTAAAAAGTGTTGCCCAATATTAGCACTGTGAAGTGTACAAACACTTGGACATAGTTCATGAGATAAACCCAAAGAGTTCAAGTACAAATCCATAGTGTCAAAACATTCTGACCTGTTGTTGAGTTCTTTACAACAGTACTTCTCTATTATTTGTCCATAGACTAAAAACCCAAAACAAAAAGAATGAAGCCAAGCCACTGAGGGGTGTTTGAGTCTAAAGGTTAAGAATCAGAACCAAAGATCTGTAGGTTCCTTCTCATCTTAATTTCTATAAGACAATGATTCTTTATGATATGCAATATATTAAAGCTGATTTAGGCTGGAGCTGTTATATTAAATTCTGAGATCTTTAATTGCTTTCCTAAATTGCCAACTAATAAGCCAACATTGAATTATTCACATTTTTGTGCAAGAGGAAGAAGAAAAAAAAAGTGATCCACTAGAGAAGCAAGGATTTTAAGAAGGTAGCTAATTTAAATGAATAGATGCAAGAATAGGGTGCCTTTATATGGAATGATTTTTAACAGATTGTTTACAGCAAGTTATTAGGTTACATCAGGATTCAACAACCTTTCACTAACAATGGGCCACAGGCAACTGGTGGGGGGGGGTATGTGCCCCTCCACCCCGCACCAGGGCTGTCCCCACTGCTAACGCCAACTCCAACTTCTGTGGGTGCCCCCCCCACCCTGACTCAAAAGGCACCAGTTGCCCATGCTGAATTAACACAACAGGATCTTAAAACAGGTTAAGGCAAAACAGCTCTATTATTCTTAACCACTCCCTTAACTACCAAGCATGTGCACGTGGGGGGGGGGGATTTGTTATACAGACATCTTATCGGAAACCCACTGAAATGCAAAGGATGAATGTATTCCAAACACCTACCTCTGTAGAGTCTGCATGCATGAATCACTACACTCCCAAACAGATTAGGTTTACAGCATTTGTTTTAAATAATAAAAAAGTGGCCTCATTTTACTTGGGGCAGCAAGTTCAGAAAGTGGTGGTGACATTTATTGGCATTAATGCCCAGCATTAATTTTATTTATTGGCATTAATGCCCGGCAGCAGTTCTCCTTGTGGGGAAGAGCAAGTTAGAGGTGCTGGTAAAGTGCAACAGTTTGAAGTTAACCCTTGCAAAGCTGATTATGAGGAAGAGCAAGTGACTGTGCAATGGAAACTTCACATTTCTGTGCTGGGGACTCTGCCACTGTGGAGATAGGGCAAGAAGGTGTTGAATGTGTCTAAAGCAAGGGACTTTGGGGAGTCTCAGTAGGCAGCTCACACAACTGTTGCAGCTGGGAAAGGTCTGTGTGTGGGCAGGGTTCCCTTGCTTCCCGGTGTGAAAAACACTTTTCCTATATGTAGTAGGGTCAGGAAACCCTAGCCAAGAGGAGAAACACTGTCAATAGAAGGGGGATGCAAACTGATCTGCATAGATTCCAGTTAAGGAGCTCCCTTGCCTCATAGGTAGAATAAACTCAGGCTAAAAACAGTTGTCGGGTTTATCCCAGCTCTGACTGTCCCAGGCTTTTCCTTGTCCCACAACTGTTTTGAGGCAATCTTTTAAAACAGACAAGTTCAAAAGGTAATTAACTCAAATTAGCTCCAATTGTCCATGGGGAAAGTGTTCTCTCAGTACTTCATAAGTACTTGAAGTGGGAAAATGGTTTTGTAGGAATGTAAGATCCCATAATAAAAGGCTTTGTCCTAGAAGAAATCCCATGTTTCTTTTTAGTCCCAGACATAGAAATAAGAGAAGCATGCTACAACAGCCTAGACACTGCTGCGTGGGTGCAATGCTCTCTTTTATCTTAATTCAGCAGTGGAGCAGCTTCCTGCAAGCTCAGCATGGATCCAATGGAGGAATTGGGTGGAGCCTTCTGTCTGTATGCCCAGCCACAGCATTGTGCCTCAAACACCATGCATCTCCTCCATACTCCAGCACTCACACCAGCCCATCTGTGTCACCTTCACCGTCTTCCTTATTTAGACTCTCCCAGTGGAGAATAAGGTAAAAGCATGCTAAATAATGGAATAAAAATAAATGAAAAAAAATAAGAAAAAAGAGGAAAAGTTTCCTGGATTATCTCCTGCGGCCAGGTTGCCAAACCCTGGTACATGTTGATGCTATAATTATGTCTAGCTCAATAGCTTCAAGGAGGAAGTAAAAACCCCACTCATTTTTGTGAGCGTTTCTGCTAGTCTAACCATGTTTTTACAAGCATGGAGTCATCTCTATGTAATCTTAATTAAAAACCTGAGTTTACCTCTTGATTAGGAGAGGGAAGGAGAAAGCGAGTGCCATGTGTTGTTTACTGAAGGACTGAGTTCAATAAAATTGTATTGAGCAAAGAGATTGTAGATACAAAAATACAGATCCTTTTGCTCAATCTAACGCTATGAAAGATACAAAATATATTTTTCAAAATTTCTTCTTTTTTGGATTACTCCCCCCCCCTTTTTTTTTTTATTCAAACTTCTACTGTGAAACAGTTGTATTTCACTGATGAACAAAAATCTGTGAAAGGCTTGGTTAGGGACTATGATTCAATCAAACTATCAAATCAAAGAATGAAACTGCAGGTGAATAGCAGCAGCATTGCACTATTGGGCTGCTCAGGGTTGAGTGGCATTAGTGAAAGAAGGAAAATACAGCAGGATACCAAGATCACAAGTTTATAAGCATGAATGGGCTGAAACAGATGGGATGGAGAGCATGGGAGCAAGCAGGAAAGGGAAGCCAAGAGAGGACTTAACAGTTTTCTATAAATATATATTTTTTAAATTTAATTGCACAATTGCATGTTTATCTTTAGGATAAGAACCCATTTGACCATACTGTTCTTTTCCCATTTCTTATGGGCAATAAATGTTTATAGGTAATTTCATTACTACATATAATTCTTATAAGAAAATAAAGATTTAAAAAAAATACTTGCCATAATTCTTGTTAAGAGAAGTCAGTGAGCGCTTCATTTAGTCATTCAAAGAATTTGAGTTCATAATCTATCTTCAGTGTTGTTTTAATGGACTAACCGAACATAGCTCTATACACACATAAAACAGAAGCCTTAAAAGAAATGAGATACTTGGAAAAAATATGACCCAATTAAAGAAGCTGCAGACATGTTTCAGAGAATGACAGAGAGGGAAGGTTTGTAATTTTTTCAACAATATCATTAAAGTGCTTCAATAAAAGACACGTGTAATTTCAATAGGTTTATGGATTTTCAGAGCATGTTTTACCACAGTTTACATCCTGGAGTAATTACAGTGGTGCATGTCACACCCAATGTAAACTTTGAAAAGATAGAGGCGGTCATCTTTAAGAGAGGGAAAAAAAAATTAATACTTCACACCACTGATCAGTTTGCACTAAAGACCACGTATCTTCATTACCTACATAATGGCTTTAGGGTTAGCTTACATGCTACACTTACAAGGCACTTAAAGTGCAAGTGTCTGCACATTAAGACTTAAACTCATGCTAACTGCCCTCTAAGCATCTCAATGTCAAACCACTTCAGGCAAGGGTTAACGCTGGGCAGTGCTACCTAGCTCATATTGGGGTAATGCTTCAGGCTGCTCCACAGAGATGAAATGAGCAGTTCTCCAACATCCCAGGATGCACTGCTCCCATCTCCAGCCCCCTCCCAACTCTGAACAGGTGTCTTGGCTCCAAGTTGCATCCCTTTTCACCATTAGATTCTGGGACGTCAGAGCTGTGCAGGCAAGAAATGGTACGCACACTTAAAGTATAACTGTTCACAGTACATTTTAACTTTAAAACATACTGTCTAACAGTCCACAGATTTAGCATGTTCCAAGTGTAATGTGTACTTGGACCATACAGTGCCAGGCAGTAAGACATCCTTTCACTTCCTGCACAGCCATTTTGGAATTGCAGCCAAGAATGTTTCATGCCCAAGACCAGGTAGGGGACAGGAAGAGTAGCAGGAAATATGGACAGAATCTTGTTTGTTTCTTCCCACTTGTTCACCAGTTGCATGAACTAGTACATACTAATGCTCTAGTCCTGGTACAGATAATCAGGCAAGATGATGTGCTTCAGATGCCCATTTAATCATGGACCTAGACTGCTGGGGCAGGTGAGGTGGGGGGGGGGGTAGAAATTGAGAGATTCAGTTGACCTGTGTGGTTTTACCCAATTTTAATCTTGCATTTTGTTCAAAGTTATCTTTTAAACTTTGTGCTTAAAATTTTGTGAATCAAGTTGCAAAGCATCATTTAAGGGAAGAAAACTACAGAATAGGAGTGAAATCTGGTATGAATACCCATAAACTAAATCTCCATGTTGCATTAAAAACTTATCTGCTGCTTAACTCCTCTCCAAGTCATTTCAGCTCCAAGGAGGAAAACATTTACACCCATCTTCCTGAAAATTCAGAATGACATTTAAACAAAAAGCAATACTTCCATTTCCTTTCTTTAGGTAAATTTTCCTGATTCCCATGTTTGCTTTACCTTGCTTTTTTAAATAGTATCTTTTTCTGTAACCCTAATGATACACTGATTACCAAACAAAACCATCAGAAAATTTTACAGAAAAAAAATAAACTGGTAGCTTTTGAGTTAACAGTAATCTTTTGCTTTGTCTGGGTAGGACAAAGGCATTTTTTTCTTGTGACTCCTTGTTTTATCTGTAGAATACTGTACTCTCAGGGTACCTTAAATCTATGGTTCTGTTCTTTCAAAAACAGCTGGACTTTAAATCCTCTTTCTGCCTTCCAAAATCTCTTCCTTGATAGTTACCGAGTAATGTAGGTCACAATAATTCCATGTTTAACATTTGTCCTAGCTGCCTGCAGAGGGTTCAGGATTGATTGTATGGTCAGGGGTAGAAAGGTAAGAAAGGTTTATTGACTTAAAAACACAACTACACGTAGTAACAAGACAAAAAATGACAGACAAGAACAATTCGCGTCGGCAACTTATCAGCAGTTCCCTCTGATCCTGATGCAAAACGTTTCTCTTTCCACAAAGTTCAGCAAAGTCAGGCATCCCTGATCAGTGCTGTCCGAGATGTACCAGGAAGGACCCTGGAATTCAGTCTTTGGGCTCCTTGAGATCTGTGGACCCACTGATCCAGGCCAACAGCTAACTAATCCTTTTCACAGAGCTGTATCTTCCTTCTGAATGATTTCTGGATATTCCAGTCAATTTATAGCTTCTGAATGGTACTGATAATGTACAACCACTCAGATTCTTTTTACTTCAACTGTCCTTAGACTGACCAATAGCAGTACAAACCTTGCATTCCTTTGATAAGGTTAATTTTAACTGTGCCACAGGGCCTTACTACTTCAAGGCTTTGCTAAATTTACTAGGCCTTATGTTATGCAAGGCCTTACTACTACATCTTAAAAACTTTAATTAGGCTTCTAGCAACAGCATATAGATTAATATCTAAACAAATACAGAAAAAAAAAAAATGTGGTCTAATCTTCATAGAGCCTTCAGCAAGCACCTTTATCACATAGACATAATTTCAGCTGTCACAAACATTTCAGGTAGGGATTTGTGTGTAAAGCTCTACAAACAAACCCTTAACAGTGCATGCACTTGTGGAAGTTGCCATACTATGAAGCCCTATAAGAGCTCTTCCTAAAAGAAATGTCACATTCTAGGCATTATTAGGAAATTCTTGGCTTCTATGAATATCAGTGCTTAAAACTTTACTGGATTCCCTTATGTCTTGCAGCTGTACTAATGTAGCAAGCAGCGATTTGGAATACCTGACTTAACCTAAAAGGTCCAATCACAGGTTCTTATTGCAGATGGATTTACAGCCTTATGTCAGATAACAAGTATTGCTACATCATGTTCTGATGAACTAGTGTCTACAGAAGCCCAGAGTGACCACAGAAAAAGCTTGAAATCACCAAATGCATCTCATTATCTTGAGATATTCTGCAGTGAAGATGCTCCGATGCACTGTAATTACACCAATTTTCATAGCCTTTTTCTTTTACATAGTGGCAAGTAAATGAAAGAAAAGATTTGATAACAGCTGGCTTTTCTATGAAAAGTTGACACATGATATTCTTTAGTTGGAGATATATATATATTTTTTTAGTCCTTCCCTTTATGAGCATATACTAAGGGGTACATGTTGGTTCCATGTTGAAAGCTAGCAACATACCTTTTTTTCTAAATGAAAGGAACAATTCCTCCAAATGAACTGCTTTTTCATTTTTATGAGCCTCTGACAAGGAGCTAATTCTGTAGTAATATGGGACACTGACAAAAGTGGTTTGTTGCATGCTCAGCTCCCTGAAAGTACCCAATTGCACAGCAAAATTAACCCTCATTTAATGAGTACCTTCATTAACTTCCGTTTGTCCTTGTGTGCGAGCTGTCTTCTGTGCTGTCTTCGGGATGGCTGCAGAGCACCATCCTGAAGGAGTGGGGTGAAAGCAGGGGAGTGAGCTCTAGTCTGCGTGTTTGCCAAGCCTGTACTTCAGGTGGGCAGGTGGATTGGAGGCAGGGGCTCTAATCCACCCAGTCACCCCATCAAGTCCAGACTGGTCTTTTTAGGCTTAGTTCAATTCCTTTATGTGGGAATTAGTACAGATATCACAAGAATCAGCTACTGTATTTACTCAAATTGAAGTTGACCCTGATTATAAGATGACCCCCCCCATAATTAGATGTGGACAATGTACAACATTTGTTATCATTTTCCAGGTACAGAATCTAATTATTGAAGGTTTGCCTTGAAGTTGTCTCCCTCCCACAGCTACAGCAGGGAAAATAAATCTGGGGGTTAGGTAGCTCCTTGCTCTGCTTCCCCTAACATTTTCCCCTCTTCTTACTATCAGAACCTGCTCTCCTTCAGCACATGGAAGTAAGCAGCAAAATTGAAAACAATAACCTTGACATTAAACATGGCTGTATCCATTCGCGTATAGTACCCATGCACTTAGTTTATCCAGAATTGATGCATGTTATTTATTTACTTTTTTTTTTTTTTTTTTTTTTAAACTGCCGCAATTTTTAGCACAG
>NW_017729031.1:75283615-75285527 GCF_001723915.1 Gavialis gangeticus
TTTTTTTTTTTTTTTAAACTGCTGCAAGTTTTAGCACAGGTATTCCTTTAACACACTTTTCAGCAGCACTTTAGAACCTATTTATAAGTAGAACAAACTGTGCATTATATTAGTGTAAAGCCAAAGGCTCATGATTTACCATATAGTTAATTGGACTGGTCTCCACCGAAATCAACAGCATTTCAAGCCATGGTGACTCCATAGCTCAGCATGTGTGTGTATTCCAGATTCCCCCACAAAAGGATCCATGTGCTAAGTAGCCCCACACTCATGACTGGAACTGGGTGATCTTGTCACAAGTTCTGGGATCCTCCAAAAATATATATGAAGATGAGGATCAGGGCAACCCAGTCTGGCTTCACTTCACGGAGGGCAGGGCCACATTAATTATGTGCGCCAGGCTGAGAGGGGCCAACATCTGGATTCTGGTTAAACTGTCATGGCTCACCATGACTTGTAAAAGAGTTGGTGGTGAGGGGGACTGTCCTCAATGGGCACTACCATATGTCTTGTTCAGATGAGCTATACTAACCTAGCCTTGTGGTAGGTTCCCATCTGCTTGTTTGCCCAGTGTGACCAATGTATTTTATAGTCAGTGTTGGCTGCATTTAAATCAACTTCATACTTGGTTTCCATTGCTGAGCACATACTGCTTTTGGCAGCAGTTTAATGATAGATAATGTATTTAATTAGATTTCATTGTAAGCAATTATAAGATGAGGGGCTTTCTTCCCCCCATGACAATTGGGGAAGGGGGGTGGGGGATGACTTCATCTTGTATTTAAGATAATTTAGTAGATTTGAAACACATAATGAAACAAAGACTTCCTACCTAGAGATTAAGACAGAAATTTAATAAAGAATTAGTACCTAGGATGATCAAACAACCTCAAATATATCAATGTAGCACCTTTTAAAAGTTCTAGAGTTTTTATTTTGGAAGAAAAAACAATCCCTGGACTTAACAGTCCCTCCCCCTCACTCCAAGAAAATGTTACCCCTAGATCCTTCAAGGTGACAACTTACCATACATTCCACTTAGATTCTATACAAGCCTGGAATAAGACTTAATTATTCATAAAGTCAAAAAGCTTAACCTCCTAGCCAGTTGTTGTTTTGTTTTTTTTCATTTCAAATGTAGTATAGTTTTTGAACTGCAATAGAATTAAACCATCTTTTAAAATAAAAAAAACCCCTAACAGTCTTATCTAGCATCTTACATTATAAAAATATTTTCTTATTCTTCATGCATTTAATTGAGTCAAAAGGAATCACATTTAATAAGAAAATATTGATTTGTAGGATTTGTATGTCTTAAGCAGTAATGCAGCAGGTAACACATCTTACTGTATTTTATGTCATGCTGTATATCACTTGTGTGTTTAAATATGTTAGTTTGTAACATATGGCATGGTAAAGCTTATGTTATTGGAGTAATGTTTTCAGTTTATCTACCAACAGTTGGCAGAGTCCAACCTTTATTTTTTAAATAGGCATGGCAGAGATTCACAATTATAAAAATCACACACTTCTCTTTGTGCACAGCCTTGTTATATCATCTCTGGTTACATTACAATTATTCTATAAAATGTTAATATTACCTAAAATACCTGTTGAGCATGCAATAGGTCAGGGCTCTTTTCCTATTACACTCTTTTAAGTAGACAGGATCCTAACACATTTATCCTAGCTGAAACTCAATTTCCTGCCTAAAAAAAAAAAAGTCTCAGGTCACAGTTCCATTTTGTTCTTTAACACCCCTTCTATTCTGGAATCCTTCAAAAATAGTACAGAATTCTGTACTATCTGCTGCCCCCTCTGCTTTGGTAGGTAATAGCATTTGCCCTTATATAGACTTAGTGGCCTATTTCACCCTAGTTTGATAATGTATCTTAATGGTTCTTTACTCTTT
>NW_017729031.1:75285655-75290446 GCF_001723915.1 Gavialis gangeticus
CCCCCCCCCCCCAAAGAGAGACTGGATCAGAGTCATCTATCTATTAAGAGATAAATTTTCAAACATCCTGAACCTCAACTTAAAGTCTGCTTCTAGAAGTCACTGAATGTTATCCAAAAGGTTGATAGGAGCAGATATAAGTGAACACTGATTGCCTCTACATAAACACATTACATGTCACAAACTTCCCTTTAATCAGATACTCTTTATGAAATAGTTATACATCTTCAGGTAAATTTTCCATGCCTGCATTTGTAATATCTATTTTTCCATCATTCCTTGGATGAAAAGAAGAAAAAAAAAAGAAAAATCTAATTTTATATATTTTTCATTTCCCAAATTTACTTTTGCCTGTTTTGACAGGTGATAAGCAGTCCTGTTGCTTTCCTTTATCTTTTTATTTTATTTATTTATTTATTTTACTGTACATACTCATGTTTTGGACCTGATTTGGTTCCTAGTCTGAACACAAAGCCATCATTAAAATCTACTGGTGAAGTGTCACGCTTTAATCAAAGCTAAAAGTCAAACCAGTTCATATTATAGCTAAGGATCTGCATAGGGCAGAAGGCACTGCATCCACACTCACCTCAGATTAGAGTAGTGCTTGTTTTGTGGCCAAAGGTGCCGAACTTAGCAACATGTCTTTGAGCTGAACTGATGTATTTTTAGCAACACTACACTCAAGGCAGGGAAAGAGAATGTCTGTCTTCATTCTGTTCACTCCCTCAGCTTTTATACATGTCACAAAACAGAATGCTTTGGGTTATACTCTGTTTGGAAAGACACAGCATTGGAGAAATGAAAATAGAATTTATTCCAGTATTTGTTAAGCAATGTTAGAAGCTAAACAGGATGAGCCAAAAGGTGATGCTGTAGGAATGAGGGGGCCTTAGTCAATACAATAGAAGTATAGTGGGATGAGTTGTGTAACTGGACATTTAACACAAAATATTACTTATTGTTGGAATGAAGACTTGCTAGTGGCATTTCAGAAGGTTTTCACTAATTCTTTTGTTACTTTACTAACATAATTATTAAAGAACATTTATATTTTCATGTGGTAATTACCTTAAAGATTTGCAAGTATGTGATATTAAGATGGATAAAGAATAGAGAAAGCAGCATCATATGTTAAAGACAACATGAGCAACAACAGCCTGGTTATGCAAGTACCAACTGAATAAGTTGCATCACAACTATAGTACCAGTTAGCTTTCTTTTGTGTTTATCTGCTCACCTCTTAGCAGTAGGATGAAATACTTGAGGAATACTTCTTACTTTCATTTTTAAAGGCATTCATGCAGATAGTAACCTAAAGCATTATGCTTCCCTGACATACATTGAAAGTGAAAGAATGAGCAGTGCAAGTTCAACCATCCTCATTCCCCTGCTTTCTCTGTTGGCAACTACAAGCACAAACATACACGGTACAGATTTACACTTATCAGATCTTCAGGAGTTTGTGGAACATAGGAACCTGAAGGAATTGGCTTCTAGAGCAAACAAAAAAACCCAAACCTCATAAGTACTCCAACTGGCACTTGTTTAAAAGGTCCTTCAAAAGTAGCCATTACAGCAGCTCAAAATTACTGAAGCAAAAGGCTTCCATTCATCCCTAAAACAAACTAAGTTCCAGTAGGACCAGAAGGTAGGGAATAGGCATATAGGTCCTCCCCCATGCCAAAGTATTCCCTTAATTACTCACTTGAGTGACACTTTTTCAGCCATAGAAAGGGACTGAAGTGTTAGCCAGGTTCTGTCCATAGATTAAAGATGTGTTAGACAACTTGACCTGGGTTGGAATATACCTTATTATTCCAAAACACTTAATATCATTTTGTCCATTCTAGTTTAACATATATCCCGCTATATATTGCATCTATTGTACAATTACCTTGTTAGTTGTACAATTAATATACACTGGCCACATGTGCAAATTAACTAGTGCACCTTTAAAAGATCTAACCATCTCTCAATTTATTGCTTGAAAATGTGTAATAACTTTATAGATGGTTCTATCCAGCATTATTTGCTTGTATAGGCAGTGTGTGGCTGGGAAACCACAACTGCTGTGATCTCTCAGGTGCTGAGGGCATCATGCATCCCTGGGGCTAGAAGATTGCAGCCAGTGTGGTCTCTCAGCCACAAGGGCATAAGGGGTCTTCAGGCAGCAGCTGGGAGATCGCAGCTGCTGCAATCTTCCAACTTTGGGGTTCTCCACACACCCCTGCAGCTGGAAGACTACAGAAGTGCCCCACAGCCGCAGGGGCTGAGTCCCACAGCTGACAAGTCTCTTCGTCCAGGCATTCTTGTCTTTCTTGCTGTTTTGAACACTAGAGTCTCCTTTCACATTACAACGTCATGAGTTGACCATTACTAAGTACTTGCATCTTTTAAAGTAACTACACTGACAATACACTTCAAACCTTATAATATGCAAGAAAGGAAAAGCTAGCTGTGGTCGACTCACAATCAAGAGCATTGTAAGTCACTTTAAAATGTATCTTTGGATTATCATGAGTGATCATGGGAGCAACAGATGAGGCATACTGTAAGAGAAATAACTAAAAGAGGCATGGTATTATAAATAGCTAGCTATGACAATGATCGTTCACCAATGACAACTTGCACTAAAATTTAGGTGAGGTTATAAGGTGTCTCATTTAAAAAAATGAAATAAAACAGGTAAAAAATAGGTGTACACAGAGCACTGACTGGTGGTTTATGTGGATTAAACAGTGTTGGGATTTCTCCCAAAGGTATAATCTTATTTCATTATGAAGAAATCATAAAATTGGTTTGAAAACATGCTGTAAATAAAATTTAAAATTTAATACAAATCTCCGCTGCAGACATCTCATAGATGATCTTTACAAAGTAATTTCTTTGTCAGTCTCTCCTGGTTTCTTCCCTGCAATTTTTTATGGCAGACAGGGATCAGTAACATGTTTTAGTCAGCATATAATACTTCTAAAATGATGATTACTAGAACAGCAAAGCATCTTGCGTAAAGGATGTAAATTAGTTGCCTGAACCTGAAAGTACTGCTTAATACAAGTAGTTTGGGGCCCAAATGAATGTGCTCCCAAAGTTTTGTGACAGAGAATAAGCGAGAGTTGTGGTAGGCTTTTTCCAAGTGGAAGGAAATATAGAATATTGAATGCTTAATATTAAAAAGAAGGCTAGATACTCACCTAGCTGGGGTCATAATCCCAGCTTTCATTCATGCCCATGGCAGGGGGCAGACTTGATGATCTGCTCAAGTCCCTTCTGACCCTAGCTTACTTCAGTCAGTATTTGTACAGGGCTTGGGGTAACTAGTTCATTCTCATAGGCTCTCAGTGTCCTTTTACAGGCTCATAGCCTCCGCTAATTGCTCAGACTTCCTGGGGCAAGCTCCCTCCTGGTAGGAGTCAACCATTATGAGCATGTATCACCATACAAATAATACGTATTCTCTTCCCAGACCACCCAGTTTATTTTAACCATATAAAATCCCCAATGCACTCACAATCTCTGGCCAACTCCCTGGCAAAATGCACTCCTGTACTGGCCCTGGCAGCTCCTGGGCAGGCTCCTGTGCTGACCACCAGCTTTCTCCTTCTAGGCTCTCAGCTTCCAGCTCCAAAGGCTCTTAGCCCCCCACTCCTAGCTGTTTGCCTACCTTTACTCTCTGCCCTTCAGCTCTTGACTGTCTTCCTGCCCTAGGTTTCTAGAGAGAGGAGCCTAAAACTTCCATCATGATTCATTCCCTGAAAAGTCTCTCTCTACCTGACTCTTTCCCTAAAAGAACTCAGATTCCTTCAAAAAATCTCCCTGTGGCTTCCCTCTTTAGGAGCCTTTTGATTTCCTGGGACTGCTTCTCATTTCCTTCAGCTGGATCAGTCCTCCTGAGTTGTCTGTAATTAGGGTTACCACTTACAGCTGGCTGGACCCTCTTCAGACTGCTCCTAGGCTCTTTGAGCTGGCAGCCTGCTACAGCATTAAACATACGATGGTCATGAATTTTAACATTTTGGTGAGTTTTGATATGACTTACCTAGACCTTTCCCAAGAAAAATGACAGTTTATTTTCAAAATATGCAGTATTTATAAGATCCCATAAAATTTTAAATGGAAGTGTACAAGTGTTATGGTATATACAAGCCAAAGTAAAATTTAAGATTTCAGGATTTTCAGATGCAGAAGAAAATATGCTGCTGTAAAATGTGTTAAATTTTACATATGCACCACTGAAACACTCTCACCCCCAGGGGGAAAACAAAATAATTAGCTACACAGTTATACTGCAACTAAAGTAAAAATATTATCCCATTTGACCCCAGTATTTCACAATTGGCTGCCACATAAAAGGAGACTGCAACAGTTTTTATAGGGTTTAGACCTCAGAAGGGCTTTTTCTAGCTGTCAATCCGGGCTTTGGGAATCTAAGTTTCCTTCTGTCACATCATCATCATCATCAAACATGATTTTACAAGCTAAATATTACGCTCAGTCATCTGTGCAACCTTCTTGTCACAAAGATATGCTTGACACATGAAATCTGATTGCCTTCTAAAGATTTTAAATGCATCCTTTGATAAGAGCTGACACAGAGAGCTACACAAGATAACAATAATATTGATGATACACAAAAGCAAAGAGCACAGATCAGCTCATTCCCTTATACTATAGCTAGGCTGGATAAACAAGAGTAACAAATAGTAAACACTTAGTTTTTGTTATTACAGATAGAAGATATAATTCAATAAAATTTCATAGTTTCATAGTTTCATAGATTTAGGGTCG
>NW_017729031.1:75290457-75298637 GCF_001723915.1 Gavialis gangeticus
TGCAGGGCCAATTTCTCTGCCCTCTTCCGTCACCGCTGCATGAGAATGTAAACCAGGTAACTAAGATCACATACAGGTATTACCTTTGTACCCTGAGAATCATCATTTTCCTAGTAGAAATGACAAACATACAAATGTTCATACAACTTCTCTTGGGCAAACATGCCCCTTCCAGGAGAAAGATCTTCCAGGAAAGTTCTCCCTGCCCCAGTTCCCAACCCTGGGTGCTTTAAATGAACCCCCTGTCAGTTGCCTAATATAATAGCGTTACATTTTGAGTCTATATTCTGAGTGCGCATTTGAGTCCACTGCCTCCAGAAACATTAATTAAGTGCTTTAAGTCTGGCATTAAGTAACAGCATTGTGGGAATAAAAGTCTTATGGTAAGTATGAAATGACTGATTAACCATTACATGTACTCATACAAGGTAGTTGTATAAACTCTTCCTCTGCTGTGGGGATGAGTCCTATCTAACATAGCAGCCTTTAATTTCAGACTACCACCCCAACTTTATCCTTTCCTAAAAGTTACCTCCTCCATGGGTTGACTTGGCTGTTGCTTCATCTTCCACACAGCTACTGTTTTGCCAAAAATGTGCTTAAATCTAATCTCTCTCTCTCACGCTGTGAAAAGAGAAAACAAGATATCCTACTTTTCCCTAGACAAAAGCAAAAGGTGTTTTCACTTTGAGTGTAGGTAACCACCTTCCTGCCCAGGTAAAATGTTTTACTTAATTGGCACACAGAGCAGGTGAGATAAGACTTCTGCCTTGCTTTCTTTGAAAAAAATTAACATTTTCCCTGCCTAGGGCACTGTAGCCTTTAGTTATCCAAGGGCACATGCCTTACTGAGGAAGTAATAATTGTGATGACCTTCCTAAACTCAATTATGAAAAAATGCAATTTGCTTACCTACAATTGGCCCAGATATTTTAATTGAATATGAATGTCATAAGTTTTCAAGTGCTGTGTAGCATTGTAGGGACACAGAACTAAGGGACTTAGACACTTTTATGTCTAGTGCAGTTCTGAGTTCAGAGCTCAGGCTCTTTAGTCAGTGGGGGGTGGGGGGCGGTCATAGAATCATAGAGAAGTAGGGCTGGAAGCAACCTCCAGAGGTCATCTAATCTGGCCCCTTGCCTGAAGCAGGATCATCCCTATCCAGACCATCCTGTACAATCCAAAATCTAAAATCTACATAAAACTATCATCAGTCCTGACACAATACAGTCCTAACACACCACAGGTCAGGCAGAGGAACCACAGAAGCCAATGTCCTACTTCTATGAAATGTTGTCAATATATGCTTAAGAAATCCTGGGTAGAAGGTTACATGCCCCCATACAGAAGAAAGCAAAAAACCCCGCAGTCCACACCAATATGACCACGGGGTAAAATTCTTTCCTGATCCTGAATATGGTGATCGATCTAACCCTGAGTGGAGGGGCAAGATCCTCTAGCCAGGAACCTCTGGCTGCAGTCTCAGCAGGAGCACTGGCATACCCCAGTCAAAGTCCCCAGCCTTGGCTGCAGCCAACATCCAATGCCTCTGAGGAAGACTCAAAAACACCCCAACACATGTAGCAGAAAAGCAAGGAGGGTGAGTGGGGCAAAAAGCAAAGCCCAGAAGCATGGGAATACCCATGGTAGAACATAGGCATAGCTAGGCTAGATCATCCCTGACTAGCGGCGGTCCATCCTCTCCCTGAACACATTTAGTGATGGAGAGTTCACAACTACCCTAAGGCAGTCTGTCTCACTATTCTCACAGTGAAGAAGTTTTGCTGGATATTCAATCTAAAAAACTTACTTTGCTGCAACTTCAGACCATTGGTCTGCATCCTCCTCTCTGCAGCAAGAGCACAAAGGTGCTTTCTCTCCTCTTTACGGTAGCCCTTCAAATATTTGAAGACTGCTTTCATGTCCCCTCTTAAGTAACATTTCTACAAACTGAACATGCCTACCCTCCTTCAGCCTCTCTTCGTATTACTTGCTTGCCAAGCCATTTATCATTTTTTATTGCCCGCCTCTGGACCCTCTTTAACTTCTCCATGTCCTTTTTAAAATGTGGAGACCAGAACTGCATACAGTACGCCAGATGATGCCTAGCCAGTGCCAAGTAGAGAAGCACTAACAACTCCTGTGTCTTGCAGGAGCACTAACAACTTAATGCTTCTATTGATGCATCCCAAAACCAAATTCATTTTCATATGGCTACATCACACTGCAGGCTCATATTCAATCTGTGATCTACCAAGACTCCCAAGTCCTTTTCCATAGTGCTGCCATCCAGCCAGGTGTCACCTATTTTCTATTTAAGTTTTTGGTTATTCCTCCCATGGTGTAACATCTTGCTTTTGTCCATGTTGAACTTCATTCTGTTAGCTTTAGCCCAACTTTCCAATCTGTTGAGATCTTTCTGAACAGCACTTGCATCCTCCACCATGTTCGCAGTCCTTCACAGTTTCAAGTAATCTGAAAACCTACTCAAGCATTCAACAAATAATTAACAAATACAGTGAACAACATGGGGCCCAAGACAGACCCCCCGGGACTCTACTCAAAACCACCTGCCATTCTGACATGAACTCATTCGTAATTACCTTTTGCTTATGACTATGCACAGAGTCTCCTGCTCCTTGGCTCCCTCCTAGGGTGAACTTCTTAAGCAAACTCCCTCTGCCTGATCTAGCTCCACACATCAATTACCTAAACCAGCCCCACCCTGAGCAAGCCCTGACAGTCACTCCAGATAGGGGAAGAAAAGAAAAAGAAGAAAAAGAGAGAAAAGAGGGGGCCACACACACACACACACACACACACACAAATCAAACAAAACACAACACAGGGCTAAAAGAAAAAAACGAAAAAACCCCCAAAACACACACCAGGTACTAAGCAAACATTCGCGCATCAGTCAGCCACCATAAGTCACTAACACAGAGAACAGCCTCTTCAAGGAAGTCCCTCATCTGAGATGCTTATCCCAGAGCACCTGCTCTCTGCTTACTCCTCAGCTTGCTTAGGAACCTGAAAATGGATATAACAAAATCTAGCATACTGGGCGCATCCACACATGTGCCTGGCTGCGCAGTTGTTACTGCACACTAACTGCCAGTACTGCGCAGTCCCAGCACCACATGGGTTTTTTTCAACCCTACTGTGCAGTAGCAGTGAGATACTGCACAGTAGCTCATTGCCACTGCACAGTAGCGGTGGCATCGTGGTTACGGCCCGCTGATGCTACATCCCCGTATTGATGAGCTACGTCACTGTAGCTTTGCTAGGGCACAGCAGTGTCTTGTGTAGATGTGTCCACTGAGCATGAAGCCACATAAGCTCAGTAAGAAATGCCTAGAAAAGTTAGGTTGTAGGGAGCCATGTCCCTTCCCTTCTAATTAAAAGCATAGCCCTTCAGCTGGATTTAGGTGCCTAATCCAGCCCATTTTTACAAAATACAGGTACATGCTAGTAGCAACAGAAGATCTGTTTTTAACGGTTAGTTTATAGTTTGGTTTTAGCCTAGTTATTAGAATGCTTACCTTCAGTATGGGAAATGTAAGCACTAGCCCTATTCTGCCTGAGGAGACTTGAACCTAAATCTTTTCCCATCTGAGAATGAGCCCTAACCATAAAACAACAGAGTGTTCCAGAATAGGGGCTCTTTTCATTTCTTCAGTTGGAACAGTTCCACTTTTCATGCAAAATTATGCTTTGGGATGCAAAATGTAAGAACAACTTAATAGAGCATTAACTTGAAAAATGAAAACTCTGGAAAAATGGATTCAGTGGAAAAATAGATTCCATTCCTTCCTCTGATGAATAGTCAAATATTTATATTGTGGAACTTCAACAGGAGACACAGATGGAGATTCATAGTAGGATTCCTTGTAGTTTGGTGGCTAGGACATTCTTCTAGGAGCTTTGGGATCAAGTAGTCATTGAGGTACCTAGAGGACATTATTGGTTAAAACTTAAATGCCTAAATATTTTAGAAGACTAGGTTTAGACAAAAGTTCAGCAGAATATAAGTGTGTTTAAAGTAGCAAGGTGACTTAAGCCAATGGCAAAAGCCAGTGCAATGAAAGAGGAAGAGAACATACCTTGATCTGTACCCATTGCTGTAAACTGGCTCTTGGTATACCTATAGCTTTAGCTATAGTTTCAGGTGCCATGCAGCGCTGCTGGTGATTTGCTGCTTAGTAGAAAAGTGGCACGCTTTAAAGGAAAAGCCACAGCAAACTGCCAAATGGCTCATCCTTAATTCAGCAACTCACTGTGGAATCCAGCCGGCTGTGAATGGTGCCATACGAATAAGCTGAGTTCTACTAGACAAAACTGAAACAAGAAGAAGGTAACATACTAAAAACAGAGAATATTCTGTGTGGCAGGAAATTGAGCTGGATAACAACAGGGCTGGAGGTAGCTAGTGAGTTTTTATATAGCAGTGTAGCAATAGAAGCACCTTATGCAATACCCCAGAGAGCTCCTTGACTGACTGTGTTCAGAAATAAAACTGGTTAGGTGGCTGTTTTCCTATCCCAAGAGTCTTTTTACAGTTTCAAAAGAAATATAGCCCATTCTTTACAGGGAAGAAACCAAACACTTTTAAATTATTGTAGAAAAAGATCTGAGAGAGGGGAGCCAATTCTAGACATGATCAACAGTCATGATTAGGGCACTCAGCTAGGTTGTGAGAAACCTAATTTCAAGGCCTTTTTCTAGATCAGGTAAGTGATCTTCCACATAATAGGTAGGAACTCTATCTTTGGGTTATTTTGATGTGGATTCTTTTTATTCGTACTAGCAACTCCACCTTGGAACTGAAATAGTTGTCTCAATGAAAAGTTTGTTGGTCCCTCTGCATTTCAGCAAAAAGTTTTAGCTTTAACAGGTTGATGTTTTTCAACAAAAAAACCTTTTTCTTCAAAAATGTCCTTGTCTGTCCTCCTTAAAAATGAAGACTACATTTATGCTCAGGGGTGGCCAAAATGAAGCCCATGGAACAGATGCAGCCCTCCAAGCCATTCTATCAGGTCCACGGGGCCCCTAAAATTTTAGAAAATTAATATTTATCTGCCCCTGGCTGCCTGTCATGTGGTCCTCAATGGCTTGCCAAAACTCAGTAAGTGGCCCTCCACCCAAAATAATTGCCCACCCCTGTTTATACTGCTTTATCCTGACCCTGAGTCTGCCACCAAGGAAAAAAGTCCCATCAACTGCCATTTGATACACCCAAGACCTGTAATCAGGCAGTGCAAATGGCTCAAAAGTGATCCCAAGAGACTTTGAGTTTCTCATCAGCCTTTCTTTTCTTTCCTTTTTCTAAACCCACAAAGACCATACTAAAGTTTTCAGCCTGGAGACAGCAGTTTATATTGCACATCTCAGGAGCACGCTAGCATAAGCAACACCTGTTTCCTCACTGGAGGATCTGGGGGCAGGAAAAAGGGGTATAGACATAACCAAATTAGCACTTGGAGCTCAGAGGCTAGCTGGTGAAAACTGTCTTCAGAAAACTGATCTTAGGAAATTCTCTCACTCCTTGTTTGTATTTAGGGGTGTGACATGACATGTGAGAATGTTTTGTTATGGGTATCTTTAGAAAAAAAAAGTCCCATTCCATATCAATGGAAAATAATTTACTCAGCTTCCTACATATTCTGAATAAGAAGGAATAAAGGATGAAAAAAGAAAAAAATATGAAGATTAAAGATTACAGAAA
Source organism: Gavialis gangeticus (assembly GCF_001723915.1). NCBI lineage: Eukaryota > Metazoa > Chordata > Crocodylia > Gavialidae > Gavialis > Gavialis gangeticus. The sequence goes on from NW_017729031.1 coordinate 75,296,183, forward strand.
CAGTTATGCTTAGACAGCCCAATGCAAGCATATTTTAAAGTAAAAAATATGTAAATGTTAAAAAAGAACATTCACCTCCACAGTGTAGCACATTTCATCTCCATACTGTAGCAGAATCATAAAAATGAGACTCTGAGTGAATGAATATTCTCATCTTACATGTTACAGACATTAATCTATGTTATGAGTTTTTAAATGGCTAATCATTTTTATGTGTAATGCCACAGGTTTTTTTATCTGGTAAATATATAAAACTTTCCTTGACTATTTAAATACCCTATAAGCTGTTCATAAAAGTACTTGATGAAAAATGATATTTTTTCCTCGGCACATATTATATAGCAGATCATTGTTTCAGTAAATGAGCTATGCATTCTCTTACTCAGTTTACTGTATGTGTACAACATTAGTCTTTGCATGTAAGTGCTGTTGAAATTCAGGGAACAGAACAAAACTTATTGAACTCTGCACTACCTCTGACAGCAGTCATCCAGAAGTTGTTTTTAAAGCTCTGAAAGACCTCACAAAACATAATTTCCAGTTCAGTTCAAAATTCATGAGGAAGTATGAGAGGAATAAACAATACCTACACAGTTAGCTTGCTCACTTTTGCTGCAGCATTATAAAAACAGCATGTAAAGGTGGATCCCAAAAGACAACGCCTACTGTATCATAGGTTAAAAGCAATATATGAGTAGATGAGTGTTTTTGTAACATATGGTAGTATTTTAAGGAGTTTGGAGCTTCTGGTGCAGATGGATTATTTCTTTAATTATTATAAGCAGAACTATGAATAGCTTCAGCAATGTTTCTCATTTTTATATACACACCCACACTTATTATTTGTGTGACTATGTATATAAGAACATAGTGATCAATCCAAGATAGGGGATACCATTTCTCATATTCCTTACATTGTGATTCGTTATATAAACCTTACATGGATGTTAGTCTGCAGTTCCTGTGGGTCTGTATTCCAGGTAAGGCATGGATTGAATAGAAAAGCACACCTTGTGGCTATTGGTAACCATCTAGGGGTACGGAAATGCTCACAGGGTGTGTCTACACAAGATGCATTACTGTGCCGTTGCCTAATTTACTGTGCAGTAAGCATGCACAAGCTTACTGTTCAGTAAATTCCCTTAATCATGCTTAAATTTGTTACCTGCAAATGCAGGTAGCAAATTTTAGTGTGATTAGTTAATGCGCGGTAGTGCACATGTAGATACAACCTTGCAACAAGATTGCTGCCAGGTCTGCCTAGCCACTATGGGGCCAGCCTGAGGCCAGCCCTAGTGCTAGTGATTGGCAGCCTTTCCTGCTCCAGGCCTGGGTTGACTCACTGGCAGTCCCTGTCTTCTATCTATAAAAGCCAGCAGCCATTTCCTGCCCTGGGGCACACGGCAGAGGAGCCTGAGGGCACTGCAGGTCCTGTGTGTCTACTACGGCAGGCCACAGCCCTGTTGTGTCTGCTTCCCACCACCTCAGTGGTGCTGCTCAGCCTGTGTCTGCTGGTTGGTGAGACTGTGGCTGCTGGCTGGGGGGGTTTTGCTGATGGCTTCTTCAGCCTGCTGTAGCCTCTGGTCAGGCCTGCCAGCCCCCAGGGCCACCTGCAACCAGCTCAGTGCAGCAAGGTCAGAACCACCTCTCTGCTGCACATCTCCAGCAGAGTGACCTGAGACTGCAGATGCTACGTGGCTCCCAGTCATACCATGCCTCTACCCTGGGTTCTGCTGGCAGCTCCTCATCCTCCCTGTCCAGTCCCACCCAGGAATACATTGGTGATCTTGTGGCATTCTGGGGTGATGCAGAGGAGGTTCAAGAAGGGCGGGCACTTGAATCCCTGCATTTATGAGGCCCTGCACTGGATGAGGGAGCACGGGTACTCCCAGTTGGCATGGCAGTGCCACATCAAGGTCAAGGCCTTGTGGCCACTGTGCATGGCTATGATTGACCACATTCATTAGTTCAGTTGTGCCCACAAGACCATGCCTTTATGTAGCAGCTGACCAATATTTTGGCACCCCAGGACCCAGGCCACAGTCATGCAATTTACACCAGCATGGGCAGCCTGCCAAAGCCTCTGCTCCATCCTGACTCCTCTGGTGACACATCATTGGAGGAGGGACCCTCAGGCATTTAGTGCCCTGCCCTGCCCAACTCCCCAGCTGCTCAATACATTAGCAGCCTAGAGAGCCCTGGCCCCAGCAGCTGCTTCACCAGCTCTGCAGCCCTAGACCCCACCCCAAGGGGCAAATAGCCATGATACAGCTGGCTGTCAGCAGCACCAGCTCCTCCTTGGCGGGGGGGAGGGGTGTCCCTGGCCAGGTGCCTGCATGCCATGCACCACAGGCTGAGGACACTGGGTACACCCAGACACCTTCACTGACAGGGAGAACAGCACTGAGCCACCAGCCTCATCAGCCCCAGATATGTGGTAAGCCCTGCACTGGCA
>NW_017729031.1:75299060-75317660 GCF_001723915.1 Gavialis gangeticus
TCAGCCCCAGATATGTGGTAAGCCCTGCACTGGCAGGAGGGCCCTCCCTCCCCCTCCCCCTCCCCTTGGCCCTGGCCCCTGCCATGTCCCTGTCTCCCCTCCCTGTCTGACCCACCTATGCTCCCCTGGCCCCAGATTCCCCCCCCCACCTTCCCACAGCATGCAGAGAGGTGGGATACAGTGCAAAACTTTATTGTACAGCCCATGCCCCTATAGCTGGGTGGACATGGACATCTCTCTGAGTGTAATGAGCCTCTCACTGAGTTATTGCTGATTGCTGAGTGATTGCTTCCTTGGCCTGACAGAAACCCCAGTGAGGGGGAAGAGCCAGTCCTGGTCCTGCAGGGCATAAAAAAAAGATTCCCCAAGCAACGAGGGAGCCAGTGACCAGGGAGCCAATGAATACAAACTGCAAACAGGGTAAGTAATTTACAGGCAGTGTGCTGGCCAGTTCCTAGACCAGTTTGTGGCCCTCACCCCAGCCCCGTTTTTGAGGGTCAAACCTTTCAGCTTGGCATGTGGAAGAAGGAAAAAAGGAACCCTTTGGGGCCAATGAGCAATAAACAGGCCAGCTTTGAGGTGAGTTCACTAGGGAAGGTCTGCTTGGGAAAAGAGCAGTAAGAGAGAGAAGGTAGATTAAGAGGACATTTTTGGAGAATGTTGGGGACAGCTTCCTGATGCAAGTGCTGGAACAGCCAACTAGGGGCCATGCTCTTCTTGACCTGCTGCTCACAAACAGGGAAGAATTTGTGGAGAATGTAGTTATGGATGGCAATTTGGGCAGTAGTGACCATGAGATGATTGAGTTCAGGATCCTGAGGAAAAGAAGGGTGAAGAGCATCAGATTAAGGACCCTGAATTTCAGAAAAGCAGCCTTCAACTATCTGAAGTGGAGTTTGAAAAAGGATGGAGCTAGACTGTTCTCAGTGGTGACAGATGACAGAACAAGAAGAAATGGTCTCAAGTTGCAGCAAGGGAAGCTTAGGTTAGACATTAGGGAGATTTTTTTTGCTAGGAGGGTAGTAAAACACTGGAACAGGTTACCCAGAGTGGTGGTGGAAGCCCCTTCCTTAAATGTTTCAAAACCAGCTTTGGCTGGGATGATCTAGCTGGGGATGGTCATGTTTTGAGTGGTGGTTGGATTAGATGACCATCAGGGTCCCATATCAGGTATGTGGATTCACCCAAGGCACCAGGAGGATTAGCAGCACCAGGGAGTAGTGGTCAGGCACCCCTCAGCTTGCACAAACAGGTCATTGTACACTGGCCAGGGCGCACACAGAAGGGATATACTCAGGGTACAGCAACAGTGTGGGTGGGAGGGGGAGGAAGCAAGGTGCCTCCTCAGAGAAGATCCCTGTGGAGAGGGCAGGAATATGGCCAGCTCCTCACCCCAGTTTTCTGGGATCCCCCTGCAGCCCAAGCCTGGGCACTGTGGGTTGGGCAGCAGCACAGCAAGGTGGGTGATCTGCAGAAGGAGAGAGGGGAGTGGGGTCTGGAGCCATGACTGCAGGTGCTTCCAGCAGCCTGGCATGTCCCACCCTGACATTTTGTTTTTCAGTTGTCTCCCTTTCTCATATACCCTTTTCCATTTTGCCACTGAAAAAGAAAGGCTAGCCAGAAGAGAAATGAGGACAAACAAAAATACAGAAAAACTAAACAATGAATATGGAAAAGTGTGTAATTCCTAGAAGATAAAAAGAATATCATTTCCAGTTTTCATTTAAAATGAAAAGAGATTCAAATTATATTTTGGCAAACATGATATCAAAAATATTCCATGGAAATTAAAGACCATTATGGATCAGCTATACTATCTAGCTGTTTTCTTGTATACTTTCTTGGAAGTATCTGAGTACTTCCCAACCACTTTTTCATCTTGTTCTTTGCTAGATTCTGTTACTTATTTGCTGACTCCTTAAGACTCACATCTTCATAACTTATTCCATAACATTTTTACTTTATCATAATTCCCCCTTTTTTTTGAAGTCTCATTGTTCAGCTGCTTTCTTTCCTCCATGCTATAAACTAGATTACTTGCTCTCCTAGATTTTCTCATGCTACAGTTTTGTAGTCTTTATTCCATTGCCCTGTAGTCAGTTTAATGTCATTTAAGTTCAGAAACTCCAGAAGTGTAAAAAAAACCTTCCCACACAACTCTGTTTTTTTTTTCTATTGATGAGATAAATCTTTTTCCATGCTACTTGATCAATCATTTCATCAGCCACTTCTAAGTTCCACCTGTAATAGACATACTGAAAAAGTTGCATGGATTCATTTAGTCTATTACTGTATATGCCTCTGAAGTTAAATTGGTACTGTACTTGAATCAGTCCTAGACACAGCAGATTAAATAGATATATACCCAGTCCTTTACTGACATTAATCACTATCATCACATAAAAATATGTAGTATCAGGTAATATTCAAGCTGAAGGATCAATTGAAAGCAGGATACAATCATAGTGCAATAGAGTGAGAAAATAACACATTAATAAAGTAAATTTATTAAACAAAAAGCTCCATTCTGCAAACTTTTACTATAGTACTGAGAGTTGATAGAATCACAGAAATTACAGATGGAAGGGCCATGTTAGGTCATCTTGTTTATAACTCAGTGAAGAATTTTTCTGTATAATAAATTTTCAAGTGTTTTGTTCAGTTTTTATCTAAATAATTCAAATGGCAGTGCTGTTTCACAGGTATTAAGCTTTGAAGGTTCTGAATACTCTCTGTCTATTTGATTATCTACTATTATGACCATCATCAGTTGGTATCTGCATTCTAAATTTGCATGGCTTACCAGTAGAGGATGATGACAGGATGATGGGTATGCCCAGTCTGCCAGTTCACCCAGGTAAAGAGTGATGATTCTACAAATGCTGCTGAGCACCCAATCCAGAGACATATACTCACAGGGGAGCTGATGTGCCTGTATGATGGGGGAGCCCTGTCAAATCCATTGAATATAAAACATCACAGGACATTTGCATTCACAGCACTATATGCACTAGATGTTCATAACTCAGTACAAAGACAAAAAAAAAATACCTCCAATTAAAAATAAATGATAATCAACCCTGTCTAGGAATGAAAGGCTGATCACTCCAAATTGGAATGTCTCATTAGTGCAGGACTGCAATTTGAAACTACAATCTACTTTTCCCCCTTTCACTTTGCTTTAACATCCCATGCGATTGTTATGTTTTACATGAAAGAACATGTTCAATTTTGTATATGCTGTGAAAATCTAAGATTTTGAACAGTTTACAGTTTGAAGCCTTAGCCTTGAACAGCTATTTGCTTATATTTACATAACTTGTAAAGTGTTTGCTGAGTAAGGTACATATATATTCAAGTATGAAAAAATGGTCCAGGAGTTTTTCTTCTTTGTATCATATCATATCATATCATATCATATCATATCATATCATATCATATCATATCCATGCAGGACCTCCTAAGAGCCTTACAATAATAAAATAATACACCTTCCTGCTGAAAGGAGCTTTTTAAAGCAACAATGTTAAAAAAATTAGATTTTCAGCACAAATGAAAAAGCCCCTCAGCAGTATAAAGAGCATTTGGATCTACTCTTGTGGTTTCTGAATACACACAAAAATCAGGATCTCAGTCAGTGAGAATTCAAACCCATACACACACACACAATTTTTAAATGTGTCACGTTTCAAGTACTTTCAACATCAAGTTCTTTAAAAACTGCTAGAAAATTAATTCAGCCTCAGTGCATTTCATTTCAAATGAGTGAGAGCTGACAGTCACAGAACTTGAATAGGATAAGAGCTGATAAAAGGAAAATTAAACAACTCAGGTGTACATCTAGGCAAAACTAAATAAATTTAAAATAAAGAAAAGGTAAGGGGTGGCATACTCCATGAGATCTCCACCAATTGGGGAAAGGTCTGATGCAGTCAGTCCTCATATGGTTTGGATCTTGTGGGATTTTATGTATGACAGTTTTGTATCCTGAAAACCCTCCCGCTGTTATCTCTAGCACAGCTTTCCTTACAGATTGCTTGGCACCAGGCTGACTGAGATTCCCCACAGACAAAGTGGGTGGTTGCAAAGCTCAGAAACAGTCAAGCATTCCTAAAGCTACAGAAAGCATGTTTTTAGTCTCCAGAGCAAAGCACACATATCCCTTGAAGTCAAGGGCCACCATTACTCTTTGGACAGAAGTCCATGAAGTGTTTTCTTTAGGGTATGAACACAGGGTCTGATGTTGCTGAGGTGCCCCTAAGTTAAGTTTCTGTCAAGATTTCATCCCTAACCTCATGCCCCTCAGCGTTTCTCATATGCCATCCAATGTGTCATGGAGAAAGTAATCATCTCAATATTACAAGAGCACTCAGGCTTTAGGCAGAGATTTTATTTACATCTTTCCCATTCTGCTCCTAAAATGAAGGTAATATTGTAAATAAATTTCATGCTTCTTGATAAGGTTTATAAAAGATACCTTTTAAAAAGAGGGGAGGGGTGAATGTTTAAAGGAGAGGGGTCTGTTGTGAAGGGAAAAGGGGAGCGATAAATCCATAAATAAATCATACAGTTTTTAGTAATCTGTCTTCTCTAATTGTCTGCATTGGCCCAGCTAATTGTGCTTGAAGTGAAATGCTAATCACTTCAAATTGGCTATTATTTTTAATGGCTTTTAAGTAAGTTGTTTTAATGACTAGAGTTTGCAAATCAGCTAAGGTATAAAATCTGGCAAAGAACTTTTTTATTTCCAACATTTATTGTCTCTAATTATTTTCATTCAAGTTTTTAGCATTTTTAGTACTGCAATGCTAAGTAAAAGTAGAGGACTGATGAACACACATGCCCAGATAAAATGGCAACCTAAATTCTGAACAAATCTAAACAAATTATTTCTCATCTCCTTGAAAGTTTGTTGAATTTTTTTTCTTCTGTTTGTGTAACTTTGCTCTCTATCAAAAATCTTAATATTTATAAGAAAAAGTGGTTTTTTTCTTCTAGACCAAATAGTTACATAAGTTTAGATAAACGATCCATGTTTTAAACCCTATACCATAGACACTGAAATAATTCTTCCATTGATGTCAAAGGGATCACCCAATGTTTTAAATTATGTACCCAGAGAATCACAGAATAGTAGAAATGTAGGGTAAATCTATATCTATGTTCTCAAGAATAACAAAATATTCTAGGAACAATGGCAAAGTAGTACCTCAGTCAATGGAACTTATTAGAAGACTAGATCCTTCTGGTCATTTTGGGGTATGAGAATAAAGGATAAAATAAAAAATAAAAAAGATGAAGTAAAAGGAATAATTTGGAACAGTGATTTTCAACCACAGTGATACAGCACCCTGGGGTACCTTGAGACCCTTCCAAGCATGCCACACATTGGCACTGTTAGGTGTGCAAATACAATTCACAAGTTTAAACATAGATTTCAATTAAGAATCCATAGTATTAATAAATATTCAGACCTCTTATGGTCTTTCTGAATTCTTTGCAGCAGAAGAACTGAAGTATTATTTTCTGTAGGCACAAATCAAGTGAAAACTAAAACCTGACTTTTTCTGAGGGGTGCTTTGAGTCTGGAAAAGTTAAGAACCATTGGTATGAAAGGAAAAATAAAAACAAGTATTATCATAGAGAATATAAACCAGACTCACTGTTTTCATAAGGATCTGTTTCCTTGTTTAATATGACATTGTGCAGCACGATTTAATGAGAAGATAAGAATGAAGGAAATAGAAAAATAAGACTGTCTCTTGAAGAAAAAGAAAAGTGACTTCCATCAAAAACAGCTTACGCCCAAATTATGGAAAGTACTGTTAGAACAGTACTCTGTTTGTAAGACTAGCTTAAGTGTCTCACAAGAAGATTTGTGAGGGATGACTCCAAAGTGAATGGCTCTAAGGTGTTATACACATTAACCTTACCTTTCATATAAGGAAATTATGGGTGCATCTATACAAGATGCATTAATTCCATTAGCCTAATTTAATGTGAATTACAGGCACATGTCTATATGTGCATGCCCTTAATGCACATTAAAAATGGCAAAATTAGGCTAATCATGCCTAAATTTGATACCTGCAAATGCAGGTAGTAAATTAAGGCATGATTAGTTGAAGTGCATTAACGCATGTGTAAATGTTACCCAGCGCTAACTTTAGTGCCGGGTCTGCCGAGACACTAGGGGCACATGGCAGGGGCTGCAGGGACTTGCCACTAACTTTAGTTCCAAATGTACTAACTTTAGTGCCAAGCCCCTGAATATGTACACACCTGCCAAAAATCACTTAATGTGCATTATCTTAACGTGAATTAAATTTATTTGTGCTTAAATCCACGTGTAGACATGCCCTATGTGTGAGTACAGAAGAACTGTATTATGTGAAGGCCTTCCTTTCAACATTAATGAAACATTATTGTGAGGAAAGGTGTGCTAAATGAAGCACTACTGCTAGGAATTGTCACTCAATAGGAAGAATTGGTTAGATGTAATAGTTACAAAAATTAAAAATAACAGTTTCTTACTACATGTGTAACAGTAGATGTCCAGCTTCTGTATAGTGTTATAGACACATTGCATTTGATTCAGGATAGGGACTTGAGCTTAGCTTTCTCACAACCTAAAGTAGTACTCCGAACACCAAGCTATGGGATCAGTCTCTTTAATCAAGGTCTTCCATTTTATATAAAGAACTAAGTATTTATTGGTCCTGGTGGGGGGAGGGGATAACTGTAAAACCTACATAACTCACACATGTTAGTTATATAGGGTACCCAGATTCAAATACTCACTCTGAATCTGGCAGAGCATGGACTTAACCCTCAAATTCCCATGTTTCATCTGACTGTCAGACAACCAAACTTCTACTGTCTCTTGCACTAAAGCAGAGTGAAACTAAGCACCCAGATCTCACATTTTTTAGAATAAGCCTTTGTTTTAACATTTTAACCTGAACCATCTTCTAATCATTGCAACATCACCAATTTAAGGCTGGCTGTAATGGGCATTTCTGATATTACACAAAATAATATTTGTTTATGCAATACCATGATGACAGACATGGTTAGTGCCTCTGCTGTTTTCTTATTATAGCAGCACCTTCATTCATAGCAACAGTAGCTGGGCCCATGATTATATATCAAAATCTGTTCAGTAAATGGAAAATGTGTGGACTTTGTATTGATTTTACATGCAGACAGAATTTTACTTTTGCATAGACTCACACTGTAAAAACCAACCAATAACTTCATAATTCTCATTGCCATAGCATGACTTGTGAGCTTACCTGAAGACATCTGTCTTTGGTTAAATATAAAAGGTGTAGTTAATATGTTCAACTGACCTATTTATATTCCACTGCCTAACACTTTAGCTCATAAATTGCTGATACACAGAAATTGTTTGAAAAGTGTTCATTATGTTTCTTATTCTGTCAGTGGGTTTAAAAGATACATTTGACCATCTGTTATTTGAACATCTGCCCCAGCATGTTAAGTTTATAAAGAGGAGTGTATTTCATAAAAAGGAGTGGCATATACACAGTTTATAGATTTATAGTTTATAGTTTAGTTTATAGATTTGTCTTTGACTTTTAGTATGACTCTGAATGCCTTCAAGACTGAAATTATTGGTAAATTTCTGTCACTAATTTGCTTAATGATCATTCTAATATTCATATAATTTCTACCTTCAAGTTGCAAGCCAAGATCTTTCAAAAGGCTGGAGCTAAGCAAATTCAATTTAACTTATACGATAATGTACACTGCGAATGCATACATCATGCAAGTACCAAATTTAAACCCAAGTCAGCATAAGTCACAATAGTTACTGTGCAGTACAGGAGTGTATGTGCAGCTATGTACCCGTACTATACAGTAATGTTTTATTACTGCACAGTAACCTAAATTACTGTGAAGTAAATGTGAATGTGTAGACATGCCCACTGAGATGCAAATAAGATTAAACATACATATTTTAGTAAGCACTTAAATCAGTCCTCTGGAAAGAATTTACATTGGCAGAAATATTCAGCCCTACTTCTTTTGATTTATTTGAAAGCAATGCCTTGATTGTTAGTTCTGGTTGAGTTTATAGTATTTGATATTAGAAAATACGATGTTCAACTTGCATTACTTAAACATTCCATGAAAGTATGTACTGTGATTTTAACATAGTTTTGAACTTATCTTCTGGACAGTTATCAGCATAATATATTGTTTCTGTTCTGCTTAAGGTTTATTATTAGCTTATAATGTCTTTGAACAGCATATTCTTTTCAATTCTTGTCCTTGCCTCATGTTTTTACTGTCATATTGTGATATGCCATTGCTCTGCTGATAAGTTGGGTGTGCCTTTTGCTCTTCCCTCCTGCTTTGGTTTCATTTCTTATTCAAGTGTTTCTCAAGGTTTCAGAATACACAGCTTAAAACAGAGGGCAGGAGTTTTCATTTCAGCAGCATTTCAATGTGTAGGATTGTGTTATATTTTTATTTATTAACAAAGTGGATTCACACCTAAGTGTTAATACCATTTTTTGGGAAAAAATAATTATAATTAAATTTACAGTTCTCTAGAGGGGCATATAGGGGTTGGCCAATGTAGCAGTCACTTCACAATTAAATTACTGTAACTCCTTGGATCATGAGATAAATTGTTTTCTGAGTTTCAACTTGTTCAAAATACTAAACAGTTATTTACTTATTCTAAATGAGCATCATGTCACTCCTGTTCTCTAGCCCTTGCATTAGATTTTGCATAGATTTTAAATATGCATGCTACCTTAAAAGCACTAAAGGGTCGAATCTTTCTAGTATTAAAGATTCACTCATTCCCTAATCTTTCAAAAAATCCAGTTGAGCTCTGAGATAATCATCCACTTCACTTTGATGTCAAACCCTTGTTTTCATCCTAAGACTTTTGAACAAAGGGCATTTTCTCTACCTGCCTTTGAAACATTGCTTTTCTTCTGAAATCCATGACTGCAACTCACCTATACAAATCAATTCATAACTTGCTTTTTTACCATGGTAGGTCTTAGTAAACAGAATAATAGCATAAGGTAGTCTGGACATCTTGGTGCACAATGGCCAACCCTTTTTTTTTTTTTATTGACAATCTAAAAACTTTTTATTAACAACCAAACTTTTTACCTTTTACATAATGTAAAGGGAGTGCATACCTTTTACATAATGTAAAGGGAGTGCAAAATACAAAAAATACACATACTATTTTTTAGGTCACAGAAATAAGAGCACTTTAATTCCTTCACCTACACTTCCAGAAGCCAGGGACTTTTAGCCCTCCCCCCCCACCAATATCATTAAAGACAGACCTGTGGCAGCAGCAAAGAGCCTAATCTGCCTCTCTCTATTGCTGTTGTGAACTTCTTCCCACAGGAGGCTGGGTGGAGGTGGTGGAATAGGAAGGGGATATTGGTTCTCCACAATGTGAACAAGAGGGAGGGGGGAACTTAAGTGCAGGATGGAAGCACTCTAAGCCCTATCTCTTATGCTTGGGACATGCTCCTGCCAGCCATTCTTGCCCTCACCTGCCTCACAACCTCCTGGGAAGAAGCTCAGCAACGTTCTCCTTCCTGCACACACAACCAGAAATATTTCCAGAAAAAGCGAAAACTGTGAGAGGATCTGGGTTGCCAACTCTTTGTACATTTTATAGATATCTAAACATTTTTATGGACTTATGTATATATAAATACATAGCAACAACTATGAAAAGCCAAGGCACTGGAATGCTTTAATCATGTTCTTTAAAATATATTTGGCCTGAATCTCTCTCAACAGATGATTCCTTCTGAAGCTACAAGGTATAAGAATATTTTTACTGTATTATGGGCACGGCTACTAAGTCATGCTTATAGTCGGTTAGTATTGCTTTTTTAGTGCAATAAAAGTACTTTCATACTAATTAATAATTAGTATATTGGTATAGTTAATATTATTATTTAGCTTTTGTTCTATGACATCTAAATATTCTTTTCATTATTCAGACTAAAAATGCATGGCAGAGTTTTTGATAAGCAAAAGGAAGAAAGACTGCCAATGTCACATTCTCCTCTTTTTTTCTTCTAGGAGCGCCTAACCAAATGCATTAAAAGAAATTAATTAAAACTGAAAATCCATAATATAGATAACATGCTGCATGCATGGGAAAGCATTAATTTTCTGCTATTATGATTATTTGTAATTGGGTTGAGGCCAGAAAATTCTCAATCTCTTTTTCTTTCTTCCAGGAAAGCAGGATATAAAGCTAAAATAAAAATAAACAAGCCAGTCTGTTAATAATTAAAAGGAAACATGAATAAAGAGTTCAATTTCCTTTTTTTCTCCTTTGGCTATAGTCTCTGTTTTGCTATCATGGGGGACTAAGGATGGTGATTTTCCTACGCTGAAAAGGACCACGACTATTATATATACTATGTCATTTTAATTTTAAATCTTCCATACACAGAGAGACAGGTAGTAATCTGGTCCATATATTTTGACCTGAAGTATTTTTCCTAACAATATACTAAATCACTTTGCCAGAACTGTGTCAATATACGAGGTGGAAGAAGTTTGAAAATATTATGAATTCTGGGACAGCCATTTATTTGGTAGCAATGTTCTAAAAGCATCAACATAAAAAGAAATGCAAGAGACATGATACATATTTAGCATTCTCAGGTGCAGTTGGATGTTATAAATGTCTATATGATTGTTTCCAGAACAGCTTCTCTCCTTCTGTTCAACCCCAAAGTTTAGGTCAGTTTACCTGCCCCCAACCCACTAAATTCATATGGGTTCTCTCTGGAACTCTTTCCAGATTCTGGACTCTGGAACTGACTTCCCCGCTTAATCAAAGTCCAAGTTTATGCATGCTGCAAGCCTCATCTGTTTAGCTAGGCTTTGGCCTAGGGGGTTGGCTACAGTCAAAAAGAAGTTCCCTTTAACTGACAATTAGATCTATTTTATGTATTAAATACCTGCTCCTAGATAATATTATGGACACACTTTATTCAACAACAAACATCTCTAGTTATGCACTAATTAACCTTGATTTCAAGATAGTACGAGAAACAAAAATAGACCCCATTGTGTATAAATGTTTGTAGAAAGGTGCTGGGAAATAATTTACTAAAAAGGCAGACGTTTAGTAACATACAAAAGGATAGCAATTGAAAGAATCTGGTTTTTTTAGATACACTGTTCTAGGTGGTCATGGAAACCCAGATTAATTTATAGTCTTTATTTCAATATAGGATTAAAACTACATCATCACCCTCTCTTGATATCTTTGAATTATGGCTGCTATATGGTAACCCAATACTGAGTGGTATGGTTTTGGAAGTAGATTCAATCTATATCTTTACGTATGGGAGATTGTTCAGGAGGTTCAGAGATACTGTATCTCAGTAAACTTACCAGGAAATAAAAACAGATTCTAGGGGGGGGTGGGAAATATATATATATAGTGAAAAGGAGCACAAATAAGTACAATCATGATAAAAAATAAATATACTGGAAAAAATACAATCAATAGAAGAAATCAACTGGAAAGTGAAACTGATTGCTGAATACTTAATGCAAGAAACCAAAAGAGATTTTCCTGTATGTGTTAGTTTGACCTATTCATTGAAGAAACCTAAAGAGCAGATTAGACTGCCAAGTCAAGAGTATGACTTGGAGACAGAATATTTTTTTAAGGAAGAAATAAAAGGTGGCTTTAAGATAACTAATATTGCATCTATGAATAGATCCAGGGGAAGAGGATGAATCCTATGGTTCCAGCTTCTTACAACTGTAAAGTAACTTAGGGCAGGATTTAAAGTTGCTTTATAAGCACTTGCAGGGCACTTGGGCAGAATTTAGGTGCTTAAATTTGAAAAAGTGATTCAAAATGATCCTACACTCACTACCACAAGACTCATTAGACATCCGAATTAATTGGATGCCTCCCTTTTGGACTCAAAGGGTCCCAGGTATCTATATGAGGGCTTTTGAACATAGTCTGAAGCAATTTAGGTGGAACAGTTAGGCATAAAAGAATGCCCACCTGCCATCTAAGCTCCAGTAAAAATGAACTTCGTGCTAGAAAGTAACTAAATTCTTTCTAGATTTATCTGACAATACTCACAAAAAGATTCTAACTAAATAACACTTGAATGACAACTTCTCTGTCCAATAGCCTTGTGATTTGACTGCTTGTCCAGGAAGTGGAAGCCCTGGATTCTAGACTCTACTCACTCTGAGTACGTAGCCCAGGTGTACTCGGGTATATACTCCCCTTCTCCAGCTGAAGGGGATTGTTAGCTGGCAGGTGTGCTGCGGGGGAACTACAAACCACTCAGTTTCCCCCCGTCCTTATAGAACCAGGCCAGGACAGTCAGGGGACTAAACTATATACAAATTTATATCTATCTATCTAGTGAGAAGATAGATAATTTGTGTATTGGGAGTAATATGAATGGACTGGACTGGAATTTGGTATAAAGTGTTTTATAAATAGGTAAAAACAAAATGCTTCTGCTATCATTGCAGAAATGTACATACATTGCAAACAGCTAACCTATTCCACATGCTCACACATTAAAATGTTCTTTTTAAAAATCTAGATTATGTTACATAAATAGTTTGAAGTATTACATGTTCTTAAACATGGCAAAGATAAAAAAGGGTTTAGGAAAAAACCCAAAGGAAAGGCTGAAGGAATTAGATAAGTTTAGTTAGGAGAAAAGATGGTTAAGTCAGGGATATGACAGGAGTTTTCAAATATTTGAAAGACTACCATTGAAAAAGTTTCTCCCTGCTGCAGATCCTAAGAGGAGTGACAGTGGGTTTAAATTACAGCAGAGCAGATACAAATCAGATCTCATGAGAAGCATCCTGATTAGGACAATGGAATAAGCTGCTTAAAGTTGTGGAATCTCCTTCACTGAAGGGGTTCACCATCCAGCGCAGGGTGTCAAGGGCCTGCAACAAGACAGTAGCCCTAGACTTTAGGAGGGCCAACTTCAACAAGTTGAGAAGACTAGTGGGTGAGGTGCTGGGGTCCTTGACGGCAGGGGAACTCAGTGTCCAGGACGAGCGGTCGTTCCTTAAGGAAACAATACTCAGGGCCCAGGTTTAGGTCCTGCAGTCTTTCAATGTAGGGTCTGCCCTGTTGTCCCCGGATCATGTGGGTGGCCTCCTCTGGACCCTTTCAATGTTGTCCACATCCCTCCTGAAATGGGGCGCACAGAACTGGACGCAGTACTCCAGCTGTGGCCTGACCAGTGTCGCATAGAGAGGGAGGATCACCTCCCTGGCTCTACTTGATGCACCTGTGGATGCACGACAAGGTCCAGTTAGCCCTGCCAACCGTGACCTCGCATTGTTGGCCCATGTTCATCTTTTAGATCCCTTACAACCTATGATTTTATATATTAAATATTGTTACTTAATTTATTCTAGATCTAAGGCTTGTATAGAGACCAATGGTACATATGAGATTCATAAATACAACTCACTCATACAAATCAATTCATAACTTACTTTTTTACTATGGTACGTCTTGGGAATCAGAATAATATTATACTATTTATAAGGTAGTCTGGATCATCTTGGTGCACAATGACCAACCCTACTTTTCTTTTTTACTAATATTCTAAAAACTTTTCATAACCAAACTTTTTAATCTTCTTACCTTTTTACATAATGTAAAGGAAGTACAAAATACAAAAAAACACATATTTGTTTAAGTCACAGGAATAAGAGCACTTCAAGTCCCTCATTTGTACTCTCAGAAGCCAGGGACATTCTAAAAATCCCAATATAATTAAATACAGACCTGCTGCAGGAAAAGGCACTGATGATGCATTGAATTAGAAGTCCAGAGGAATTATGATGAATTAGTTGCTCTTTTAAAGTCAAAGGCAAGTTTCCTATGTACCACATGCCACATTTTACTCTGAAATTCACTTGCTGAGAGTCTTTCAACAATTTATATTTTTATGTTCCTGTTTCCCAGTTTATAAAATTTAAGAATGATACGTACTTTCCTTTTTAAAGTACTTTGAGATCCAATGGGGAGGCCTAAATTCTTGGACTTTAGACTTAAATTGACAATTCTCCTCTCCTAATCCTGGGCAAATTCTAAAATAGACTCATCCTATGGAGTGATCAGTGGGATTTAGTGGCCAGATGTGCACATATGTGTGCTGTCCCACTGTAAACCACAAGAGTAGGGGCATGCACTGCAGCGCAAAGTAGCGGAACAAATTTTTGCCACTTTTTGTCCTGCTGCAGATGCACACCCCTGCTTCTGTAGCTGTGGCCAGTGAGTCCAAGTCATAGTATTTATTAACAACTGGAGGAAAAGTGTGGTTGTTTTCATCACACTTTCCTCCAATACTATAAGGTGCCCCTTTACTAAGTGATTCTCAGTGAGCTATGGTCAGTATTACTGTTTGAAAAATGATGATATGATGATGCAAAACTTAGCTGTATGCAAAATTAACTAAGAAGCCAGCTATTAATAGTGTGATCCACAAAAAAAAAAAAAAAGTTAAAATCTAGTCTGGCTGTAACATTATTGCATTTATACATTGTTTTGTTTTCCCCTTACATCTATACATAGTTTTGGTAGTATTAAATTTATACAGTTGAGTCAAAACCTTATTTAATTGCCTATATCCATATATAGTTCAATCTTTGTAATTACCTTAAGTATTCTTCAGGTCATTTACCATCAGCAAAATGTTCTGTTACTTTAAACAATAGATACCTGACTTTATATACTGTGGAACAAATTCCTAAAAATCTGATAAGGTGAAATACAAAAAAATGCATGATCTCTGGAAACTTTATTCCATATTTCAAACATAATTCATATTTTGAGTGTAACATTCACTTGACCAAGGAAAATCATGAAACTATTATGAAAGTTTTGCTACTGACTATTAATATCATGGAGTGGAGAGGTTTTTCTGTCATTGCCTATTTTATTTACACTACTTAGTTTTTGACAGAATTGTCACCAATACCAAAATGCTAGAAGTGATTATGTTGAACCAGCCAGCATGGTTGGGGGAAAAAGCCTGTTTTCTTCATAGGTTTAAGGACTTTGTGTTCCTAAACTGCCTACTTGTTTATCATGAGACCACCTCTCTATCAGTTCTGGGGATGTGATACCACACACGGCAGATGGTCCTCCAAAACCTATCACGTTTGTTTCAATTATTTGTGAAAGAGGAGGGAATAAACTATCTTTATATAATGTAAACTGAACAAAATACATAGGCAGGTACTAAACCTTAACAAGGATGATATCCTTCTTCTAAATATATATCAATGAGTAATTACCTAATAATAGAGATGTGGAAAGAACACAGTGCCAATGTGCAAGACAAATATGCTTGCCTAGGGAGTAACAGTAACAGAAGTCACAAACCAAACTTCTGACACAGGATTGCAGGCAGTATTGCTGAGGATGTGGTCAAGCTTTTTTTTTACCAATTAGATTTGCGTGTACACTGATCAAAGTGCTAAAAATACATATTCTGTAAGTACAGCCCATAATTGTATTTAGTTGTACTGGGATGCATTTCATTCGAACAGGCTAATCTCACCAAGTGATCCAGATTATCTTTATGGCTGCCCCATATCCATTGTTATTTTTTTGCCAATCCTTGCATCAACCTCAAAATTTATCAAATTTATTTTTAGTTTAATAGAGACCTGAATAACATTGGACAAATAGGTTTTTTTTAATCAATTGCAAACATTTCCATTCAATGATGACTCTCCATTGAAGGATACTTTCCAACTCCTAATCTATTTAACGTGCACTTCATCCATATTGTTTTGCTTCAGCAGAATGTCATGTTGTACTAAATCAAATGCCTTACAAAAGTCTAAATCTATATAGATGTCTATATGGTTACTTCCCCAACCCAATTTATCAAAGAATGAAATAAGCTTTGTTTGACAAGACCTGTTTTCCATGAAATCATGTTGACTATCATAAATTATATTCCTATCTTTTTGATCCTTTATCACTTAATTCATTATTTTGCCCAGATTGATGCCAGGCATCTGGCCTCTTAACCTGGGTCATTCTGACTGCTTTTTTCAACATTGCTATAGTGTTGTTTTTTTTCTATCCTTCCGGATTGCATATACTCAATCTCAGTTATTTGAGAGGTTAAATTCCCTGCCCAAAATATGGCACCATTAATTCAACCAGTTTAATTTCAGAGTATTTTTGGTTGGATACAGTACAGGATCAGCCTTTGAAAACCAAGTACAAGGTTTTTCACAGAATTATAGGTGCAAATTCTTCATAAGTAGCATCTTAGAGATGAAAGAAACCTTCCTGAGTAAAATCTTCTATCACAATGATCTGTTGAAACAGGATAAATCAATAATTTCTTTGCACATTTGTAGACTTGTTAAAAGCTCAGAAAGAAGAAGAGCTAAATCCTGTTTGATACATTTTAGTATTGTTTAAGGACAATTAGACAAGCAATTACTTTTTAATCAATTCAATTCTGAAAATGTACTCCTGTATAAGATTGCTCCAGTAATAGAATCTAGAAGAATGAGTTCTCTTTCTTTTTCCCTGAATAGATCCATTTTACTGGGTGAGTCTATACATTCATTTACTCTGGCCTAAGGTTACTCTGGTGTAAGCTACTCTGGTGTAAGCGTTCTTGGGCAGGCATCTACACATGCGGGCATTAGGGAAGATATTTTCAGCTAGTCTTCCATCAGAAGAACCCTTCAATGGACCCCTGCTACCACCAAGGGGAGCTCCAAGATCCAGCTGCAGCTGCCAGCATGTGGCAGCCATCTTTAAAAACCAGCCCTGCTCTCTGCTCTCTGGCCAGCCACTTCGCTGCCCAGGAGCAGCATGCTCAGTGCAGAGGCAGCATGCAGCAGCTCTCTCCTTGCCCATTCTGCTCCCCTGCACCATCGCTGCTCCAGCCCCTGCCCCTGGCAGCGATGACCAGTGCCCCATGCTCTTGCTGGCCATGATGCTGGCCCTGCTTGGCCTAGCAGGCCCTATCCACCCAGGCCCCAGGAGAGCTGCATACCCACCAGCAGGGGCCAGGCCACCAGGTGCAGGAGGTCCTGGCTGACCACCGCCTCCACCACTCCCCACTCTAGCTCACGTGGACTTTTTCCTACAGACCCCCAAAACCATCTGCTCAGCCCCTGTGCCATGCTTACTACAGACACATGTCAGAAGAACAAGTCTTTATTTCCCTTATATCAGAATGACTCCATCTTCCCCCTCCCTCCCTCCTCAACACACTAAGCACACCTGCCTCCCCAAAAAACAGAGTCCCTCTCCCTCCTGCCTCCCCAACCAACAGAGCCCCTCCACCACCCACCAACTATAAAAAACCCTCCTCTCTGTGCAAACTAGGTACAAAGTGATTTTTGTGATGTCCCAGAGTGGGGGGCCATGGGGTGGGGGCACCTAGAGGCAGAGCCTGGGAGCAGGCTGTTAGCACCATGAACTCTGGCTGTTCCCTCACAGATGTGGGTGCTGCAATGAGTGTGAATGTGAGGGGCTTGCTCAGGAATGATGGTAGCCAGGGTTCCCCCGGTCCAGTCAGTTTCCTATGTGGCAGGTGGAGTCCAGGCCCAGCAAAGCTGATGCACAGTCCTGGCACTGCTCCAGGCAGCTCTGCCTCTGCACCACCATGGAGCTGGGGTAAGTGGTGGTGCTGGGCCCAGGCCAGGGGGCTTGGTAGTGGGGCATTTGGGATGGGGCCCAAGCCAGGGACTCCTGGCAGCTGGAGGCAGTAGAAGACCCTTTCCCAGGCCCAGGTGGGGCTCTGCTTCAGAGCAGTGGGTGGCGATGGCAGGTGGTGTGTGGAGCTGTGGTTGTGGGGCAGGCAGCAGGTGGCATGAACATGATCTCCAGGACCAAAACAATGTCCAGAACCTGACTATTATTTTTCATGGCCTGTATTGCCTGGCCTAGGATGACATTCTGCTTCTGCAGCACCTGGAGCTGCTCATACTCCAGGGCTAGAAGCTCAGCCTGGAACTTTGGTCCACCTGTTCCTGAGCTTCCTCACACCAGTCCCTCACTTTCTCGTGCCAGTCCCATGTGTCCTGGGTGACATCCTCCACCTGCCAGGCCTGTGTGTCCTTTGGTTGATTCCGCAATGTTGCCACCAGCTGCTGCAAGATGAGGGAACTCCTGTGGCAGAGCTTACCCATCCACATGGCCCTGGCTGTGGGCAGTGGTCACCCTGACCCCTCATCCTGGATGCCAGGGGCAGCAAACAGCTGTAGGCCCTGTAGAGCTATGAGACAGAAGCTTTTTGTGAGAGCTTGCAACATTTCTCAGAAAAGATTTCTGGCTCAACTCACGGGTTGTATATGCATGGCCCTGGCCCAGGTGGCTGCTGGCCAAGCCCCCCATCCCCATATGCTTCCCTGGGCCTGGCAAGCTGCTGGGTGCTGGCCACAGGCAGCCTGCATACCCCACCCCATTCCTAGGGTGGAACAGGCCAGGCTCCTGGAAGCACACGCTACCACAGCTCCAGACACCACTGTCCCACTCCTTCCCTCACCCTGTGGGGGGGCCTTGATCTG
>NW_017729031.1:75322660-75323798 GCF_001723915.1 Gavialis gangeticus
GGCTGCTGGCCAAGCCCCCCATCCCCATATGCTTCCCTGGGCCTGGCAAGCTGCTGGGTGCTGGCCACAGGCAGCCTGCATACCCCACCCCATTCCTAGGGTGGAACAGGCCAGGCTCCTGGAAGCACACGCTACCACAGCTCCAGACACCACTGTCCCACTCTTCTCCTGCAGGCCAGGCCACATCACCCACGCTTTGGGGACACAGGCCTCACTGTGGAGGTGGCCTGGAGTCAGCCCCCCTGCAACACCACTGCACCCTGCATGTGCCCTTGCTGCACAGTCCAGTCAGGGGCATGGACCAAGGTGGTCAAGGGCCCTAAGGCCCACCACACCAAGGCCCCTGCCCCACCAGAGCTTAGCAACAGGTACGCACCTCTAGCTGCTCCAGCAGAGCCTGCTGAGTTGCCAGCTCCCACAGGCAACACAAGCTCAACTGCAGCTATCGCCCCTGCTCTCCCCAAGACAAAACGTAAGGTGTTTGTTGTGGGAGACTCCATCCTGAGGGGGACTGAGGCGGTAATCTGCAGCCCTGACCCTTAGCCTGGGAAGTCTGCTGCTTCTCAGGGGCCTGCGTCTGAGACATTGCAGAGAGGATCCCTAAGCTTCTCCAGCCCACAGACCACTATCCCATGCTCCTTATTCATGTGGGCACCAATGACATGGCTCGGAGCGCTCCCAGCCAGGTCATGAGGCACTACAGGGATTTGGGAGAGGGGCTAAAGGGTTGGGGACACAGGTGGTGTTCTCTTCGATCCTCCCAGTCTCGGGGAATGGGATGAGGAGGGAGAGGAGGATCCATGTAGTTAACCAAAGACTGCGGTGCTGGTTTCATAGGGAAGGCTTTGGCTTCATGACCACAGCCTGCTCTTTGGCGAGAGAGGCAGCGAGCTTCTGGGAAGAGATGGCCTCCACCTCTCTCCACTGGGAAGAAGGCTCTTCTTAGCCAGACTGGCTGACCTGCTCCACCGGGCTTTAAACTAAGCCCGTTGGGGGATGGAGGGACTACCGCCATGGCTGGCCCACTGAGCAACCCTTGCAAAGCCAGCAGGCCAAGGCACTTAAGGGAGCCCACCCCTGCCCTAGCCCTGGTACAATCTGTGGGCAAGGCAAGAGCCCCCAAGGGGACACTTGCCTG
>NW_017729031.1:75323850-75324564 GCF_001723915.1 Gavialis gangeticus
GTGACAGCAATCAAAAGCTGATCACCTTCACCATCCGCTGTAAAGCTGGCAAGTCAGTCAGCAACACAGAAGTCCTTGACTTCAGGAAAGCCGACCTTGACAAGCTCAGG
The DNA here is from genome assembly GCF_001723915.1 of Gavialis gangeticus. NCBI lineage: Eukaryota > Metazoa > Chordata > Crocodylia > Gavialidae > Gavialis > Gavialis gangeticus. The sequence goes on from NW_017729031.1 coordinate 75,323,961, forward strand.
AGGCTTGTCAGTGAGGCCTTAAGGAACCACAACCCCAGGGACAGGGGATTGCTCCTCAAGAACAGTGGTTGCTCCTCAAGGGAGTGATCCTCATTACACAAGCTAAGTCTATTCCATCTTGGAGGAAAGGCAGCAAAAGGGCACAGCTGCCCCCCTGGCCCTCCAGAGATCTAGCAGACCTCCTGAGACTAAAAAGAAAGCCCTAGAAAGGAAGGAGGATGCGATTCACCTCCAAGGAGAATTATTCTGCACTGGACATTCCTGCAGGGAGCAAACCAGGAAAGTCAAGGTGTCATGGAAAATCTTAAAGGTGTGCTGACAACACAGAAGAACTGGAACTGACATGCGCAAGACAGGCTCATGGAATTTTCCATTGGGTTCACCCAGCATGTGTCCCCTGGGCGACCCCAAGAGCTGTCAGTCAGGCTGACCTACTTTTCAGCCCTGCGCATGCTTGGTAACAGCAGAGAGTTCAGGCTCACACATGCTCAGTCAGCTAAGAGCATGATGTCATTCGGCTAGAAAGTTCTTTGAGGGACACATTCTAATTGGCCACCAAATTGTTATAAAAGGTTAAGGAGCCCCTCCCTCGGGGGGAGATCCG
>NW_017729031.1:75325152-75326043 GCF_001723915.1 Gavialis gangeticus
CAGCTCCGGGGCTGTGACATGGCGTCACGAACAGGATCCACAGGAGGCATGGAGTCTGAGCTGATCGAAGGCTGCCCATGGCGCAGCGGGGTCCGCCCGAATACCAATCCAGAGGACATATGGAACCACGTAGCGTTCCACCAGGCCGCAAACCAGGCCTCAGCCGCGATTCATGGTTATTTGTCCCTGGATGAGATGTGTGGGAAGGAAAGGGCCGTCCGGCTCAGTCCAGGAGCCCTGGGCTGCATATTAAGAGACTCCCGAGCCATTTATCACCCGCGGGAGGAAAGTGGAGCCGCATCCCAGCCCCAAGCAAAATCTCAGGCCGCGGCGAGTTTAAGCCCGGCTCAGGAGCTGGTTCGGTGTGGGAAGTATGTAATTGAGGGCGGGAAGGAACCTCTTATAAAATGGTTTAAGTATCCCAGCCTCACGAGCGGGTCGAGAGGCCACGAGTTAATAACGCAGCTCCGTGAAGCCCTGGAAAGAGACGGAAAGACAACCAGATGGACCGGTCTCAAAAAATGGAAGAAAGGCAGTATAATAAATGTTTTGCTCAAAGAATACCTCTCTTTGTTGGGGGAATTCATGGATCTGGGGAAACAACTAAAGGCAGCTGTTGAGGCAACAGCAAAAAATGTGGCCAAACGGCCATTAAAAGATGGTGCCGATGGAGATGAGAGCGCCCCAACCCCTGAGCCTGCGTCACCACCCGCTCCACCCACCAAAAGCTGCCCTCCCACGTAGACGTCACCAATAGCTCCGCCCAACGAGAGCCCGCCTCCCGCAATAGCGCCACCTGCTGTACGCACATCACTGCCTCTGTACGTCGACCCACACCACCAAGAGGAAGTACAGGAGAATTGCAATCAGACAAGTTGCAGAAAGTGCAAC
>NW_017729031.1:75327528-75329431 GCF_001723915.1 Gavialis gangeticus
CATGGGTTGGGACTACATTAGACCTAAAGGACATGTTTTTTTCAATTCTGATAGCTTATCGAGACGGTATCTTGAACGTGTGTATCCGGGGAAAAATCTATTGATGGAACGTTTGCCCGCAAGGAAAGATGAATGGTAAGCAATTTGAGCTCGTAAGCATGAATAGTATTCAAAGTCATGAATTTTCTTAGGTGCCAGCTAGATTTTCCAATTTTGGTAAATGCTATAGCCAGTATTGGAATGGGTGGACTTATTGGCAACATTCAGAGTTCTACTGAGGTGGCTGCGTTACATCTCTTTTAGGAGTTAGTATGTGCAGCCCAGGTATGTTATATTTCACTGAGATGTTTCCTAAGAACATCCTCAGGTGTGTAGGTATGCTTTTACAGCCTTACAGACAGTTTTCAAAAATGATATTGATGTCTATGTACCAGAGATCACAATGAATTATTACATTTACTCAAGAATGCTCAGTTATTCATTCCTTAATACCTCTAACATTTATTTTTAATGTTTTTCCTTGATCCTATATGATTAAGAGGTTTTACTTCAAACTATAGCTACCTTCCTTAGTGTACTATGTAAGCAAAATAAACATTATGCAGTCAGGGTGCTCAGTCTTAAAAATGTCTAATGAAAAATTACGAAGTACATAAAGTTTTAAATCAAGTAATAATGTTCCTGATTCTTCTATAAATTGAAGTTGGCTAAAAATACTGCAAATATCTTTTCCCCCCTATTCATTCAAACTAAAGTGATTGTGTAATTAGTATCAAATTGCTTAGAAATTGACCAATTTAGTACTTAAGTGCCATTTAAGCAGAAAATGTGCTTCTTTTTTGAGATAGGTTTTACAGTGATAATAGATAGTCTTGTATTCGGAAGGCATCCTTCTACCAACTTGAAATATGGTTTGGTTTGGTTTGGTTTTTTTGGTTAGAACATGTTGCGAAGAGAAACATAAGCAAATATATACATTCACAGAGATTTTTTTTCAGGAATCTGTTTACATATCAAAGTCACTCCTTATAGGAAATATTCTATTGAACACACAATAGCTGGGGGGTTTTTTAATGAAAGCCTGAAAAATATACAAAGCCAAACTTGCCAATACTTCCTAGTTAACTATAGCCAGTGGTCTAGCACTTCATGAACTTATTCCATATTTTCAATTTAAATGGTATGTAAACCTTATTCAGAATTTAAAATTAGTATATTCTACAGAAAATATCAACAATATATAAATTAAGTATAAATAATAATAAATGAACTAAGGAAAAAGGTTAATTATCTTTTTCCAAATTTTGAGAGTTTCCTGTACAGTATTTAAAAAGATCCTCATACCTTATGTATGCAGAATAATTTTGAATACATTTCTCTAAAATTAAAAGTGATATTCTTCTTTATAAAAGAGTCCCAAGAATTTCCACAGTCTTGCACAGTTCTCACAATTATATCACTAGGAGAAAAAAGATTGGCCATTCTCTGCTAAGATTGTAAAATTGGCACCTAAGAACATTCAAAAGGATTGTCAATATGTATAGTCAGATACTAAATATAGTCAAGAAGAAGAAAAGACTGTCTTCATTTCCTGTTTTTTATAGAATCTTATGTCCTTGCGGAGGAACATGGATTTGGGGGTATTTTACAGAGTGACTTTAGGATTTTTTTAATCAGGGATTTTTCAGTTTTCCAATAGGGAACGCCAGAATTCCTGCTAAAGAGGCCAGTGGCAGGACCCTGCTTGTTCAGAGATGGCACCTTGAACCCATCTGGCTGTGCCTGATCTCCTGGACAAATGGGGCCAGGAGGACATGCTTTGACAGTTCAAAGCAGGTGACCACACCTGGAACATCTTCTGGACGATAGCTGCCCAGATGGCTGGGCAGGGGCACGCATGGCT
>NW_017729031.1:75334431-75351472 GCF_001723915.1 Gavialis gangeticus
AAAGCAGGTGACCACACCTGGAACATCTTCTGGACGATAGCTGCCCAGATGGCTGGGCAGGGGCACGCATGGCTGTAGTGCCGCACAAAGGCCAACCCTGCAACTGCAGTCCACTGGCAGCTGGCCCAGAGGGGCAGATGCCTCTACTGGCTCTGCAGTCCCCATCTGAGTCTGGCAGGTGCAAAGCAGGTCACAGTCAGGCAGCAGCCCCCACTGCCAGACTGCTGCAGTGGGTAGAGGGTGCAGGGAACTCAAAGGGCTGCTTCAGCAGTCTAGCTGGCACAAGGGGTAGTGTCCCCAGGACCATTTAGCTGGGCCCCAGAAGCTCCTGAGAGCTGGTAGCCCTGAGCTACTTGCCAGGGCAGCTTTTTATACTGCTGGGGACAGCATAGGTACTTCCCCTGGGCTTTAGCTCCCCCTGGCTGAAGATCCAGGAGGAGCCAGGCAGGGTTATCGTGCCCCAAGTGACACAACTGGCTCCACAACAAAGTGCGTGTCCGAGCATGCGCGCTGAAGCAAAAAGCACCAGCTCAAATTTTCACTGCTTCTATCTGAGCTGCTGCAAGCACACATGCTTGCATGTGTGGACATGCCCAATGTGTGCAACCAGTACCACAGTTAAAAAAGAATAAGGTGTTCAAAGCAATAAGAATGACTTCAAATCAACCTATACGTTTAATCTGTAATTTATAAGAAGTGCCATACTGGGTCAGACCAATGGTCCATCTAGACCAATATTCTTTTTCCAACAGTGGCACAAATGGGTGCTATAAAGTGAGAGCACTGAACTGGATGTCTCTAGAGTGATCTATCCTTTATTTAATATCCTCTGTGGCATCCACCATTACTAGTTGATTATTCAAAACTGAGAACATCAGTAATGAAGCTATAAACTTTTGCTATTTTCTGGTATTTCTATTCGCCAATAAATGTTATGGTTCCATGAAGGACCAGGAGGAAGTCTCCAAGCAACATATAAAAATGCTATTCCTCTAGAATTTCCCATGCAGCTGAAATAAGGCTGGACAAGAGATTCTGTGAGTGAATCTTTTAATAGACTTCTCAGCAAAATGGCACATCAGAAAAAGGTTTGGTGGCTTCTCAGGTGATCAAGCCTGATCAATCTTTTCAGTTTTGGCACTTGATTTTATACTTTTCATAACACATATGCATAATATTTTAATAAACTATATAATTATCTCCAACCAGCTCTGTGGGAAAAACAACTTAGTCAGGGCTGTAGCATCTCTGGCAGAACAGTGTAGACCCTAAATTAATAGAGCATATTTTGCTTACATGGTATGTACATTTAAACAGATTAGAAAGAATAAAATTAACTCTTGTACATAGGGCTCTCACAATATCTATGAGCTGAATGTAGAAGGGGTCTTGTAAGAAAACAGCATATAGCATTAGAATTAGATGGATAATTTTAAATGCGATATTTCCTAATCGTGAGTTCTCAACTTTGCACTCTTGTGGAAGTATGGGGGTTTTTTTTGTTTGTTTCTGTTTTTGCTTCTTTTTTTTTTTAGGTGGGATGGAAGGTGCAGGGAAGATGTTATATGCAATAATATTGTGTGTGTAATTATACATGGCACTGACAGTCTTAATGGCTATCATTATAGGCTTTTAGAAAAAGAAATGAAATGTATATTGAAACTTGATGATATTAAATTACTCTCCAAGAACTTGGACTTTCACTGAGGAACATCAAAAGGATAAATATTGAGAAATGGTACTGTTGATCATAAAATACTTTGAGGTATAACACTGAAATCCGTGACATAAAACTTTCAAGATGTGACAAATCAAGTGAAATTTCAAAAACTTTGGGGACTTAATCTGTCATGCTGAAATACATTATTGAATCCTTCATTACAAGAGCAAAATGTTTTAAAAACCTGCCTTTGTATTAATTCAGAATGAGTGAGATGTGGCAGGTATGCTGATTACTCATACTTATTAAAGATCCCATAGCACTTTTTATAAGGGAAAGAGTGTTAACCTTTGTTTTCTGGCTAAGTTCCAACTTAGGTAAATAAATTTTGCCTGCTGTTCTTGAATTCCCTGTGTATTTGCAGTTAGATAAGCAATTCTTCACTTCTCCCCAAAATGCTTATGCATAGGCATACAATGGTAGCAGAGCAGTCGTGCAGAACCACCTCCCCCTCCCAACAAGCATGGAAGGAAAAGCATTGAAAATGTTTATTGAGTCCCAAAGGCAAAGTGTAAAAAACTGTTATAACTGTGGGTACACACTTCCCTGCCCCAGTTGCCATCACCACAGGCTCAGTTGGCAGAGAGCACCTCAAGGTTAGGGTGCAGTTGTGGTACAGTAGGAATGAGAAAAATTCCCCCTCTAGCAAAATACCTCCCAGTCCTCCCTCCCTCCCTCCTTCCCTCTCTCTTCCCCATCTCCCCCCTCTCCCTCCCCTCCCAAAGTATTCTTAGTAGAAGAACAGTGCTGGGAAGTCAAGGGCAGCCCATGGCAGGACTCTTTTTAGACATCTAGGGACTGGGGAAATTCTCTCTGGGTTAGGGCATAGGCTGAGCAACACATCAACAGTGGTGATGATCATTAACTCTTCTGAAGGGGGCATCAGCTCATCGTAGCAGAGACACAGGAAGCAATCAAAGTGCTATCTCATGTTGAGTGGCAATCCAGAGCTCCCCAGCGTGTCGTCACAGCAGATAACCCCTCTCCAGCTGTTGAGATGCTCCTGGGGGACCATGTCTGGGAGAAGGAGCATGGCATATTGCCTGGGGCTCCTCTGAGATAACAAGAAAAGCTCATCCCTCTGAGCCCACTTGACTCTCATTAGGAGAATGTAGGGAGCCTACACCTGGGTTGTCAGACATGCAGAGCTGAAATGTCTTTCTGGATAGAGAAGAACAAGGAAAGATGGTGGTGTAACCACCATCCCAGCTGCAACGCACCCTGGCAATCTCATGACCTAGGTGTTGCTCCCACAGGGATCCAGTGCTGAGATGTCTCTCCTGTAAGGGAAGACAGGAAGGAGTTGCCATCACCACAGGCTGTTGGCAGAGATAGACATGAACATGTTGGGGGATGCTTACATCTGGACTGCCAAGGCACAGGAATGGGGTCTCCAAATGGCCACCTGCTGTTTTGGGGAGACAACATGTGGCACTGTGGAGCTGAGAGAGGGGGACAATTCTTCCACTCCCCATGGCCTCACTACTGGCCCAGGTCCCACCGTGGGGGAGCACTGACACCTTGAAAAGGACAGGCAGGACCTGGGTTTGGGTGAGCTGCAATACACAAGCCTCAGGTATGGGCAAGAGCTGTGGGTACTGGGTCCTTGAAGGGGGAGGCTGGACCTGGGGGCAGTGGCTGGAGGCCATGAGGCCCACGTGGAAGAACAAGGAGTCAGCGGTGCCTATTGTGGTGAAACCTCCCACCCTACAGTCTCCTAACCCCTGGCCCAGTGGCTACTTCCCATCCCACAGCTCTCACAGACAGACAGGGGGTCCAGCATCACAAATCTGTCCAGCTCCAACATGGAGAAATCCCTGGTCTTCAATCCCAAGACCTGAAAATAAGGTGCCAGGTCAAAATCTCCTTATTTCAAGCCTCTCCTCCAAGATTTTATGTTTGTTAAGTTTAGCCCCTCCAGTATTCCCCCTGACCTTACCCCTCCACATACAACCATCCTCATCCTAACCATCCCTTCCGTCCAAGTTCTTCTGCTGCTTTCTCAAACCCCTCCACCCACCCTTTCCAAAGGTTTTCTGGTTTGTGTTAATTGGGAAAAGGGACCAAGTTTTGCCGTGGACAGCATCCGACAGATGATCTTTATTAAATCACAAAAAGTGTGGCAGCTGCAACATGTTATTAAATGGAGGCATGGTTCTTCCTCATGCTGCATTTCTCTGCACCCCACTGGGTTAACCTTGGGGGTGCGGGCACTGGGTAGGGAGTGGAGAAGGGGAACAGTTCCCAGGAAACCTGGGTTGTTGGCTGTGCTGCTCAGGATGCAGGGCCAGAGAAACCCAGAATAGGAGACTTGTGGCCCAGTGTCAGGGTACAGTTACTCAAAGTCCTCCACCCCTACCTATATGGGGAGGGCTCCTAGCCTACAAGGGTAAGGAGGTAGTTGTCCAGAGCTTTGTGGATCCAGAAAGCTGGCTGCTGTATGGGGCAGGGGACCCTAATATCAGCAGAAGGATCACCTTCTCTCCCATCCCTGTGCCACATGTGCTTACACTGCCAGCCCCAGCCCATGCACCATGACTCCTCAGCCTGGGTGTTGCAGAAAAACTCCCTCCTGGTCTTGCAGAAGTTGTGGAAGGCCCACACAATGATGATGAGTTGCATTAGGTTTGCCTCATCCACCCTGAGGGGCACACTGAGCCCACCAGTGTGTCTTGAAGCAACCAAAGGAAAGCTCCGTTTTCACGTGGCACCTTCTCAGATAGTAATTGAAGTGCTCCTTCCAGTGGTCCAACTGCCTCCCATAGAGCTTCATCAGCCAGGGCAGGAGGGGGTAGGCTGGGTTCTGGATGAGAAGTGGAGACAATGATGTCACTGATGATGAAATTGGGGACACTGGGACCATAGCACCCACTCTCCATCAGCCCAGGGAGTGCTGACCCAAGCATCATGGATGCTGCTTGCCCAGCTGGTGAAGATGTGGGTGAAAGGGCCCTAGTGGTCAAGGATGCACTGCAAGACAACAGAGAAGTAACCCTTGCAGTTAGTGAATGCCTGGGTGGCTTGGGCCAGGCAAAGGATGGGGATGTGGGTGCTGCACATGGCCCCCACACAGTTGGAGGAGCTCATGCAGCAGAAACTGGTGACCACCTCCTTGGGTTGATGAGGCGGATGAAGCAGATGGCTAGAAGCTGGACATCCTGGATGTTACTAGGCACAACTCCCAAATGGCCTCTCCAGCTGTGGTCCTGCAGTTGGCAAGGTAGATGTAACTGATGGGAGCAGACAGCTTCATGCCAATGATAGCCACCCACTTTTCTTGAGTGGGAGTGAGTTGTGGCCACATGCTGACCTCCTTGTGTGCAATATGGGGGACAGCTGGGCAACAATGTTAACAAAGGTGGCCTGGCACAGGTAGAAGTTTTCGAGCCACTCTTCATCATGCCAGTCAGTGCTGATGGCACAGACTGGTGGTGGTGCAGACTCCACCTTTCTGGAGCCACTCTTCACTGTGCCAGCTGGTGCTGGTGGAGCAAGCTCAGCATCGGCACACTACCACCAGTCTGGTGGTAGTGCCAGAGCATCTTGGCATCCATAGCATCCTGGATGGCCTCATCTTCATTGGCCACATGAAGGTCAGTGGGCCTGGCTGGGATGCTAGGCAGATACTGGGTGTGATGGGTGGGTATTGAAAGGATGGCTGGCTAGTGACTTGTAAGCATGAGAGTGTATTTCATGCTGAGACATTATCACATCAGGTCCAGTTGGGCATTCATGTTGTCCCACAACTTCTGGTGAGATTCAAGCAGGGTGACCAGCAGGACATACCACAGTTCCTGGGTCTCTGTGCCTGGGTGCAAGCAGTGGGATGCCATAGCAGGGCACAGGCAGGGCAGGACATGGAGGCATGTGCAAGTCACAATGGTGGGGGGTGCACGAGACAATCAGCAGTGATGCTTCAGGGGGCTAGGGATATGGTGCCCATGTCAAGCAGCCAGTCAGGGGTGGCTCACCCATTCAGCTCTGCTCGGGAGTCTTCAGTGACCTGAGGAGCCTGAGGGGCATGCTAGGAGACATGCAGAGCACCTCGTACATGCTGACCTTAGGCAGTGTGGGCAGGATCCAAGTCCCACGCATTGAATGCTGAACATCTGCTCAGATCATTCCCACTGTAACTTAGAGCGCTTTGAGTGAAGCATGATAGAGTGCTTTTGACTTGGGGGTTTTGAACATCTATACTTAGCCTTGGAAACTAAACTGCCTTCCAGTCTGCAATTGGCCAGGATGTCTCGGATAAGGCAGGGTACAGTTGTCCCTGTGAAAAGATGGGAAAGGCTCTCTTATGTCAAAATTTCCCCTGCGATTATGTGTTCCTTCTGTTAAGATATATATCTTCCAAAAAAAAGTTAGTTTGGTCACAGCTTTCAAGTGACAGACATGCTGGTAGCTGAAAGTCATGATGGGAAGTATCATGAGTTTTGGGTGATGAAACTACAAACTAACAATAATTAGTATAGTACAGAAACTAGATTTTTAAATGTTAAAAGGAGTTTTCCAAAAACCAATTAAAATAAAGATTTGAAAACTGCCCTCTAACGTTTTCCAGAAAATGCAGTTCAACATTTCTTTCTATTTTTCATTTGTTGTCATCTTGTATTTTATAATATGAAAAATAAAAGAAACATAATTTTAAAATAAAAAACCCTGAAACATATTTCAGAGATGTTAATTTTTCAGTGGATTGTGACCTCATCAAAATGCTTTTCTCCTTGATTTGCATTTCTAAATGGCTGGGGATTTTTATTAAAAAAGAGAATTTCTCATTAAATTCTCACGTTTCCACATTTTCTAATGGAAAAAATGTTCTGTTGGATAATTTCTGACAAGCTTGAATAATAAATAAGAAATAGAGCATTGATATCTGCAATTCATAGCATTTGTACCCTCCAATTAGTTTCTTGCTTTTTCTCCTTGGCCTCTTCTCTTTGGCCTCTTACCAGTTTAACATCTCACATTTATTTTCACTAAAGTGGGGCTAAGGTGGTGATATATAAATGTGTGCTGGATATGTTTGGACATTGTAAGTGGATGTGCATTTAAATTACTTTAAGTCATATTACTAAGTTTTTTCTGGCATAGATGTTTCAGGTGGAAATATGACAAAGATGACACCTGTAGCCAAAGTAGTTGTGCCAGCCAACCCCCGAGTGTGAACAATTCTGCTGGCAAAATAAATTTTTGCTCCCTAAACTTCTGTCATTCATGGAGCTAGTACAATTGCACCAGGGGATTCTGCTGCTGTAGCTACAGCAAGAGCAGCATTGCAAATCTGAAGTCAGTTGCCTGAAATCTAGCTGAGTCTGAATTCCTGCAACATACAGAGGGAAAGCATAAGATACATCAGTATTGTTTTCCATTAGACTTCCTTAGACTCATTTCTGAATTTGGCCCTTCTCATCAACAGACATGGCCAAAAATGAAGCAGAACTTGCAGCTCATCAGCACTCCACAAGTACTCCAGCATATAAAACGATTGCCAAGGTTTTTCTTCTTTCAGTTTTCCGCATATGCAGCTGTTCTCATGTGCTAAGGAGAGCAGATGGAATGAATTACATATTTCAACAGTCCTTGACATCGCATCAAACACCTTGGCTTTTAGCTTGAGAAGAGGAACTCCTGGGACTTTTTTTTTCAACTTTCACCATCCAAATAAAAGTCATATGCAGTTATTTCCTTCTTTATAGGCCAATATAGCAGTGCCATATGCTGTAGATTTGCAAGTCTTGCATAACAAAAGAGTGCAACAACAGCAAAGGGAAATGTTCTGTATTATACTATTCAGCTAAGAAAAGGCAGTAATCACTGGGCTGTGTACTAGATGTAACCTCTAAAACAGAGTTGCACACCAGGTCCTAAAAGGCAAACATCAGCTGCTTTGTCTTTTTCATAGTGGGAATGATGTTTCAATTCTGTACTATTCAAGCCATGCCTAAATAAAAAGTCTAGTTCTGGCAAATATTTGACATTGTTTACTTAAAATATCTAACATGCTTTAAAAATATAATTCTTTTACATGTTTGTCTTCAGACTGACTTTTATAAAGATTTTACATTGTATTATGATGATTTTCTAACCATTTATTTAGATCTTTTCAAAATGTGGCTTTTCTGTCTGTATTTGCAGATACTGTAAACATACTATTATGGAAAGTGCTTCTCAAGTGGCCTACTACTTCTTCCCAACTATTCATTCCTGACTCTCCTTTTCTTCAAGCCATGGAAGTAGGGTTGCCAACTGTGTTTGAAACTATTCTAGGAGGTTTCTGGAGTGCCAGTATGCCCACAACACCCAAAGTGAATGTGTCCGCATACTTGCATATATCAGTTATGGATTACAGTGCATGGACTTTGTCAGGAAGGCAAATGACCATTACTATTACTTTTAAAAAACCCACTGGACTATTGTATACATTGGATTCAACATTTAATATTTATTTGAATGAATGTCCTATCATTTATCTCTTGGGTGACTCAGAAGTCTCCTGGAGATTTATATCTAAAGTCTGGAGGCTTGTAGGGCAATCCTGAAGGGTAGGCAACCCAACCTGGAAAAACAAATGCCCTTGAAAGTTCACATTTAAACAAATATAAAATATCAAACTGTGACAGGAAGTAACTTTAAATGATCATATCTACCCAAGGAACCTTGTCTTCAAGTGATGAATAATTCTTGCTGAAAATAATCTTTCAGCCTGATGTGGATGGAAGAGAAGGGACTCAGCTCAGAAGTTCATAAAGAGGAAAAAAGGCATTTTTTAGCCACCATTTTCATTTACAATTCAATCTTGAGTAATCATCTAACTAAATGTTGTGAAACAATTTGAAAAAAAATGGTACCTTGCTTTGTTATGCACACTGGTTTTAAGGCTCACTGTCTTTCTTAAGGAAGCATAAGTTATCAAGATGATAATTCTTTGATTTCACATTACCAGTGTTTTCTTTCAGTCTTGCACTTTCAGTAGATGAGGGGTACATACAAGGATTATATTTAGATCAACCTAGGTTAGATCAAACTAAAAGCCTCAGCCTGCAGAACTTCCCAGGGCTTAGGTTGCCTTAAAAATGGCATGCCTAATCTAAAGTTCATTGACCTTGGGGATAAATTAACTATCGATTGATAAAGGGTTAAACCAGTTTAGCAAGTGGTAACCTTAGTGAACACCTGCATGTGTTCACAGCAGTCCTGGAGATGGGAAAGCCATGCCACAGCCATAGGGATGAACTTTTCTTACCCCCAAGACCCTGACTGAGCTATTTTTTCCACCCTGCTCCACTTCCCCCACCATGAGTTATTTACCTCTAGCTGCCTGCAAGTGCTCCCAGCAAGTGGTAAGCACCTGCACATGCTGCTCTTGGTTTAGGTTTAGGCAGCTTGTTCACACCCAAAATGTACACATCGTGACCTCAGAACCCTCTACTTTTCCTGGTCAATAGTAGTTACTCTGCTGTTTTCAGCTAATGAACACATTTTGAAATTTTTTCAGTCTGCATTGTTACTGTATTCTCATACAGCTTTTCAGCTGGAAATTCTGCATGTTCAAGTAACTTTGATCCTGGCAAGCTCAATTCTCCTTTGAAATGCATCACCCAGCACATACTGATCACTGATGTCAATCTCTTGGATTATCATATTTAGTTTAATCTCTGCTCCTTTTGACACTTGGATAGCAGCTAATTTTCTTCTTTTTGCTAAAGCTACTTCCTTGCATTAAATTAGCAATCTTCACCCTACCCAAAAATCCAGTATTCCAATTTTATATGTTATTCAACTTTGCCTCTACATCTATTTTAATTGCAACTTCGCAAAAAGACATATATCACATTTCATTGCAGTATAGCTAGTCTTTCTTTTTCCCTTAGAAAACCTCTTTGGCTTCTTTCAGAAGAATTCTTTATGGAAGAAACAGATTTAAATGGGCAACCAGTTGCTTCTCTCATAATTATCTATCTCACTTAAAAAATATATGCTTAAGGATTCTCAGATATCTACTCCTTGGCAAATGTTCACATTGCAAAATAATTTTCTGCAGCTTCTAGATATACCAGGTACATTCATAGTTTTAGAGTACATTGTGAATCTCCTACTAGCTGTCTACAAGAACTTTCCTATTTTTCTTAATCTTTCCTCCCAATTTAATATGTATACATTTGTCTATCATTACAAAGGATACAATATGAAAAAGGGGGTTCTCTTTCTTACTTTTTGTCTTTTCTATATTACTCTAGAGGCTTAATGTTTTATCTTCTTTCCTTTTGTTGAGATTATCTTATCTGCTCTCTTACCTTCTCTCTCCCTGGCATCTGGCTCTTTTTTAAATGGGGGAGGGACTAATGGAGGGAACTTCTTGACTGGCAACTCCTCAGTTCTTTGTAGCTATACATTCTCCTAATCTCATAATTTCCTTAATAAGCCTGCCTAATCAAACTTTTCCTCAAATATCTAGGTAGTATTCTTTATAGAAATCTTTACTGCCTGAAAATATACCGATGTTAGCCTACTAATACATCACCTTGTTAATCTATTTTATTAACAGATCACTTTGTAATTGATGAAGAAGATATGATGCAGTCTAAGATGTAATTGAAATAGAAATTGAGGTGTCACAAATAGTCATTAATTTAAATTAGTATGCAACTATTCATAGAACTTGAATCATTCATTTAAAACACAAACGCTAGCAATATATATGTGTGCGTGCGTGTGTGTGTGTGTGTGTGTGTGTGTGTATGTATGAATGTGCTTTTATGATCAGTACAGAAAAGCTTGCTTAGAATGCAATGAAAATTCACTGTTTGCATTATTCTGCAGTCCATATGAAGATAAAAACCTCACTGGAGATTTGTCTATTTAAGTACCTAGCTCTGCAGTATCTAGCTCTGTAAGTGAGGGAGAGCTTAAATCTAAGTGGAATGAAAGTCTGTTTAATTACTACAACAATCTTGGTCTTTCATTTCAATTCACTCTGAGTTTTACAGCCAGATGCTAAGCTGTTCTTGTAAACTGGTGTTGCTTCACTGAAGTATATGAAGCTACATCAATTTACACTAGCTAACCCTCTGGGTTCATGATAAACAGGATCTAAATTCTATGACCATATGTAAGCAGATGCATGTATGGACAACCAGTGAAATTTACCTGCTATTTTTTAACAAGACTTCGGGCTATGAGCTGAATTTTCCAGAAAAAGAGAATGACCTTGTGTCTCTCTTTTCAAGGGGGAATTCCAGTTACTGATTAATGGAACTCTTTTAATAGTACTCAGCACCTATATAGTATTTTGGTTTGTGCATCTCCAAATGCTTTACATTAGTTGGATATTATCACTCTCTCTATTTTGCAGACTGAGAAATTGGCAGAGCAGAAAGGTCGAACACCCAGTCAAAACGTTATGGTTCCTTTCAGCTTTTGGTTCCACAGCCAGTGGAAAAGCTTTAGTAGGAAGCAATGTGTATCTTCCCAGCCACTGCATATGTGCTATCTGTGTTTGGAGACACTCCCTCATACAGCAGACCATGTGCCTTCAAATAACAGGTATATGGACTAAAATCATAGCTGAGATTCTCTATTACTCTCACTTGAATATCATGTTCTGGTACTTGCATGATGGGTCTTCCTGCACCAAAAGAAACAAAATAAAACCCATCTCCAGCAGTAGCCACTGCAAGAAAGGGACAGATTTTATTGTACTCACCAAAAAGGAGGGACATGTAGGGTTAAATCCTTCATCTGTCTGATGTGGAAGAATGGCTTGATCCCAAGCTACAGAGCTAGTCTCTTTCTCTTTGGGATCATTAATTTTAACATTAGGAGCATCTCTAACAGAATGGCTTGAGATAGACTCTGTAGCTTGGTACATAGGATAGTCTCTTGGGTTTTTCAGAGCCCTAGCTTCCATTCTCTGAAATAAATTAAACTTAATGGATACTTGAACTGCATCCTGGCATACCTCCAGTGAGTGCCCAAGTCTTTCTCTCTATCCAAAAATTCTACCTAGCCTGTGAAAAACCTTTCCCAGTGAAAGTTTAATCAGAATTACACATTACAGCAAGAAATTTGCAGAACAAGTTCAGTGTTCCAAATGTCATGCCCCACTGTATAAAATCTCTAAGACTGATTTAAATTAACAAAATATTCAATAGGCACATCTACATGGTGCCCCTATGGCATTGTTGTTACTGTGTCACCATTTAATACTTCCTTTGCTTCCTCAACAAAGTACTAAATGATGGCACAGCAACAGCCATTACTGCGCCATGCCAGCTGTGCATAGTTATTTTTAGCCACTGCGTCACCATAGCGATGCGCTATCCCAAGGGAGCATGTCAGTATGACAACATAGCTGTGGCATCATGGTTTGTGCCCAGTGATGCTACATGTCCATAGCTCATTGCTACAGAAATGTAACATTGTATGTAGACATGCCCAATGTGACCTAGAGAGTATTCTAAAAATTGTATGCTAAAACTTAGATTTTCAGGTGGTTTAAAGTCTTTAAATTCATAATATCTATTAAATGAAAATTGTATATGACTTTTGGGTGGCTTTAGAAAATTTGATCTTAGATACTAAAGCACTTATAAGTTACTTTTGAAATGATAGTATAACCCTCCACATCCTTCTTATGCTTCATGTTTAAAGTTGAGAAGTTATTTCAATTTCCAAGTCCATTCAATATCTAGTCATTCTTGGTAGATTCCTAAATAACTAATGGATCGATTACTTCTAATTGTGGTTATGATACCTGTCTATTAGAAACTAAAACCACTAATATGAACAGCTTTCAACTCTAAATTCCATTGGTGGCCACCTTATATAGTTGGAACTTCTAGATTCAACTTTTTATATCACAGGAATATTATTCGCAATTTTGTTTAATGAATTAATTGATTAAGTGACCAAATTGTACATGTAGCTGGATGCTGATAACAAACACATATCAGCCATTTAAAACTGATTGCTTTTAGAGTTCTATACTCTGCTTTTTGGCTGTGTAATCCATGACACTTCCTTTATTCCTTTTGCCATACGTACAGGGAAATGAATCCCTTTTTTAAAGGGATACTTTGGAGTTTCTTGAGGAATGCTTAATGAAGTTTCACTCACTTTTTCAGTTCTAGCATACCTTGAGGCCCACACTAAATGAAAGTTTTTCCAGATATGGAGAAAATGTAATTTACAGGCATTCTATATCGCAGTACTTTTGAAAGTCTTTCTGATGTACCTATCACTCCCACACTCTCATTAATATGCAACAGCCAAGAAAACTTGCACTGCAGCTTGCATGGTTTCTTCCAGCAGAATGGATGTTTGCATTGTCAGCTGACTACCAACTTTAATGGGAAAAAATTCTGAAGTAGTTATGACTTGAACCTACCTCCCACTAATTTTCAGTAGACTCAGAGTCCAAGTCAAGCAGACACTTTGGAAAATGTTATCAAACATCTATTGAGTATACTTCACTTCTTATTAAAAAAACCTGATACCTGCCTACTTCCATTTAAGACCAATTTTGTTTCCATTTAATGCATATAAGCAGCAACATTTGAAATGGTATTAATGGGATTTCTCATATATCAAGAAAATACAAGGATCCTTCATGATGTGTGTAAATGTATACATTGTGGTCATATAACCATTTTGAAGTCTGATTACTTCATTTAGGTACTTAAGGAAGACTTCTACCTAAAAATCTGGCTTTAAATTTATCAATCTGAGCTTTATTAATTTTTCTCAGAAATCTATTTTAGATGATACAGATGTTTCTATGATCACAATATCTAGCTTATAATAGGTTGCATAATTTGAAGGAGAGAAAGGGAGAGAATAAACATGCACAAAAGGCACAGTTAAGCACATGATATCTGTCTTTTTCAATGCTGATTATTCTGATGAAGTCTGACAGAAACTACAGATGAGCCATGCCGGTTTCAAAGGATTCCTTTCTCAGCACAGAAGTCAGCAGATGTGGCAACAGAACAAAAATTGGAAAGACAGAAAGGCTAGGTAGAGATCAGTAATTGTTATTAAATCCCATTTCTCTCTCCATGTTCCTGACACATTTAGCCACTACCTAAAGCTTCACACAAAGCTTAATTCCTCTGGGGCTGGTATAGCAAGGCATATCTCTCTATCCACAAAATAAAATAAAGCAGGTGGGCAGCATATTCCAAAACTGATAACCTGTGGTGAGTTAGGTGATGGAAAAAAGTCAACAACAACCAAAGAAAATATTTTAAAGACATTTTCAATGATAAATTACAGTTGTAATGGTGATATAGAGCACTGAGAAATTATAGCTGTCAAATGAACTAATTGGTGATGAACACCACATGATGGAGTGACGTTGTGTGACAAAAACTGTCAGTGTGATCACAAAGTATCAGCTACCTCCAGCATACTCACATCCTGCTTACTAATAATTAGAGAATACTTCAAAATGTTCTGGCTTACTGAGGCAAAAAAGAGACCAGGGCCATGGAAATGAAATACTTGCATAAGTTAAAACCTTTGAAAGTATTCAGTAGGTGGTTTATTTTGCTGTAGCAGTCCCAGATATAAAGTAAGCTACATTTTCTTGAAAGTACCAAGCACCCAGAGTCCTGGAAAGGAGACAGAACTTTGTGAAAACCCTTCCTTCCACATCAAAGAGGAAAGTAGCTACATCCAAACCATCCAGGGATAAAAATTCTGGCATTCGACCCCAAAGACTTTCATTGTATCATTGTCTCAGTCAACATTATTCTCCTTTCCATTCCCCCTTCCAACCAAAATATCACTGTTTCCTTTAATCCAGATGACTTGTTTTGTTAATTCAACATTCAAAGACAAGTTCAAACAGGTGTTGGAAAAATACTGAAGTCTCTTTGACATTTTTATTATTACAGTTGCTGCAGCCAAGGGTTACTGTAAATTGATGATTTAGCTGGATTAGATGTTAATATGCAGCTTGATATATTATGCATAAGAATGAGTCACAGACCTAATTAGAAACATGACATGAAAGCTTTTGAGCCCACAATCTGGATTCTCCCTGACATGAAAGATTTGACATGTGAATAAATTTTCACTTACTGTGAGAAAAGAGATAAATGACCTTTTACATCTAAGAGTAAAGTGTCATGTTAGAGATTCATTTCCTGTCTTTCTGAAAGTTTAGCAAAGCAGCATAGGTACCACATTTAATTTAACCCTTCAGAAATGTAAAGCCTTTTCCCACCTCTGTGTTGCAGCATTTCTGCTTCATAGCACCTGTGCTAGTGGAAACAGTTGACAGGCTGAAGTGCATGCATGTTCACCATTCCTGATCTAAAAATGTATTAAATATCAATATGAAGGTATCTGCAATCTGTCATTAGGACTAAATGGTGTGTGGCCCTGTAGTCAAGAAATGTGAGAGACAGCATACTACTATGGGAGTATATATAAGGAGGCAATTTCACACATTTATGCATTGGTTTGCTTAGCTATTGTAGCCAGAATAACATTAAGAAAGCTTATAAGTTATTAAGTGATACCTATACAGGGTGGCATAAAGCCTCATTAATGTATATAAAGGAAGAAGAAATTATATTTTAGCCCTGTAAAGCTTAGGTTCATCATATTCAGCCATCAGTACCTGTACAGTTGTCTGTAGGATGCTTCTGTTTTCTAAGCTTAATTTATGATTAAACCAATCTTAGTGCACCATTAGTTAACATTTTGGCTGGAAGTAGTGTATTAGCTAAATTAGTGACATTAAGTTCAGACAACAGCAGAAGGAGGCCTCCATTCAATTAATGATAATGACTAAATAATAGTAGTGGTCAATATATTAAACTATAAAAGTATTAGCAGTGCCTCATATTAGGGGACTAGTTGGTGCAGTGGGTTAATGCACTAACCATTTATGTCTTCAGGCATAGGTCCAAAACTGAAACCTATTAGAGATTCTAAATGAAATGACTATGGCAATATAAACCTTAGGAGGATATTTACTTAAACCACAACTGCACTTTTTAAATTAGGAACAGAATCCAGGATTTGTGATTTCCAGCATTCAGCTGATGCCTAGTAGACATCTGTGTAACTCTCTAGCAGTTTGCTTTATGTTTTCCTCTGGTCCTCACTCCACACTTGTTTGGCTCAAACAACAGGCAGCTTGTCGTTGGTGGCACTTGTTGTTATAGCAATCTAAGTTTTGGATTTGAAGGTCTGGTGTTTGACTATTGCTCATGGACCATATTAAGTGTCTTTTATGATTGTTCATGATATAATTTTTTTTTCCGGTTCTTTTTTTCTCTGTCTGGGCAAGAAAGAATCCAAACTATTACTTGACTTAATACAGTCTTTAAAACAATTTTTTTACACTTCAAAAACATCTAGATGTCATTTATGCATATGAGGATCCCTACCACCATGAAACTTCTACTCATGAATTATCATCTGAGTTACTTATTCACTTTTGTAAGGCACAACACTTCTTTTGCAATATGGCTTAAATATTTCTCAGTGTTACATACAGGGGGAAAAAAATTCATTGTTGCTGTGTTTATTTAAATCCTAGAACCATATTTTAGGAATTATCACATGCAAAAATGACTGAATCACATTTTCAGATGGGAAAACTTTTCAATTGTGGAAATTTGGCACACATTGCAATGGCTTATTCAGACTTTGGCAGGTCTGGAGGTTTCAGAGCTGTATATCCAGAAGCTGTACGTGAACACGCATCTTTCAGCCAAGAAGAGATATAGCTTTATCTCTTCAATTACAGTACAATTTTTAGTAGCTGTAACTGGAAAAGCAGTTACTGTGAAGCCTACATCCAAATGTTATAACCAAATATGCTATTTGTAACAGATAATAGAAAAATAAGAATAAAAATGTAGAAAGCAGTTATTATTCAGCATTTTAAAATACATGAAAGAAAAGCAGAAATGTTTCTTTCACTTCAAAGCCCAAAAACATGAATATTTAGGGAAAATTGTAGAGGACCAGATAGAGACCAATTTCTAGACTGCTAAAATAGGGATATAATGACATATCTGTGTGATAATTTTCATAATCCCTCTATGTACAATCTATGAATTCTGGTTGACGTTAGGAAATTACTATATCCCAGATACTTCTGTGTATGTGGAGTGAACCATTTGCTGAGAGGGCTGTATCAAATATTTCCTATAGGAACAAGAAAGGTGACCTTATTTGAGGGCAAGATTTCATAGAAGTAGGGTCAGAAGGGACCTTGTAGATCTTCAAGTCCGACCCCCCACCTGGGCGGGAGGAAAGACTGGACTCAAATGAGTCCAGCCAGGTAGTCATCAA
>NW_017729031.1:75356472-75368268 GCF_001723915.1 Gavialis gangeticus
CAGTGTCTCCCCCAAACCCTTCTGGTCCCCCCTAGTGAGTTTATAGACAGTCACCAGGTCCCCCCTCAGCCTTCTCTTGTGAAGGCTGAACAGGTTTAGGTCCCGCAGTCTTTCATTGTAGGGTCTGCCCTGTAGCCCCCAGATCATGCGGGTGGCCCTCCTCTGGACCCTTTCAATGTTGTCCACATCCCTCCTGAAATGGGGCACACAGAACTGGATGCAGTACTCCAGCTGTGGCCTGACCAGCATCGCATAGAGGGAGAGGATCACCTCCCTGGTTCTACTTGAGATGCACCTGTGGATGCACGATTTTGAAGGATGGGGCTGAGGTTTGGGGCACAGAAGATTTTGAAATGTGAAAATAAAGTCCGGTTAGAGGGCTTGGAGGGATTCAGATACTGGAAACATGGGCAGGAAAGAAGGTTATTTTTGCATCTCTGATGTTCATTCTTACAGCAAAACCAACCTAGATCAAAAACACCTGACCTGAAAAATAACTCATAATGTATTTCTTTGGCAGGTGAACAAGTTTGGTAAAGAAGGGGAACGCAATGGACATAGCATATCAGGACTTTAGTAAAGCACTTTCCCCCATAACATTTGTATTAGGGAGCAGCAAAAATATGGACTAGATAAAATTATCATTTGGATGGATACATACATAATAACTTCAAGCCATAATATTGTTATTGGTTCCTAAAGTATCTTATGAATCCAGGATTGTTTAACATATTTATTAATTACTTAGCTGAAGGACTATTTTACTAATCTAATCTTCAGATTATGGAAAACTGGGAAGGACTGTAATTATTGGAGGATTGGATTAAAGTACAACGGGATTTTATATATTACAAAACAGTGATATAGGCAACAAAGTAAAATTCTATACACTTTTAAAAAAATAAAATGTAAGGTGCTATACATATGGAAGAAAGCTGCACAAATATGTCATAGGGCATAACTGGCTTGGCAGTAACACTGCTAAGAAAGATGGTGGATCACAATGTCAACATGAGTCAGTAATGCGATGTTCTCACAGAAAACATGCAACTGCATTGTTGGATTGCTTTGCAATAGCATTGTACATAAGACACAAGAGGTAATAGTATCACTTTGTTCAGCTCTGGTCAGGCCTCAGTTATATATAGTATTGTGTTTGGTTTGGGGCATCACATTTTAAGAGGGAGGCATAGACTTCATAATGTAAGGCAGCGTTAAGCAACCTATTCCAGCTGTGGGCTGAAATGATCCACCCTGGTCAGAAGTGGCTGGGCGCTAGGATCTGGCTGCCAACACTGCTTGTTCCTGTGGCAGTAAAGGGAGTTTAGGAAGTCAGATCTAGTCCTCAGGTCCTAGATTAGCTGGGCTGCAAAGTGCCATTTCTATGAAGAGGTAATATACAATCTAAGTCTTTGGTCAAGCATCATGTAAGAAAAGCCAAGAAGAAACATGTTTCTACTGACTAATCAGACTAAGGAAGATCTAAAGCACACAGGCCTGGTGCATGAGGCTAAACAGAGCAGCCAGGGGAGTGTTCCAGTAAGGGAGCTCTACCAAGCTGCTGTGCAACCAGCCAAAATTACATTCTTTCCAATCACATTCTTTACATGCATTTGACATGCTGCTGAACCATCAGAAAATATTCGGCAGTGGTTGTCAACCTTTTTAGATTCAAGACACCCCTTGTTAGGCTCAAGAACCCACTCCATAACATTTATGAATTGAGCTGCACCATTTCAGAAATGAATTCATTACAGTGCTTACCTCTTTGCAGAGAGGCCAGGCAGTGGCAGTAGTGGAACAGCCAGGCAGGATGAGCCTGAGTCTGTCCTTATGTGCTTGGCTCCTAACATATCAGATATCTCCTCAGCTCCAGCAACCTGGTTGAGAATCTCTGATCTAGGGCTACAAATAGCTTCTTTTAAGTTAATGGTAGCTTTGCTATTAATTTAGGCCCTATTACTACAATTCATTCCATGCAGGTAAATCACTGTTTGCACATGAAATCCAATTAATGAGGCATTCGTACACACACCTGAACAACTTTTAGTATCACAGGCTTAAACAGGAGAAGCACTAGGACTGTAATATAAATCTTATTTCTTCTAGAAAGATGAACTGTGGCTTCTATTAGTGCATTATGTTTTATGTGTCTATTATTTAATAAGTTTCTTAAGATGCTGAGCCTCTTCTTGTAAATGTTCCTTAAGAAGGCCTTTGTCACATAGGCAGCAAAAATGGGTGCCTTGATTTTGTCATGTTTATTTAAAGCTTGTAATCCTATGAAAAGAATTATAATATAGAAAAATAACTGGGTCAGACAGGAGACATTTTAAGGGAAAAATAATCCAAAGGGTGAAAAGTGAGACTTTTGTATTTTGGAAGGCAAGCAGTCTTTTAAATCTTGAGATTAAGGAAAAGTACTACAGAATAAAACAAAAAGGGTATCTCAAGAGAGAAGAAAAGTATCTCTAGGCACATTTGTCAGGGAGATGGCTTGCCACACAGTGCAAATTATTATATGTATTACCCTCAGACTAAAAAACAACTGCAACACCACCACACAACACACACAGCCACCATGATGTACTAATTAGTTGTCAAAATACAAGAAACATTTGAAAGAGAAACTTAGAGTATACAGGAATTAGTGCCTGAAAATAAGTTTATACTGGGGGGGAGACGGGAAGGGGGAGGGAGAGAGGGAGGAGGTAATAGTTTCTTATATCCAGCATTGATCTGATTATGGTGAAATCTGTCATTAATAGCTCAAAAACTGGGACAATAGATGAGGAAGAGTGGGTGGAAATATGAGCAATTTAAATTTTTTTACTGGCATAGCAGCATTAAGAAATGTCACGCTATAGTGTGGAGAAAAGAAAGGAAAAGAAAAGAACAGAAATCGTTTTGAGTCATGGGCATATAATCAAAGACTAGATTGGGTGCAGGGCTAATACTAACCTAGCTGGAAAGAAAAAAGCCAAAGTCCATGCTTGCATTTTTATTTCCACAACTGGCCAACTGCTGTCAGTTTATCAAATGCCAAGCTGTATCAGATTCCAAAACTGCTTATAAATCAAATGTTTGTTTGAAAGAACTACCGTGAAAGGCACTAGAGGCCTGATTCTGTTTTCCTCAAAGCTAATGCTGATATTCTTATTGACCCCAGTTGTGAAAGATCTGCTTTGAAGTGATCTTTAAGTCAAAAAGAAGCTCATTTCACTCAGCTTGGGTTGCTTTTGTTTCCCACAATTTGGAAAACCACTAACATACTGGCAAGTGTAAATGTCTATTTTGTTCTGCACTATTTATAAAAGGCATTATGTTTTAGAGTTCCTAACAAATAGCATCTATTGGTGATACCATTCATTTCACTCTATGAATTCATGGAAGAGTAAACAAGTGCTAACTAGGTAGTAGCTTCCAGTATGTCGGCTCAGACCCAGAGACTACAACTGTGCTTTTGGGCTTTATTTTTATAAAAGGTTCTATCTGATGTTTTATTTTAGAGTCATCCATACCTTTCGTGATGCATTTATTTTCTTCTGTAGTCAAGATGGACTAAAAAATGCACATAGATAATGTCATCTACAAAAAGCAGATGCTGACAGGGTCAGAGACAGTTGACACATATTTTTGATTTATAAAAGACTTACAGTTTTATCAAGAATCAAGTCTTAACTGCTGGAGAAAGCTGTTGTCTTGGGAAATGAACCATTTCATGACTCAGAAATAGAGTTAATGAATTATAAGTCAATATATACCAGGTTATGGTAAGCATCTTATTTTCAGAGAGAGATTATCAAAAAGGCCATAAAACATATTTTAATTTGGCCATTTGAGCCTTACTGTGGGCACTTCATTTAAAGATGTTTAGATATTTTGGCTGAAGAATAACTTCCAACTTATCTCTTCCATCGGGATTTAACTCTATATCTGCTCTACTGAAATTAATTTGGCCACTTAAACACCTAATGCTAAACATATGCATCACTATTGGCAGGATCAGGACCCAATTTTATACTGTCCACTGCTAATCTACAGGGATACCTACTATTTTACTGAATATATAATTAAAACTGCCTGATTGTTACTGTTCAATCAGTTTCCCAGAATACTTTGCATATGACCCACCCCCAAGCTTTTGTAAGAGCATCCTTTTGTTACAGTTTGAGATTTCAAGAAATATATATATTAATAAAAACTCAGTTTTGATCAGTGAAGCTTCTGATTAATGAGGTATTCTAGCTGGATAATTTGAGTTTCAATTTTACCTGAGGTTGATCTATGACACTGGTTCCCAACCTCAGGGTGCAACCCAAATCAGGGTCATGGGGAGGTCCTCAGTAGGGTTGAGAAGGTCCACACACACATGCACATGCACACACTCATGCACGCAGCCAGGTAGTGGAGAGTGGCTGGGGCAGGGCCACCACTCACAAAGCGGGCAATGGTAGTTCTCCTGCCCCTGCCCCTGAGCTGCCACCACCACCGCTGCTGCACTCCACTCCCAGCAACCCTCACAGTGCCAGGTCGGGAGGTCCTGTTGGTGGCCAATTTAGGGTCACAGCAAAAAAAGGTTGGGAACCACTGATCTGTGGAAAGTTGCGGAAAAAAAAAACCAGTTCTAAGGGAGTTTATGACTGCTGCCAGCCTACTATAAAAAATATTCTACTAGTAGAGGTTCCTTAACAGATTATGGGAGGACCATATGCGAACTCCACTATTTCTCTTCCTTCTTTTCACATGGCACTATGCATAGGGCTGAATGGGAAGACACCTAATACAGAACTTTGGTCTGGTACAGCAACAGAAGCAGAAAGTTCCCATACAGCGGTTAGTTTCTCTGCTGCCAAGTCTTCCCCTTGTTATGTGTTGTGCCCTATATAATACTCTCTAGTTTAAATTAACTGAATTTTCCAAGGAAAAGCTGAGTTCCTTTCCTTTCTTCCAAAGTAGAAGAGGAGTAAGAATCAAATGAATCTTTACAGAAGGAAAATTGTACTAAATATTTATTATATACTTCTCACAACTGAAGGAATGTATGAAATGTAAATCAGAGCATAGTTCTACTTATAACGAATGTGCAACTCATAATTTTATTCTTGATTTCTTAAAGAATATGGCTGGTGAAGAATATGAGAAAGGGAAGGGAGGAACATACAAATAGCCAGTAGGGCCACAGACAGATTTTATTGTTTTAAACATGTCAGTTATTTAAATCAGAAGATTATGTTGGTACTTAATGTTATGACAGTACTACATGTGATTGCTGAATTTAGAAAAGGTAATTTTGCAAACCGAGAACAAATTTTGAGGGTGAGACGCAGTAAAGCAACTGAATTGATAGGCAAAATGAAAAATACTGTCTTACAGTCTGTATGCAGTGTAAATGCAACACTTGTGAAAAACTCATGTCACATATGTATGTTAAGGCACAGCAGAGTGAAAACTACAGTCATGCTAGGCCCTACTGAGGCCATGGAGCCTGCCAGCTTTCAAGGAGATAGGTGCAGGGGTTTCTGGGAAACTGCACTTTAGGCTGCTGACAAGCAAAACTTGTGACATGGGTCACACTGTGTGTGTTACAGCATGTCCTCACTGGCACTGGGGTCTCTACATGGCATGGTAGTGTGCCCCAGTGAGGTCTCCTCCTCCCCTACAGCCTCAGTTTAGTCCACCACTTTAAATGACAACCGGTTATAACATAGTAAGCAGTACAGTAGCACCAGCAGCATCTCAGGCAGCCAAACTGTCACAGACTAGAGCCTTTCTTTCCTTCCTTTCCTGCAGGAGCTTCTTATCCAGCAGCTGCCAGAGAACTCTCCTTGCCAGCTCCGGCCCTGGGGCTTACATGTGCCCTGGCCCCTGCAACCTTCTGGTCAGGTGCTAGGGGTGTTGGTCTAAGGACATGGCTCTGGCACACAAGGTCCTTTCCTTTGGGTCACTCTAATCTGGTATGTTTTTGCAGACCAACTGAATAGTTAGTTACAGAAATATATCTTAGCAAGCTTTTGGGTTGAAAAACCCTTTGTCAGGCTGAGGAACCATCTGTAGTTGGTCTCTGTGCGTGCTGTTGCTGGATGGAAGGAATAGTAAAACAGCCCGAGGCTGGCATGCAATGCAGGCAAGAAAGCCAGTCAATGAAAATGGAAATGGAGGTGTCAGGGGATGAGGCACAGGCTGGCGGGTGGGGGGGGTAGGGAGATGTAGCAGTGCAGGTAAAAGTGGAGAGGTACCTGGGGAGTAAGATGTCCATCAGGTTGTAGCATGTCATAAATCCAATATCTATACAGCGTCCATAAGTTTCTGTACCCTGGAGGCTGATGAAGTGACATTCATAGGCCCATCTGTAAAAAGTGGTTGGTAAATTCAAACAAGTACTGAACCTTGCTAACCTAACCTCATCACCAGAAGCCGACTTCTTACAGCTCAAAACACAAAACCTGCAACAGTCTTCAGTACCCCCACAAACTGCACACTAAAATCTATCAAAGACAAGAATACCAAACTACCTGTGGGGGCACATTTCTCACAAAAAAAATCACTCTTTCTCCAGTCTCTCAGGACTGATCCTGAATAGGAATTTACAAACCACTTTTCACAGCCAGGCCTATGAACTTCACTTCATCAGCCTCCTAGGTAGTAGGTACAGAAACTCATGGACTCAATATAGGCATCCAACTATATTGTTGAAACATTTCAACTGCTCTCATTTCATTTTGAGACTGTTTTGGAGACCTTTGTTTCGCTTTGATTTTTCTCAAAACAAGTCAAAACAGTGTTGAAACAAAACAGCCAGTGAAATTTCACGCAGCCCTGCTGCTCAGTCCCAGCCCCTGTGAGTCTGACCTGCAAGGGGCAGGGAGGGGGAAGTGGTACCTCATCCCAGTGCTATCCCCCTCACGTGGGCATCTGCCCACATTGGTGGAGCTCCACACCTTGCGGGGGGGGAGGGGTTCCCTCCCTGGCCCCAGCTCTTCCTGTGTCCTGCAGAGAGCCCCAGGCTGAGAGTGATTCCCCTCCCTGCCCAGCCAGGCTGGCTGCTTAGATATGCCCCTGCCAGTCTCTAACCCACAGGGGAGAAGAAGGAAAGGGCCCCTGAGACAGGAGTATTGCTACTGAAGCCTTTCTGGGAGTGACTCCACCCTCCTGTAATGGGCCAACTGCCTGCTTACTCACCTACCACGCCTTGATTTTATTTGATTAATAGATTGTTGTAATCAGCGGGAGCCTACCCTTTTTATGTGTCCCGGTGACAGGGGGTGCTACCTGCAGCTCCTTTCCTCCCGTACACCGCAGCCCAAGCCTTGCAGATGGTGCTGACATGGTTTGACCTGGGCCCTGTTATGTCTTGGCCCTCCCCTTTACTCCTGGGGCTCTTCACTGCCCCCTCCTGCTCCGGGGCTGGGGTCAATGCACCCTGAAAACGCTGTGTCCTCTCTGGTGCCAGGGTTCCCATGCTACCATGGAGCTCCTATGAGGCCTCCTCCAACCCCTAATAGCCTCACCCGGTCCTCCGGTCAAAACAGCGAACATAAGAACACAAAGCCCCTGGGCTACAACATAAAAGCTAGACCATCTGGTCAAACAAGATTCAATCCCTACTAGAGAGAGAGGGAGAGAGAAAGGGAGAGCTCCCCAACCCCAGTAGCAACCGGGGAATGTTCACACCGTCAGAGTTCTCCCCTTTGTCTGTCCTAGCCAAGTTCCTACTCCCATGGCCACCGGAGAGGAACTGCCCTCCTGGCCTTCTGCCTGGGCTTAAGAAGGGCTAAGCCCTGCCCCTTCCTGTCAGCTGGTTTTACTGGTTGCCCCAGCAACCAGCACCTGCGCAGCCCTGGTGACTGGCAGCTGAGCCTTCCCCTTCTGGCCACTAAGGGTCTCTCCCAAGCCATCTCCACTTTCAGACGCAGGGCACCTGAGTGCTTTGCGACAGTCCCCCATCCCAAAGTTGCCCCCGCCCCCACCCCCAGATGGGTATTTGGTCATGTGGAGAGAGCCCCACACTCCAGGTTTTCCCTGCCCAGGCCTGAGTGTCTCCCAGCCCCTGGTCTTCCCACCTGTCGGTAGCCCTGCAATGAGGGTTATTTCTCCCCCTGCAAGGCTGGGCTGTGTGCTGCTCAGCCCTGCCCCCTGAAAGCCTCTGGCCTACATCAGAGAGGAGGAAGAAGTCTCCTGTTCCAGTGCCAGTCCCTCCTGGGCTAGGATGGAGGAAATCCCCCTGAGGCAGGGGGCTCCCCCACATGGGCAGATGCTTGGTTGGGGGGTGGTAGAGCAGCAGGATGTGGGCCCCTTGCTCCCCCTTTCCCCGTTGCAGGGGGACAGCAGGGAGTTGGGTTGAGTGCTGGACAGCCAATCAGTATAGCTCCTGTTTGGCTGGGCTTGGTAATAGGCAGCAGGCTGGGAGATGTGCTTTAGCATCCCTGCCTTCTGGCCTGGGCAAGTGCAGGCATCTACCTGCCTTTCCCAAATGAAAAGTGAGCATGAGTTCCATTCATTATCAGACCAATCTATACAGTTTACAGAAACCTGCAAAGATTGGATTGATTCAGCCTTGGGCTTTTTGACTGTCTGTACTTAGCCATCACAACCATTCCCCAGGAAATGATGACATACTTCAGTCAATGAAATCACTCAGTAAAAAAAATTAGACACCTGCTTAATGACATTGTTGGAACAGACTTTAAGCCAAGTAAAACGGAGAGATCCTTATATATCTATTAACAAAGGTATTAATGGGAAGAGGCACTCCTTCCATTGTTAATTTTAGTTATCTAGTGATGCTTTACTTTATTTATTAAAATGAAAATAGAATTAATTTACAAAACAAATATAATAGCAACTAAGCTAAATGTTTGACTTAACAGAATGAATTAGACAACTTCAGATTTTAAATTATCTCTTATTTTTCCCTGTAATGGTAACAATAATATGATACATGTTGATTCATCGTTCAACGTTTCCTTGCTTTCCTCCTATGTAGCCTCTAAGAGATGATCAATATGGATCTCAGTATTAACTGAGCTAATCATTAGGAAGCATCTCACAATTGTAAAAACAATCATTGTCCAGATTTATACAATTCAATCAACTATATATTTTCTTTTTTCATAAGTAAACTTATCCTTACATAAAGCTTAGTACTTCAGTCAGTTTAAAATTTCACTTTTATTTTTGAGTCTAAGCAAATCATATTTTTGTCATAAAAATTCTAGTTTCAATACAATAAAACAGAAACGCATAATGGAAAATAGATATTTCAGTCAAAACAATTTTAATATCATGCACTTACGAAAATAATGATGAAGATCTATTACATGTGTCCCAAAATGTAGTACAGGCATTTTAATAGACAGATTGCATGTTTAGTTCTTTTGATATGCTAATAAGGTCAAATTATAAAATTATAAATGATCAAATTAAGTAGTCACAACCCTGTTAGTTTACTGAACAAGCTGTCTCTGATTACTTGATAGCTTATCATTTTAATTCCCCTGCTAACACCTTGCTGATATACAGTTTGTCCACCTAACTTCTTTTAAATATTAT
Organism: Gavialis gangeticus; assembly: GCF_001723915.1. Lineage (NCBI taxonomy): Eukaryota > Metazoa > Chordata > Crocodylia > Gavialidae > Gavialis > Gavialis gangeticus. Next base: position 75,366,025 of record NW_017729031.1, read on the forward strand.
ACTACCCTTTTTTGTTGTTAAAGGTAACTAAGGCTACACTGACTCCATGCAAGACTAAAACTGCTGCCAAGAAGCACAGTTTGACAACTTGCTTCTAATCAGCACTTACCAAGGCTGAGATATTAGGCAGTCTAGCTGATTTAGCACAGCTCTGAGCACTCTCCAAAAAGAACTCCTGACAACAGTACTCAGAGTCACGTTCAGACCAATAGCGTTGCTTAACTACCAAGTCCAGGCATATGTTGAACAGGAGCAAGTGGGCAGGGTGCATTTCTCAGAAGCTGTGAAGGATCTAGCACAGAGACAGTATGGATCAGCCCTAAGGTTTCCATGAGTACTGGATTGAATCTAAATGTTTTTATTGAAATGATCTGATCATTAGTGGAGTATCTTCTAGAGTTCACACAATGTGTCTTTTCTAACACAGAACAACCCAAGTCATCCTTGCTTTGTTTATATTTTGGCACTAAATGCCACCTTTTATGCAAAGTGGTTTACTAACAAAGCATCTTGCATGTCAAGATGAGAACATGGTCCTTTACATCTAGTTAAAAGGTGTTCAGTTTGGTGTTGGTGCACTGTACAGACTTGTATATCGTGGCATCCCCCAACCTGTGTTTGTGATCATTTTTCTTTTACATTGAGATTTCTTGAAATACACAGTGGCGTATTTGTCAATGCAACTGGCTGTGGATAACAATTTTAAAATAATGAACCAAAAATTAAAAATGATTGGACTAGCAACTGTTGATGTCTAAGAAAATAACTAGTCATGGTGAAACTGTGGATTGGTTAAAATGTTTGCTGTCAACCAAAAATCAATTCCACATTATAGCAGTATGGCCAAATACTATATTGTAGTGGCTGCCATTATTTTGTAGATAGCTGAAATGCAGGTCATATAGAATCATAGAAAATCAGGGTTGTAAGGGACCTCAGGAGTCCATCTAGTTGACCTTCCTGCTCAAAGCAGGATCATCCCCAACTCAATCATCCCAGCCAAGGTTTTGTCTAGCTGGGTCTTAAAAACCTCCAAGGATGGAGAGTCTACAACCTCTCTGGTTGACTTGGACATTCATCTATAGTTGTTTGAACTGTCCAGGCTTTATGAATAAGCAGAAATAAGTTTACTTATACTGTTTAATGATATTACTAACAACCCTGATCAAAAATATACACAAGGAGGTATCATGGTGAGGAATGTAGCAAGTATACAAGGGAAATATATACTTTCTGAGTTTATTCTGAAAAAAATGGGGAAGGATTAAGAGTGGACTTTAATGAATGTTTCTATTTTAACTGTTTGCCTAGACCATCACTATAAGAAACTAGAGTTATTTTTTTCTTTAAATCTATAAATCCATATTTTAACTGTCAGTCATTTCTAAGGCAAAGCCTAAAATTGTTCCTATTATACTAAATTGGGATTTTGAGTGCAAAATATGAGATGAACATATAGATGGATTTGAAATGAAAGAAGTTTGAATAGGTATATTTTAGTATAGTATACAGTCCTTTTTAACTAAATTAAATTTCTCATAAAATGGAAAATTCCATGTTGGTAACACATTTTTTAATATTATTTTTTACTTTTTTTCTTATTTATAGGATTTAATTCTCACTCTTCCCCAAAAGCCTCCCATTACTATTGTTATAACTTTACGATACTGCAAAGTAAAAATGAGTGAAAATCATTAACTTAGTCACATGCAAAATGTTATATGCAGTTTTCTTTTATCCCTGATCTTTTGAATATAGAGTAATAGTTATTAGGACTTCAGAGGTGAACTTGAAATAAAAATACTAGATATTCACTAGGAGAATCTAAAGACTGAAATTCTCTAAACTTTGCAACTCTCACCTCAAAAAGAAAATGAATTGACAACAGTTTTAAACAATGAACCACATGCACAACTCTTACCTGATCATCTCTCGTTGGTTTACGTGTCTGGGAGTAGTACATTCATAGATTCATAGATTCATAGATTAAGGGTCGGAAGGGACCTAGTAGATCTTCTAGCCCGACCCCCACCAGGGCGGGAGAACAACAAAAAACCCCAAAAAGAGAAATGGGACTCAAATGAGTCCAGCCAGGTAGGCATCCAGCCTCTTCTTAAAGACCCCCAGGGTAGGGGCCAGCACCACTTCCCTTGGAAGTTGGTTCCAGCTCCTAGCCGCCCTAACTGTGAAGTAGTTTTTGTGGATGTCCAATCTATACCTCCTCTCCATCAACTTGTGCCCATT
>NW_017729031.1:75368586-75381221 GCF_001723915.1 Gavialis gangeticus
GAGATGCACCTGTGGATGCATGACAAGGTCCAGTTAGCCCTGCCAACCATGACCTCGCATTGTCGGCCCATGTTCATCTTGGAGTCAATAATGACTCCAAGATCTCTTTCTGCCTCCGTGCTCTCGAGTAGGGAGTTCCCCATTGTGTAAGTAATGGGGAACATTCATTACTGCTGAACCACTTCAGCTAGTTGCTGATTAAGAATATTCTGCATTGATACATTCACTACAAAGACACTGTCCAAATGAAGCAACAGTGAATACATTTATGAGTTCTTTTACTTGATCTCATTTAAAATCCCTGGTGCTCTTAAGGAAATCATGGGATTGAGGAAAATAATGGTAGATTTTAATTTTTTTCCTGTCTTCTGAGATGATGACATCAAGCTGTTCATTCATTGTAACTTTTATTTCAATCAAGTTTTAGAAATAAAATTAGTATTTAAGATTTTGGTTCTCTTTTCAATCCTCTGGGGAAAAAACAAGTTCTTGCTTTGAGTTAAAATAGAAAATATTTGGTTTGTTTTAACAACTCATTTCCTTCTGATTAATTTCCTTCCTTGTGTAATCTAATGTCTATTTGGTTATTTTTCTAGTAGCACTTAAATAGCATAATGAAGGCTGCATTAGAAATTACATTTGCTGGCCTCCAAGATGTGGAAAAATAAATATTTTACCAAACAAGTGGTAAGACTCTAGATTTCTCTTAATATCAAGTAAGCATGATTCATTAAGCAGTAACTTCCTTGTGTTGGTTTCTCCAATAGCTAGTTTATTTTTACTCTAAAGCTTCTCAGAGACACTGCAATGACCAAATAGGAAATTTGGTTGCACTCTGTTCATTTGATTACATCTGAGAATACAATATTAAAATCTCATGGAAGCAATTTCCTCTTCCTTTTTAATTTCTTTTTTATAGTTCCTTCATCTAAATTTTGAAAACTAAGTAAGGAACCTTACTGCTTAAAATATTGATTAACTACAAAAGATTACAACTGTCTCACAGTATCATAAAGGAGATGGAAAAGAAGTGCATGTGATCCATCCATCCTTCTCCCTCAAGTATTGTTATCTATTTTTGGTAAACGTCCACCCAGTTTGGATGCCCTTATTAACAATGTTTTGACTGACAGCTTTTGCTTCCCAGTGTTGACAGGACTGATGGCTGTGATGTCAAAAAAGAAGAAATAAATGCCATAAAATTGGCACTTTTGTAATGGACACACCAAAAAATCCTTGAATTGCAGGGAACTAAAAATAGCAGATGTTTTACCTGTATTAGCTATATTTTTCTACCAGTATCTTTTCTAGCCAGCTGTTTAGCATAATGATTTAGGGTTCTGCAAGCCCAGATACAAAGGTGGCACTTTGTGAGACCTGTAAGAACATAAAACAAACTTTATCAAGACTCATTTTGTATAGATGACTTTAAGGTGTGTGGTGGGAGTCATTCCAAGTGATTTTTTAAAATTACATTTTAGCAACACATATAGTATTAGTGACTTAGTCAAAAACAGTAGAGAAGGCACTTATTACCAATGCAGGCTCTAACTGGGTGTGCCTTTAACTAAAAGAGATATATTAGGTTGTAGGAACTACTCCTGGAGAGAATACTTCCTAACCAATAAGATGTGTGTGTGTTTTTAAAGGAAAGAGATAAATTATCTACCTGAAGAGCAAAGGGGCCATTTCTTTTATACAGTGTGTGTCTTTTTAAGTATAAGATGCATTAGGCAGTGTAAAAACTCTTGGGCTTTTGTGTGTGTTTAAGAAAGAAATAGAAACACTTTAGCCTATGATGCCCATGAAGAAAATAGTTGCTCAGTGATATGTTAAGAGTATACATACATGAACAAAGAATATGTATAAACATTTAAGTTAAAAAAAGCAAATATATGTCTTCTAATACATAACTCTACATATGCCAATTTCTTGCTCTTCAATCAGTTTTTTAAATTAATGAAATATTTCTGCTACAGAACAAGACTCCAATCCTAAATGGGATAAATGATAAATGGAAGAACATTTAAACTGAATTGATGTCTGGTTGTTTTCAACGCAAAGATATATTTTAACCCTGAAAGACCAACTCAGCAGTCAGAGTGAAAGCCTGGCTCTCTTCAAATTAATTAGTTTTAATCCTGAAGTCAGTAGATTGAGATTTTGACCTTGAGCTTTTATTTTAAAAAGAACAAATCTTTTTAGTGGGGAAAACACTGATACACATTAGTACAATGTGGCAGTTAGGTTATGTCTATGCTGAAAGTTAAGTCATCCTCTATGTCTTACCTGAAGACTATCTACAATATAACCCTTCAAAGCTCAATCCCTAGATATAGTCTAGCAAATCCTGGAAACTGCTGAATGAGCAAATAAAAGGATCGTCTTGTCCCTGCTTGCCTCCTAGCCCACCTTTTTTCAGTATACTGGCACGTACCTGGACATGGAGACCTCCTGCACAGGAAGTCTGACAGTAGCAGTCCAGTAATCCCTTGTTCTTGACTTTTAGTCCTTTGTACCCTACTTCCTCCTTCTCCTGTGCTGAAGAGAGGCAAATGGTCTGTTCATGAGTTCCTAGAAAAGCTCTGTAAAGGAATCTAGGCTATATCTTAGCACCATGCTCCAGAAATAAGCAACACAAGATAGCTCTGGTATGAAGCAGTAAGTACACACATGGTACAATAGTTCACATGTTTCTAGTTCAGTGACCCAAACTTTTTGGCCCTCAGGGGTCAGATCTGGCTTGTGCGTCCAATCTGATACATGGTGCTATTTCAACCAGAGCCCAATCCATCTGTTTGGAAATAGCCCATCTGGGGATGCAAACATTTAGGGCTAGATCCCTGTCCAGTTGTGCATGAACAGCCTGGCTGTGAACAAATGGGAATTGTCTACCCAGGGCCCAATCCTGCTCAGATATATCAGGCCCTGGCCAGGCCATTCCCAAGCAGCTGCATTGTGCCCTGGCTAGGCTCCATGTGGCTGCAATGAGCTTTTGCTGGGCCATTTCTAATCCCATGACCAAAAAAGACTTGGGGATCATGACTGACCACAAGATGAATATGAGCTACCAATGCAATGCTGCAGATGGAAAAAACAAATAAAATCCTGTCTTGCATCCACTGATACATCTCAGGCAAAACCCAAGATGTCATCCTTCTGTTTTACTTGGCTTTGGTGAGGCCACAGCTGGAGTACTGCAACCAATTCTGGGCTCCGCACTTTAAAAAAGCTTAAGAGAGTCCAGAGGAAAACCACGAGGTCAAAAGAGCAGGCCTTATGAGGAGAGGCTGAGAGGCATGGGACTCTTCAGCCTAGAGAAGCATAGCCTCAGGGGGTACTTGGTGGAAGCCTATAAGTACATAAGGGGTGTGCATCAGGATCTGGAATAATGTCTGTTCCCCAGGGCACCCCAAGGGAAGACAAAGTCAAATGGTTACAAAATGTTGGAAAACCATTTTAGATTGGACATAAAGAAAAACTTCTTTACCATCTGAGTCTCCAGTGTCTGGAGTATAGTCCCCCCACAAGTGGTGCAAACACCTACTCTGGACACATTCAAGAAGCATGTGGTTGATTATCTTGCTGGGGTCATTTGACCCCAGCTGACTTCCTGCCCTTTGGGCAGGGGGCTAGACCCAATGATCTCACAAGGTGCCTTCTAGGCCTAATGTCTATGAAATCTATGAAATCTATTAAATTGATCAAGCCATGTGGGAACAGAGCCTGATTGCTTCCCATGGGGGGTGGCCTAGCTAGGGCCAATCTGGTATTGTGAGACTTGGAAACTTAAGAGTATGGGAATGGTAGCAATGTTAATTGTCATTGCTTCCCCACTGCCAAATTTCTGGATTCATGGGAACACTCATAAGTGTTACTGCATGGCTCTGCAGGCCAAATCTGGCCTGCAGGCCAGGGGTTGAGTACCCCTGTTCTAGTTGATTGATGATGAGCATGGGGTCAACACTAAACATTAGTGGAGCTACATCTTTATTGGGTGAAAAGGACATTTATTTATATATACACAAATATTGTCAAAACTATAGAAATTAGCCATGAAAGGCCAGATTTTCGAAGTCACATTCAGGTGTTTCAAGATATAAATTGATGCCTATTGGATCTTCCAAGACTCCCTAAGCAGGTTAGGCACCTAGCTGACATGCACTTAAATAGGTGTTAAACATTTAACCTGTTAGCCTTTATCAATTATTCTACTAGGCAGCTGTCCTCAAGCACATAATTACCATTGAAAATCTGGCTGTAAGATCCCAAGTGAAATCCTGCTGAATTTAGTTGACTAAAGAGCAAAAGAAGGGTCGCTTTAAGAGGAGGGTTTTGAAGAGAAAATATGCTGGTTAACAAAGCCTCCTTCCTAATTTTTCTTTTTCCTTTTTAAAGTGATCAGCACGCAGGAGGACAGAAGGGAAATCAATTTTGTAATTCAAAAAACAACCACCAGCAAAAGAACATTGCAGTCTGTGAGTACCACCCCAAATAACAAATCTCAGTTTTATGTTCCATACATGGAAAAAATATTTTGCTTTCTAAAAGAACAGGCAGAAGAAAAATGTATAATTAGCAAACTATGACCTTACCTCAGTTGGGGATTCTTATACCAAAGTGGCTTAGCTGATATACTGGATCCCAGAGCAAAATTTAACTTGTCTAGGTAAATTGGCTTCATATTAGGGTAAATTACACAAGAGCATATTATATGCTTGTGCAGCACGTGTAGAATAAGGGTCTGCAGAGACAGTGGTTTAGCTGTACCAATGCAAAAGCTGCTCGCAAAGATGACACCTAGGCATCTAGTTTAAGAAAAAGTTTAATTGAAAGGACTTAGTGAGCAGCACACACAGGGCAAATCTAGGCATGCTAGGTTTGCCTACTGTGCACCTATGACTGCATCATCATCATAATCACTGCTCAGTTGTCTGAACAAGGTGACACTAAGGGGATAAAGGGTGATTGTGTGTAGAGTGTCACAGGGGATTATGAATATGGAGAAGGAGAAAAAATATAGAAGAGAGATGTGGTCTGACACTAGAGAAAGCCTTGAACTGGCAGCATATGTATAAGAATAGAAGCAATTTTATGTTACAGGAAAGAAGTATTTGGCACAATATTATTCAGGGATATCAAATATAAGTTTCTCCCCATTGTGCTTTAGATCCTAGCAAGAAGGGGAGTGAGGCTATTATCTTCAACTTCAGGAAGGCTGGAAGAATGACTGTGAGTACTTGTGCAAAGGTAAGATGAGACAGCTGCCCAGAACTCTACTTTTTGTGCCTGGCAATTAGCGTGGCCAAGGTTTGCTGCTTGGCAGGAGCTTGAGCAGCCCTGATTTTTCCTGCCATATTTTAGGATTCAAATTTCTGTCCTTTTCCTTCTCCAAAACAATATGACTATTGACAGATCTACCTTCAGTAGCACAGATGGCATCTCTAGCCATGAAAATGGGTCCATACATTCAGGATAAAGCACTGAACCATTTCCAAGGAAAAGGCGTTTTCTTTTGCTCAATGCCTTTTTATCATAACAAAAGACCAAGCATATGGGAAAAAAGTAAAACTCCTGCATCCTAGGACAAGAGAACAGGAATCTCCACAGCAAACTGAGGATGTTACAGGGATCTAAATGACTTGGGCAGAGCAATTAAACACTCTAGTGGTAGATAGCTGTTATAAAAAACGTCTTCCCAGACACAGATGATTATGCTCTGGAAGAGGCAGATAGAGCATGTTAGAGTCTTGTTACACATTGCACTTTGAGCTCTTCAGATGTTGATCTGTGTAGTGCTAGCTCGAGCTTGGAGCAGTCAAACCTTAAGGCTAAAAACCTTCTCTGGCTGTCCCTCACCTGCACAGCTGTGACTTGCCACTAGAAGGCAGGCGAGTAGGGGGCTAAACTAGGAGCTACAGCTATGAGTTGCCACTAAAGCTAGGGGCAGAAGTTACACATAAACTGATTTCAGTCTTCAGAAACTAGTTTAAACCTGTAACAGAACAGAAGTGCAGTGCACATAAACTGGTTTCAAAATGGCTGAAACTGGTTTAAGATACACCTGGTTGAATATAGTATTAGACTTAACTGATTTAAGTCAAACCAGTTTCTGAAACTTCTGTCCCAGACCCCTTCCTGGTTCAAGCTAGGTTCAAATCCCCCAGCATCCTAGCATGGACTGCGTGTTCACTTCCTCTTCCTGCTTCCACCTGAGGTCTCAGGGATTTGCAGCAGCAGGATTCTTCAGGGTTGGTCATCATTTCCTCTTCCTGCTTCCAGGTGCCTCTGGGATTTGTACATGATCAGAGCCAACAGGACTCCACAGGGTTGTTCCTTTCTGATCAGTACATGCTTGCTTCAGAGAAAGGACTATTGTTCAAGTTTTTATTAATTCAATGTCACTACTTCTTTCCCCACTCATCCACTCCTAAGCCTGGCAGGTGCTGCCCCAGCCTCCCCCATGCCCTGGCAGACCCTCCAGATAGCTCTGGGATGGTGCTTGGCCACGTCACCTCCACTGGAGCAGGGATGGGGGAAAAGCCTTGGAGCTGGTAGACTGGGAAGTGTACTCTAGTACCCCCCCACACACACACACACAGCTTCTGGTTTGAGCCACTGAAGTCATGTACCTGCATTTCCTAGATCAAAAGTGAATGTCTGTTCTCTTACTTGCCAGTTCAATCTCTGAAGTTTAGACTAACCTGCAAAGACTGAAGTGATTCAGCCTCAGGCTTTTTGACTGTCTGTACTTAGACTAAAGAGCTGTTGAGCCAGGACAGACTTCTATCCCTGCTTTGCGTGGGGGTGTTGGAGAGATGGATTAGTGTGGCAGGAACATGAAGCTGGGAGGGGGAGATTTAATGGGATGGAGGTGGGTAATGAAATGGGAGGTGGAAAGGAAATGAGGATGGGGTATGGGTGGTGAAATGAAGGAAGTTAGCCAATGACATAAAATGAAAAAAGTAATACAAAAAAAAGAAAAGAAACAAAGAGGAAGTATATTAAAGAAGGGCTCATGTTTTAATGGATTGGGATTGGGATTGGGACTGGGATGTGGGGGGTTCTGGTCATCCTTTCCAGCATGCTGGGAGGTGGAGACAGTGAGGGAAGATGCCTTTGGGGGAGCTACTGCTGCTTCCCCGAGAAAGAACTCCCAGGTCATGGGGACCTGATCTGGCCTCTTCTTTGTTCCCCACCCACCCCTCCTAGACCCCACTCTCAGACCCATCTGTCACCTGCAGCCTGGTTAGCTGGCATGTTCTCTGCAGATTGTTTGCACAGGGTTGCACCCCTGGGGGTGGGAAGCTCACACCCCCAGGGATGGGAGGTAAAGTTAGCTTGGGACCAGAATTTACCCCTGGGCAATAGAGTTCAAGGGGTGGAAAGTTTGTCCACACAGAACAGGGAACAAAACAGGGAGGGGACTCTACATTCAGGGATGATGAAGGACTGCAGCTTGGATGGCTCATCCGTGGGAAGTGGCCTTACATTAATGGAACATGAGCTGGGTAACACAGATCAGAGATAAACCTGCCCTGGAGTGGTGTAAATTTAAGTGTGCTTATAACTAGTTTCAGGTGTTAACGTGTGGACAGTACAAGGGTTAAGAGGTCTAGGAGCTGCCTAAAATTAATGTGTGACAAAGGTCTAATAGTAGCACTTTGAAATTATTTGTGTGAGAGTAATAACAATTTGTTTCAGAGCATGCTTGTGTTTCTGTTTCTAAGTGAAAGCAGTGCACATCACTGGATCTATTCATCTCCTACTTTCCCTCTAAAGAAAACACTAGCAGTTTCCAAATGGTCTCTTTTCCTATGCATGCTCATATTTCATATTACACTGAAATCCATACAGCTATTCAATCAGTAGGGAATTTCGTTGGATTCTACTTTCATCAGCATTAATAAAGCATAAGGGGATGTTGATAAGATAGTGGAAGTTGTACTATTGAATGAACAAAGAATATGTCCACATTTCCTCTAACAGAAAGATCATTCATATTCCTATTAAGATTTAAACTCATCCTTTATTTACAATTACTGTAAAAAATCATGATTCAGACTGAAGTAACAAAAAAGTAGTAGAAGTAACAAACTCCAAACCTGAGAGAAATGCAGGTAAAACACATTAGCTTTCTGAACAGCTGAGATGACAAAAATTGAGCACTTGAACATGGACAAAGGAAAATAAAACTAAGAGGTTTTAGAAGGGTTTGAATTAAACATGGTCAATAATAATAATAATAATATAGTAAGTTTTATCAACCTCCCAAAAAGTTTTCAAAGTTGCATTGATTTCAGTTAATCCTTTCAAATTAAAATCTTTCAGGAGAGCTCAAAATGAAATTGAGTATCCAATATCCTGTTGAATTATTTTCCTTCAGTTTGAAGGTGTTTGTCTGAGCTTCTCTGTAGTCAGGCACAAGTCCTATGTCATCTATGACTAGCACATTGTTTCTATTCGGCTCAGTTTGCCCAACTACTTGCATGCAGAAAAAGCAGACTGCTGCTTTTTGCAGCAGAGTTTCTGAGATAATTCCTGCAGTGCCGAGGTTACAGGGACTCTCTCTCTAAGCCCTAGGTATGAGCAATAGCCATTTAACTCATTGATTTCACCTCTGAACCTTAATGAGGCCTGCTTTTCCTTTTCTACTGGAAAAAAAGGAACTTTAGAGCAGCAGTTTCTCAGTCGCCAAAAGTAAAAGCCTACTTCTGATGCTAGTTCAAGTGGCTATGTCATCCCATTACTTCCACAGCTGTAATTTAACTGAGTTGGTGGATCAGGGAGAGTATAACGTATGGCTGCCACAAGTACTCTTTTGCCATAGAGCACATTAGTGTGTGAAGCAAAAAGCAAGTTTCCAGAGATGGCCTAAGTGAGAAGCTCTTCAGCATGAACAGCTTGAAATGAAGAAAAAAAGAACCAGCAAAATCTGCTTAGCCTGAGGCAGACAGCTCCTCTGAAAAGGAGTATTTCCCTGGGGCCACCTGACTATGCAGGAGGCAGGAAGAGGTGATGGTTAGTGCATTTTCATTTCCATTACCTCACAACAATTCTCTTACAGTGCCTGAGCTGCAGTAGGAAGTCACTGGCTAGAAACCATGAGTTTTTAACATTATTGTGTCATTCTACCATTTCATTTATTGAATCATATCTGGCTGATACTACTAGTCAGAGGTAACACTCTACAAAGTGGTATCACAATGACAATACGTGATGGCTTTCTGCATGTCTTATGCCATCAAAGGAATTTCTGGTGGAGAATACAAAGCTATCACAAATTCTTTCTTTCCAGAAAGTGGCTAGAATAAAGCATTTGTGGGGAGGAATCTGACAGACATGACAGATGAAATCATCACCTGTGAACATTCACATGACCATCGCACTACCAACACTACTGCAGATGGGAAAGACCGCGATGGGTACTTCTGGGGGAGAGGGCAAACCTGAGTTACCGGGAGTACTTCAGAATGGTTCCTATTGCCTCACTCCAGAAGAAGAGTGACTTCTGCTACTAAAGCAGAAAGGAGGTTGGGAAGTATATTCTTTAAATATAATTGACTCACATCCTCTATTGGCAGCTGAGGCAAAATGCGTGACCAGGAATGTGTCAGCCAGCTGTCACCTAACTCTCATGCCCACCATAAAATGTCTATTCAGTAACTCATTTTAGTGCACAGGCAGAAAAAGTGTCCCACAGATGCCCATCAAAGGAAGGTAGCAAGACTTTTGCTTACCAAAATGAAAAGACCTTGGCTTTCTAAGTGCCTTGCCCTACTTAATAGAGTGGACAACAGCAGCAGCCAGTTGGCAGACTATGATGCATTTGTCACAGGTGGGGGTGACTGATAAGGGGGAGACTTGTAAGGGGATTTTTGCATATTAAGTCACAATGGAGGTGAGAAAAGAGGTGGAATGTGTGTGAGGAAACACATCTTTACTTATTGTGTTTTCTTTACAAAAATGTGACACATTAGGATTGATTACTATTGCTTTATAAACATAAAACATTCACAATTCCACATGTATTTTTGGGTCTTATTCTAACTTTAGTTTAGGAGGCACAGAGTATATGAGCAGAGCATATGAATGGAATATTTGCACAAGAAGATTATGGAATCCTTACCCAAAAATCACTTCACCTTCTGGTAACCTCACCCAAAAAGCAGCAGTAGAAGTTTTGCTTTTTGCCAGATTGGATGCCTTGTTCTGTTTTTGATAAATAACCCATTCATGAGGATGGGCCTATCATTTAAAATCTGCCCAATCTGTTCCATGTACTCTGTACCTTTGCCTTGGATTCTGAATCCCATGTCATTGCCTGGCTCTCAGTATCATTGGAGCATATGAGCCTTCTTATTGCCCCTAAGGAAGGAGTAGGTATTTTGGATAAAATACATTATTTATTGATGTGGACAAGTATCCAAACACAACAGGAGTTTGTTAAAAATGAATAATCATTGGGTCCATAACAATTCCTTAAAAACATTTTTAGGACTATACAGATAATCAGAGATCACAGATACCCCAATGGTTTATCCAATGAAGGAGGAAGAAATGCTATATAAAGCATAGTTTGTTTGTGGGATATAACAAACACAATACACACAAGTGCACAAAATGTACATTTATGAATCATCAGGAGACAGTGGTATTGTACCCTGCTGTAGAATATCCTGATGTCCTATGGCTTCCCATCATGTTTCTACTTGTATGGTTCCTGGAATTCTGATTGTCTATAAAAAATCCGGTATGCTACCCAAGCCTCCTGCTACAACAAATGCAGTATTGCAAGGATATTTATCCCTTTTTCCCCCTCCTGCAGCCCCGCTACAATGGACCCATTTATCTTTGCATCCTGCTTTCCCATCAGGGCCCCATCATTGCACAGGGACAACGAGCCTGATGGCTCACGGCTCTGGGAAGGGCAGGCCATGTGTGACAGTGCAAGAAGGAAAGGCAGAAAACAATTAGGCGTCCTCTTCTGTATTAGGCAAAATAAGCTGCCCTCTCATTATCCTGGCATTTCAGCTCTCCTGGTCCATCTGCTCTGTGTCGGGCCTGGCCCGCAGAACTGTGTCTTGATTGAAATGCTCAGATCCTGAAATGACGCAGTTGAAACTGGTGAAAATCTTGATGTTCCAGGCATCAGGACCCCAGGAGCTGACTTCTTACACCATTGTGCATTGAGAGGGCATGGAGAAGCTTCCTGGGATCGGCGCGGCCAGTCACCATTGCAGCAGGGAGCTCTCGGCACTGCCATCTCTCCGGGCAGCTCCCAACGGCCACATCTCCGGCCCGCTCTCTGCAGCCCCAGATTAGCTGCTTGGTTGAAAGAAGCATCCCCAGCTGCCCAGCACCCCCTGCAAGGCCTTACGCCAGCTCACCTGGGAGCAGCTGACAGCAGGTGGGAAGGGAGGACGCTTGCACCAAACACCTTCTCGCGGAGGTAGCAGCCGGCCGGAGGCTCTAGGTTTTGGCAGGACATGCTATGCACAGACTGCCTGAGTTCGGGAGGGGTGCGCACACCGACAGACAGACAGACCCGGCGCATCATCTGTCCCCATTCCTCAGCTGAAGTCTTGCTACCTCTCTATTTCCCTTCATTTCACTGAGCTCGAATGAGGCAGAGCTGTCCCGAGCTGCCAAGATGACATTCGGGCTTTGGAACGAGCAGAAACCCCGCGCGGGTGGGATTCTCCGGCCTGCACAGCGCCCATCGCTAATCTCCACCATCATTATTTTACAGCTGAGCATGCCTCCATCTGTCAATTTGGTGACCATTTGCGTTCGCTTGCAAACACGCAGATTAGCTACACACATGCTGTGCAATTTTACCCCTAATGTTGCTGAGAAAAAGAGTGTTTTGTTTTGTTTTTTTGCCCTTCTTAAAACACGTTTAAATATTCATGCCTGCCTCTCGGTTTCAGCTGCAGACTTTGAAGCAATATGTCTTTCAATCTGAATCACCTGATGAAATCTAATAAAATGGTAGGTAAAGTGACAGGAAAAATTAAGATTTATGACAGCACGCTCCTTCAGAAAGACAGTCTTTCTGCTAGAAAGCGTTGTCTATTTGTTTTCAAAGGTAATTAACACAGGCATGTGGAAAAGTTTACAAAAGATGAATTGTTTCTGTGTATTAGATTAATTGTGTATGTGGTCTGGAATCTAAATTATTGCTGTTAATGGAGATTCAAAACTGACAGACGGTGCTGACACTTGAGGCGGTGCTCTATCCAGAAGGAGAGCTGCATTGCTAACAAACACCAGCAAGCTGCAACCCGGAAACTCATGTCTTCATCAGGAGTTTGCAGAAAGCAACCCGTCCCCCCCCCACCCCCCAAAAAAAAACAAAACAAAACAAAACACAACCCAAAAAAACAAGTGCAGCATTTTTTTATAGTAGCTTAGGGCAGGGGTTGACAGATGAGAGCTGTTTTTCAGCCTCACATCTAAAACAGCAGTACACTCAGCCCCAAAGAAAATAACTATGAGCCCCTTTTTTGTATTGAGCTTCCAGCAGTTTCTTGGACATTTTAAAATCCTTCCCCCTTACATCTTTGGTCCCTTTGGGAATGCAAACTAGATCAGCTTCCCTTGCTGCAACTTGAGACCATTGCTCCTTGCTC
>NW_017729031.1:75381232-75400004 GCF_001723915.1 Gavialis gangeticus
TAATACGGCAGAAGCTTTGCTTCCCCTTGGTGCACTGGCCGTGGCAGAATATACCATATTTATCCAAATAGAAAGTGATTTCCACCCCCTACCCCAATCAGCTCGGGGAAAAACACCCCTCATCTTACAATCACATACAAGGAAACCTCATTAAATACCTTGCCTATCGCTAAACTACTGCCAAAAGCAGTGTGGGCTCAATAATGGAAAATAACTATGAGGTTGATTATATGCAGCCAACACTGAGCAGAACTACAAAACACATGGCTCATAATGGGCAAACATGCTGATAGGAACCTTTATATTATTATAAAAGTACCAAATTCTGTTTTTACCATACTCTTAAGCATACACATATTTCTATTCCCAAGCTTCCTTTTCTCTTTGGCTCACTTTAGTTTTCCTTATGTTCATACTGCTTTTACCTAGGTAGGCCAATCCAATGTCCAGAAAAGCCAGTTTATCTTTCTCCAGTGCCCCCACTGCAAGATCCCCTCTACTTGCTGCCCCACTTGCCCTACCTCATAACCTGCCTCCTCCTACACTAGTGTAGTGGACTACAAGAGCAGCCAGACCCCATCTCCCAGCAGGTTGCTGGGGAAAGGGGGAAGCTGGGGTTTGCACATGAACTGTTAGGGGGCTGTGACCACCGAAGGGTCCAGTCCCTTCTCCTCCAGTTTCTAATGTCCTCTTCATGGTCCTAGCTTGTAAAAAAACCTCAGTTCATGTACTGCCAGTCTGATACAGTCTTTTTTTGGTAAAAGCCCTTAAAATGCTGAGGTTTCTCAGTTTCCCAATGCTCATATTAAAAACATGCTAAAATGGTCCCGACAAATGTTTCCTCTGGCCCTTTCACAATAAGGCCAAATAAAAACATTTTCCATGTCACCATCTGCCTGTCTTTACTTGTATAAAATGTGACACCTTCCCCCACACCCCTCATACAGATCCACACTCCCAGAAGAGGTGATGTACTGCTTCCTCCACACTCACAGTTCTCTTGGACACCTCGCTGTCCTCCCCAAACCCCACTTATACTGGAGGGCCTGCACTGGCACAGTTCCCCTCCACATTGCCCACAGCAGATCTGTATATTCAGTCAGGTATTTGTTTGTCATCCTTTCCCATAGCCTCTGTGCTACAGGGTCTTGGAAATTCCTTATAGGTGCTATTATATATCCCTTTTCCAGACTCTCTTTATCATCTCAGGATCTCTCAGGATTCCCAGTTTGTTTTTCAGTACTGTGGTCTTTTAAAAACTTCCCCCTCCTTTCATAAAAAAGGCAGCTGTCATGCCCATGCCTGCGTTGCTGGGTCTTTGAAAAAAACCCATTGTTTCAAAAGAGATCCCATAAAATAGCCGACAAAATACTCCACTACTGAATTTTCCTCCACTGCCCAGAACACCACCTTGATGTAATTAGCATACACAAAAAGTACCACTCACTTCTGGGACATTTTACCTGTCACATTTCCTTTCTTTATACAATTCTACCCATGCCAGATGCTCCCTCTGACTCTTCCAGAAAAAGGTGCTCCCTTCCCTCTGCATTGGTTTTGCTTGTACTTTTGCCAGCCCAAACACCACCCCATTCATAAAATAATTGAGAGTAAAACTTCCTTCACTGCCATCATATGTGAGTGACCTCCCAGACCATAACCACAACACCAGCCTCACTCTTGCCTGCACCTTTTCCCACACTGCTTTCCCCTCTACAGCGATTCAAACTCCAAGGATTTTAATATTTGAGTCCTCCACCTTCACTCTGAGAGTGTCCTTCTCCCCCATCTGTCCAAACATCATCAATGTGCATTTTTCCATATTGAGTTTTGCCCCAGCTGCTTCCCCATGCCTCCCAGCATGCCATAATATTTTTTTCCAACAGAAGTCTCTCTCTCACAACCATGTTAACATTGGCCATGTAGAGTAGGCAGTGCAGTTGTTGCTTGTCCCCTCCCCACACATGTACCCCACTTAGCACTGGATCTTTCCTCCTTCAGTGTACCAATGGGTCCATTGCACATATAAATAAAACTGGGGACAGTGGACAGCCAGCTAAACCCCCCATAAAACATCTATCTTATATGTGTCTTGACTCAAATTCTGTTTTCTGCTTGCTCATATAAAACACTAATCTATCTGATTAGCTTTCCTGAAAACCCCATGATGCTTAAAATCTTATATGAAAAATCATGATTCATTCTTTCTCACACATTTTCTAAGTTTAAGAGTGCTGTGCCCAATCCTCTTTCTTCAAAAAAATTATAAACCATCTCATTAGGCTCTTAACATATCTGCGACGTGGGGCCCTGGGACTGCACAATGTACATGCCTACTCTTCTTGTATCACATCAGGCAATACTCCCCACTTTCTTAAAACCAATAACTTTGCTAATAACTTATAATCAGTGTTTAAAAGTATAATTGGGTGCCAGTTTCTTAAAAGTTCCTTCTTTTTTATGTAGTAAAATAACCACTCCTGACATAAAAATCTATCTCCACTAAACCCTTGGTTAAAATTTCTTTAAAAGATCTTTCAGATCTGGTGCAATTAAATCCCAAAATTTTGTATAAAATTCTGCTGGGAGCCCATCTTTTCCAGGGGTCTTCCCTTTCTTGAAGGTCTTCATGTAATCTAATATTATACTTCTGCTCACTTCTCTTTCCATTTTGCTCATCTCCTTTTTTCCCATCTTCCTTTCTTTATTCCCCAGAAACTCTTTTATCTTCTCCTCTTCCCTGCTCTTCTCTTGGTATGATTTCTCATAGAAGTGCCGTGCTGCTTCTAATATCTCCCTCTGCTCTTCCTCCCATTCACCTCCTCCCTCTATAACTATTGTCATTCATTTCTCTTCCTGACTTCACTCACGCAGAGAAGGATGGGGTGCAGCCCTCACGCCTCTCCATCCATGAGGCTTGTGCTAGAAAAGTTTTTTCCTGTTTTTTACTTAAAAGCCATTTACTTCCTCCAATTCCTCTTTCACCTCCTTTCCTCCTCCCGCTTCCCACAATATCCACTACATTGCTTTTTATATCCTTCCCATCTCCTCCTCGCTTGCCTCCTCCCTTCTCTCAAATAAAACTTTTTACTTCTTTCTTTTATTACTGTCTACCATTCCAGTACCGATTTTTAACAATTTTTTTGGTGTCCTACAACTTTTGTACCTCTCCCAAAACCTTCAGCAGCATTCTTCCTCTTGTAATAAATATATATTTAACTGCCATATCCTACACCTCTTTATGTAATGATTACTGATTTGTAAAACCACTTTAACCATAAAACGATCTGTAGAAACACAGATAAAAATCTTCCTTTCTGCTTCCACATCCTTTGATATAAAACCCAAGCCAGTTCTTGATTGGTTCTTCCACCCCAGATCTATTCTAGTAAAAACCTTCTCCCCTGTCCACACAACCCTTAAAAGTTTACTTTTTGAAGTCTACTTTAAACACCTCAATGGGCTCTCTATTTCTGTACTTTCCAGGCTTCTCTTCTGGTCACACTCATCTAAGATACAATTAAAATGACCTATTCTGAATGATCCTGGGCCTCCTTCCTAATATGCTAATTGCCAATATTGTTAAAAAAATTCACTGTGTGCCTCCCTCTCTGCCAGTGTGTAGGCATTAAAAAACTCCACCACTGTTTCTTTTATCTTTGGTGTAAGGTGCAGCAGCCTCCCACATACTTCCTCCTCCAATCTTGCCACCTCAGTTTATCATCACACATGGTCTTTGATAGTAATAAGCACAGAATAACAACCTAACAGATATCCCAGTTATATCACCTTTTACCATTCTCAGGGAATCTTTCTTTACCTGGGAGTTTTCTTAACCAGGGAAGGGTCCCCAACTCTCTACTTTCACCGACTCCAGGTTGGGGGAAGTCAACAGGTAAGTTTCTCCACTTTCTATGCTTCTAACTCAGCTAAGTCCCTGTGTCCTCCAATAGCATGGAAGTCAGTCCTTTATGTTCTGGTTCAGGAAGTTTAGCAAACAAGACTCCTGCAGCTTCACACATTCCCCCTATCCAAGCTAATTGTTTTTTTCTTGAATGATCGTTCTCTATTTATTAGCTCTACCTAGGTCCTTTTCCACTCAACTAACCAGGTTTAGACCTGCATCTGTTCTGTTGCAGGAGAGTTAAAACACTTTACTAAAAGGGTCCATGAGAAAAAGCCCCAGCCTTCAAGTGACCACTGAGAGAAGTAAATAACAGCTTAAACTATCAATAACTAAAAGTTAACAAGCTGAAAGTTAAGGATGGCCTTTGCCTCCTCCATTGGTTGAGTGTACAAGTTGATAAATGCACTTTTGCTACTGCGCATTAAATTTAGAACCTCTAATATGAGGTACTAGCTAAATGCACATTAGGCTGCCCTAATACATAGTAGCAAAAGAGCACACCTTTTTAGTGATGCTTAATGTGCCTAGCCTAATTTTACTGTGCATTTGCATATTAGAGCAATTTTTGTTGTGACACTCTAGGACACTTACATGCAGGAAGACTGCTCTGACACTCTGTAGTATACTCGCATTGGAGCAGATTCGATTAATGTTGATCACAGAAAATAATGCGCTCCAGCAGCCTCCAGTGTCATGTGTATCAGTGTCCCCACACTGAAAAATGTTGGCAGGATGCTTTGAACTAAAGCTCGTTGAACAAGCTTTAGTTCAAAGCACCCTGCCACCATTTTTTCAGAGCGGGGATACTAATGTTATGTTCAGGAACTTTTAATTAGCATGGCTTGCTAATTAAAGTTCTCCCCCTCCCAGAGTATGTCTATAAATGCCCCTAAAGCACAGTAGAATAGTCTATTGCACATTAAAGAGCACATGTAGATGCGCCCAGTGTGTTGGACTGTTGGCCGATTGGTAACTATCAGCAAATGTACTCTTACTCTGTGATGTTCTTACTCCTACTGACACTTAGAGCTCAGTGAAAAAGTAGTAAATGATGGTGGTTTAACATCCAGTTATCTTGGGTGAGAGTGTACACAGAGGCAGTTTTTGTGAAGCCCTGTCTCCTCCCCTCCTCCCCCCAGTTCCTGTTCAGTAAGTTGTTTGTATGTCCATATACTTTGCTTGTGAACTGTATTTAGGCAGGTAAAAAGGGCTCAGGAAACTATTTCCTATATGAATGAAATACAGTACTTTCCTTCTAAGCACATATAACATCCTGGATAAGCTAAACAGAAAGAGATAGTATTGGCTTACATCACAAGTTTGCCTGTTGGATTTGATCAGTGCTGACATTGCTTCCAGTACAAAGTATGCATGGCCAGGTATATACGTTGTGCATATTTTCTGATTTGTCCACTTCTTGAATTGGCTTTTGCAGCATACAATGTCTCATTAATGTACTCAAGTGAATAAGTGCTCACAGTTGTTAGTCCAACGAAACACAATAATGCTAAACAGAGAGTAATAATATACAAGCATGAGACTTATCTAGATAGCATCTGTTTTTCTATATTTTCATGAGATGGAGTTCTATTTTCTACTATTTAACAAAACCTGAAAAGAAATGAAGACTGGACAGGTATATTGGTTGAAAGACTCATATTATACTTCCATGGTGGACCCATTTGAAGTGTTGTGCAAAAATTTTCAGTGCCTTAAAAAAAACAGCTAGAGACATGAGGACAAACACAGCTACTTTGAGTTAAATATTAAGACTTAAAGAGTTAACTCAAAGACAGAATGAGCACACGGGAGAACTTTGCTGCAATGAACATTACCAAGCCAAATCAAAGAAGACATTGTCAAGAATGATCAGCCAAATCAAAATGGAAGAGCTATTGCACAGTATGATCCAAGCCATCTGAAATCAGTATGCATCAGCATACATTCTAATTGACTTCTACTTTTCTGTAAGCACCCAGGTAAATAAGAGCTGGTGGAAAGAAGAGTGTTACATTGCTGCAAACAAATGCTATCTCTTTGGTTAGTACTCAGGCAGGTATCTTGAATATACTGCATGTACTCTTCCAGTACCTAGCACTACCCCAGTTACTATTTAATAGTTCAGGTAATGTAATTCAAAGCATAACATCCAAGCTCTGGAAAAGTAACTAAACAATATATACTAATGGAAACAAACAAAAACTGATGTTGTTTGATAATAGTTGTAGGGAAAGGAACACTTCTGTTCTTGTAGCACAAAAGAAAAAAGAAAGGAAAAATAAATCACAAGCAATTTCTCTTAGATCACTGAGGAAAAAAAATGTGTGGGAGAAGAATAGGTAGAACAGAGGGACATACAAGTGGGAAGCAGTGAAATCCAACTATTCACTGCTCTCTGTCTGAAAACATAACTTCAAATGCAGCTTTACTAATCTGGTAAAAATATACAAGTTTTCTCATCTCATGTAGATGTATATAATCAAGTACACCTAATTAATGCCAGCTTAGGAAATACAATATGGTAACTCAATTTGTTTTTCATCCATATTATTTCTCTGTTAGTACATTTCTTCTTGTATGACAAATGCCTGTGAATAATCAAGCACTCAGTGCATACACTAGTCATTAATATTGACCAACCTATGACAGTGTGCGCCCATAAAACATTGTTGTGGCAAGTAGTTGAGTGACAGGAATTGGTGTTAATCAGGAGCAGAGAAAGCAGTTCTTCATTGATCAATTAGAAGAAAGTGGGAGCACTGAGGTTTAGTCTACTTCTGCCCCTGTAGACTTACTGCATATTTTAACACAATTGCATACAAGCAGGCATTCATTATCCTACTAAAAATGGCATCTCCGTGCAAACAAAGGTTCCTTTTGTGCTGAAGGACAATGGATTAAACACTGGAAGGATTTTATTATGTGATAGGATAAATAAACAAATTACAGGAAAAATAAACCTACAAATATTTTATTGAGAGAATTTGGCTCACTAGGTATCTGAATGTTTTGTGCATAGGAATCTCTAACCAAGCACTGAATTCTAATTAACTTTTGTAGTCAATTCATTCTGGATTTCACAATGGCAGTAGTTAATGCTCTATGGTTCAACAGTTTACTGAGTCAGGAGAAAGTAAGTCACTCATATTTTGGGGAGAGATTACATTCTGCAAGTACTTGTGAAGCCACTAAAATCTATCAAAAACAGCTTAGCAGGGAAAGTATTAATAGAAATTCTACTGTAAACAGCACATTGCTCTCATTTTACATTCCATTGCTATGTGAAGTTAGAAAGGTTTTTCTATGGGTATATAGAAAAATTCTGAGATTAGCATATAGTTTCTCAATTTCTTTTATGCATCACTTAATATATTTTAGAAACTAACAACTAGAGCTATTGAGTTGTGTTTCACAGAACCTGACATAACCACATACATGAAAGTTTCATGTGGAATCTAAATCTTGGTTCAGTGCTGTTTCTCTAGCTTTCATTTTCCAATGGCAAAACTGCTAGAAATACAGTCCTGCAAAAACATAACGCTAGCAAACTAACTAACCAGGATCTTTCAACTGAACTACTTTGTTTTATTCAGTGGGAGAGGACAGTTTTGTTCTGGGACTTTTGGTTCAACAAGAAACAAAGTGCCACATAGCTCCAAAGATTAGCTTGTACGCATACAATGATCTACTCTAGTGTTTTCAGATTTGAGAGATGTTCGTATCTTGCTTGTATTACATGCTTATCTTCTGCAGGAAAATCAGCTCATCTTCTGATGTGTGCTGTGTAAGGTTCAGAAATTGCATTGAATACAAGGTACTTGAGAGAGAGTCCCTTGTAAAATACTGAATTTCAAATGCTACATGTCCTTTTTATGAACTTAAGGCACTTAAAAGAGCAGTTCCTGCTACTGTATCTTAAAGTGCACAGACAAAACTTAATGATAAAAAATTCTAATTTCCAGTTTTCTGTTCAACAAATTGTCTGACAAATTGTTTCACTGATGTCAAGCTGTAAGTTAACAGCACTAAATACAGTTTGGGTTTGACTCTACATTCATTTTCAGTAGGCACATTATTATTTCAACATTGTTCACTCATCCACAGTATTGGGGATAACAGGCACTAGTGAGCTAGACAGGACCTCACATGTCTGAATTCAAGCTTCACTCAAGTATAGCTTGTGGCTAGTTATTACCATGTCAGGAGTCACATGTCTAGCAAATACAGAGTTGATATGCATCATCCCCTGTTTAGTTATATTATCTTTCAGCAAGCCTGTCCCAAAGAATTGGGAATAATAATTTAGAATAAATAACAGAAAAGGAGTGAGGAGGAGGACCCACCCACCTTTTGTATTAACAGTTTCCAGGGACTGAAGTAGAATCAAGTAGGATTGCATTTAAGCACCAATAGGTGGAAGAGGATCTGTCCCATAGTTTATTTCTAGTTGGTATAGGTAAAGATATGCCTATTTTGTTTCATTTTTTCCTGGACTAACACTATGAACTGTTTTACTTGACTTGGCCTTATTTTTGGCATGTGTGAGAAATCCCTTAATGTTCCTTTTCATATGAGATCAGTATAACATGTCTCTATCATTTCCTTAGATTTTCAACCCCTAAATGACATCCATGCATCTTTTTCATATATATTTCTGTAAGACCATAGATATCACTATCCTGGTGCATTTGTTTCCTCTATAGGTCCACCTTGCCCTCTGCCTCATTTCTCCTTTGTGAGGTCTTTTGCATCCTCAATTACGTCTGCAATACCAAAATTTTGCTGAACCTTCAAACAACAATTTGGGCTTAGTGACTTCTATCATTTAGCAAATTCCAATGGCCTTGGCAAGGGTTAATACTGGGACTCTCATCTGTTCACTTTGGGGACTTGTTTTTAGTTGGATTTTTTTTTTTATCGCAACCCTTATCTTTTATCAGGGATTCTTTTAGCACTTCTATATTGCAAGACTGACAGCTCAGCCCCAGATCAATCAGATTCTCTTTCATTTGTCTGTACCATCAGGTTTAAAAACCTATTTTTCTTGTTTAATTTTTACATGCAGTGTGGTACTTCTCAGACGTTTGTAACATTGCTTCATAATTAGCCTTTTCAGCCTGAATTAACTGAAAATTGTTAAACATATTAAATAATTCAGAACCTACTAATGTGAGCAGGGCCAGTCCAACCATTGTGAGCAGGGCTGGTCAAGGGGGGGCGTCATAATTATATGTGGAACAAAATAACAGGAACATAATTCTAAATAACAGCCCTGGTGAGCTGTTATAATTGTGTTAGGGTTAATGAAAAGTGTGAAACATTCAATTAAAAAAATGTTTTTTATTGTTTTATTGTTCTTTCTGAATATCAAATAGTACATGTAAAAGTTCATTCTAGACTACTTACTTGCTTCTATATTGGAAGTGGTGGGGGACCCGGGGTACACAGTTCACCTAGGGTGACAATTACCATTGGACCAGCCCCAATTGTGAGAAAATAATATCTTTTGACTGTCTTCCTGCTTAATATCACCTTTGATTGCAATATAAAGCAAAGCACTGCTTAACACTCATATTTTACAAGGGTTTTCACTTTGGTGAACCTTTAACCTACTCCATTCTCCCACTAGATTATTTATGTTTACTTCTGATACCAGGTGGTAGTCCAAGAATCAGTCCAAGCTCAAGATGTTTAAAAGAGATTCTAATTTATACAGTGACTAGTTCCATCTGCCTCTGTTACAGAACATAAGCTTCTTTTACCCTTGTTCAAGCTTCCTGGCTCTTAAATTAAGCTACTAAAATTCCTAATACCAAATAGTAAAGAAGAATCATGTTAGTAGCAGGCAGATGTTGATGAGTGTGATGGGAAGAAATGAAGATATGCTATCCATCTGGGTCAAATACATTAACTGTGTAGGTCCCACAGAAAGATTGGATACTAGCCAGGGCTGGCATTTTATTACACTATTTTCAGGTCAAACCCTTGGTAATTTTCTAGAATTCACTAGAAAGCATTTACAATCTACTGGATTTATAAGAGAACGTCTGTATTTTCAGATTGCTTAGGAACTGCTCCTTCATAAACTGGTGGAAGTAGTTATAAATCAATTCTGCTAGGTTTAGATTTACACAAATTAGCCACACATTGACTTGTACTTAAATGGAAACTGGATCTGTAGCCAATTCACTTTTGGGGTCAATACAGGGTGATGGGGTGAAATTTAATGGCCTGTGACATACAAGGGGTCAGAGTAGATGATATAATGGTCCCTTCTGGCCTTAAACTCTAAGAATCTATTATTACTCTGAAAAGGACATACATCATTAATAGAACAGCTACAGATTGCAAAAGGAACGATTAATTCATAGCAATGCAAACTAAATCTATCCTCTTTTCCTCCCCCCGCAGATGAGAGAAAAGTTGAGTCATTTTCTCTGTTTCACATAAGTTGCTCTTGCCTGTGTTTTCTTTTCTGTAACTCATCTATAGTGTATGGAGATCCTGTATAGCTAACGACAACTAATCCCTTAGGATTAGTAATGCTGAAGAAAATGATACACATCACAGAACCCTTTATCTTTTCATGATATACATCTTTGATAAGTATTATTATGGCATACAACAGGACTAACTGCAGTGTAGTCATGCATATAAAACACATGTCATCAGTCACTGAAAAGTAGGCCTGAGGGTATTTAAGGCTGAGTGGGTGGGTATTTTTTTATGACATTAATGTGACAATTCCCTTAATCTAGAAGCTGACTACACTAGATGCTTTCCCACAGCTAATGAAGTATACATGTATTTAATGCAGCCTAAAGAAGGAATAGTTTTCTGTACGGTACTTGTTTTTCTAAATGATCCCACATTTCTCAGTAAGTAACATGCAATTTCTTGAAAGCCACAATGACTCTTGTAAAAGCGTTTCCTTACGGAAGGATAATAGCATGGTTAGCAGAGCCGAACCGTTTTCCCTGCCTAAGAAATCTCACACTTTTCTGCATTCCAGTCAGATTCCATTAGTTTTCATCAGGTACCAAGTCATCATCTGCCAAATCATTCTGCTCCTGCACTGTTTTGTAGCTAGGTGAAAGAGCAGGGGGAAGAAGGGAGGGGCAAGGGGGAGGGCCAGGAGAGAGATAAAGAAGATAGTCAATAGAAGATAAACATGGGATCCTTTGCTTTTGTCCCCACTCCTTTGTGCCAGTCTGGCTGAACTGAGGGATGGAAAGCCATCCTGACATATTTTCTGAGGATTCTCAGCTCAGCTGCAGGTGTCAAGGTACATATTCTGCCTGGTCATGCCCCTCCCTCAGTGTAATATTAAATCAAGGGATGTGATGAGAAGTGCTATAATTAATAGACTGTGAACCAGTAGAAAATATTCAAGGGTGCTCTAAGGCTTTGTTGCACCAGGTATGACAAACAAACAATTGTTATCAACAGGATCAGCAGTTAGGAAGAAAAACAAAGGTGTGTAGAAATCCACCTTTATTCTCTCTCTCTGAGGTGTCAGATTTTAGCCTTTTAACTGAACCTGATTAATGGAGTAGGCCTGGCTTCCAGTACCGACATTATTACTCCTAGCTGGCCCCAGTTACTGACCTGGGTGTGGCTGCTTAGTTGATCTCCCACTATTCCAGAGGTTGCTCAACAGGACAGATGCTTCTCTGTCCAGCTTCTGGGCCTTGCCTGCATCATTGCCTAGTTTCTAATTTAATTTTTTACCTCCTGGCTCATGACTCTATTTTGTATGCTTGCTTACTGGCTTTGTCTGCTCCTAACTCCCTGGCTTGTGATTCTCGAGTGTCATGCCCAAACAGTTCAAACTCTAATGAACCCCTGGGGTAGCCTGAGTAGCCTCTTTAGGAGCAGCATCAGAACTACAAAGTCTTCCTCTAAGCAGTAAAAGTATACTTTAGTTGTGTCCCATAAATCGTGGATGTATGACTCTCAAATGAAAGTCCAGCCCCTTCTGCTTCCCTCAAAGGTACATAGGCAGTTCTTGGCCATGTTTTGCCAGATCCATGCAGGCCATCCCTGAAAATGAGGCCAATCCCTAGCCAACCATGAAACTGAGAAGACCCAGAGACCCTGAAGCCCTGGAACTTAGCAACATGAAAGCCTAGAAGTCCAAAAAATCTTGAAACCTAAATTTTGGGTGTTACTACATTTCTAGGGTTCTTGGACAGCAACAAAAGTAAGGGGCTAATGTCAGAAGTCAGGGCAGCAGGCAAGCCTTGCCTCCAGTTTGCTGTGATTACCAGATTGCCAGTGACCTAACTACCCCACCTGGCTGCAGCTACTTCAGGGACTCGGGGAAAGTCTGTTCACCAGGCCCCCCCTTGGAGTCACCAGGAACAATGGCCACAAGCTGAGGGAGGAGAGGTTTAGATTGGATATTAGGAAGACCTACTTCACTGTAAGGGTGGCCAGAGCCTGGAATAGGCTTCCCAGAGAGGTGGTGCTCTCACCTTCCCTGGAAATCTTCAAGAGGAGACTGGATGGGCACCTGGCTGGGGTCTTATGACCCCTGCCACCCCCAGTGCTCCTTCCTGCCCATGGCAGGGGGTCGGACTCAATGATCTGTCTAGGTCCCTTCCGACTCATTGACTCTATGAATCTATGATTCTATGATACTTGCATAGGTGTGGCTGCCTGGATATAAGCACCTTCTCGGTGCCATCTTGAATATATCTTTCCAATATTCCAGAGCCTACTCAACAGGACAGATACCTCTCTAGTTGACTCCAAGCTCCTAGGCCTTTTCTAAATCCTTGCCTAGTTTCTAGTTTAATTCCTCACCTCCTGGCTTGCAACTCCTCTTAAGACCCTGGCATGCTGATCTTGCCTGTTCTTAACTCCCTGGCTTGTATCTCTGGTGTCAAGTCCTAACTGCCCACATCCTGGTCATTCCCTTATACTCTTCCTGGAAAAATGCCTCATTATTAGGTATCTGCTGTATAGGCCATTTTTCAGGATCAGGGCCATGGATGTATTTAATGTGGTTTGAGCCCATCTTTGGCATAAATATATGCTATATTAAGACCAAGCTATAATCATGATGGGAATGAGTGACTTCTAGCATAATACATAACATAGCCCTATCCAAACTATGGGATCAAAGCGTTTGAGTCACAGAAGTGTCTGTAGTTTTGAGAACAGTTGTGTTTTAGCAGGCCAGAAACATGCTTTACAAACACTTTCAAATATGTGTAGTGCACTGCAGTTTTCTTATGAGATATGATAATAACACCCAACGATGTTCTCATGGGGAATGAAATTACAGGGTGTCATCACTGCAGTTGCAAGTAGGATAAGTGCAGTATGGTCTAATCAGTGGAGATATTAAAACAAAACAGCTTAACTGCTGTGTATTGTTCACTTAGAAAAAATATGCAGTTTTAACAGCACACTGTTTATCTTAGCTATTTTCCTGTGGCTGCATATGTATGTATATGTGTGATTAAAATAGCTGCTGGTTGAATAATTCTCAGTTTAAGTGAAAGTAACATTTGGAGACAACAGTAAAAAATCTGATCAGGAGCTGCATCAAGTCTGAATCTGGTCTACATGTCTTTTGCATTGCATGGAAGCAAAGCACTAGACAGCAGTAGTAAGACAACAAAAACATGAAACAACTCTCAAGAAGAGCCATTCTTATCAGTGAAATGCTGCTAAAAATAGCAAAACCTCAGAGCACAGAAACTGCAGTCTAGAGGAAGGTAGGAAGGCAGTAGTTCATATTGTCAATGTTTATTCTAAGGTAGCAAAATATCTTCCTGACAAGTACTGCTTATCAATAGTCAAACTCAATTAGTTCCAGGAAATGTTTCTTAGAGAAGCAGGCTTTTTCCTTTATGTATGGGACTGCCTACCATTCATGTCCTATTAAAAACATTAAATATATTAGCTCATTTTACTATACAATGCTGCTTTACCATGCTTCAATTTAAAGCTTTAGTTTATATCTGCTTTTAATTTTATCATGCAATTAACTGAGTTTTCAGAGAGCAAGTAAACAAGTATGACAGGCCTTTATTGCTGGAAATTAAGGTTAATAGACTGTCAAAAGAACACAGAACAACAGACAACTATTATGCCATTTTTTCTTCCATTACAAATAAAGTAGACCTTTTCTATATACCAGTGGAATAGACTCCTTTTTTTCATCATTCTATGCAAACCAGAAAAATCTTTTAAATATAAAATTACAAAATCCAGTAAACAGCTCAACATTTTTTCACATACACTATGTTTATTTTTTCCTATTCTTAATATGTAAGAGTGAAAGGTTGGAGAGGAGGAGGGGAACCTAGAATTTGGAATACTTTGCATTTACCTGTGTGATCTCATCTTTATTATATGCAGATATGCTAGCAATTCATCAGTTCTCAAAGATCTGCACATACTTAAATCATGGCAGCATTAATTCCACTACAATAACTTTAAAAACATCTTCCCAAATGCAGGTTATGTCCATTAGATATCAAGAAGAAGGTATTTTTTAAAATTAAATGACATTATCCATGGGCCAGTATAATTATTTTTCAGAACTGAAATACAATCTCTGAGGATGGAGAAGGACTACAGCTGCAGCAGACAGTTTGAAGTGATTCAAACTCTGGAGAATGTACCTTACTTTCTTCTTCTTTAGTGTGGCTTCTTGCTGTTCCAGGTAAAAAATACAAGCAGTTTATTGTTATTGATAGGGAAATGATATTTGCACCATCCTACAGAAATTGCTCAGGCCATATACATGACAGGTCTGCCAGGCCTATGGGAAGACAAACTGGAGTTTGTGTGTCTGATGGGAAATACAAATTCCAATGGCTATTTTCCCACACTGTGCCTTTGTTCTAAAGAAGAGCAGCCCAGCAAAGCTTTCTGTATAGGCTGAGGACCACCTGGGAGCAGTGAGTATCCTCAAGTAAATGAGTTACTAAGGGGGAAAAGAACCATTCCTCTGCAGCTGGCAACTTCCTCTTCCTTCCATCCCCAAATGTCATCTGCAACAAGGATCCATGGGAAAGTAAAGAAGGGGTTGTCACTTTCCTTTATCTGCCCCTGCCTCTATTTCAGTATGTCCTCATCATTTTAGAGATAAAAAGCTACCAAGGAATGTGGCATGAACGACTGGTGCCTCCTGAGACTGGGGGCGGGCACCATGGTGATGAGCAGTGAGTGGGGAGTGCCCACAACTGCCGGCATTGGTGTTGGCAGTGGTGAGTGGCAAGCAGGGAGTGCCTGCAGCCGCCGCCGGCAGTGTTGGCAGTGGTGGGGGTGGAGGGTGGCAAGCGGGGACTGCCTGCAGACACCACCAGCCATGTCAGTGGTGAGTTAGGGGCAGGTGGCAAGTGGTAACCTCCAACAGAAGCTGGCAGCGGCTTGAGCAGTGGCCAATCTCGGGGGGGGGGGCACGTACCCCCAGTACCTCCCTACGTGTCGCCTATGGAATATGGGTTGTCAGTTGGGAGCAGTGGAGGTGAAGGGGAAGAGTGTTTCCCTCTTTACTGTAATAGGGCAGGCTGCCATTGTGTCTGTGCTTCCTCTTTCAGTAAAGAGGTAGGCCTCCTTCAAGTTTCCAGTGGCTGAACACCAGCAGTAGAAAGAAACTAGGAACCTTTCACCCCAAAGTCTTCCCTCAGCCTCTGTTACACCCATCCCTTCTCTCTAACAGTGTCAGGGACATTTTCTGCCCCATGACTTCTGCTTACCCAGGGAGCAAAAAGAACCAGGCCTCAAATACCAATGTGAGCATTCTTTTCACATTTCCACCTGAGCGATAACATCCAGGGCACCTCTCTCATTGACAAATATGGATGCACACATCATTGCAGATAGAAAGCCAGGGCCTCACTAAGAGCTACAGTATAGGAGCTACCCTTCAGATACCCAATGTTCTCATTGTCTACACAAACAAAATGACTATTTTAAATTCACACAAAAGTGCCAGAAAATTGCAGAGCACTACCTATATATGAGAAAATACTGGAGTGCTTAGAGCAATAAATGTTCTGGAAAATAGTTAGTCCTTTAATTCCATATAAAATGAGAGAGAAAGATAGACAATCTTAATCAGTGCTTAGAGATTCAGAATCAATAGAGATCTACTAATCATTCTAATAGGCTTCTATTGCCATATATACCGGCATGTGGGGCACCAACTCATGACACTTAAAATACTGAAATGTAAAGTACGTGTACAGGGATGGAATCAGATAATAAAGGATTCCCATTAGTTTAGGTTTTATCCTCTTTTCTAAAGAGGAAGATGCCCTGTTATTTGGAGAAGATAGAAGAGGTAGAATTATTAACTCCAAGAGTACTTAAAATAGTACTCAAAAGGAGTACTCAAAATAGCAAACCAACTCAAAGACTACATAGTGGTGGATTCTCCTGATGTAACTGTTGGTTTGATAGGACTAGTAGAAACAATGTTCAGATTTTAATTGTGTGTATTTGGGAAGTACTGCTGTTTGGGATATCTGAGAGGTATACTAGCTTTTGTAAAGTATGTACTATGTGGCTGTACAATATCTACCATAATTGCATCCAATAGTGGTAGCTTTCACTGTTAATTATATAGTATATAAAGGCACCCATAGTCAACAAGAATTTGGTTTATATGAATATGAATATCTTAAAACATAATAATGGAATATTTTGATTTCTTCTGCACCTCTGCTGGCATATGGGATTGACATTTTCTTTCCTGGCATTATTCTTGGAGGTAGGGGCTCTGAAAGACAATGCATTTGGGAGCAATATTATAAAATCAGTATTAAAAGTGCTGATACACAAAAGTTGTAAAATCACTTCTTTTATATCACATTCCAGTTATGGTATGCTGGGAATAGCATTGTGTTGCCCATAGCAAGGAGGAAATAACTTGAATTAAAAAGAAGTAGTTGTAATTTATATATTGCATGGGTACATTGCCTGTGGTAACTCTAAAAAATATCAAGTGTCTGGAAAAGGAAATGATGAAATAGGGCAATTATAAGCAGAATTTTTTTTCAGGGGAATGGTCTAAAATATGATGTGATTTCAAATGATAATAGTAATAACAATAGCAACAACCATGATAAGCATGATAATAACAACCACAATGATGATGATGGCTTATTTTAGCTCTCACCCTCTTTCTTAAAGTAAGGCTCAAGTTTTTTGTTGTTATGGCAGCTTTGGTCAAAATATAAAATTAACTGATTAGAGTCAAATATCTACCAATGGGATTTTAATTAAAAGTCTCAGGTTATTCACACTTGCCATCTTAGGCCACGTGAAAATGAAATGAGGGGTGTGTATGCATGACACTACAGTGGACTAAATGCTTTTGCACCACTTTAATGGTGTCGGTATTTGCACGCCTTGGCAGCATATTGCACATTAATTCCAGCTGCTGTAGGAAATTTGGTGGCATAATGCGCCTTAAATGACTTGGGGTGCCACAAACTAAAACTCCTTCTCCGAGGAGTTTTAGTTTTCTGCCCCTACAGCCACAGAGTGAAGCACTGGGTTCTGTCCAGCTCCGCGGCTCTGCAGAAAGCCCTGCAGGCAGCTTGGCAAGTGTCGGAGAACAGCGGCCCCAAGGTCACGGTGGGCCGAGAGTGGTATCAGATTGGAACAGGCGGGATTAGTGGCAAGGAGTCTGAGTGGTACGGGACACGGTGAGGTTTCAAATAAAGTTGATTTATTTACTTACGCTTTTAGAGCGTAGGCGGAAATCTTGCTTTTTCAGTTACAGTATTAACGAATGTACAAATGACAGAGGGGTCTGTTGGCCCATGGGGTTCTCGAGTGAGCCCTTGCTTTCTAGCCAGAGCTAGGGGTGGCTGCCCAACTCGATAGTCCCAGGGCTGGTCAACAGCTCATAAATTGGGATGCGAATAACAGAACTGTAACACATAGAATGTCATGACACCAGTCCAAATGGACAAAACGGGTGGTCGATGAGATGCTGAAGTTGATGTGGAGGTCGGTGTTACAATGTCATGGCCAGTGGTCGAGATGCGGGATCGTGGTTGGGGTCAAAGCCGGAAATTAGTTCATTAGCCAGAGATCAATACGGAATCAGATCAAGACGAATTGAATAAATCGCGAAATCGTAGCTGTGAGGAGACTAGTGGGCCCAAAGCCCTCCTGAGGAGCAGTACCTGCAGCCGCAGCCTCTGCTCTCAGGATCGGTTCAATCTCTTCCCGTGGGACAGCCTCTGCTAAGGCAGTATCTGTTCGCAGGTTGAGCGTGGTCTCCCCCCTGAGGAGCAGTCCCTGCAAATAGCAGCCTCTGCTCTCAGGGTCGAATCTCTCTGCTAAGGCAGTATCTGTTCACAGGTTGAGTGTGGTCTCCCTCCTGAGGAGCAGTTCCTGCATTAGCAGCCTCTGCTCTCAGGGTTTGGCCAGGAAACCAGTGAGCTTAAAGCCCTCCTGAGGAGCAGTCCCTGTCAGGCCAGCCTGTGCTCTCAGGATGAATCTTCCCTGTCAGCACCACTGTCAGAACCCCCCAAAACTCTCTCTAACTTTCTTCTCTCTAACTTTCTTTTGCTAACTAACTCCTTTCGTTAACTCCCCCCCTGAGGAGGGGCCCCCAAGTCTTTATGACAACTGGGTAGCCAATCAGGTTGTCTTCTCTAAAGAAATTTCTAGTCCGATTACATCATGCAGTCTGTAGACTGAGCATGCGTCTGGTCAGATTACTTCATCTGCTGAGCAGAACTGAGCATGCGTGTTCTTATAAAACTAGGTCAGCTTTGATTGATGAGCCAAGGGTCGCATAGGGGGCACATGCTGGGCACTCTGTGGAATTTTCCATAGGCCTTGTCTGCTTGTCTGCGCATAATCAAACTTAACTCTTGTGTT
>NW_017729031.1:75400783-75405087 GCF_001723915.1 Gavialis gangeticus
AGGGTCGCATAGGGGGCACATGCTGGGCACGCTGTGGAATTTTCCATAGGCCTTGTCTGCTTGTCTGCGCATGATCAAACTTAACTCTTGTGTTGCCAGCATACATCTAAAATTTGGTCCGGACAGCAAGGTAGGCTGTACCCAAGAAAAGCGGTGACCCTGATTCCCCGCCCCTGGAGCCTGCCTGCCTGCCTGAGCTGCATGGGGGCCTGGTGCTTCCCTCTGCAGCTGCGGTGCCCCCCAGGACTGCCCAAACCCTCTGCCTATAAGTGGATACTGCCTGGGGGCGAGGGGGCACCTCTGCCATGGAGGGAAGCCCCCACCCCCCGCCCGGTAACCCAGGAACCGCTCCACCCACCGGCAACTCGCCCTCCTCTCCCTGCCGCCGGAGAGGCAGGTAAGTCAGCGAGGTATGTATATGACATGGGGGTTTAAAGGGCCCTGAATTGAAGTGGTGAGTTTAAAACCCACCACTTCAATTTAGGGCACCTGTTTCATCTACACACACCCTTAGAAACTGTAACTCAGAACCCTATGGATAAGAGTTCCTAGACATTTAAGAGCAGAGTCCCCCATGTTCCTATAGTTGCCATGCTTCTGTGGATACACGAAGCTCTGTCAATTCTTTCCAAATGATTGCCAATAGCATTCAGAAAACCTGTGGCAGAAGCCAATGCCCTCCCACAACTTTAGCAGCTCCAAGATTCCAAAAGATTTGGAGGAGTGTTCCTTGTTCAGATGTAGGCAACACAGGATGGCCCTGTCACTGCTTCTCCTGCTATAGAGGAGCTTGATATTACTGACCTGCAGATTTCCTTTAGTGCCTTTTTTTAAAGGTGCTCCAAAGTTTTAGAAGGAAAAAAAGTTATTTTTGGCACTCTCCGCTAAAGCTGACCCTCAGATTTTCCCTCTGTGATTTTTTTTCCCCCAGGTACTCCCAGGTTTTGGAGGGAAAAGATTATTTTTGGCTCTCAAATAAAGCTAACCTGCACAATTAAGAAAATTTGAAACATAATTTCATGCTGTTTATCTCCTTCTCTGTACAAGAAATTACAGATGATAGTAGAGGATCAAATGACTAGCCATAAAGTTGTGGTCAACTACCCAGGACAGCTGTAAGAAGAACTAATAGGGTGCAGAATGGCCTTTGTGCTCTCCTGATTCTGGATCATCTGAACACTGGTACAGCCCCAGCATAAATTAATGAAGCCTGACAGCTGCCAGGAAATGAAACATTTTATTGCTTCTACAGTAAGTCATCAGAAATAGGGAAGCCCTAACCATTGTCCCAATTCCCTGTACCTGACACAGGGAGGTGGAGGGGGTGGAAGTGATAGTGGCTTTTCCATATCACTCAAGGATTGGCACATGTAGGGGGGATCCTCCATCACCCAGCTAAATAAGGAAGTTTAGATTATCTTAATACATTAAATCTAATTTATTGTTATATTATTTAGATATAACACTTGGCTATAAATCTTGGGTTTCTCAAAAGACTTAAAATGTTTTATGTTTACAAAGTGAAAATACCAAAGGGACAGAGTGTACAGAAGTTACCTTGTACTTTTTGGTTTGAGTTATGGACAGACCTGGGAATTAAAGAGGTCTGCAGCTATTCAAGATAACTGGGGACATATGGGCATATTAACTGATTATTACAGACCCTTCTAAACTGCATCAGGAAAGATTTGGGGAAGTACTTTTCCCCAACTAATTTGTCAAAAATGCAAGGATACAAACTAAAATTAATGGCTAGCATATGGGTCTTTACATGTGCAGTTTTGAGCAGTGTTTTAATGCTGGAATATCACTAATATCCCCTGACAAGCAAAGGTATACTAGACAGAGCTGAGAAGCAGTCTTTCCCCTGCTGAAAAGTTCAATACCTTTATATGTAAGTGTTTAGATCAGAAAAGTAAAGGGTAGCTAAGGTTATTTATTTAAGAATCTTGTAGTCGTCTCCCAACAGAATAGCATTCAAAATGTGGGAACATAGAGCATCTAATTCTTGTTCAAATCTTTTGGGATATGACATTTTGCTCAAAAGCTGAAGGATGGAAGAAGCCTAACAAAATAATCCTTATGCTGTAGGCAACAAGATATTGTATGTGCTGAGGAGTCTAAAAGCTTAAGTATTGTGTAAGAACATTAATTTAAGAATGGAATTTTTAAACACTACATGCATACTATAGAAATTTCCTAATTTAAGATTTTTTGAGAAACGTGTCACTTTTATTTTGGACATTCTGCTTTTTTGGAACCCATGCTTCTGTTTTTGGAGACATCACGTTAATATATTACTGAGATTAAAAGCATATAGCTTTGTTGGATACAATCAAATCCTTGTCTGCTGCAGTGAAAACCCCTATAGTGAGTCCTCTGCCAAGTCTTTTTGGGAACTTTGTCTCTCAGATGGATCTTGTCGTCACTTGTTGTAAATAAAATATCCAACATAAGCTGCAATTTGCTTTTATTGACTGGTGTAAAACCCACCTATTTAGTTTTAAATTCAAAGAAGTACTCACACAAATAGATATACTTTTCATCCCTCCAGTTGACGCTGTTCCATTGTGGATAGAGTAGTAAAGGATCCATAAGGCTCAGAAACAGATCCAGGATTTTTAAAAAGGGGGGGGTGCAGTTGTAGCAATCAGTACTGCAATGGTGGCTGCATCCCCATTCTAGCCTCCTCTCCCTCATCAGGGTGGGCAAACGGCATCATAGGAGCAGCAACTGGGGACTTAAGTCCTGAGGAAGGCTGGAGGGGTATGCTGAGGAGAGCAGGTGGGGATGGGGAACACACCTGCTTGACACCACCCCTGCTGCCAAGGCCCTGGACTGAAGCCACCTGGAGTGGGCAGGAGCTCCCCTCAGCCTAGGGTCAATGGTAGCTGCAGGCTAGGTGGGGGGAATGAGAGCAAAAGGGACTGGGAGGAGAGGGTACGTGTCTTTCAGCATGGAGGGGAAGAAAGGGGGAGAATTCTTACCTTGTTTGGGACTTAAGTCCCCAGCTGCTGATCCTACGGCATGGTCAGAAAAGGTGGGGTGAGGCCCTCCCACAGCATCCTCTCTGGGGCTGCTTCCAATAAAACCATAGAGATTAATCAAGAGAGAGGGTCACTATATAGACCTGTGATAAAGGTACTGCCGTAGGGAGTTCTTGTCCCTGTTCCCAATAGTGACACATTTTATCCAGTGACTTTTCAAGGCAGAATACCCACATAGTTCCTAGGGAAGGCACCAGCATGCAGGTGGCTGGGCCACTTTCCGGGGAAGTGAGACATATGGATTTGAATTCACTCAGGCTGGGATGTAAAAGGTGTGTGGTAGTCTTGCTACCACCCTTACTTTCAGCTAGGTCTGTGAATAGAAGTGGTAACATTTGTTGCTCCTTCTGCAAAATTTTGGGCTATTGCTGTATTGGTGTGCACTGAGCATGCTCCTCTGGGAAGTTAAGCCCAAGGACACCTAGGCTGCTTACAGACATGAAAAAAAAATGGTGCTTTACTTTAAGTTCAGTGCACCCCTATGCCAAGCTAAGCGCACACCCAGAAAAGGCATCATGTTAGTTTGACCCAGCTCATGCAATGTCTACATTGATGAGGCACTTTAGTTGGTCTTTTTGACACTTTTATCTAATAGCTGATTGACTTGGCTTTAGATAAAAGTACCCAAAAGCCCCGCTGAGGCACCCGATCTATGGAGACACTGAGGAGCCAGTTAAACTAATAGAAGAGGTGCTTCCTTTTCCGGTAAAGTTCTGTTTTTTTTTTTTTCTTCACATCTGCAAGCAGCCCTAGTTTAGTAATAATTTAGGTACTTAATTCGCTCAGGTGATTAAGCTGGGCTTAGAGGATTGTTCATTTGGTTTAGGCAAATGCTACTTTATGAAATTTCATATATCATTTTTGAGGAACCCATCAGCTGGTATGAATGTAGCTCTTGAAACTAGTGTGTGGGTTTAGGGAGATGCAGCTAATAATTAAAATGAATAAAAAGCTTATTGTTGAAAGTCTCACAAATATTTTTTGGGAGAGGCATCAGGTAAATGGTGAATTGGATGGAATATAACAATTTATATCAGCTGATGATCTGGCCCCTTGTTTTCTGCAGTGTGAAAATGGGAACTTTAGGACTTATGTTTCTGTATCATTGCTTGTATGTTGCACAACTTGTTTGCCTTAAATGGAAGAGAAGAGAAGAGAAGAGAAGAGAAGAGAAGAGAAGAGAAGAGAAGAGAAGAGAAAACAACAATACCTTAGAGAGAAAAGTGTCCCTGCTTCTTTGGTATTTTACCAAGGACT
>NW_017729031.1:75410087-75411396 GCF_001723915.1 Gavialis gangeticus
AACAACAATACCTTAGAGAGAAAAGTGTCCCTGCTTCTTTGGTATTTTACCAAGGACTAAAAAGAAATGTCCAATTTTGATAATTGCCAACATCCCTATAGTTAGATCTATAAGGTTTTTACCCTGCTAGGCCAGTTTTCCTTCTTTAGATCTAGAAGAATGCTAGGGGGAAATATAAGTTTTAACTTAAATGTAAAGTCAAAGTTGCTTTTGATTTATTTGAATCATATTCCATGTAATATACTTGTAGAATGGACATGAAAATGAATTTTAAGATTACACAATTGAGTAATCATAGATAAGAAATCATAAAATGAGATAAGTCTAGAACTAGAAGGGAAATCAAGAGGTCATCTAACGCACTATATTGCACTGAAACACAATCAAGCCTAACTATAGAATTCACCACATGGTTGTATAACCATTATAAACTTCTGGAAGAAATTTCACAGCCACAGAGTCTACATGTGAAGTTAATGTGACACAAACTCCAGCTTATATTGCATTGCGTCTTCATGTGCTCATGGGACTGCAGCACATTGAGCCAAGGGCAGAGCAGCCCTGGCTGGCAGAGCAACCCCAGCCTGCCAGCAGAGCAGGCTGGGGCACGAGGATGCTCTACTGTGGGGGTAGCTGGCAGGCAGCCCCTGCATTGAAGCACCCCTGCGCCCCAGCCAGCCCTGTCAGCATTGCTGCTCTAAATAATACTACTGTAGGATAGTATTTGTATTTACAAGCACTAACCCACAGTGAAGTTAATTAATGTACTGCAATCTAATAGGGCCACTTGTGTGATTTTACTGTGGAGCCAACTAAGCAGCTTCACAGTAAATGTCTCCTGTAGATGTACCCAGTATCCCTAGGACACCTTTTCCATTGATTTTTCATCCTAGCAATTGGGCAAGTTTTTCAAATACCCAGCTTAAACCTTCTTCTTCCCCCAGCGACCATGGAGAACAACTCCTCGCTATCTGCTTTATAACATCCTTTTTATGTACTGAAAGACTGTTACCATATCCCCCCTCAGCCTTCTTGTTTTAAGACTTAACCCCAGTTTCTTCAAATCCCTTCCCCCCCCCCAATTATTATGCTTGTTGCTTTTCTCTGGATTCTCTCCAGTTTGTCCATATCTTTTTTCAAGGGTGGTACCTATAACTAGCCACAGTATTCCTGTTAAGTATAGCAGAATATTTACTTCCTGTGTCTTGCATATGACCTAGCAGACATCCCATATATTTGTCTTCTTTGCAATAACTTGTATTCATATTGTTTCATAGTTAGTAGGGTTGGAAGGGACCTAAGCAGATCA
>NW_017729031.1:75411407-75420627 GCF_001723915.1 Gavialis gangeticus
CTAGGGGTGCTGTGATCTCCCCTAGTGCCCCCTACCTACCATGTCAAATCGGGTTCAACGCACCCTCACTATCTCGCCCACGACGTCTTTGATAGTAAATTGTAAAATGGAGGCTGCCTTTCTACCCTCTTTGGCACGGGGTCTTGAGATGTCCCAGTCCGTGCCCTGCCTTCAGTGACACGGTACACTCTAACGTCTGGGGCCTGTCTCTGCGATTCCCCGCCCACACTGGGGCCTGTCTCCGTGATTCCCCATCCGCACTGGGGCCTGTCTCCATGATTCCCCGCCTGCACTGGGGCCTTGCCTCGCGATCCCCGCAATTGAGGCTCAGGTGGCCGTAGCCGAGCCTGGCCTCCAGACCCCCTTTCCGGGTCTTACACCCCACTGGGGCTTCTCGCCTGAGCCTACACTGGACTCCTCCCTTTACTGCCCACACTGGGGCCAGGGTCGAGACACCCCAAAACTCAGCATCCTTTCCAACGCCAGGAACCCCCGCACTACTGGGGAGCTCCTAAGAGGCCTCCTCCAACCCCTACAGCCTCACCTGGTCCTCCGGTCTTACACAACAATGAAACAGAAAACTCCCACTCCTGGGCTACAACATAAATTCCAAGCCAAACTGGCGAACCATAGTTCCATTCATATCCCTACCAGGGTTTTCCTCCACCCAGTATCATTGAGCAGACGCTGCTCAGGCCATCAGGCTTCTCTGCCCTGCTTATTCCAACAGAGCTTCACCCTCCTCAACTGCCAGAGGGGAACTGACTTCCAGCCTCAGCCTGGCTGTTTATATAAGCCAGGCCCTGCCCCCTTCCGGTCAGCTGACCAAACTGGTTGTCTCAGCAACCCACACCTGTGCTGCCGTGGTGACTGGCAGCTGAGCCCATATTACTGTTTGTCAGTAGCAGGCAACTGTGTATATTACTGTTTGTCAGTGCCCTGCTACACCTGTGTATATGTTCCACTCATTGGTCTAGGCTGGGCTGTACTTGTGAGTGCTGCTTGGTTTAGTGTTCTAAGTCTTCCTCCTTCCTTATCTTCCCCTTCCCCCAACGAGCCTAGTTTAAAGCCCGCCAGAGGAGATCCACCAACCTAGAAGAGAACACATGCTTACCTTTAGGGGAAAGGTGGAACCCAGTCCACCCAAGCATGTCTTTTGTTGTGATGTGCAGGTCATTGTCAAGGAAGCCAAAGCCCACCTCAAGACACCATTCATGAAGCTGCCAGTTGGTCTCTGTGATGCACATCTCATACTGTCTTCCATGTCCGCTTACTGGTAGAACAGAAGAGAATACCACCCGTGCACCTATCTCCTTCAGCACACCCCCCAGAGCATGGTAGTCCGCCATCAGGTGATCAGAGCTTCTCCTGGCCACATCATTAGTACCCACATAGATTAGGACCATGGGGTAGGAATTGGTGAGCTGGATCACGGCCTGGATCATCCCCATCACGTCATGAATCTTTGCTCTGGGTAGGCAGTAGACCTTGCATGTCGAAGGGTCCTGGCGACAGATGGGGCCTTCTGTACCTCTCAGGATGGAGTCGCCTATGATGATCAGTCGACGCCTTCTCCTCCAGGACTGCTTAGCTCCTTCAGCCTGTTTGGAGCATAGAGTTGCCTCCTCTCCAGTTGCCTCCTTTCCCTCCTTCTCCTCCAGTGTTGCCAGGTCCTCATACCTGTTCTCCAGCCAGACTGGAGGAACTGGTACTGCTGTGTTACGAGCAGCCCTGGTTCTGGAGGTGACCCTCTGCCACTCTGCAGTAAAGGGCACTTCCCGAGGTGCTTCTTCCTTGGGTGTGTGGCCCTGCAGGGAAAATAGCTGTCAATTTCTTCCTCCACCTCTCTGACTCCCCTCAGCCTGCTAACCTCCTCCTGGAGCTCCCTCACCTGTGCCTCCAAGGCCCTAAGGCGGGTGCCTGCAGGACAGGTGTGGGGGTCCCCAATCCCTGCTCCCCCAGGCCTTGCTGGGCAACCACTGCAGGCCAGGGGATGGGAGAACACCAGCTCCCCCATGGGCTTTGTCTGGGTGGAGGCCTCAGACAAGCCCCGGGTAGGTTGCTCCCCCCCAGGCAGGGGCCCTGGCAGCGCTCTGCGTCAACACCATCATAGGAGTTCCTGCTTGTTTTTAGCTTAGTGCAGTGCCTTCGCCCTGCCCTAGTAGGAGTCTCCCTCCTGGCTCTTCCTGCTTGCCTGCCGGCATGAATGCCGACACAAACACCGGCGTGCTCTTAAAGAGTGCACTCTGTTCTCATGCTCTGTTCGCAGGGCGCGGCTCGGGAGTGTGGCTTCCTACTGGCTCAGCTAAGAGGGATCCGGGGGGCTTCCCCTACGGATCCAGCTCAGCTGTGTCCGGTCCCTCTGCCCACTTACCTTAGGGGGATCAGCTGCTGCTGCCCCCCCTGCTGGCTCCGCTGCTGCTGCTTCCGCCTCCGCCTTGGGTCTGGTAAAGGGGCACACATGCGTGCAGGACATGTGTGCCTGGATCCCTCCTCTCCCCGCTGCTCCTGGCTCCCAAGTGCCTTTTGTGATCCATTATAACTTCCATTTCCTTTTCTGCCATACCAGTGCCTATCTTAATATTCTGCATTTTCTGTTTGTAGCTACAATAACTTTTTCCTAAATGTAGTATTTCTTATTTCACCTTTCTGTATTGATTTCTTATTCTTGTTGGTTTCAGAGCACCAATTTAATTTGTCAAGATCATTTTGAATTCTCATCCAAGTGCCTCCTCTGAAGCTTGGTGTCAGTTGTAGATTTTATAATTGTACTGCCTGTTGAACCTTCCAATTGTCAATTAATATATGAAATAGAACATGGATTAGGACCCC
Organism: Gavialis gangeticus; assembly: GCF_001723915.1. Classification (NCBI taxonomy): domain Eukaryota; kingdom Metazoa; phylum Chordata; order Crocodylia; family Gavialidae; genus Gavialis; species Gavialis gangeticus. Next base: position 75,414,240 of record NW_017729031.1, read on the forward strand.
TAGAAGATCCCACCTGAGGCAACCTCAGGTGGACCACTGCCAACTACCAGTAGACCACATTTTCTCAACTTACTTATGAGAATACCATGTGATACAGTATCAAAAGCCTTACTAGGGCCAAGGTAACTACTGATTCTCTTTGATCAGCTAGCTTAGTTACCCTGCCAAAGCCAGACATTAAATTGGCTTGTCACAATATGTTTTAACAAAAACAAAACAGATTCCCAGTATATTTGTGGGAATCAAAATTAAAGTAACTTGTCTTAAATTATTTTTTTCTTTTCATTTCCTCTCTTTTCTTTTCTTTCATGTACTATGTTTTTCCTTTTTCTATCATCTGACACTTCACCTTTCCTCCACAAGTTCTCAGTCATTAATGGCTCACAGATAACTTCAGCTAGTTCCTTAATCACTCTAAGATAAACTGCATCAAGTCCTGCTGACTTGAACATGCCTAACTTACCTATAGTCTTCAGTTAGTTTTCTCTCTCTATTGTGGCTTTTATTTCTATTCTATTGTTAAAAGTAATTTTGTTAAGTATTTGGTCAAAGTAGAAGAAAAAGCCATGAATAATACAGCTTTCTGAATCTTGTTTTTTTTCTTTTTGTTGTTAGAAATGGACCTATAACTTTACCTTGTTTTCTAATGTATTTATAGAACCTCTTCATGTAGCTTTTATGTCCCTTGCTAATGGAAATTCATTTTGGGTCATAGCTTCCCTGATTCTATTCCTACCTGAGTGAACTATTCTTTTATATTCATTCTCAGTTATATGTCCCTGCTTCTATGATTTTTTAATCCCTTTTTATTTTCAGGTCCTTGAACAGCTCCTGATGCAGCCCCCCAAAAGGTCTCATACTAGGTTTCCTATATTTTCTTTGCACTGGAAGAGTTGGCCAGCGTGCATTTAATTCAGTCTCTTGCAATAACTTTCACCTCTTCTGCACTCCTTCGTCCCTCAAATTATCTCCCCAAGAGACTATACCTACTGCAGGAGCCACCCAAAATTACCCTGTAACAAGCTCCTCAGTTATCCGGAAGGTTCTCTATACCTACTCTATACCTGAGTTTGTCAAAGTCATCTTTACTGAAGTTTATTATCCTTAGTGAATTGTTATATGGTACTTTTTGATGGCTCCTGGAACTTTTAACCCCTGGACTATCTGTACATTAACACCTAAAACTAGTTTTAAGCACTTGTTATGCAGTTCAAAGTTATGCTACTCGAAGTCAGGATTATCTGTGATCTCTGCTACCCATTCTGTGTTACACTAAGGTGCAGCCATGCTAGGCTATACTTTAGTGTTAACACCCGACCTGCCCCTTACTAGCTGAGATTGGACCAACTGCCCTCCACACCCTCCCCAGCTCCCAGATTTCCCTGACTGATCCCTACTCCACCCCCTACTTATTTGTGGCCGCCCATCCTGGCACGGGCACCACAACTGGCACCATACCTACAGGTTGGGGAACTCCCCTCTTGTCAGCACGGAGGCGGAAAAAGATCTTGGAGTCATCATTAACTCCAAGATGAACAAGGGTCGGCAGTGTGGGGAGGCAGTTAGGAAGGCCAACCACACCTTGTCATGCATCCACAGATACATTTCAAGCAGGTCAAAAGAGGTGATCCTCCCCCTCTATGCGGCACTGGTCAGGCCGCAGTTGGAGTACTGTGTCCAGTTCTGGGCGCCGCACTTCAAGAGGGATGTGGACAGCATGGAGAGGGTCCAGAGGAGGGCCACTCGCATGATCAGGGGACAGCAGGGCAGGCCATATGAGGAGAGGCCCAGGGACCTGAACCTGTTCAGCCTCCAAAAGAGAAGGCTGAGGGGGGATCTTGTGGCCTGTTATAAACTAATCAGGGGGGATCAGCAGGCATTGGGGGAGTCACTGTTCCCCCGAGCACCGCCAGGAGTGACCAGGAATAACGGTCACAAGCTGGCAGAGGGTAGGTTTAGGTTAGACATCAGGAGGCGCTATTTCACGGTCAGGGCGGCTAGGGTCTGGAACCAACTTCCAAGAGAGGTGGTGCAGGCTCCTACCCTGGGGGTTTTTAAGAGGAGGTTAGATGAACACCTTGCTGGGGTCGTTTGACCCCAGTACTCTTTCCTGCCATGGCAGGGGGTCGGACTAGATGATCTGCTCAGGTCCCTTCCGACCCTAGAAACTATGAAACTATGAAACTATGCTGTCTGTCCCACTGCTACTGCTCTCTGGACCAGAAGTAGGGTGACCATATATCTTGGTGTAGCCAGGACAATCATAGATTTCAGAGGCTGGTCCCAGCCAACTGTTGAGAATTATAATGGTTGTCTGGAAATGTAGAAGTGTGGGGCAAAGTTTGGCTGAGAGTTGGAGCAGCACAGAGCATTTTACAGGTGGGCAGGCAGGCACTATTGCCTGCCTGGCATGCAGTCCTACCCTTGCTAGCTTGTGAGAGTGTGGGCAGTGAGAACAGTGTCCCAGATTTCTCACATGATGTCCCAGATTTCCAGGATTTCCATATGGTTAGCTTAGCCAGAAGAGCAGTAGCTTGGCAACAGCAGCATCCAGGCAGGCAGTTTAACTCTTCCCTGCCTGCTCCCCTGGGACAAACAGAATGGACAGTCACAGATAAAAAATGCCCCAGGGTAGGGGCAGGCAGGAGGGAACTCCAAGTGGTGAATGGGAGCCCCAGAGATTTGAGGGAAACAGCAAGAACCCTGACAGGCCTGGGGGAAACCCAGAATAAGGGAGGAGAGGGATTGTTACCTTTCAGTACTCCAGGCCCCTACTGGCCTGAAGTGTGAGTGCTCCAAGCTCTAGAGCTAGTTCTAATACCAATGTACATTTGTGCAGCTCACAGTGTAAGGTGTAACAAGGCTGTTATTCTACTACTCTCTCACTTTCACTTCCTTAGATTGATAAATGTTCCATGTTCCATGATGATTTCCACCCAAACTCCCTTCCATCTTCAAAGGCTGGGGCTCCTAGAGGAGCTCCTTATGGGAATTCTATTACAGAGCCAGCTTCAGTTCTAGTTACGCATTTTGCAGATAGAACTCTACGCTCTATCAGTTTGCACCTGAGTGCGGCGATGATAAAAAATGACTGACAACTATAGTGCAAGTGAAGTTTGCTCACAATAAACAGGATAGGCACTTGCTGATACTGCAGGGGGCATGGTTTCCAGAATCTTTTCTCAGAGCCATAGCAGAGACAGCAAAAGCAAACAGGTGAGGATTCATATCCGATCCCAACTTTAGCAAGTAGGGCTATGAATAAAAAGTTGCAAGTTATTAGTTGAAAGTCAATAGCTGAAAATTGATAGTTCAGAGCTGACTGAAAAGCTCCCATCAGTGCTTGTTTTCTTGAGACACAAACTTCCATGAGAAATACTTATTTTCAACTAAATTTTGTTGAAAATATCGATTTTTTCCCCCTCTTAAAACATTATTTGCCTGTTAGGCTTATTTTTCAGGCTTTAACCCTCTCCTGCCCCCTCCTAATTCCTTCCTTGTTTCCTTCAAGTCATACCTGAATGCTTGAGTGCCTTGGGTGGCAGTGGTGCACAGGGAGGTCTCAGTGGCCTCACTGTGGGTGATACAGCAATGGCTGGGTGAGCAGCATAGCTGCAACTATGTTCTTCCCCCTTCTGCACCTCCTGCCCCAGGTTAATGCCTTGGGTTGGTGATCCACTTGCATTATTCCACTTCTCTCATTTATTTGCTACAATTCCTCATGCTCACCTTGGCATTCCCTGGCATAAGCCACACTATGCCATAAGATATTTTCATAAATGGTCTTGAAAGGTAGAGCCAATAATAGTAAATAGAGCTATAGAACTGACTAATTTTACAGAGAACTAAAAAGCAATCAGCCAGCCAACCAACAAACAAAAATTGGACCCTAAAATATACTTGACTGTGTGGATTTATGAATTTGCCAAATAAAAATTAAAACATATTAATAGAATAATTTACAGACTTTAAACTGGAAGGAACATATTTATCCATTGGACGGTAATTTTGCAAAGCCTTTTAAATAAATAATGCTATGACATTTGATATAATTAGGTTCAAAACCTATCATGAAATGCCATCAATTTAAGGGTTTGTATTTAACAAACTACCAGGGCTTTCAAAGGAAAAAGAGAATTGTGATAAACAATTAAAACAAATGTCATCTCTTTTACCCAATTCACTTGTATTTATTTAGCAAAGAAAACATTAATAGAAATTCAGTTACATTAGAACATTATGATAATTCTAATGCATTAATAATGCAAATGGCATAAGAAGGTTAATTACTTCTCAAATGAACAGTTATTGTTCATGAAGTCTTTCTCAAAAATGCACCCACTCATTCCCAGACAAAAAGCAATTCTTTTTTTTTGTAACTCACAGCTGTTCTCAAAATACACATGGGTATTTGACCTGCACGATGTCAAAAAACTATTAGGCCGCTGTTAGATACCAGAATCTAACACACGAGGCTCTGGAACATATTGCCAATGAAATACTCTGGCCTTTATACAAAGCCAAAAATTGACAGGATTATTTTTGTGGAAAAATGTCATGCAGTTGCTAAAAGGCCCAAAGGATTAAGACACAAATTCTTCTGTCAGCTAATTGAAATCCTAAGTTGCACAAATGTAACCAGTATTAGAACTGGGCAATAAAACTCACTCTTTTCTACCCAAAACTCTATGAGGTACATAAGAAGCATAACTAAAATGTATGTCAAATCCAACCTTTGAATTATCTGAAGCTGACTTCATGCAGTTCAGGTTGTAACTAGAGTTTCTTCGAAATAGGAATTTCTATAATGAGTGAAATTCAATTTTAATACTTTTAATTTCAAAGCAGAACAAAAAGCCAAAATTTTACACAAAATGATACATCGGGGGACAAAAGAATTATTAAACTGTTTGCTTTAACATTGTTAAATATTTGCTTGACTTTAACATTTAAATTAATTTCATTTTATTTTGCAATTTAAATGATTTAATACATACAAGCATTGGGATTATAAATGTAACCTTTCTGCCGGGCACCGTTCAGCAGCAACAAGGGCCAGGTTCAACTGGCATATTAAATATATGTTACCTTGGCTCGAGCCCCAACCCAGACCACCTAGGAAACACTAAATGAATTACTAGAGTGTGCCGCATAAATGAAACTCCCTCCTCACAAACAGTATAATCACAAACACAGATTTATTACAAAAAACAGAAAAAAACACCAAATGCAATTTAAAACACTACTAACGACAGAGTGACGTCTATAGGTGGCACCCTCTTGGGGAGGCTTCAGCCATGCCCAGGCAGTCTGGGACTTGGGACTCCATGACGGGTAGTTCTGAGGGCCTTCACCCCTATCCCTGCCCTTCAGCAATGGGCTGGAGAGGGGGGTCCACATCAGACAGTCCTATGAGCCACTCTTTGGGTCCACTCTGCCATGGGTAGCTGCTGGAGAGCACAGGTCCTTCTATCTTGCAGGGGCTCTGCTGCTCCTATGGAAGTGGTAGAGCACTGACCTGTACTTCCACATGGTCGCTTTGAGGGATTAACTGCAGTTTTCATCAGCATACTGCATACAAAAATTCCTAGTCCTAATCCTAGCTCTGCTGGGCATAAAACTGGAAAAAAAAACTCAAAGGAAAGATCAGGCCCATATTGGCTTGGGTCTGGACTACAACTAGCTCCCAACCACACTCCTTGGTTGGGACGTAAACTACAAAAGGGACAAAAGGAGGCCCAGGCCTATCTCACTGGGCCTGAATTGGACAGCAAAAGCTCAAACTATGCCAGACTTCACCCTGGCCCAAATCCATCAGCCAAACATATGGCTGGGGTTCAGCCATATAGCTAGGCTGAAATGCAATAGCTGTCAAACAGCAAAAAGGTGCCAGGCCTATGGCTGCATCCTGGACATCCAGTCTCAGCTATGATTCCCAAACACAGGGGCCAGCAACTGCCAGGACCCATTCCTGGACAGTTTGCTTCAGGGATTAATACCCCATGGCATTAATCCACTTAAGAAAAAAAAAAAGGAGGGGGGGAAGAGGGAGGAAAGTCTCAAACTCTGAGACAGACTTTCTCTCCCTGTATCTGAGGCTTTCCCATCCCATAGCTTTTGCTTGCCTCTCCAGTGAAGAGTGGGAGAGACCCCCATAGAGACCAGGTTTTCTGGCTCCCTATTCAGCTGTGCAGCTCTCAGCAGCCCCAGAAGAAAGAATCTGAAACCTTAGTTGAGTTGTTCTTATATAACTGGTGTGACATCACCCAAGCCTTGTCCAATTTGGGAGTGTCACAGTCTAGCCTCTCTCTTACTCATTTGCCTGGAGGTTTTTCTGCTTCATCTGGGCAATGAGGCCAGAGGGTTTTACATATTTTGCCCAGATACA
>NW_017729031.1:75425627-75437779 GCF_001723915.1 Gavialis gangeticus
GGAGTGTCACAGTCTAGCCTCTCTCTTACTCATTTGCCTGGAGGTTTTTCTGCTTCATCTGGGCAATGAGGCCAGAGGGTTTTACATATTTTGCCCAGATACATATTTTGTCCCAGTTTTCCATGTCCTGAGCACATGGCCAGAACAACAGGGGACATTTTGCCCACCTAAAACACACAACCCCCCGCCCCATACACAACCCAGTGTGTGTGGGGGAAGTTACATAAATATAATATGAAAAATATTATCTTATAATCTGAATTAAATGTATAAAAATCTACAGTTTTTATAAAGCAATCAGGCTAATGGACAAAGGTGACCATTATTATTAGACCAACAAGATTTTTGCAAAAAAATTCTCTAATTGCAAACTTTCCAGAACAAACACCTTTCATCAGGCATCAGAGAAAGATTGTAAAAGTTCTCCTGGGTAGAAATGAAAGTTCATATTTCATAGGGTCTCACAGAGGAGTGAGAAAAGCCTCAATAGGTGGAAAAACCATCTGGGCAGCAGTTCTTAGCTGGTAAGGAGTCTCAGCTCTCCTGTGAGGCTGTGATGATGCAAATTACCTTAGATAAAGGCAGGAGCAGGATCTCAGGTTTCAGGTGGTCCAAGATGGTTCCTGCTTGGGAAAATATGAAGATTTCATTTGTAAAAATCAGCTAAAATTCAATACTTTTCATGTGTCAGGTATCTAGGTTGTAGCCAGGTTGTATTTGTCTAGAGGAAAAAGCAATCAGGGCTCCTTTCCAGCTAAGAACTGCTTACTCTTTACCAGTTACGAACTGCTGCTCAGAGGGTTTTTCCATCTATTGACTCCTCTGTGAAATCCTATGAAAGTTGAACTTTCATTTCTACCCAGGAGAACTTTTACAGTCTCTTCTCTGATACTTGATGAAGGGTGTTTGTGTCTGAAAGCTTGCAATTAAAGACATTTTTTGTCAAAATTCTTGTTGGTCTAATAAAAGATATCACCTCTGTCCACAAGTCCTGATTGCTTTCTCCTCTAGACCAATACAACCTGGATACCTGATACCATTTTATATGAATTTGTTAGTGTCTTGCTGATATCTATAAATTCTTGTAAAAGAAAGATACATTTTTGAAGGAAAACTATTGGACTGAAACTTTTTTGACCAACTCTAGGTACATCTGGGAATGGTCTGCTCAATTCCAGATTCAAATTTAAATACAAATGTACCTAATTGAACCCTAAAGTAAGCCACAATGGGTGCATCTACACACTGCCATACAGCAATGTTGCTATGCCACTGTGCTTTACTACTTCCTCATGGAAGTACTAAAACACGGTCCAGTAATTTCTCATACTGCACCATGCGTATGGAACATGGTTAGTTTGGGAACACGATGCTATGGTCACATAGCTGCTGATCATGTGTAGACTCTCATGATTGCTCCGTCACAGTAGCACGCCATATGGTGACATAGCGCATCACAACAGCAATGTAGAGCAATGTGTAGACATGCCCAAAAGGCCTAATATTCAAAGTTTGGACTTAGATTTCAATCAGAATCTTAATTTTCCCAAAAAATTTCACAGAAAACATTTGGCTCAAGGGTTGGATCCAGCCCATAGAAACAGAGCATGTGGCTTGTGGGGCTTCTCAGAGTCTAGAAGATCTGACCTGTGAAGCCAGAAATTTGGTTAACACATCTGCTGGTCTCTCTGCTCCTGAATTCCCAGGTTGGGATCCCCACTGGGGACTCAATCGTGTGACAGCAATAACCCCTCAGGTGCTAGCGTTGCTGATAAAACAGCTCTGGTAGCTGTGGTGTTTAGTGCTGCTGTCTCTCCCCCTTCTGATAAATTCCAGGGTTGAGATCCCTATTGTGGCAGGGTAAGTGGCAGCAGTGGTGTTAACCCACAGGGCTGTCAGAATCACTGTGTCAGCAGCACCAGTGACAAAGGGGCTAACATGGTGGTTGCTTGCTTCATCACCAGAGATGGTTCACAGAGCCCATCAGAAGCCCCATGGTCTGGATCTGGCCTCTGGGGAAACATGAGTTTGACACCCCTGAACTAAAATAATATAGCTTTAGCTGGTACAGAGGAATAAAATTCTCCGTACAAATACTATGCAGACGTATACATGAAGCTATATGTAAGCCATAATTTAACTTGAGGTTAAATTAGTTATATAATATTTATTTAAATGTTTAGTGTCAGATTATCGTTTCTATTCTTATAGTATATAATAAGAAATAAAATTCAGGGATGGATCACTCATTTTCATTAAAGATGTATGGCACTTTTTACCAGGGAACTAGTAACAATGTCCTTGTTAAATTACAACCTGAGCTGCTACTTTCAACCTAGTTAATGTTTCTCAGCAGAATGAAATATCTTTGACTAAGCATTTTTTGGTTGAAAAATGGCTTTTTGACCAAAGTGAAATTTTTCACTAAAGATGCCCTGTAACAGAGCTCACAATGCTTTTTCTGGTATTTATCCAGGAGAGCAGTCCTTGAGAGACCTTTCTAACTGCACTGTGTCGAGCAGTCCTGACACTGCCCTACACCGTGTTGATTTAAGCCATGAACAGTCATTCCATTTGTGCCAGGAGAAAAGCATTTCTCCTGACATAAAAACAAAGTGCACAGCCATTCAAGGGATTTCTTGTGGAAAAATAAATAAAATAAATAAAATACTGACTCCTTTACAAGAAAGTTAGAGTGATTCCTATAAACTTCTCTTAGGCATTGAGGACAGGCAATATTCCACAATCCTCTGCTTCTCCTCCCTCACTCCAATGGAGAAGAAGAGAGAGCACTGACTCCCTGTAGTCTGCTTAGGGGCAAAGGGTCAGGGAGGCCTGTGGGGACCCTGGAAGGAAAATACCCCTTCCAGGCAGTCAGCTGATTGCTGGAAGGCAAGGGGCATCCTTCCATGATGGGAAACCTCCTGCAAAGGTTTCTGCAGCGGGAGAATGGGCCCCTCTCCTGTCAATCAGATGATTGACAGGAGGGAGAGGGACTATTCCCTGCAGGGCAAATTAAAAGCTGTTGGGGGTAGAAACCAGGGCAGAGGATGTTCTCCCTACCCTGGTTTCTGTCCCTGTGGGCTTTAAATGCCACGTGTGCTTTTTTAGATTGGGAGGGGCACTAGAAAACTGATCCCTGTTCCACCCTGAGCTTTAGGGGAATCCATTAACTGACAGTCTGTCCTCTTCCCTAACTGGCTTCTGCCTTCTCCCCCTCCCTCCCCAACTTCTCCACCACTGATATCTGGTAGGGGCAGGGCTGGGGAGAGATTCCATGCTAGGTCAGGCAGTGGGGACGAATGGTAGCTCCTGTATGCTGCCCCCCCACCCCTGCTAGAATGGCTGGGGGGGGGCAATCCATGAGGTGTAGGCCTCCACTTTCTCTCCATCCTCCCCCCCACACACACCCTGCTGACAGCTGGCAGTCAGCTGCTGGCAGGGGGCAGGACTGTAGAGAAAGCAGGGCAGGACTGGGGAGAGATTCTGTGCCGGCTACCTTCCTCCCTCCCCCCCTTCCTCCCTGTGGCTGGCAGCAGGGGGCTGGAGGTGTGTTCCCATCAGCCAGTATGGGATGGCTCACCACTCAGCTGCATTCGGCTGCCCTCAGCAGTGTCCTGCATACTGGAAGATGTGCAAAAGCACCCCCAGCCTGCTGGCCTCGGCTACTGTCAGTATCTGCATGTCCCTCCCCTTCCCCTGCAAAGAGCAAACGTGTTCTGTTCACTCCTGATCCAATCCTCCTGGCTTAGAGAAACCCACAAAGGTTTGATCAATTCTGCCGTGGGCCTTTTGAATGTCTGTGGGCCAGCTTTAATGAGGTCATAGCATGTTCTAACTTTAACACTGCTTAACATTTCAGAGATTTAGTACAGTCTAAGTATGACATATAACTTTACTCTTAGATTAATGAAAAGAGTTTGAAATTTTATATTGACTAATACATAGGACCATTTCTAGTATCTAGTCTGACTGCACCCACAAAGAGCCTCCACTTAGTTTGGCCTAAGAGTGTTATAAACATGTGTGCCCTGTTTTTCCCCAGATAAAGACTTACATTCTGTGGCCAAATGATCACTTGGTACTTCAGTCCTGTGGCACCTGAAACAATTTTTTCACAGCTCCCCCATCTTATTCAAGGACTGTTTCCTTTTACCTCATTTATGGATGTGCTGTCTCATTATTATTGAGACCCTGGTTCATGTTCAGCTGTAATAATAAAAATCTGTGATACCTCCAGGCCCTCAGGCTGACCAGTGATTAAATGGGAATCATCATGAAGTGAAAAGATGAAAAAAGCAGGGGGCATTTTATAGATTATGTATCTCAAAAGAACTTAGCTTCAGAATATTCATAGTCTCATTGATCTCTCATCTTTTTGTGGTTTCCTTTTTCATTTCCTTAATTGTTATCATGAAGAAATGGAAATGCTCTACAAATTGTATAATGTATTCTGTCTCTCTTCCCCCCTTCCTCTGTCTCACTAAATGTAATTCATTTTGAAGCTAAATGTTTTACTGGTAGTTGGATTTCTAAAGTGTACTTCACATACTGAAGTTCTCTGACATAAAAAGGACAAAATGGTTCCTTTTTTTCTGTTTGAGCAGTTGAAATAGTTCTACCTTAATGCACTCACTTCATTACAATTAATTTAGATTGGATGGCTGAAGTGTAAAGGACAGTTGTGATGGCTCCATTTGAAAAACAACTTTGCCCCCAGTCGTACAAAATGATCTGTGCTGGCAGTCCCTTTCTGTTTATTTGTACTCCTGCTGACATTAATGGCACAATGCCCATGCTGATCCTGTTAGAATTTCAGGAACTTAGTTTGCTTTGCTGTTTCCCACATTGATTCATGTCAATCTGTAAAATGATGTACCACGACATACATCAGCTTGTGTTAGCATCTTCCATGCTATTTGATGGAGCAAACCATAAAATAATATGATATGCTATTTTCCAAGGCAAGCTAACTGTCAGCGTTATGATTTACTTGTAGATTTGTAATAACTGTTTTTGTTTTTTGATGCTGTGATGAATTAAAGAGAGCCTTCCAAAGCAAGATCTGGCAAGTAAACCACCCAATGACTCAAATAAGAGACAAGCTCACTTCAGCTCAAGGTCACAGTTCGAATGGTAACTGTGCTAGCATGCATATAATATGTTATTGAAGTCCAACCATAAGAAGGAAGAATCCATTAGGACTTTTATCCTAATAGGTTAATCTAAGCTCTTTTCCCTTATAGCACATTGTTTCTCCTCTTGACTATCTTGTATTTTCTCTTCTGTAGGAGAAATGAGTGTTGCAGTTTGGTGGGTTGCTAAGGGAATTTCAAGTCTTTTGAGCTGTTTTCTTTCTTTGAAATTAATTCCTGTACTAAGCCCTTATTCAGCTCATTATTTATTCTAGTGATTCTCAGTCAGGGTCCTGGGATATCATGGGATGTCACCAGATCCTCTGAGGGGTGCCACAAGGGATGCACAGATAAGCAAGGGGGGACAAAATAAGCTAAGCAAGTAAGCATAGGGCCAAATGATCCCTCACCCCCACTGCCTGGCCCCTCTATAGGGAGGTAAGCACTGTAATATATAAATTAGATTTTAAAATTGGGTTCTTCTCAGTTCACAAAAGTTATGCTGAGATGCCTCGAGTCAAGTGAGTGGTTCCTTAAGTCCAAGAAGATTGAGATCTATTGATTTAGGTAGTGTAATTTAAGCATGCGGGTGAGCCAAATTAAGTGGCATGTTTAAGTATCTGATTCATAGCACTTTCCAGTTGTGACTTATTTTAAGAAGCAGTATCTTTAGTGCTCTTCTCTTTCATATATCTACCCTCTAAAAAGTTTAGCAGATTTTTGGACAAATTCTATGTGAGTGTAAACTGGCAAAGATTTAGGGAAGTTAATGCCTTTGCTCAGTTGACACCAGTTGAAGGCTAAGTCCTATCTCTTTTCATTTAAGTGAAAACGAAGATCCTAACACTTTGCTAATTACTCCTTAGGACTAGGAATTTATGTATTTGCTCCATGCCTAGCATACAGGGCCATGATCATCCTTATGACCTCAGGAAACTTCCAGAATAAAAATGAAGAAACCTGATATTGATATAACAATGAAACCTGAAGTAGATTGCTGTCTTCTTGGAACATGTCAGAATTAAACCCTTGTTGGCTGTGATATTTTTTGAATCTCTCAAAATACTTTTTCTCACTTATTTTGAGAGCTCTTTGAGTTGACACACCCTTCTGTGTTTGCATGACCCTCGTGGTGCTATTATTTTAGAAATTTAAACCTGGAATTCCCATGACATAAACATGTATTTTCTGCTGAGGCTGAAGTGCCAAAACCCCAGAAAAAGTCCACAAATCTCCCACATGTATTTTATGGTCAGCTCCTCAGGTTCATAGAATAAAAAGGTTGAAAGAGACACTCATTATTATTGATCCCAAACCCACTTACAAATGCAGGCTGTGTATCTCAGACAAATGCTCATCCAACATCATCTTTAAAATCTTCAGTGAAAGACATTCTACAACTTCCCTGGGCAACTTGTTCTGCTGTCCTACTATCTTTACAGCAAGAATTTTTTCCTCCTGAGATATAAACTAAACCTGCCTCTCTGCCTTGCGTCTTGCTCTCTGTGGAAAAGGATAACAGTATTTGCCCCCTTCTCCTTTATGGCAGCCTTTCAAATATTTGAAAACTGTTATATCCTCCCTTAATTTCCATTTGTAAACACACCAAGTCCTTTGTTACACCCCTTTGCATTCTCTCCCATTCCTCCACGTCTTTCTTACTGCATGCAGTAGTCCACCTGAAGCATAAGCAACACAAAGTAGAGTGATACTATAATCTCCAGTGTCTCTTGCCCTTTATCTTTCTTGTATACTTAATTTATACTGTCTTTGGCTATGCATATGAGCAGAATATGGCACAAGGGCTCAGCAAAAGATGCCTGGCTAATTTCTGATGAATTTTTTTTATGACAGAAAATGTTAGTTTGCATTTTTTTTTCCTTAGAAGAGTTAACAACATTTTCATCAGGGACATTTTTCAACCCAAGGGTGGAATTTCTGTTCAGATTATAAAAGAGACAGAGAAGGTGAAAGAATGAGTGAGACTGAGTTAATTCTATTAGAACCAATAGCCTGGTCAGTCATTTGAGATGTGGGGACCCATGGTAAACTCCCAACTGTCTCTTACTAGTCAAGAAATTTCTGTAATGTCTCAGGTGTGAGACATTTTAAAACTTTAGCTTTTTCACAAAATGGAATTGCTCCTTTCTGGCCAACAACTACTTCAATTTTCTTTGTGCTTCATTCAAAGTAACCATAGCAGAATTGCAGAAGGATAACTTATCTGCAGGAAGATATTTGGCATCAATTTTACAGAAAGATATTCTGTGAAAATAAACTTTTTAAGGTATGCAAGACATGTTTTGTACACAGCTTTGCCTTTCACAGACAAAATATTATCTGATTTTCTGCTTAATTTAGGCTCTGGGAGTCCACCATTTAGATCTTAATTATCATGGCTAGGCAAATAGCAGAGTACTGTGAGATAACCATAGTGATAAGAACATATTAAACAATGTTGAATTCATCCAACCTACAGAGGACTTGTTGAGCAGGTGCAAAATAATAGAATATCCTGATGAGACTCAATTATTTTTACAGAAATAAACAGGGTAGTAAATCTCCAAACTACTTCAGAATATAGCTACAGTGTCCATTTCAATAAGTATATGATTCTAATCCTAATTCTTTGTGGCCTTTAAATATTAAATAAAAGAAAGACGGTAATGATTAATATGGCAGGTTGGCAAGAAAATGAGTTCATATAATATTTGCATTACTTGGTTATAGTATTTCATTCCTATTCCCTATAGAAGTTATATTAATATTAAACATAATTTTGAAGCAGCAGAAAATATGCAACAGACACAAAAGGATGCAATACTATAAATTGCTGCATATTGATGTAGTATATCATCTTGATTTATCTTAACCATTTATATATAGCTCCTTACCACTTACTGTAAGCAAGAAGAGTTAGTCTGGTCTTACTGGAACTGGGCGAAAGACCTATCTTTCATATTATAGATTAACCTGCCTTGCTATGCAGAAAGACATTTGTTGCAGTTTCTGTATACATTATTTAATTACTTTATTTCTACTCATTGAACCTAAAAGAATGAGTTTGAAATACTGAAGTTTTCTCTTACCAGCCTTTGTGAGTACACCTTACACAAAGACATGCATTAATAGGATAAAAATGAAAGCTTTTAGGAGATTACAGTATCCGTTTCTGGGCAATATTTGGCCAATTGTTTATTTTTTTCAACTTTATCATTAAGTGCCAAATTACTGAAGTAAAGAACATGCTGAACAAGTATCACCCCTTTATTCTTTATGATTTTTTCCACCCAGTATGGTTTCAACCCAATATGAATGGTTTATGCAAATATATCTCAGTGTAAGGAGTTCTTATAAACTATTGGTTTGCAGCAGCAACTATCTTCGCCTTTACTGTTCAGGTATTCATGTCCTATGGTAAGTCAGCTGTGTTACACAGTATTGTTTATGTTTATGAATGAAGGATTTCCAAAATCATGAAGAACGTTAAAGACACTTCTCCTTCTGGAATGGATGCTTATATGAAAACCTGTTGTATCAACATAAATATTTCTGATAACTTTACTTATTACAGACAATTGGAAGCTTGTTCCAAAGCCCACAGCATTTAATTGGAAAGGGTCCCCTTAACTTCAGTGATGCTGGATCAGTCTGAAAGCAAATAAAATTTAACTTGGGAGAAAATTAACAAAAAGCAAATACGATTTATTATAAATGCTGTCAAAGCATATTTTCAGCATTTTAAAAAACATTTAAAAATATTCACTTCCTAGCTCCCACCTACCAAATCACTTGTTACTCTCAGCTGCTTTATGCAAAATAGTAAATCTGGGTTTTTAAGCATGTCAACCCATTCCTCACTTCATTCATTTTTTCTGTCTTTGAGGAGAGTGTATATCTATCCTCTTGATATATGTCTCTGACAACAGCAGAATTGAACAAGCATGGAAAGAGGGGGAATTACAGTTAAGCTATGAGGTTTAGATACTAAAAAAATTCTATTCATATGGTCCTATACATGAAGACTCTGGTTTTTAATTGAGCTTCCACGCAGCACCACTATAGTTAAGGGCCAGTTTGTGTCTATTGTAAAATTTGCTTTTGAGAGTTTGTCTGTAAAAATTCACTCTGGGATGAAATTTGGCATCAAAGGCCCTGGCATAAAGCATTGCTAAAATGACACCACTGCAGAGGAAAATCATTTCAGATCTAATTTGATATTTCAATGGGGAACTGCAGAAAGTGTTCAAATCCACAGAAAATCTGGCTTTTACTGCATTTGGCTCCAGCAAAGTGTCTGATACAGATGTTTCTATGCCAAGGAAAAACAGAATTAGCTTTTCTTTAAATAGGAAGTAAATAGATCATTTCTCTGACCTAGAACTATTCAAGCTGTGTCCTCTACTTGTTGGTTAAGAGTAATAAAAACAATGAAACCCTAAGGATCAGTTTCACCATTGAAAAGCCACTGAACACAGCAATAGCAAAGATAATCAAGAGAGTTGGGAATGGGCCCCTGGCCAGTACAGAAAAACTTAAAGACTACCTAGAGGTAGAGAGTCTAATTTAATATATTTCTGGCCGAAGGCACAGAAGAAAATACTTAGATGCAATTATAGAAGATGCCATGTCTTATGAATCACAGTTTGCAAAATCCATTTGTAAAATGTTTCTGAGTTTTCTCTTTTTTCCCTATCATAAAACTCCTGTTCTGTGTAACACTGATAGCACATGAACATTAAAAAGTTTGGAAAGTTTCTAATAAATTTGGAAGTAGGGTAAGATTTCATGTTTCCACTATACTGTCCACATTAATTGTTCATCCAGAAAGATATAGTTGAATTAGAGATATAGGATACAAAAATCAACCAAGGCTTTGCCATGGGTGTGGACTATACATAATCATGTTGCTTCAAGAGTATGTGTGCCCTTTTCCCATATTCTGAAAAGAAGTAGTTGGTATCGGCTGTATTAAATCCAGATTACTTCACCTGGAATACCATCTCCGGTACATGCTAGGGGTAGCCCTTGAATTAATCACCTTTCCTCTCCTGTTTGAGAAAATAAGAGTGCATGACATTCATTTATTAAGTAGGAGACTTGTTTTCAGTTTTGTACAGTGTATACAATCTTTATTCTTCTTGGCTAAATTAAATTTTTTTTGTCTGTGTCTCCAGATCCAGTTACATGGAAGTAAAGGATACATTCGATCCTTATACCTGTGCATGCATAATGGCATTCCAACCATATGAAGCATATGCTTGATTAGGATTGGTTCACTAAAGGTCTTTGTTTTAGTTGTTCAGCTTGACACTGTAGTATCTCATCTGCAGAAGTGCTAGCATTCACAGCTGTGGAAGTCACTGTGAACTGCGTGTGAAGATAGAAAATGGAACATCATGCTGAAAACTCTAAGGCTCTAGGTATGTCAATTTGGCACTAAAAAGTAGTGGTTATATGTGATATTTAATTTCTCTGGCACTCAATTCACTATATATAAAATGGGGGCAATATCTTTATCTCACTTCAGGGATGTTGTGAACCTAATTAATGTTATAATTATGAGTACCACAGAGAAAAACATGAAAAAATATGATGTGTGCATTTAGAACAGGTGTTGAGTAATGTGCAGTAAAATGGTTCTTCAGTGAGAAATACGATTGCTTTTAGAAATCAGTTATGCCAAAGCTGGCCTCAAAGTGAGATGTGTGTTTATGTGGAAGTGTGAGGAAAGCAAGTACAAAAAGTCTGAGGAACAAGCTTGGTCCAGCTTCAGAAAGATGTAGTTCTAGGTGTTTAGGAATGTATTGTGCTATCGTTGGCTAGAAAAAGAAGCTATGCATACCATCAGTTCATTGGGTTTCTTTCTGTTCATAGCTTCTTCACCAGATAGGGGATTTTTTTTAATCATAATTTAGATATTAAACAGGCAAGCTCCAATGAATTAATAGTATGCATAATTGTATCTATTGAATTGATAATGCTGTCAAACATCAAATATCTCACAAGTGGTTTATAAAGCTACTAGTTAACCCTCCACCCTATGGTTCCTTATTAAGTCAAAAAACTTTAAGACTTAAGTGTTCTCAATTAAGTAGGAAAATGATATACACTTAAAATATCCTGATAGGTGTTATTTTTTATAGATATGCATGTGTTAGTTTAGCTATTTGATACTTCTGAGCAGACGGTTTGATAAGAAAACAAATATTAGGAGTAGGTTATGCATGTCTATGTTATATTTAATTTTTAAATAACTAATACTATTTTTTGTATGAACAGTACTGAGTGAGGGATCTGATATTGGCAAAAATGTTTTTATAATTTCCCTCCAACATATTTAAAAAATCTGTAGCATAAAAAGTGAGTTTATATCTCAGAAGACTTAAAAGATCAGACTTTTATTCCCAACCGTGGTTTACCAAACCCAGTCCCTACTTTAGTGAGAGTTAGCTTGACAGGACCAGGCTGTGCTGAAAAGGAGTGATACATTGCCAGACATTTTTGGACCTAAAGTTATATATTGGGTAGATATATCAACTTCTGTAGGCTTTCACCATGATGACTATAAGCAACGCTGTTAATGGTTTGAGTATCATTTCAGACAGTATAACATTTGATTTTTCTGGATTTTCATAGTTTCATAGTTGGTAGAGTTGGAAGGGACCTGAGCAGATCATCAAGTCTGACCCCCTGCCATAGCAGGAACGAGGACTGGGGTCAAACGACCCAGATGAGGTGTTCATCCAGCCTCTTCTTAAAGACCACCAGGGTAGGAGCAGCACCAGTTCCCTTGGAAGTTGATTCCAGATCCTAGCTGCCCTGACAGTGAAGTAGCACCTCCTGATATCTAGCCTAAATCTACCCTCTGCCAGCTTGTCACTGTTGTTTCCTGTCAGTCCTGGTAGTCCTCAGGGAAACAGGGACTCCCCCAATGCCTGCTGGTCCCCTTTGACTAGTTTGTAAACAGCCACTAGATCCCCCTCAGCCTTCTCTTGTGGAGGCTGAACAGGTTCA
>NW_017729031.1:75437972-75438178 GCF_001723915.1 Gavialis gangeticus
ATGACTCCAAGATCCTTTTCTGCCTCTGCACTGACGAGAAGGGAGTTCCCCAGCCTGTAGGTATGCTGTGCTGCTGGTTCTTCCTCACGGGTTCAGTACCTTGCACTTGCCAGTGTTGAAACCCATCATGTTCTCACCTGCCCCCCCATAACCTGTCTAGTTCTGATTGCAACCTATTCCTCCTTTCTACCGTGCCCACTTCCCAC
>NW_017729031.1:75438282-75456618 GCF_001723915.1 Gavialis gangeticus
TGCCCACATCCCCCCACATCTTAGTGTCATCAGCAAATTTGAACAGGGTGCTTTTTACCCCCTCGTCCAAGTCACTGATGAAGATGTTGAACAGTGCGGGCCCGAGGACTGAGTCCTGTGGAACCCCACTGCCCACATCCCTCCAGGTCAAAAATGACCCATCCACCACCACTCTCTGGGTGTGGCCCTCCAGCCAACTAGTGACCCAGTCAACTGTGTTAGGTGTCAACATCACAATCCCCTAGTTTTTTAATGAGATTGGGGTGAGTGACAGTGTTGAAGGCCTTCTTTAAGTCCAGAAAGACTCTGTTCACTACTACCCCTGTGTCTAAGGATTTTGTGACCTGTTCATAGAAGGCCACCAGGTTGGTCTGACAGGACCTGCCTCTAATGAACACATGTTGGTTGCCCCTAAGCATAATCTCCCCTGCTGGCCCCTCATGGACATGCACCAGGATAACTCTTTCAAAAAGCTTACCCAGAACCGAGGTAAGACTGACTAGCCTATAGTTTCCCACGTCCTCCTTCCTCCCTTCTTTGATAATAGGAACCATTTGCTGAAAACTGTCACAGGGTTGCATAATTGTCATTGTTCTATTTTCACACATCTCTGAAAGCAGAATTTCACATTATCACATGGGGTCTAATTTTCCATTTACATTGATGAATAACTCAGTTAAGTCACTGTTTTAGACCACTAATCTGTGAGAGAAAAGTTAGGTCCTGAGTATCTTTTTATTCTGAATTTGGTACCAGTTCATTAGCTTTCTTTTGTAAAAGAATCAAAGAGTGGCAGAACATGTATGCAACTTAAAATACTTTGGAACTTGCAGCTTGCCTTGAGTTTATCCCAGATGAGATTCTCTAGCTTGTGCTTTTGATGACTACTATTGCCAATGTCTATCTCTGTATTTTTCAACATGTAAAATATTACGGAATCTCTGAAAGATTTTGCGTTAGGCAAGAGGCTGAATTACTGATGTACACACTATGCTTTAAGCATTTGTTCTCTATGTAAGGGAGTACTGTTATTCTTCACAATCATAGTTACAAATGGATGCTAGTTGGGTCAATTTTGGCCATTCTCAGAAAAAAACTACTGATAAAATAGCCAGTTTCTCTAGTAGTGTGGTAGCTTTGCAATAGCTTTTGGAATGCATTTCGAAAGAAGAAAACTTCAAATATGTTTCTGGCTTTACAGAACACTGAAGAATCCAATGCGTTATTTTTTGACATATTCCTATGTACTTGACATCACATAAATATCAGCCTACATTGGGAATCTTGTGCAGCACTGCACATAGCTCTTAGGGTGCCCCCGCACACAAAGGGAAAATCCCTTCATTACCTTGTGGCTTCGTTCCATGCCCCTAAGTATGCTTGGATATTTTGAGGGAGTATAACCAAGGAAAACCCCTTGTAGCATTCCCTTCCTACATATCCTCAAGGCCAGGAACAATTTACATCTAAACTTTTATGGCCAAATCCTTGGCAGTCACTGGGTTCCATGAACCCCTCTTGTATACTAGCTGACTGGCTGCTTAACTATGCTTTTGTTTTTTTACCTCATTGGGTAAAGTACTAATAAGCCAGTACTAATTGCTTAGGAAAATCTTTTGCCTATGGCATTGTTAGTTCTGTATCATAAATCTCTAAATTTTAATGGTATTTTGTTGTATTCAGCAACTGCTTTTTAACCAAGATTTAGCCCCAGTATTATAATTAAAAAGTAATAATATCTATTAAATATCACAGTGTCCTCCTACCAAAACAATATGGATATTTGGACTGGCATGCCACAGTTGTGCTGAAAGATCTGTAGGTAGGTAGACTCAAAAATACAACTCTGAGCTATTTTGTGCCACCACCATGGAAAGCTAATCATGAGGGAACTTTTGAAACATAAGTTAATGTCAGTGTTAACTGGAATAACCTGTGCATTTTAGCAGCTGCACATGTTTAGTCAGCAGGGAGTTCTCTGGTTACATGTGTTTTTTTTCCACATCTGTCAGATGAATAAGAGATCCAAATGAAAATGTAGCACTCAAGAATGTTATATGGATTTGCAACACACTCCCTGAAGGATTGTAAGTTCGCAAAGCAATGAATAAATTACAAAGAAGCATGCAGAGTGCAAATCTTAAATTTTTTACTTCTCCTTTTGGGAATTTCATGTCCTCCAGGATGTATCCATTGAACAACACTGAGTTCCTGTAAAACCGCCACAACCTTCCCTCTTGAAAGAAAGAATTTGAAAGGCTCCAAGTGTAAAAAGCAAGGTGACCTGATTCATCACCACATTACTCCAGTTGTATTCCCACGCAACTCCACAGAAATGAAAATGAAATAGAATTACAATAGCGTAAAATGGGGGTAACAAGAAGTTCAGGTAGGTCCATAATAAATAAGCCAAATACATGCAAATATTCCCATGCTAGTGCCAAATTGGCCAAACTGTCACTGGAATTACATTGGTATAAATCCAGAATAACTGATACAAAACACTCTTACTCTAATATTGTTCTGTTAGGCAAAAGAAAATTGTCAACAGATCCTTAAGAAACAGCATTATGAAATTCTAAGTTACCAGGAGGAATATTGTCACAGAAAAATGAAAAAAGGATTATCCTACCCTTTTCAAAGAAGAAGGGTAATGCTTTTCCTTAGGACTTCCCCAAGAAACAGCGTTATGAGAGGACATCTGAAGCCAGTCCTAGGGTGGCTTGACAAGAGGCAAGCCCCTGGCTTTGAGGCCCTGGCTCCTTTTCTCATTTCCTGGCTTCCCTGGTGATACTTGGCACCCTCACGTTTGGAAGCTTCTTCTTTTCAGTCAGGTCCTGGGAAGGAGGGAGAGTGTTTTTTTCTTTAAAAGAAATATTATCTGAGGGCATTTATGCACATGCTCTGAGGGAGGGATGGGGACATGTTAATTAGACCAGCTCCAAGAGCTCTAATTGAAGTGCCCAGCGTGTCTCGTGTACCCACATCCCCACACTGAAAAATGGTGATGGGGCACTTCAGCACTTTAACTAAAGCTTGTCACACGTCAACATCATTTTTCAGCATGAGGACGCTGATACACAAGATGCTGGAGTCTGTTGGAGCGCAGTAATTACCAGACTCAATTAAGTCTGCTCTGACACGCTGCAATTACTCACTGCCTTGTATAGGCACCCTGAGTGCTGATGTCCCAAACAGCAAAGCAAATGCTGTATCAAAATAATCTCTACTATGCCATTCCTGTTCCCTCTGTCCTCTGTTAGACTTTATTTTGTCCACCCTAGGACCTTCTCTCATAGTCCATCTAGGACGTTTTCCTGGTCCACCTTGGGATCTTCTCTCCCACCAGCCCTCTCAGACCCTCACATATTCTCATCAAGCTCAGTCAGCCACACTTCCAACAAAACAGCTCCAAAACTATAGTCTTAACCTGGGGATAACAGCCACCCAATACAATGAAGCATTAAGTCCTGGGGAACTAACCAGGGGACAGCCTCCATGGCCTGCTGTGAGACAAAGACTGCCACCTGCCCATGGGGTGAAAAGGGCATACAGATGTCCTGCTTAGGGAACTATTTACAAGAACAGCCTACAGTAAAGCTTGCCCGCCCAGAGTACCTCCAAAGTGCTGCCCACTCCAGCTCATCTAACCTCTTTCATCACAAACACAATTTTCACAGTTCTTTGCTTCATTGTTTTAAAATACCTATTAAATCTGAAAATCTTGTTTTCTTTTTCTCATTGTACACTAGTAGAGATCACAGGCTTGATTCTGATCTCACCGTAGTAATTCTGTTGATTTCAGTGGAATTAATCCAAGTTTACATTGGTATAGGGGAATGGATAATTAGGTCCTGCATCTCCAAACAGTAAGACAGGACAACAGTTTTCTTTGAACCCAGTGAGACAAGGAGCTCATTATACACATGCTTCCATGGCAATGCTTTGGCACTAGATGATTACCAAAGGAGCAAAGTATGTGAATGACATGACTCACTTCACAGAAATACAAGATATGTTCCATAGAAAAAACTCCAACCCTTATTGCATAGCAGCCAAGTATTTAGTTGTTATATTCTAGACTAAAATTAGAGTGTATCATATTCACAGCCATTTCTTTATTTCTAAAAGTAAAATATCTATGATTAACAGATTTCATGACCAGTTAGAAACAATGCACAACAGAATCATATATTGGACCCCTAGTATATATTAGGGTGTGCAAAGTGGGCCCTATTCGATTCAGATTTGGCCCAAATCAGAGACAGTGATTCAATTTGTTGATTCAGATCACTGTCCCTGATTCAATTTGACAGAATCCGAATCTGAAGATTTGATGATGATTCAGAGAATCAGCGATTCGGACATAGACACAGTTTTAAAAGTTTTTTCTATATACCTTGAGATAGCAGGAGCAACTTGTGAACGCTGTGATTCTGGGGTGTGTGGAGCAACCCACAGGAGTGTGTGTGGGGGGGGGCCTCCACGTGCTTGGCAGTGAACCCAGAAGTAGACCAGAAATACTTCCGGTCCATTTCCAGGTCTGCCAGGGAACGCACTGGGGAAGCCCCCCATGCCTTTCTGGCTCAGTGATCAATCACAGGGGGACCTCGGGTGCCCCACCCCCAAGACCCAGGAGGCACCAGTTGCCAAACCAGAGGGGCACGGGGAAGCCCCCAGTGTGCTCCTCAGCAGACCTGAAAGTGGACTGGAAGTGCTTCTGGTCTACTTCCAGGTCTGCTGCTGAGTACACTGGGGAGCCCCCTGTGCTTCTGTAGGACACTCCATGTGCCCCAGAATCGCAGCATTCACAAGCCTCTGCTACATAAAGGTATGTAGAAAAAACAATTAAAGTTGTCTCTATGTCTGAATCTCCGAATCTTTCTGAATCTCTCCAAATTCATTTTGAGGGTTCCAATGCAACTCAGAGAGATTAAAGGGTCCTCTGATTTGATTCAAATTAGAGATTCAGCCACCGAATTGGGCAAATCTCCTCTGAATTGAATCAGGGACCAAAGCTTCACACAGCCTAGTATATACGTATTCATCCAGAAATGAAAAAGGAGTTAAGAAATTCAGAGATTATTTTCCAAAGGATTTTCAAGGTGGCCTAAGTTCAACTCCCATTGACTTCAGTCATAGCAAGATTGTATCTATGTAGAATAATTTATATCAAATGCAATCCTAAAACAAGAAGAGACACTTTTCTAATCTGTTATGCATAAAACCTATGAAGATTGGACCTTATAAATTGCTCTTATAATACCTTGAGTGTTTCACCACAGGAAGAAGAAAAAAACAAGAGGATATAAGGAAATCTGAACACTGCATCTCTATGGTTCCAACTCTCTCAGCTTGACTATAGAGCCATCTTTTGGTCACAAAGATGAAAGTAACACTTTCATTTTTGTTAGATTTATTTCTATAAGGTATTTGAAATAATTTTTAATTTAGCTGTGTTTTTAAATGTCATTTAATTGTCTGCTTTTTAGACTCTTTAGTGAAATGACACAGAAATGAGCAATGTGGCTTCTGCTTTGTTTGGAACTGAAATGGCTCAGTGAAGAGTGACATGGTAGATTTTCTAATTTATTCCATTTTATGCAATTAAGTCCATTTGCAATTGTACAGCAGACTATTTAAGACTGAAAACATTAATTCTCTTTGAGGTAATGAAAGTGATGCAAAACAGAAGAAAATAATCATGGAAATAAGATACAATAAAATTATTAGATCATGTAACACCTCCTGACACTCCTCTTGCCCAGTTTCTAGGAAATTTTATATCACCAAAACACAGAAACCATTCTATTATTTTCCTCTTTTTAGACATTTCAATTTTTGACTGAAAAGGAAGTTTGTTGTGCTTTGTACAAAAATTGCTTTTTCATGGCCTTTCTACACATGCAGGTAAACGCTCAATGGCATATGTGTGCAATCCGCACAACTGTACCTTCTACCATGCCACACGTGCAAGGAAGGAGGTATGATTAAGGGATCATGAATTAGCTACAAGCTGGCTGGTGAGGCTCACATTGAGGGAAGTGTTGTTGGCTCACAATGCAGGCATTGTTGGAAACACCACTGTTATCTGCTGTTGTTGCTGTGTTATCTGCTGTGTGTTATCTGCTGCTGTTGCTGCTACAGTGAGCTTTCTTATTTTTTGATGGGGCTTCCAGCCAGAGGGGAGCACTTGGCCACATGTTCAATTAATGACATGATTAAAACAAGCAACAAAGTTATTCCACACTTTTTATGGAATAATTTTTTAGTTTACTGCTTGTTTCATCACACCAATAATTGGCTGAAAGTGTAGCTGAGTCACAATTTAAGATGTAATTAACTACTTAATCACACCTTAAGTGTAACATGTAGAGGGGCCTCAGTGACAGATGTCTTGAGGATGATTTCTATGAAACCTGAGAGTTCTTCTCTGAAGGGACTGAAGTTGCATATGATGGATCTGCCAGGGTTTCCTTGTTTTTGTATCTCGGGGACCACATAAAATGTTCACCACCATCTCTTCAAAAGATGGGTTTGAGAACAAAAATTTATAACAGTATGGAACACTAAAAACCATTGATTTAATACAGATGTTAGTTTTATGGCTCATCACAGTTTGCTTATCCTACAGATCATCCAACTACTAACCTCTATGGTAGGCCTTATCCTCTGGCCTTGCCTCTCTATGTTAATGTCATTGAGTAACTTTAAGAAGTCTGAGTAAATTAAGTGAAAAATACCACACCTTCCCAGATTGATTAGAAGTCAGAAGGTCCTAGAGTCAGCATGCTTATGAACTTCAATGATATCATGACCTAGTTTCTGTGTGGAGAGCATACACAGTTGATTATGGGAGTTTTCGGCTCAAATAGTTACAAAATTGAAGAGATGACCACTGTACTCACCCGAGGTGACTGAACACCTGATTGGATAGAGGAGTGATTAACAAATGATTGAAGGCACTTCTGTTTGTCTGATTGGTTAAGAGTGAGATTGTCAGAAGTAGTGTTATTCGAGTGTTTAAAACAAGCTTGCACCTGAGGAGAGGTGTGAGACTGGGCTTTTTCGTGTGAGTTTGCATGTGTGAGTTGGTGTCAGTCAGCATGAAAGGTGATTGAAAACTGTCAGTGAATCTCGCTGGCTCCTTAGATAACTGAAGGAAGCTCTGAGGAGGGACCTCTCAGAAGAAGCTCAAATCCAGCGTAGGAGACCACCCTGAGTGAAATTACCCAAGAATGGGCAATAACCCACCCATAATTGTGGAGTGCTGAGGACCCAAAGGAAACTCCATAAGAGAGAGAGGGATCAAGGGCAGCTCCAGCACACTGACATAATGAGACAGGCAAGCAAGAGCCTACTACCTTACAGTGTGCATGTCAGAAATTATAGATTTCTTTCTACGTTTTATCTCACTCTGTATTTATTGTTTGTAGATTCCACGTATATGTTTGCAACTTGTTGAGTCCTGTTGTTTAACTTTACTATTTATAATATAGTCCAGTTGTTTACATTTAATCACATCTCCTGTCCTAATTGATATATTTGCATTGAGTGGGGCTGGGCTACAGGCCAATGCTCAATTAGAAAGCTCCCAAAGTCCACCATTTTGAACTATGAGTCTTGAAGAGGCCTACCAACCCTCAATTCATGATTAATTAAGAGAATCGTGGCTCCAAAAGGTAATAACAGCCATCTTTCTTTATGAAAGGTCCTATTCTTTCACATAATTTGGTTTATATGTTTTAACCCTTCTTTAGTTGCTTGATAACTTCTCTTCAGTCTACAGGTTAAGTGCCCCCTTCCCTTTCAAAGATCACCATTGTTTACATAATGAGGTTAAACAAATTAATTATTCTACCTGGAATTTAACTCCAGTCGTGTCAGCTTCTTTTCCAGACCTGAAGAAAAGCATTTCAAGCCCAAAATCTTGTCTAACATTTCTTGCTACAGTATAGTCAGTCCAATAAGATATTACCAATGATTAAAGAGGCAGACTGTTGAATAGGGCCATATTTAGAGACAAATTTAGAGACCTGAACTGAATATTACCCACCCAGGATGTAGAAGAATGGCAGAGCATGGAAGTAAAGTTGAATCAGATTTCTAGTATTTGCCCTAATCACTCAATTTTTGGCTATACTGGAAGGAAGGGAGTGGTGATATGGAATCATTTCTGTTTCTGCTGAGAACTTCTTAATGTTAAAATTGGTACAGTCCTACAAAAAGAGATTTAATATTGATAAATCTGCATCCTTTAACTTAAAAAGTGGGGGGGTGCAAAGAATTCCTACTCAACTATAGATGTGGCTCAGGGCCCTGTTACGGTCATTTTGTATAGCTCCTTGAGCTCTTAATGGTGTTAATGTGTGAACAATCCACACATTAACATCTTGAAGTGGCTTAAAGCACTCACCTGCTTCAAAGTTATGCCCCTTCAAGGCAGGATTATCTCTTGATCCACACAGCTCAGGTCCTGTTCCCTTAGGGTATGGCTGCTCCCCACAGATGCACCACTGCTCCAAACTCCAAGTTAGCACTAAGCTAATCAACATTTGTTCAGCAGACAGTGTAAGGTGTAACAAGACCCTCATTAGAATGACGTATTATGGGGAAAGTTTGCAGTGCTTGCTATGTAGGGGAAAAACACCTTTAGGGTAATGCTTAATAGGGATTTATCTAACAAGCTTTGTGTTTTCTCAAACACAGTGCACATAGTGCACATGTGCCAGAAAATTTGCAGAAAAAGATAATTTTGGGGGTGAGTTCCTACCTGGTTTAATAAAACCAAAAGTTCTAGAGTTTTGCATTTATTTTTGTCTCAGACCAACACGGCTACTAAATACATCCCCGAAACATGGAAGATGTTGAATTTTAGCTGATTTTGAAATTAAACATCATTGCTAAACAACAAGAACGATTTCTACACCTCCCTGCCTTTCTGCCATCTGACATCATCAGGGAAGGAATCCTGCTTTATTTGCACATCAAAGAGCAAGTCACAAAGAGACTCTCATGGACCCAGAGGAACAGACTTCCACCTTCAGCTTCCTCTGTGCAAAATTAAGTTTATTTTCTACCTATGAGGACTTTTTACCATCTTTAATTTTCCCTGAACCTAATGAAGAGCGCATGTGCCCAAAAGCTTACTGAAAAAGATACTTCTATTTTGCGATTTCTTAGTTGATCTAATAAAAGGTATCATCTCTGAACCAAAAGTTCTAGAGTTTTACATAACTAAATTAATATATTTTAATAAAACAATCAGCTCAAACTGTTTAATACATGTTACAATGTATGTGACTGAATCAAGGACTTTTTGAAGTACCACTTTAAATTTGTTTGATCTTTGAAATGTAATGTACTGTATATATAATTTCCCAGTTCAATACTTTGAAATTATTTCCTGAGAATAAGTAACATTAGTTTAATTATTCATAGAACATATTTATTAGAAAATTCCATTACATCACTGTGTTATATCTTCAGATGTATGAGTCCAACCTTATCTCTGGACTCTGATGCTGCTTCAGTTGGCCTAATCATTTCAGCTGGGTGATTAAAGGTGCCCAGATATGATACTGGAGATATCTTTGCCCTTTTTTTATTCATAGTTTTGTCCAGATTATCTTTAGAGCCCTGCCCTTCACAATCTTAGGAGGACTCCTGTTTAATACCTTCACGACTACTTTACATTTACAACATCCAGTGGTTCAAAATGGCCAGGGACAGATGTTGCATTTATCTCTGGAGAAGTTGCTTTTATTCTGTACCAAAAATATCCTGAGATTGGCATGTACATACATCACCCTTCTAATCAGGGTTTAGTGAGCAGCAGAATGCAGAAGAGCTTTTCATCCACTAATTTAATGACACTGTCCCAGGATATTTGTACAGGCATAATTTGCTATATGCTAATATAAATTATTACTATCTTTTATTCAGGAAACTTTTTTTTAGGAATTATTCCAGGATAAAAGGCATGGACTTCTTTATGTTTGCACTCTAGCCCAGGATAAAATGGTTTATCCCAAGATAAATGTGATTTCTGTTTGCAGTCAATGGTTCTTAAACTACCATGTAATCTACTCCATGCATATTTATGTATGAGGGGAATAGAGAGTCCTAACTTTTTTATTAAAAAAAGAAGAAAATTTCAGATCTCTGAACATGTAAGTCATGAAGAAGTTCAATTAAAATAAGTGAGAGAACTTAAAAGTGCCTTAAAAGGGCTTCTTTCTCTCTCCCCTCGTTTTCTGTCATACCCACTGGCTACTATATTAGCGAAAAACTCTTCAAAGTAATGTTTTGGATACTCAGCTCACACTCTTCTGTAGCTATTTTAAAAGGGATCATTATCAGCACTGCAGCAGAGTTTCAGTTTCTTCACTTCTTCAGTCAGTTTTCCTAACACTTCAAGAAGAAAAAAAAGAGACACTTATGTGCTATTAAGTGATGTGCAAAAGTTTCTAATTTTGCATCTGTATTCTTAGACTATTGCCAGTTTCCACGGTAATCAGTATATTTGATCAAAGATAAAGTTTCTCTGTATGTCTTAAAAACAAATTTCCCTTTTCTTTATTTCTGGAATGGAGGGCAATTTTTATATATCTTTATAGTAGGCTAATATAGCTCTTTTTTCCCAGAAAAATGAAAAAAAGAACTGGGGTCTGGTTTAATGAGAAGATGCAGTTCATGGCAGAAGAGAGAGAGGAACATCACTTATTTTTGGAATACAGGAGAAGCCCTGTGTGTAGAGCAAAATGTTTAAGACGTTCTTGCAAGAGCCACTTGGAATTATTTAGTGCTGTGCCAACTCTGAGAATTTGGGTACTGAATGAAACTCCTAGGCTCCAGGTAACTTCATAGAACCATAGAAAATAAAGCTGAAAGGGACCCCTAGAGGGCATATAGCCCAACCCCCTGCCTGAAGCAAGACTGCCCCTATACCTGTCATCCCATACACATTCTTGTCTAGCCTATTACTTAGGCTGAGGACACATGTTCAAATTATCTGGCTGGTGGTGTGCCCTCTGTCCATGATTGCCTTAGGTCTCTCCCTTAGGGAACTTTTGCTGCTTGTAAATCCCTCCCTTTGTATTCTTTCTCTTCCTGATGACTCTTCATTCCCCTGCATCTTTGATTGGTCTCCCTTTGGTCATCACAGTTTCCACATTCTGGTCTGTCAGCATATTCCTTTGTTTTCCAAACCCATCACAGGCAACCATCATTTACCGGTGTTTTAATTTGGGCATGCCCTGGCCTCCTAATTTGGCCCGTCCACCAAAACCAGAAATCCCAAGGGCTCTGCAGCTGGGCACTGTGACCTGGCATCAGTGCAGCAGGCCTATCTCATGTTATGGATACACTGTTCATATTTTTAATTCCCCAGGATGTGTATGCCTACACAGTGGACCTTGAAGGAAACTTTGTCACAAACAAAGCTTTGTGACAAACAAGGCCTTTAAGAACCAATTAACCCTTGATATTCCCCAGGACCATTGTTCTAATGCAATATTTTCTTTACCTATAAGCTAACTCCTAAAAGCAGACCTCTCAATATCATTTCCTAGCCATCAGCACAATGTGAGGAATCTAAAAAGGCATGTTCTGTTCCTTTCTTAGCTGGAGGCATACAGTCCAGCAAGCAACACACTGTGGGGAGAGAAAAAGAGCAAAGCGCCCTGGGAAGATGAAGGACTGTGCTGTGGCTCTGAGAAGAGATATGTATACAGCCATCCATGGCCCCAGGAGAAATTCTTCTGGGAGTGATTTAACCAGTTAAATCACTGCCAGTTTTTCCTAAGTTATTTTTCTACTGGAGAAGGCTTTTTTATATTTTTCACCTTTTATCTTTACCCAGATATATTCTGATCGGCTACCTTCTTCCT
Source organism: Gavialis gangeticus (assembly GCF_001723915.1). Lineage (NCBI taxonomy): Eukaryota > Metazoa > Chordata > Crocodylia > Gavialidae > Gavialis > Gavialis gangeticus. The sequence continues at coordinate 75,450,174 of NW_017729031.1, forward strand.
CTTGAACCAGGGAATTAATATGTAGATTTGGACTTAAAAGGTAATGCCACCACTGTTTCCCCCCAATCTTGTCCTTCTGAAACAGAATGTAGCCTTCAGTTTTGATAGTCCTATTATAAAAGCTATCCCACCAAATTTCTGTGGTATGAATCAGATCATAGTTCATTTCACAAGCTGTGATTTCCAGCTTATCTTGTTTGTGCCCCATACTTTTGGCATTTGTATACCTACCACCCAGCTTTTATGCAGGCCTACTCCTGCAATCCCTTGCTTCATCCAGGGGATGAAGAGGTGGAAAGGAGAGAAAGAGATAAATAACATGCAACATTGGTATTAAGTCAAAACAAGTTACAGTTTAGATAAGGGAAATATTTAAATGCACACTCATCCTAACTCTGATTGATGTCAGAAAACACCTCTGTGGAAGTCAGACTTCCTCCATGACATGTATCCCCTAAATATTTAGAGTGACATTTTGAAGGCAAAAACAAACAAAAAGAAATTTAAAAAATAATTACATGTAATATAAACCTACATTTAAAAAAATCATCTTTTAATAGGAATCCATTGAAAAGTTTGTTTCATTTCTGGTTTAGGCATGCTTGGTTTTTTGTACACCTTGATCTCAGCCGTGTTTCCAAGGCCTAATATTTTTAAAGGATGAAATATATCATAGAGCTCCCAACATCAACATGAGGACAAAGTAAAGGCAAAGATAAAATCAAGAATGTTAAATTGGTACACACAAATGTAATGTTTTTTCCCAAAGGGAAAGATACAAATACTAAAATAAACAAATATATCTATTTAGAGGGGAGAAGCTATTATGGAGGAAATTAAAATAATCAAAACAAATTATTTTAAAGAAAAAGTAGCTATGGTCCCATAACAGGGAACCCTAACCCTGTTAACAGACTGAGTGGGGTGGGCGGGGGGAGGTGATAATGGGAAAAAGAGGAATGAGGCACAGGTCTAAGGAAGATAGGTCCCTGCCAGGTGGACTGAGGATGCTGAGCACCCTGTGGATTTGGGAGGCTGGGCAGTAGACCCTGGGAAGCCAAGCCCAGGATAGGCTTTATATGTTTCAGGCATCAGAAGCTCCAGCAGCGTCAGCACTGCGGTCCCTGCCAATGGTGAATTGGTGTTCCCGAGGAGAGAGCCGCATCTTCAGGGAAGAGGCTGCCGATAGGAGGACCCTGAAATGTGCAACACCCAAAAGACTGTAAACCAGAGAAACACCACTGACAGTGGCGAGCCAGAGTAGCTGTTGGGGAAATCAGAACACAGTGACAGACACTCTATTAAAGTGGTAGTTTTTCATTTCCCATAATCCTGAGCAGACTACTTATGTTTACTCCAGTGTAGGGGAGGAAAGGGATCTGCTGAAGGTGACTTCCTATGGCCTTTTAGTTTCTTTTGTAATTGAACTGATAGTGAAGCTAGAACTGGGGGAAGATGGGCCCAAAAAGGGCCACAAATTAACAGGGAGGACCTCACTAGGAATTAGTTCAAAGGCCTGAGAAGGGCAGAAAGCCTGTCGCTCCGCTGCAGGTCCAGAGAAGCCTGGGCTACATTCAGGTAAAGCACCATGATACCAAAGAAGGGACAATCTGATACCTGCACCCACCTCTTAGCCTGAAGATTCTACAATCATCATCAAAGCATGGCAGTGAAGGAGCAAGGATGGTGAACACAATTGGGAACCGCCACATTGCCATAACCCCAGTTTCTGGTGGTTGGAGTTCATGACTGTTTATAGGTCCTGATTCAGGAAACCACTCCTATTCAAGCAAAGTCAAGCATTTTCTTGAGTGTATGCTTAAACACCCTTCCTGACTAGAAATAGACTTTTCTTAAGTGCTTATTTGAAATGGGGCCTATGTTACAGCTTATACTTTAGATTTTGCAAAGATTTTGCATCAGATTTGAGAGAAGTTTGCAGTTATATTGTAATTATCATCAAGTACACTGCCTGTCTGCTGCATTTAAGCACATTGGCTAGGGAAGCCATTAGGATTAATTTGGCTTTTTGGTGGGAATGAATAAGAAAACCAGCTGTGAACAACTGAACTTCTGGGAAATCTGTGTTCAGATCCAGAATCATTTCATCCAGGTCTTCTCTGCTTTGTGTTTACAGCAACATCCATTTTTTTCTAGTTCCTGTGCATGTTCCAATAATGGTATGAACATCTAATTATCTTAATGTTTTTCATACATCAGCACACTACTGTTATGTTTGGATTTCCAACTGTGCTTTTTACAAAAGTTTGCTTTTCAGCTGTTCACATACTGTATGGCTGGGTGGACTAAAATTCCTTTTTATTTTTTTCAGTTTTTATTTATTTATTTATTTATTTTTGCCATTTGAAGTTGAGAGGAGAATTTATTCACTTTCAATTTTTGACATAATTGGAGAAAAGGAAATCACAGTGCTTACACTAGTACAAGGTTGAAAATAAGGACTGAAAACAAAGAAGACATACATATAAAAATTTGCCTTAGTGTCCATACTACCACATGATCAATACATGGTGTCTCTGTAGATCTGATTAGTGAGCATTAAATGCCCTTCCTTATTAATCAACTATGTAGTGATTTCCTGTAAGAAATGCATTGCATAAAAATGTGAAACCTTTTCTTAAACTTCAGATTTGTCTATTTAACAGTTGTTTTCAAAATATCATATAAACTTGCTGTCCCTTCCACCTTTCCCCCAATTTATTTTTTTTGCAACCATTTTGACAAAGTTAAAAAATACTGTGTGGTACATAGATGCAGAACATGAACACATACCACAGAAGGATGATACCAGTTACATCTGAGTTGCCAAGGCAATTTATAAGATTGATATTTAGAAAATATTTTAAAGGGACAATAGATCTGGGTCTGAATGTCTCATTTCATTAGGGTAGAACTGAAGACCCAAGTCATCTTGTGAGTAGACTAGAGGAGTAAGATTAATGTCCATGCCCCCTGCTCCCCACTCCCACCTCCTATGCCAGGAGATGTAAATAGCATGTCTGTCTTTGAGTTTGGAGATACTGTGGGGAAAGCATATTTATTAGGAAGATAGTAGGGTAAATATAATCTGTCCTTGATGTTTTTCTATAGATTTAAGTATGGTTTCTTTTTGTAACTGTAACCATTTCAAGTCTGAGTCCCTTGCTAATTTTAGGCCTTAGTTTAGTAAGGTACCTAGGAATATTCAACAAATAAGTTGTTCCACTGAAAATACCTTGCCAGTTAAACTCCCTCTATTTTTTCAACATTGTGGGGGGAGCCTGAAGTCCAGAGAGCAGGTGGTATGAACAGCAAAGCTCATCAAGATTTAAACATTCCATCCCACAGCTAATGGTAAATGTTGTGATATTGTATTTTTTTTTCAAGGAATTGAAATTCTAAAATATGCCTATCCTTATATCAGTGTATTTCATGTAAATGCTTTTGATCCAGACACAATATTTCAATATGCCTTCAATTTAAAATGTTGCATTTTAGTTTGCTAACCTAAATTGAACTTGGTTTTTCCAATATAAAACTTTTTTTCTTTATAATACTGTATTTGCTATACGGGAATCTGGAAGAGGGGGAGAAGGCTGGACATCCATATTCTTCTCTATTGGCTGCCTCCTTAGTTTGGAGGGCCAAAGTACTACTGTTAAATACAGTGTCCCAGTTGAGAAAGTGCAGTTTATATTTTTCTTAACGGATTTAAAATTTAATATTTGAGGTCAATTTAGACATTTAAATATTCTGATTCAGGTGAAGGAGATTCTAACTGAAATAGTTCATTTTGATTTCTCTTGGTGATAAACAATACATATTTAGCAAAATCAAACTGGTGAAAATTTTGATTTTCTAGAAACTGAATTTTCTGTTAGAAAATCCTGTTAGTGGAAAATTCCCAATCAGCTCTGTTAAGCAGAGTCAGCATCCCTGGTACTGTGACTGGGCAGAGATGCAAAGGCTAAAGGGTTCTTTTCAACTCTCCCTATCCCATTACTGACTTCTGGGGATTTTCCTGAGTGAAGGTGGAAGAAACACTGAGAAAAGATTTGACTTCTCGGTACATCAATCAGTTCACTCAGAAAGCTAATTCAAATAGAAAATTCAGTCACACTTGCTATAATTTGTGATTTCAATTGCTACAAGGGCAGATTATTCAGGAATTTTTTCTTCCCATTTCTCTATTAGGCAACCATATGATGTAGCATTGATGACTGAGTTCTTTACATTGAACCTATGCAGGTTCTGCTATTAAATGAGTCTTTATTCTTCTACAACACCATCCCTGCATACTACTTATTGCAAAAAAGGCCACCGCATACTAGACTGTATTAATAGAAGTATCATTTGCAAATCAAGGGAAGTGATTCTTTTGGTCTGTTCTGCACTAGAAGTGTCTCACCTGGAGTGCTGCATCCAGTTTTGGGCCCCACACTTCAAGGAAGATGGACAGATTAGAAAGAGTCCAATAAAGAGTGACAAAAAATATTAGAGCCTTGGGAAGCACAGTGATAGAAGTTATAGTTTGGAGACACTGTCTTGGAAGATTACAGGGATTGGCAGTTGAGATTGTCCATCCATTAGAATAATTCATCAGAGAAACCAAGGGACCACAGAAGCTAGCCTACTGCTCCACAAATAAAAATTCTTGTTAGTTCTTCTAATTCATATATACCCATGCTTATTAAAGCCGGTAATCACTACATGTGTTCAGAAGTGGCAAATGACAAAGAACTTGAAAGAATTGGAGGTTCAAGCTGAGAAAGAAGTTGGAAATTGAGAGCAAGTGGAACAGCACAGCCACATTGAAGGACATAAGCCAGTGTAAATGATCTTCCTATACAATTTACTTTAAGGACATTTGATCACGGAAGTGTTGTAAACTCCACCTGCTGTACTACTATTGGTCAATATAGCAAAAAACAGGAGGGCATTCAGACAAAAGTTTCAGGGGTACTAAGTAGACATAGGGCCAGAAGAGAAAAATGTAACATCAACTCCTCAATCTTGCATATTGTTGGGCAGGAAGCCCTGGCTCTTTATAACACCAAAATATTCAGGTAATTATAATTTTGTCCAAATATAAGGAGTACTGAATGCCAAAAAAGAATGAGACCTTTGAAAGACACAGATATTTTATGTGCAGACAAACAACAGAACAGCGTATAGATCTGTATGTTACTGATCTAAAGAGCCCGAGTAAGAACTGCGCTTTTGGGAACTTGACAGTATCTCTGATTAGAAATAGGATTATCTGTGGTATTTCAGACACTACATTACAAGAAAGGCTATTACATGAAGGATACCTGTGTCTAGAAAAGACTGTTCAAATGTGCAGGGCAGCATAAACTGTGAAGGCACAGAGTAGAGTTAAATGTATCAAAAGAGAGTGTCCATGCAGTAGACATGAAAGTGTAGCAAAACCCCCAGTTTTTCTTTTTTCTTTTATTATTGATCTTAAAATGCATTCCCTCCCCTTCCCCAACCATTTCTGACTTTTCTCTCCCTCTCTATTCCCTATAGATAAGTATAAGTGAGCTCAAACTTAGGATAAGCTTTAAACATTTTTATTTTGGTAGCAAATTTTTGGTTTTGGATATCCATTGTTTATAATGATTAGGTTTGTATTAATCTTTACTGTTATATATTGTATTATTATCATTTTTTTATTGATTTTCATTGTTTCATATGGCTCTTGTATGGTTTAGGCCTGTGTTTGTAAGTGAACCAAAGTCATGTCAAGCTTCCATCTTCTGTCCTCTGCCTGGGCATCCCAGGTTGCAACAATATGATTCATTGTACCCCTCCCATGTAAATTGGTTCCCCAATGAATGAGAATGATTGGGCATGATTGCAATACAATGGTAGCAGGCCTCTACTGAATGGCCTGTAATGACTGGGCCATCACCTTGCATTGATTCATCCAGGAACCATGGACCTCACCTAGGAAAAGAGACAAGACCAGCATTTGAAAAACAAAAGACCCTGCAGAACCAGCAACCCTATCATTGTAGCCCACCATTACAGACACCTGAAACTGCACATCCCTGCATAGAGCACACACGCTCAGTACGCCAGGGGCTGACCCTTGCCTGGGCATACCTCCTGTCACTAGGGTCACACAAAGCCCCTATAAAGAGGGGCAGTGAAGACAGACCCAGTGGGAACGCCACTTCCATCCAGACCACACCAGCTTCACATCACCTATCCACCCCAGAGGCCCTACCGCTGACCCCCTCTGGACAACACTGAGCTGAAGGAGACCCCAACTGGCCATTGAGGATCAACTTCCATCCTGGGATAGGTAGATATTACCTGCATACCTCCTCCTACAATTTGGACTCTCTGTCTCTGTCTCTGTGTCTCTTTCTCCTCCTGGACTTCAGTGGACTTCAACCCCTGCACCAAGCCTCTTTAACCCTTGCTGCCATTGTGTGTG
>NW_017729031.1:75456728-75457520 GCF_001723915.1 Gavialis gangeticus
CCTGCTGCCATTGTGTGTGTGTGGGTGCAAGGGAACCAATTTGACATTGTGTCACCATCTCCCCTGTTCAATAAAACCACTGTCATTTGCAACCCCAAGTTGGGTCATATTTTACTGAATCCCAGTCCCTTCCCTATCTTAAATTCCAGCCGCATTCTCTCTCTCTCTCTCAGCTCCAGTTCCCACCCTCTCTGCTGGTTTCCCAATCTCCTCCCAATTCCATCTCTTCTTTTCTGCCATCTCTCAGCCTCTCCTTGCGTTCCTGCTGTCCCTGATGCTTTTCCTGTGATTTTCTGCTGCCCGTCTCTCTGTTTTCAGGCTTTTCCCCTGCACCTTCTGTAATCCCTCTGCCCTCTCACAGCTTCCCAGCTCCTATTAGCTGTCCTGCAGTTCTCTCCAGCTTCCAGCACTTACTGCCGCTCTCTGCAACTTCTCTAGCTGCCCGAGAGCTATCCTCTGGCTCCCCACACCCCCAGAGCCCCTCTTTAACACCCACACTTTCCCTTAGTCTGATTTTCCCTCCTCTCCCCATCTACCATTTCAGCTCCCCTGTAGCTTTAGCTCCAGTCCCAGACTCTGTGCCAGCATGCTTCTCTGTTCTGTAGGCTTTGGGCATTGTCTTTAATCAATTAAGAAAAATTAACCTAAAGTTACCCCCAAGCCTCAATTCTTCAGTCCAGGCCCCTGTAGTCTACCAGTTCTAATCCCAGTCCTGGTATCTTTAACCCCCTACACTTCTACTTTCTTACCTTAACCTTTCCCCAGTATCCCAAGTACACCAAGCACGTACAT
>NW_017729031.1:75462520-75467020 GCF_001723915.1 Gavialis gangeticus
ACTCCCTACACTTCTACTTTCTTACCTTAACCTTTCCCCAGGTATCCCAAGTACGCCAAGCACGTACATACATACACATCACAACACGCAACTTAGGAACTCACTTGTGTGTATGTATAGGTGGGTGGTATGTGTGTAAATTAGTGAATACATATATATATAGATATCATTGTGTGTGTGGTATATGAATTAGTAATCCACATATGTGTATTGAAATTGCAGTTGTTGGTAACTGGTAACTGATTCTGTCTAAATTTGGTGTGTGTAGAGTGTATGGGCTTAAACTGGTAATAGGTGTACCTGAACCTAGACTAGTTATTTTGAACATGTGTATCTGAGTTGCTAGTGTGAGTGGTGTGTGTGTGTGTGTGTGTATATATGTATGGCATTGTGTGCATGATGTATGAATTAGTGATTTGTGTCTAACTTTTTGGGTGTATAGTGTATGTGCCTGAGCTGATAGTGTGAGCGCATATGCCTAATAGGGGTGTATGCACCTAGTGAGTGTGTGCTAAATTGATTTTTATGTGTGCATGTGCAGTTGTACACCATGCCCTCCTGTCTAGCAGAGCAATATTGAGATCCTGAGTGTTGGCCTGACCCCTCAGGGCAACAAAAGAATGTGGCCAGAAAAAGATACCTCAAAGTGTGGAATTTTCCATGGGTAAGAGGCCAACTTTCCCATGAAAAAGTGGAAATTTCCATTGGCAAGGAGAATGATAAGAGAGAGAATAAATAAACAAGTGTGTAAGGCAACATGGGCCCAAACATGTGCTACATTTGGAAAATTCTGTTTTAACTGTAAGAAGAGGAACCATTTTGCCAGGTGCTGCAGATCCCAAAGATAAAAAAATCAGGTGCATATAGTTGAGAGCATACTTGAAGAATTTTATGTCGATATGAGTGAATCAAGCAAAAGAAGTGCAGGGAACAATGGTTTCATTTAAATTGGACATTGGAGCTCAGGTTAATATTTTACCAGCGCATGAATAAAAGTAAACCTGAGACAAAAAGTGAGCCCAACAAATAACAAAATAATTGGCCATTCAGGAATAAATATACCAATAAAAGGGCGATGCATTGCTAACTGGCTATTCAGGAACAAATATACCAGTGAAGGGTAGATGAATTGCACCCAATATAAAAATAGATTATACAAATTCCCATTAATTGTGGTACCTCAGAAGGTGACACCAATTTTTTGGTCTAGTACCTGATGATAAACTGAATCTAGTAAGTGTGTGCATTGCAGTACAAGAAGATACAAAATCCATGCCTCATGAAGATCTTCTTGGCCATCATGGCCCAAATCTGAACAATCTTCCTGGGAAGAAACTAATCATTCCAGAACACAGGAAGCAATCATGCCCTTCTAGGAATAAATGTACCTAGAGATACAAATGCAAACACAAGTATCCAGAAAGAGGAAACCACCTTCTGCAGTTTGTAGTTGATCAACATTGTGCTATGTGCAAAATCACATCAGCCAAAAGTGAAAGTTGTTTAGATTCCAGTATAAGGATTCAGGTCTGTCAAGACTTGGAGGAAAGCTTCCCACCGAGAAACTGGATGTGATACTTTATTGGCCTCAGAAGAAAGTGTAACTTCTGTACAGACTCATAGAGATTTGTTAAAAGAGCTGCAGAAAAAGGGGAATAGGAAAGTGAGTAGTAAAGATTCACTCCAGAGTGATGTTCTAGTAACCTTTCCTCTGTATTTGGGTGTTAATGGTATTTTCTGTTAATTGTTTTTTGTAATTATTGTTGAAAGGGAAAATCTAATGATAGAAGTTATAATTTGAAGATATTCCCTTACTTGAAAGACTATAAAAGCTGGGAGCTGAGAGATGGTCCCACAGTTACAGTAATTAGTTAGGGAACTACAGATGCTTCTCTCTGGCTCCACAAAGGTTATTGTTAGTTCTCCTAATTCATGTATGACTGTTCTTCTTGAACCCAGTGATCACTACAGCTAGCATGACTTATGAAGAAAGGCTGAAAGAACTATGATTTTTTGGTTTGGAGAAACAAAGACTGAGGGAAGATTTGATAACAGTTTTCAAGTACCTATAGGGTGAATATAAAGAGAATGGCACTATTTCTCTGTGACATTAGGGGACAGGACTAGGATAAATGGTATTAAGCTACAGGAGAGGAATTTTATATTGGAAATTTGGAAGGACTTTCTGCCTATGAGGGTGGTTAAGCATTAGTATAGGCCACCTAGAGAAATTGTGGAATCTCCATCCCTGGAAATTATCAAGAGGAAGTTAGACAGAAACTTGGCTTGGGATGGTTTGATTAGGGATTTTCCTGCCTTGAGTAGGGGGCTAGGTCCTTTCCAGTCCTACTTTGCTATGATCCTATGATTCTCCTTTTTAAAAGAGTAAATTTTAAAAAAAATCTCCTTCTGGCTTCTTGATGATATTACTTTTGATGCACAGAAAGGTTTTTCTTAAATGTTTGTTCTTTTATATGACAGCTGTTGTACATGCAAAAGAGATTCCTATTTGAAGTTGGAGCCTTGATTTTTTGTGGAGATCTGACATATTCACATCAAGGAGAAACATATGTATGAATTATTACAATAGGAGAAAGACATTTCATTTTTCTATTTCCTCAAATTTCTTAAGCTTAGGATGACAGAACAGAATTCCCTTTTTTTCTTGGTTTACTGAAACTCTATCTGAAATGAGGAAAAGAATGAATAAAGAACCCTTTCTTGGTTTTTTGGAGTGCATTTGAAAAGAAATAACTATTTGCAACTGTAGGAGAATATTTGTAAAAGATGTGTGTGAATCATACTACATTTTTCCCCCTTGAGTTTTCAGAAAGCTCTAAATGTGTGAAGCTTTCATGGCTCCATTGTCAATTTGTTTTGTGTAGGTCACAGGTATAAGCAGAGGAGTAAGATATCCAAAACATAAAAGTAAATGTAACAAATGGAAGAAAAATATCATAAGTGATACAAGTTTTCTAAGAATGCTTTCATTAGCCAATTGAATTTAGTTTGAAACAGCAATAACTTTTTGCTCTATAATTCATATCTGTGGTAAGTGAATTTTAAGCTCATATATTTCAATATTCTGAGATCCTTTACTAGGGATCAGTATACCTCCTAAAACCTGGAAAATCATTTATACAGATCAGACCAATTTTCAGATCAGATCATTTTCCATTGGATGACTGTCAAACTTTTTTTGCTATGAGAATTTTCAAGCTCTGTTTTCATATTATTTATTTGGCCTGACAACATCAAACTCCATAAATTATGTTGTGGATTCCAGTGACAAGAAGTTAAAAGCAAATTCTACCAAATCCAGTACATCTAGGAGCAATACAACACCCCCCCCAACTCCCACCCAACTCCACTCCACCCCACCCTCTAGGATTGATCTTGAGTTGGGTTTGTGGAACACTGAGGGGAAAAAAAAGAAAGCCAAACTATTTCAAACTCATCTGATCCTATTCATGTTTTACCTTTCCCTAAATTTCTACCATACTTCTAGGAAAAGTCAGGCCTTCTTCACACCTAATCAGGGGATAGAAATAATAGCATGTGACTCAGTGGGTGTATCTACATATGAAATTAGCGTGCCTGAATAAACTCCAATTCAATTTGTGCTGGAGTTTATTGCTCCCAGGCACCAAAGACTGTGTCCAGGTCCATGGCATGTTAAGCCAGGGTGGGGCAGCCTGCCAGGCTGGAGCTGCTCTACCCTAACTCAGTATGCTGTGGAGGGGCTGGCTGGGGCATGAGGCTGCCACAATATGGGGCTAGCTTGCAGGAAGTCCTTATACTGTAGCACACTTATTCCCCAGCTAGCCCTGGTTTCCATCCACATGTGTTGCAGAGGAGTAAATAACTCTGCCATAGGATAGTACTTATGTCAGGCTGTACTATTCTATGGCAGAGTTAAATGGTTTACTCCAGCCTAATAGCACTGCAAGTGTACATGGTAAGGTTTTACTGAAGAGCTAGTAAACTCCATAGTAAAACACATGTGTAGATGCCACCAGTCTCAACAGCTACATGGGCATAGAAAGTCATAAAGAGGAAATAAAGTATATAATTAACGTGTAAGCTACATTTTTTACTTGGGTCTGCTGCTAGCATGGTAGGGAAAAAAATAGATTTATTCAGTTCAGGGTTTTGTTTTGTTTTTTGGTTGGGTATTTTGTTTTTTGTTTTTTTTGGTGCTAAGTATAGCACTTGCCTTTATAAAGTATGAAATGAAAGTGATGTTTGTTTCTCTGACCAGATCACTTGTCTGTTAGCAGTTATGACCCTCCTGTGCAGAACTAACTGTTAAATTTTTCAAAGGTAAAAATTATTTCTGGTTTAATTTGCAGCTTGCCATCTCCAGATATAATAGTGGAAGTATCAATCTCTACCAAAGTTCTTCTGAGAGTTTCATTGTTAAATTTTTAAAGTTGACTGCTGGCTAGATAAGATACTGCTATTCATAGATTCATAGATTAAGGGTCGGAAGGGACCTAG
>NW_017729031.1:75467031-75476210 GCF_001723915.1 Gavialis gangeticus
CGCCTGTACAGCCTATAGCCCCTAATGTTAACTGCCCAGCTATATTAGACTGGTATACAAAACATGCCTTATTTCTGAAAAACAAGTTGAATAACAAAGACGATATGAAATGGAAATTACTAACTTGTGAAGAAACTACATACATCAGGGCACTCCATGAGAAGGAAGGAGAGCCTAATGGGGAAAGCTGCTAGATGAGAACCCAGAGACTCAGGTTCAATGCAGTGACCTTGACATCCTATGTGACTTTAAACAAATGACTTAGCCTCTGTCTCTGGGACCCATGGAAGAAGCATGCTTGTTACAGGTCCTACCCAATTACTTGAAATATGCAAATCTTCTAATACCATCAACAGCAATATTAGACTGTTTTGCTGGACATGGAATGGAATAAATATATATTATTTTTAATTCATCTCTCATGCTGGTCCACAATATTATTTTTACAGGTAAAAGCTTTCCAGCTGATACTTCCAGCTATGAGAAGACTTCAAAAGGTAAACTCAGCAGGACTTATAATCAAGAAAAAAGGGTGCATTATGGGAATATTGCCCAACATTCCTAGGAATATTATTTCCAAAAGCCAAGTCTGAAGAAGTAGAAATAGCAACAAATAATGTTGTGACAACAAATAACTTGGTAAAGACAGTGTGTGTGCTTATAGGTGTTTATGGAGGAAGGTGCTTTTTGTTGTTTATTTTCCACTGGAAGACTGTCAAACATTTTTGCTATGAGAATTTTAAAGCTCAGTTTTTATATTATTTATTTCTTAGGTAATGCTCTTATTCAGGCTGACCTGTTTAATTCACCTTCCTTGAAAACAATGGATGTTGGCTGAATCTGGGGATTTTGAATGTTGGCTGCAAGGCTGGAGATTTTGACTGGAGTGTACCAAACCTCCTGACTTAAAAACTTCCTGGTTAGAGGGTGCTGTCCCTCTGCTCAGTGTGAGACCTTATGCCACACTTGGCATCAGAAAGGAATTTTACCCCATGATCAGATTCAAATGAATGGTGGGAGGTTTTGCCTTACTCTGTAGTGGGGGCATGGCCCCCTTCCTTGGATCTCATGAGCATACTTTAACAACTCTTGTAGCAGCAGAACACTGACTGCCATAGTCCCTCTGCTTCACTTATGGTAGGTAGGTTGTTGTCTTGTGGTTGTGTCTTGTGGTCACGTTCAGGGTTCACTGCATAGTTTTGCTAAAAGGTTTGTTGCAGCGTGAGAGTGTGTGGAAAGGGGAGTGGTGTACTGGATGACCTCTGGAGGTCCCTTCCAGCCCTACTTTTCCATGATTCTGTGAACTCCATGGTATTTAAATTTCTGGAGGGCATGGGCAACTGATGTTGCCTGAGTCTGGGGGGGGGCACATGCCCCCACAGTGGCCAGTCAGTGCTGGGGGGAGGGTCCCCCATGGCTGACCTTGATGACTGGGGGGGGGTCCCAGTGTCCAATCTCACCAACCAGGGCTGGGAAGAAGCTGTGGCACTCCCAGAAGTGTCAGTGGCGTTTCACCTGGTGCCCCCACTCCCTGGCCGGCACTCGTGGGGGAGGGCACCAGTGCTCCTGCGTACCCTCTGCCCATTGCCTGAGCAGGGAGTGATGCCTTTGAAAGGTGCTCCAGCACTCTCAGGGGGTGCATGTGGATCCCCGTGCACCCCATAAGTGTCGCCACTGCTTGAGGGCATAAATGCAGTCTTTTCTGCTTTAGTTATAGACACTTTCATAGTTTTGTGGACGATGCAGAATCCTCACACTACTAGTTAGATCCATGTCTTGGCAGGTAAAAGTTGACATAAAATTGATTCTCAATAGCTCTCTGAGGGAAAACAAGGTACCAATTTGTTTTTAAAATAGTGCTGGTTAAACTTTAGCTAAAAAATAATGATTGACTTAAAACAATTTAATTAGTTATTACCATTTCTCCCTCTCTTTAATCCACAGCAGAAAATTGTTTCAGCTGGAGGGCAGCTTAATGAGCTCTGGTGAGCTGTCAAGGCCAGCAAGGGTAGCTCCACCCCTTGATGGGTGCCTCACCTCCTGGTTGCCATCTTGGGACCAGAAGTCCCACTCCTAACTCCTGACCTTTGTCACCAGAAGTCCCTCCCTTTACCCCAGAAATACTCCTTTTGGGAGGGAGAGCGCTGTCATCTTGAAACTGGAAAAAAATCATATACTAAAAAAATCAAACATCTACTATAACTTAGTTGTATTTTCAAAAGTATTTTTGTCCTGTTTTATGTGTTTGCATAGCAAATCTAGAGGCAATTGCATAATAATTCAAAATGCAGTCTTACTTTTGTATATTGTGTGTGGAGTAAGTAAAGGAGTATATGTGGGGGGGTTGGGGAGTGTGTGTGTGTGGTGTGGCTATGGTGGGTAGGGTGTATGGGGAAAGGTGGAGGGGTGAGTGTGGTGGGGTGTGGGGTATATGGTTGGGGTTGGGGCTGTAGGAGGGTATGGTTGTGTGGAGGTTATGGAGGGGGGTGTGAGAGTGTGTGTAGGGGTTGTGGAAGGGATGTGTGTGTGTGGCAAGAGTGCTCTTCAGAATCTCTGGAGTGTGGAAGTCCCTGGATCTGCATGTAGTGGCAGCCCAGCCCTATAGCGTGCACCGTCTAGCTCAATAGCATGCAGCTCACTGCACTCCCACCCCAGTCCCTGGCACAGGTAGTGGCAGCGTATTGGGCCAGCTGGGCCTGGCCCCATAGCACTCCCACTCCAGTCCACGGCCACATGTGGTGGCAGTGTGCGGGGCCAGCCCCATTGTACATAGATCCCTCCACTCCTGGCCCCCTTCCCCACAGCAGGAGTCCCTCAGAGGTGCCCTTCCCTGAATATCCACTCTGGCTGGGAGGGAGGAACAGCCCTAGGGCTGCCTGGCAGAGGCTTCTTGTCTCTAATGATCCCTAGCTCGGGCCTAGGGGTGGGCCAGACCAGGTTTGGGTGGGAGGGGTGACTGCTTAGCAACTGGAGCCACACCTCTTGCAGGGACACACTGGCTTGCAGAGGGGCATCCCAGGGCCAAGGCTAGCAGATGGCTTAAAGAAGGGCCCTGGAGGCTGGATAGAATTACCTGGTGGGCCAGATCCAGCTTATAGTTTGTTTTTTTCCTGCCCCTGCTTCAATCTCTCATTTTTCTGGAAGACTGTGAAAAATATTGTGGCAAAGCACCTCTATTTGTAAAACTGAAGCTACATATGTTAAAATATTAATAAACAGAAAGCCAGAGTCAACATATACCTTTGACCTTAAGTCAATTTTGTTTAAGGTTTAAGAAGGTTTAGGAACTTCACTGGTATTATAGTCTGATATTTTCATCCTCTTAGTGAATAGGTTTAAGCTGAATCTTTTAAATCTGTTGGTTCCTTTTATATCATTGACATATTTGTGGATCCAAATTAAAGTTGGTTTTGAATGGTATTCTAAAAACTTAATAAATTCTTCATTGGCACCAAAATCCTCTCACAAGAGTGTAAAGCTATTCAAGGTTAGAAAAAAAATATTATCAGAATCCAGTATTTGTTGTCCTCAATGTCTCAATAGTGCCTATCATTTTACTTCTATTTCCTCTGATTCTGAAGTTTAGTCAGAGGAGAAATTCCACTGTTGCTCAGTTGCTTGGTATGACCTATATGTCAGACACAAAGACACAGTAGGAAATATGATGGTTGTTATACTTCTGTTATCACAGGTGGCATTTTCAAGGGAAAAATGATGTCGTGGAAAATATACCACATTATACCTTGAAAATGTAATTCTTTGACCATTGGGTTTGTTTGATTTTTTTTTAACTTTACAAAGAATTAATGGATACTGTTTGACCCTAATCATCAGCAGTTTGATTAGACCAAAGAATTAGAACTGTGACAACTTAGTGTAGGTGTACAATGCTTCACAATAGAGTTCTAATTCTTATGTCCAACATCTTGCTGTGATGTTCAAAATATTTTCTCTGACTTTGGAATGAGTCATCAAAAAGAGAAACTTTAATATCAGAAAACATGTGAGATCAAATTTATGTTGCTAAATAGGCCCCCTCTGCATGTTCCGGGTATCACACAATTCACTGGTTAATTGCACAGTTACCTTGAGACCAGCTACATGAGCAAAGTGCCTAGGACACCATAAAAAAATCCAACCAGGTATAAAGTTAGACCTTGAAAATATGTACTAACTTTATAGCTAGCTGTTTCATAGATTTCATAGATGTTACAGTTGGAAGGGACCTCAGTAGGTCATTGAGTCCAACCCCCTGCCCTGGGCAGGAAAGAGCTCAGGGGTCAGATGACCCCAGATAGGTGCTTATCTAGTCTTCTCTTGAAGACCCCCAAGGTAGGGGAGAACACCACCTCCCTTGGAAGCCCATTCCAGATTTTGGCAACCCTTACCGTGAAGAAGTTCTTTCTAATGTCCAACCTACATCTGCTCTCTGTCAATCTGTGCCCATTGTTCCTAGTTACTCCATGAGGTGTCCTAGTAAATAGAGTATCTCTTATTCTCTGATGTCCTCCCCTGATGAATTTATAGGCATCCACAAGATCACCTCTCAGCCTTCTCTTGCAGAGGCTGAAGTGATCTAGGTCCCTGAGTCTCTCCTCATAGGGTCTTGCCTGCAGTCCTGTGACCATATGAGTGGCCCTCCTCTGAACTGTCTCAAGATTTTCCACATCCCTCTTGAATTGCGGTGCCCAAAACTGGACACAGTACTTCAACTGTGTCCTGACCAGTGTCATGTAGAGGGGAAGCAGCACCTCCCTGTTATTGAGGTTTAATTTCCATGTGTAGCAGGGCTTCCCCTGAGGCTATGAGTCCCCATCAGCTGACAAAGTTCCCATCCAGGAGGTGCACCATGCCCAGTCAGAGATAGGAGTGCTGAAACTGAGGGGACTCTCAACCCCAGCAACTGCCAACTCTGGGTCTGAACAGCAATCTAGAGTGCATGGTGTGCATGGAGTGCCCCTGCAGCTGGGAGCCCCTCAGCTTGGGGAGCTCCCAGCCATAGAAGTTTGCTTCTTACCAGTGCAGGGGAAGCCCAGGATAAGGCTTCTCCTGCATGAGCAATAAGGTGCAATGGGAACTAATGCACAGTCCCACAATCATGCTTCCTGCCATGCACATGTGGCATGGCAGGAGGTATGCTTGTTTGGATAGTGCATTAGATTCCATTGTGCCTCTACCTTCACATGTAAAGTGGGCCATAGAAAATAAAGACGTATTAATAATAACAATTTCTATGATTGTATCTCCTGCTTTCTGACTGGAAAACTAATATTTTCGCTCCCATGTACTTCTGAAAAAATATTTCTTATAGATAAAATGATGGTAAACTATTAGACTCTACTCATAGGCTATTTGGTATGTGTGTATCCTGGATGGCGCATAATACTGCGCTGTTTACTTTCCAAAGAATAATACGCATGCAAAAAACTGATGCCTTGATTTGACTGTCCAAGTTTACTCTAATATCCAAATAGAATAGATCCTACAAAACCATCACCAGATATATACTGTAATTCTACTTAGCTGTGATGCACACTAGTGTTTTTTAAATCCCCTCAGATGGCTACGTGGAAAAGTCAGAGTCAGTGACAAGTAGTATTGCATTGCAAATACATACAATCAAGAACTGAAGAACTAAAGTTTTTAAATCAATCAGTTCATTAAAATGAGGATTAATGACTCTATTATGATGTAAGATGGAAAGTCCCTTATAAAAAATAGTTCTCTGCATTTTCAAACATCAGCATACATAAAAATATATCATTGATTAATAGAGTTTTGCAGTAGTCAATATGGTACTAAGTGCAAAGTAATAAGAAGTCCTTTGGAGGATCTTGGGGAGATACAGCCCTTCCCTAATCTAGACTGCCATAAGCATGAACCATGAGATTTTACCCAAAAGCCAGGTGAGTACTACTATGAGTTGAATAAATGGTGCAAAACACACAAACTCTACATTAATTTCTCTTTCACTTAACCTACCCAAATATACACATCTCACTGAATCTGTTCCACTCTCTTTTAGGCTCTTTATTCTTGTAGAAAATAAACTAAATGTACCCTCCAGTGAGAGAAGATTTGGATTCCAAGCCTCTATACTAGATTCAGAACTATTAGTACTTTAAGACTTGGATTCAAGTATTTTTGAGCCCCTCAAATATCAGACTGAGGTCCAGGATAATTATTTTCTAATGAATATAGTAGTACTATGAATTAGAGTTAGTAACAGGTGGAATCTGAATGGGTAACTCACTTGTAATGCTGGGTGCATCTACATGAGATACTATGGCATAGTAGCAATGTGGTACTGTGCCATAGCTCATTGCTACACACTGTAGTGTTACCAGGACAAACCACGATGGTGATGGTACTGTGCTATAGTAATGAGGTACGACACAGTAGCATCTAGAAATAATTGTGCAGTGATGAAACTATGCAGTAGTACTAGTTACTGTGCAGTTGTTTAGTACTTGGTTAAGCAAGTATTAAATGTCTGCACAGTAACAACTACATGGTCCACTGCATGTGTAGATGCACCCACTCTGGTGCAAGAAAATTATTCCAATAATTTTTTTATGCCTGAAATGCCTCTTACTTCAGTGTTTCAAATCAGAAGTAACTGCACAGTAAAGGTGCACCAATCTTCAGTTTCACGATTGCTTCACTTGGTGCAAGTGAAAGAGGGTATTGGTGAAATGGCATCTAGACATATGTGAGGGAGCTCCCTGGCTCCTGGGTCCTCTGGCACCCAATTTGAATGCTGCTATCATTTAGGGAACAAGCAAAATTGACAATTTTTGCCTGATCTAGCCACAGAAAGCAGTTTATAGTCATGACCAAACACAAGTGCATGGCTACAGACAGATTAAAAAATGGCCAATCAGAGGGGAAAGAGAGGAGAGCAAGTTTAGTCTGGGAGGGTTTCAGCACCCGCTGGAGAGAGAAGATGGTATATTGGAGCCCTTCTTGATGTGGGGGGTGCAGCTCCAATTCACCCAACCCACCCTCCAGTTCTGGGTGGGGAACCCTTAGAATGAGCTCCCTCCACTCCTTTTCCCCCCTCCCATTCTGAAAACTTTGTAGCCTAGCAGGGAGCAGGCCTCAAGATCAACAGTGAATTTCTGTTTGTTCTGCGGGATCGTTGTAGCTCAGAACACTTCCTGAAAAGCATCACAGTAATGGTGGGAAGCTGCACTTCTCTCTGCACCTCTAGACCAGATTTAATTCTGTTCTAAATTTTGTCCAGCTGCAGTGCTAGCAGAGAAGCTATTCTGTAGCTGTGATTCAGGCTCTGATATGCCCCCTTTATAGGAAAGAAATAGCTTAGAACAAGTTTTATCTCAACTAAGGATTCTAAGACACTGAAATAATTCATAATTGCCTGCTAAAGTACACTACTGAACACCAAGATCTGACCCAATGGGGTGAATCAGGGCCTTAAGTGTATTGGGGAGTGAAATGGATCCTTGAGAAACACATCCATCTAGTAATTTTTCCTTTTATAAAAGAAATGCATAAACAAGCTTAAATTTACATTTCATTCAAACCAGTTCCATTTTTGGTAACAGTATTGAAAATTCTTTACATTTATTTTTCCCTGTAGAAAAAGATTATTCATTTTTTTGTACAGAAGCTTTTTTTCACCCCTAACAAGCCAGTTAATTCGGAAAAGAATCCTGAAGCTTGTCAGTTTGACATTGTTTAATTTGTGACAAACTGTAAACAGAGTATAGAAAATGGAAACTCTAATAGAGACAGTCAGTAGCAAACCATATTTTTTGTCACTAGACAGATCTTTCTGGCATGAAATGAATCACATAATTTGCATTTGTCCATGTTATGTGATGTTAAGCTTAATTAATTATGACTAAAACAGTCTAATTGAAGGTATGCAACTAAAAATAAATAAATTTTAACATGGTTCATTGCTGTGTAAGTTCTAGTCAAAGTATATTTTGTACTGTATCATTCAGGCTTCTAATTTGCATATATCATAAAGCATACACCACTTTCATTTGCTTTAATGACAAATGACAAAATATAATGTTAGTAAACACTGCTTGAAATAAATATTCAGAAAACCTGTTCTTTTTTTCCTCCTCCAATTTGGAATATCCATTTAAACAGTGAAGGCTAGATCTTCAGCCAGTATAACTAGATAGATTTCCATGGTGAATCTGGCCCTAAGCTTTAGCTATGGTAATTTAAACTTTCTCAAATCTCCGGGGCAACAGTATATTACATGTATTATAAATATTAAATTATTCAAATCTAAATAATTTATAACATGTTTGGAGCAATGGTTAGTCACAGCGTAGTATCTAAAAATGAATCTGTAGATCTTTGTCCATAATATCTCAGATTTGTCGTCTTGGCACAGTTCATATTTCCTATAGTAACTAACAATTCATTAGAAATGTTTTAAATGATTTTTGAGATGGATAGAGGTGTTAATAAGCTATCCAGATAACATAATGGTCAGGCCTTGATAAAAGCCTTGCCACAAACCCCACAAAATTTTGAGGTATTTGTGGGATGCCATGCATGTTTTCTTGAGGTTGCTTTAATGCTATGGCATATGTAGTCTCAATGGATAGGTGGTGTTAAGCTGTGTTCAGCTGTATCATCCTTATGCACTATTGTATTTGATATAAAATATATTTCGTATGTATTATAATAAGGCCAGGATTGCACAATATGAAATGATTCCAAGTGTCACACTCTAAACAGTAAGGGGTTTTTTCACACTTAGAAGAAGCTCAAAGCCTACATGGCTGAAACACTCATTGAAAATTACCATCTGATATGAATGTTAATGTCGGGGTAACCGAACACCGAGTGAATCGGGCCCCAAGGTCACGGTGGGCCAGGGTGGCAATTGGAATACAAACAGGTGGGATTAGCGGCGGTGGAGTGTGAGCTGTACGGGAAGTTTAAACAAAGATGATTTATTTACTCACGCTTGGGAAGCGGAGGCTCAGATATTTCTTCAGTTACAGTATAATGAACAACAAAGGCGTCTGTTGGCCCACGGGGTTCACTAGCGAGCCCTTGCTTTCTACCCCCTGAGGGATAGGTGCGGCTGCCCACTAGCTAGTCCCAGGGCTGGTCAACAGCTCATGAACGGGATAACAAACAACAAAAACTGTAACGTAGTGAACTGAGGAATGGGGTCGTGA
>NW_017729031.1:75481210-75486506 GCF_001723915.1 Gavialis gangeticus
AACAGCTCATGAACAGGATAACAAACAACAAAAACTGTAACGTAGTGAACCGAGGAACAGGGTTGTGATGCCAGTCCAAAAGACAGTCCGTAAGCTGAGATCAGAAATGAGAAGCCAGAGTCGCTCCACCCGCTGTCCGCAGCCTCTGCTTGTGCCTCACAGTCCCTGCTGTCCGCAGCCTCTGCTCACAGGATTGTTCTCTCCCTGTGAGACAGTCCCTGCAAAGGCAGCCTCTGCTCACAGGATCAAGCACAGTCTCTCCTCCAAAACACACACGCACCACCTCACCACACCCGAGTGGCGGCTCACAAACCTTTTATAAGAATTTAGTGGCCAATCAGAACGTTCTTCACAAAGAAGTTTCTAGTCAAATTACATCATGCAGTCAGTGAACTGAGCATGCGTTTACCTCATGCTCTGTGAAGTAACTGAGCATGCGTTTACGTCATGCTCTGTGATTGACAAGCCTCCAGGTCACCCAGAGGGCACATACTAGGGGCCTGTCTGTAGTTTCAACTCCCTGTAATGGCAGCATCAAACATAAGATTTTTCTTTGACAGTTAAAAAGGCAGGCAAAAGGGCCCATGCAGACATGTTCTGAGGCATGTGAGTCAGGGCCTCCAAACCATGCCAAATGTACATCTTAAAAGGAGAGAAAGGCTATCCAAAGAAGCTTGTTCTCACAGTGGGGCAGTTAAGCAAGAGACAGTAACATGTGGATATGTCTGAAAGGACCCTCTTGCTTAGATCAGGAGTCTTCTGGTCTGGTGAACATACATATTTCAGGGAAGGAAGTTAAATGCATAGTATGGACTTGCCAATAACCCAATGGATAATCTGTGTAAATGGACAGATTATCTTCCAGAAGAGCCAGGTTTGTCTAAAACTTTCTGAGTATAAGGTACTTTACCCCTGGAAGCTTAACTGGACAAGACAATATAACAGGCTGGGAGAAGACTTTGGCTAGGAGAAAAGGGAAACTGCTTTCTTAAAGCTTACGGGTAGGATGCAACGGGGATAAGGTAAACGCATTCTAATAATTTTGTTTGCTTGTTTATTTTTATATTTTTTTATTTCAACATATGGTTCCAGATAATTTTTTTCTCTCGTTTTTATAATAAATTATTTTGTTATCTTTTAGAACATATTGTCACTGGTAACTCTGATCTCAGAGCATTTGACCATACAGGCAAGCCTCTTCCAAGGAAGAGGGGATCTTTCTTTTCTGAGCAGATGACCAGACAGGGTGGTGAATCATTGACTGATAAAACCTAGGTGAGACATGTTAGGTTGATGTGCTTCAGGCCTAGGAGTTGATTCCTGGCACCCGCCAGTCTTTTCTCAGTGGTCAAGCAGCAGATAACAGAGAGGGGTCTGGGGCTGAAGATATGAGAACATCCCTGGAATGTGTCTCAAAGGCACACTTGGCCACATTTGGGGTCCAGGTGTCTCAGGCCTAATCTAAAGTCCACTGATGTCAACGGGATATGAATGTATGTGTGTCAGAAATACTCAGACAAAATATGTACATTTTTGTTTTTCATGAATGGAGATAACGGTGAGCCTGAAAAGTTGCAACAGTTATTTTTTCATTCTTTAATTTCTCCCTCTATAACCATCAAATGGTACCATGTGTAGGATGATGCAATTGTGTGCACATCACTTACTTTATGGATTATCAAAACAACTGTTCTTTCAGTCATGTTTTTCTGACTCACCCAAAAGATATATCTAAAATGTTATCTGCCATCTTATTTTGAAACAAGCAATTCAGCAGACATTGTTGAACCTTTATATAACCCCAACATAGAATTCTGGCCCTAGTTACTCAAGGTATTTAAGCATATATATGTGTGTAATTTTATGCATGACAGTCATCCTGTTGAATTAGTATGACTAAGCAGAAGCTTAAAGATAAATTTAAATGCTCCAATTTCATTGTGGTTATAAGGAGTATAAGAAGCATTTAAGAGTATGAAAGTTGAGTCAGAAGAAAGTCACTGGTAAAGTTATACATTGACAAGCCAATAAGAGTGGTTCACAGAATAATGCATATAATATAACAGTAAAGAATGAACACAGCATAAATGCTAAGGCATGATAAGCACCTAGAAAAGGTAGGCTGTATAGTATCAAACTGAAAAAAGCCATGATAATGCTGCAGTGCAGAATTAAAATAAAATTATACTTTAATAATTATAGTCACTTTTTACTTAATCCAACCAATTATCTAAAATGAATTTCAAGCATACTCGACTTTAGTGAGTTCTGTTCTATAATAATTTTACATGTATCATTCTCAAAAGTCAAGTATGCTTTGATTGCATTTTAGAAAATTGGTTACATTTTTCAGATGATGGAGAGAGAAACATATTTAAATGGTCTATGAAATATAAAGTTACATACTATTTGGGCATATATTTTTTCATATTCTTTCTTTCTGAATTGCTTACGCATGCCTGAAGCCTCAGGTACTAATGTAGCATGTGTCTTACTACATGGAGTGCCATAAGAAGACAATATACCAAAGGACATGAGATGCGTGAGATATTAAGAGATTTAAACTGTTTACATGAAACCAATAAATAAAATTAGCAAAGATAGCATTATTATAGGTCTACAGATTTTCAAATTATATAGGCTGATACTCTTTTAAGAGCCCTTTACCCTCCTATCCTTCCCAAGGCCTCCAGGACAGACTTTGGATATACTCTGAATACCTTTGGCTGGAACTCACCAATATATTGGTTTCTTATGTGGCTGGTCTCACTTCACTGAAGACTTTGGGAAGAGTCAGATGGCCACCCACTTATGCTGAATGGCAGGTTTTGGAGTGTCTCTTCCTCCCCCCAAAAAATCCATAAAAGAACTTGGAGAGCATCACTCAGCCTGAAAGAATAGTATGGATAGCAATGTTGAACTGAAAGCAGAAATATAGTGAGGTCCTTATTAAAGTTAGAATTTACCAACAGTTATTAAATCTGTTGTACTCTTAGCAAGTATATTCTTAGCCTGGAGACTTAGACACTTATTGGTCTATGGTAAACTGTTGACAGAACTTTGACTTTTTAATGGTGATAGTTCTAAATAGTTATAAGCACCTAAAATATCCTCTGTAATAATGGAAAATCTCAGTAGCGGCACAATTACTAAAGAGCAATGGAGAATTCAATAGAGGGGTTGCTAAACTACATGTTCTACCATTTAGGACAAGAGCTGCTGCAGCAAGAGAAGTGTTTTCTTTCTGCTCCATTATTCAGCAATTCAGCAGTATTTTCTGCTACTTTAAAGACAATCTCTCCATTGTTATTACAAGAATTTTCATATAAATTAATTTGTGTCTGCACTCCAGCTGTTTTCTGGGGGGTTTTTTAACTCCAAGTTCTCTCCTGGTACAAGTTCTATGTCACTTTTGATGTGAAGGGAGCTGAGAACAGCCAGTAGTTGGTGCCCTGTGGTTGCTTTTGCATGTGGTAATAGAAAACAAC
Organism: Gavialis gangeticus; assembly: GCF_001723915.1. Lineage (NCBI taxonomy): Eukaryota > Metazoa > Chordata > Crocodylia > Gavialidae > Gavialis > Gavialis gangeticus. Next base: position 75,484,699 of record NW_017729031.1, read on the forward strand.
AAGGAACCTGCAGCTGTTGAGAAAGATATTTGAAAATCATGTGCCAGTAGTTGCATTTTGATCAGAGACAACCAGGGAGCAAGTACCTCCTACAGAACATCTTCTTCAGGTTTCTCAGAAGGAAACTGCTGAACATCGACAAAGTTCCCACAAGGCTGCAACTGCTTACAATTTTTTTCATAACAAGCAATCCTACTGGGAACTCCAGAGGCAGTAACTGAACATGCATGTAATCAGTTTTCAGCAGAATGAGTGCTATATAGTATAAGAAAAAGAATCTGATAATTTTAGTAAAGCAAGGTACAGCATTACAATCCCAGTAAATTTAATATATCTGCTTGGTACATTAAACAGATCTTTGTTAAGATAAAAAAAACACATTGTAAACATTTTCAAGTGATTAGGATTTTTCAACATGTTGGATATTGGATGCCTGATGTCAAGATTCTTTATGGGACCTGATTATGAGCAGTGCTCAGTATATAGCCTCTAAGGATCACACTCCTTTAAAATTCAAAGTAGGAACCCACAAATTGAGACATCTGAAATTATTAGTCTCTTTAGAAAATCAGGTTGAATTTTTGCTAAGTTCTTACCAGTGCTAGTAATAGCAGGTTAGAAGAATAGAGGAGCTAAAGTAAACAGCATTTTTAATTCTAAGTAAATATATTAGCCATAATTCAGTCTATTCTCATTCTTCCTGTCATCATACCGGTATATGCCAAACCAGATTGAAGATATTTTTGCATGGTATTTCCTTGTGTACTGGAAACATACTCTCATTCCTGTGAAGAACTCTCATTCCTGTGAAGAAATTTTTTCCTGTGGCAGACCAGACAGAATAACCATATATGTTATCTTTCCAACCATATATGCTAACCTTTCCGATGTAATAGCTCAGATACATAGAAAGATTAAGTCATTATTTTGAGTGTCTTAGATGACCTAGTGCATTCACCGCAAATGACTTAAACTTCAGCTGTCCTAATCTGGTCTTGTCATTTGGTTTAGATAAGTGACACTCTATGGCCCTGAAAGCTGTATGAATGGAGTGGTGTCAGTCCATGGGCCAGATCCTGCATGGGGTTGGTGCATGGGGTCAATGGATGGATGTGACCCTGCACACCCAGATTCAGGAATGCACTGATTCAACCACATTCACCTGATCTGGGTATTTGTTAGCATGATCTGGCACATAGGGGCATACTATCTGGCCTGTGGCACCCAGTGAGTCCAGAAATGTGGGAGCAACACAGCAGAAAATAACAATGCCCCCCTACTGTTCTGCCAAATTTCTGGACCTCTGGGCAGTCCCACAGGTTGGATGACAAGGCTCTGTTGGGCCCCCTAGGTAGGGGTTGAGTTGAAGGAAGTTGAGAGATTAAGGCTATTGTGCCCAAATCTCCCTCACTAAAATCTAGTTCATGTGCGGATACCATTTTCATTTCTATATTTTCACATCATTAAAATATTAGAATATAAGTTTCCTGGTGATGGATGCGTGGTGAAGCATGAAGTGCAGATTCCTTGGAAGCTGTAGATGCAAATCTTAATATAAGACTCTTGGGACACAGAGCCACTTTCTACTGGACGGAAGCAGCAGTAACATTCAGTAGCCCTGAGTGACTGAACAGTCCTATTTTAGGAACATACTTACATAAACATGAGAACAAGAAAAGTCTCCAAAAATGTCTATTAAAATATGGTTCATGGTTAGTGTATTATAGCCAAATGCAATCCCAAATAAAAGACCAAACTCCTAAAAGAACCAGATACAGTGGCCAAACATGGAGCGAGTGGGGGGGGGG
>NW_017729031.1:75486855-75494835 GCF_001723915.1 Gavialis gangeticus
GGCAGATACAGAGCAGGGGAGGGGGTGGGGGTGCATGGCCGGGTGCAGAGCGGTGGCAGTGCAGGGTGGTGGGTAGTGGCAGCGGCTGCCATTTGCAAGCTTCCCCCCCCCACTCCTGGGAGATAGTGGTAGTGTCGGATGGTAGGTGGTGTTGCTCCGTCCCTGCCCACCTCCCCCTTCCATTATTCTTGATTGGCAATTTGCTAATTATATGTATATTATTCTTCGCCTGATTTGTAACATCTTGCATTAGTCGGCAATGATGTATATCCTGTTAGCTTCAGTCCAGCTTTACAGTGTGTTAAGATCCTTCTTAATTGCACTTCTGTCCTACAATGTTTTCACAGTCCTTCCCAGTTCAATGCCGTCTGAAAATCTGCTCAAGAAGTCCCCTATTCCAGTATTCAAATAATTAATAAACAGATTGAACAGCACTGGACCCAGGGCAGACTTTTGTGTGATTTCACTTGAAACCTTCATTCTGATATGGATCCATTTATAATTATACTTTACTTGCAGCTTTTGAGCCACTTGCAGTTATTTATCCACTTTATAGTAATTTTGTCTACCCCGCGTTTCTCCAGTTTGCTTATGAGAAGGTCATTTGGGAGTTTGTCAAAAGCCTTGCTGAAGTCCAGATACACTATATGCACAATATTGCTTTCATCCATTCAAGTAGTTACTTTGCAAAGAAGAAGATTCATCTGTTCTTAGGAAATACATTCTGGCTGCAAGAGATCAGCCTTTCCTCCTCCATATGCTTGCAAATGGACTTCCTTCCTTCTTGAGTATGGAGGTGAAGCTAACTGGTCTAGAGTTCCTTGGGTCCTACTTTTTTGTCTTTTTTAAAGCAGTAAGATTAAATATGAAGATTGCCTTAAGTCTAACCTTAAATGTGGAATTTTCACAGACACATGGAAGCATACTGTTGTAAAAAAGGGTATGCCTATGTATGATTCAGATGCCCCCAAACTGAAGTTCCTACCTTGTGTTGCAGTCCACATAAATGTTGAGACTAATGCTAGTATGAATAACATCCATTACTTAGGTAGCTATTTGTATCAGTTTGTATAATACTGTGGTTACTGTTAGTGGTAAAATACATGGACACCTTCAAATTAGAGCTGGAATAATAAAGTAAGAACAGCAATGACTGCCCAGAGCACCACACTAAATGGATAGCCAAAATATAACATTTTCAAATACTGTTTCTCGTCATGTTTTGCTGTACCCATCTCTTCAGGAGATTTTATAATCCTGTATTTTATAAACACAGCAATGCCACCTGTAACCATCAACTGCTCCTTCTACCTAACCGCTTCTCTTCCGATGCAGCAAAGAGTTTGAGGCCTGCTGTATTCTTCATTCTGTCAATGGTAATCACACTCAGTCATTTCTCTTGAGTGAAATCCTGACCCTGTTGAAATTCATGGCTGTTTTGTTTCAATGGGTCAAAGATTTTACACCTCTTGTTTAAAATGGGAGTTACTTGCATCCTTGAGAGGAAGTATGGAGACTTAAGGGCTTGATATAATAGGACTCTACTACTTTCAACAGACCTTGGATCAGTGTCTGTGTGCACTCAGGTTTTCATCACTGTGAGTGTATGTTTAAATTTCCTCAGTAAATTCTACTTAAAGCATGAAGATTTTTTGGTTGTCTTTTCACTTGCATACCTGCCTGTTTTTGCAGTGAAATTGTTTACAAAATATTTCTCTTTAATGTTTTAAAATTCTACATATTGAAGTTAAATCAAAATAGTCACTGGCAACAGATACTTTATACATAAGCGGTGATTCCTTCATCCTTTTTGTCTTACTTTAACATTCACCTAGCCTATTCCCCAGTCTCTTATTTTAATGTTGTCACTGTTTATCACAGAGCACTGATAATAAAACTGCTTTTAAATGAGAGAGTGTATCTTCCTTCTGGTTTGCTATTTGTTATTTTAAATAATACAATCTCAGCATAATACAATACAATGCAATACATTGTTTCATACTCGTGTAACCCATAACCTATTATAATGGTTACTATCTTTCTTCGATTTTCATTTAAAACCACAAAGACATCATTTGAAACCTAGCTTTGTAATTGCTTTGATATTGACCCTGTCTCATGAGGATAAGTTGGGAAACTTTAACTCCTAATACATCTTTCCATACTCAAGCAGATAATTTTCTGCTGTGAAATCCTAGGGATAATGAAGTCAGAGATATTAGTAACTACAAATAATAAAAAATTCAGTGCTACATCTTTTTAGGGAGTAAGGTAATTTGTTTATAGGACAGTTTTTGAATTATTACTTTCTCTAGTCCCAAAGTAGCTATGTTGGTTAACTGGCATTTATCTCTAATGAATCAAACTTTAAGATATAGCTGTAGCTGTTTAGTTATTACTATTAGTGAATAACAAAGAAAATACTTATCATCTTCTGCAGTTTACTTTTTGAATGCTCAATCTGAAAGCATATCTCCCAGCTTCAATGATGCCTATGCACTCAGAGCTCACTCCCATTTTTCCGCTTGAGATAAGTAACTATATGTGTGGGTCCCCATAACATAAGATTGGTGAAAAAGACATGTGGCATTTTAAATATGTGACTGAAGGAAATCATTTATTTGCCAAAAAGCTGTTTCTGGGCTGCCAAAAAACCTTTCAAACCCGACTGAATGTACAGACACTTTGGGAACTGTCAAAACAGCTTGCTTTGGAAATGTTGACAAAAACTTGTTGTATATTTCTGAAAAGCTCCACTTTCAGACACTCGTAATAAAAGAAAAGGAAGAAAAGGTTGCTGTGGCTGTCACCCTGCTTTTACCTTATAGTTAAAACCCTTAGCCAGGATGTGGGAAACATAGGTACAATTCCTTTCTCTGCCTGATGCAATTAGAACCCAGAGTTCCTGTACCCCCAAAAAATATACAAATGGCCATGCTTTAGGTCTTAATCCCACCTGGCATCCTTGTTCTACTTAAACAAAATTGGAAGAAGATGTGGAACTTAAGTGTTTTATGTCCCAAGTAGTACCAGGACTGCCAAGCTGTAGAGTCATTCTTACTCTCTCTCTGGTTCAATATTTTAATATTTATACAAAGGTTCATACAAAAGGAAACTGAATTCAAAATACTTGATAGCCTGGTGGTAAGAGTACTTTTTTCCTGAAAAGTAGCTGCCTAAACTCCAGACCCTTCTCTAATTAATATTTTAATATATTATGCAAAGTGGAACAGCATCAACAGGAGAGACAGAAGCTCCTTCTACACAATATGTTTATGTCATGTTTAAATTGTTAATTGTGGCATAAATGTCAATGGAGCTACACATGCACTCAATTTAGGGTGCCATAAAAATATTCTACACTGTACCAGGCTATACTGAAGCCTTTTTAAAACCCTGGTGAGATTCCCACCTGGACCTGACAATCAGCTGATTGTCATCCCAGGATCTGAACATGAGAACATCCAACTTTCACCTTGCTGGGGCAGGAGGAGCCAGGGCTCCCCCTATAGTGGCATATAGATAGGGTGTGATTAGGAACTGATCCTTGATTTCAAAATTGTGCCTTCTACCATGCACACATGGTATGAAAGAAGGTGGAGCTGTTAGGATTGGAGATCAGATCCACTGGTGTTTCTAAATGAATTTGTCTCAGGGGTTTTAAAGACTTCCTTGTAGCACAGGAGCTATAGCAATCTGGAAGGCAGTGCAAATATAGTCAGAGAAGGGAATTACATATGGATTTCCCAGTCCTGGATGAGTGGTTTAAAAACTTATGGACGGGAGTGGCAGTACCTCTTCACTCAGTTTTGTGGATGTAGCCCTTTCTTTGACTTTTATTACAAATTCTGAAATCAAACATACCTGTTTTGGGTGGATTAAATTTCTCATTCAACTATAAATGAAAATGCTCTTTTTACCATAAAAACTGAAGGAAAATATTAATTTACTTGATCCAAATTTATTTTTAAGTACGATAATTTTGATGATCACCCACACCGAAAAAATCTATTATTCATCCAGTCATGTGACAAGCAGTGTCAATCATAACTGGAACAAGCTCTCATGACTTTAAACATGTTGGCTGTATTATCTGCACTGTGTGTGCTGCTGCTGAAAGAAAGATAAAAGAACTCTCAGATGGACTTGTAAGCCTGAAGCAATATAAAAATTTCTTCCTGAACCAAAGAGAATCAGTTCAGCCTGAAGTATACTGTGAGGCCCCTAGCCACTAAAACAGTGTAGCGCACAATAACATGGCCCCTGAAGTTGCCATTTATGCAAAGGAAATTCCAATTAAGAAGCAGGGGATAGGAGAGATCTCAGTAGTACAGTTTGGTGAATGAACAAGTGGGCTGTGGAGTGGGTGGAAATATACCATATAGATTGCCAGATAAATAGCATTTCATGTGAGAGTGGAAGGAGAGAAATGGGGGAGTAGTGTGAAGGAGGCTGCATAGGTTTTTTGTTTCTTTTCTTCTCCCAGCTGGCTTGATTAAATGCCACCCTGTTAAGACAGAATATTGATTATGTTAAACATTACCTCTAGCAATCTGCTTAAGAGCTTTTAGCTTTCATAGCATGCTGGCTTAGCATGGCATACCCTATCCCTGAACTCCTGGTTATTCACTTCACTTTGTTCTTTAGCTAATGTCAAATACATTTCCTCTTGTGAACAGAGATGACAAGTCTTTTATTTTTCCCCCTCTTGACCCAGAGGTAGTCACATGATGAGACAGAAGCCATAGAAAGGCAATTGGGTCAAACAGTGCATTGAAAGCCAGGGTCACAGAAATGCAGACCGCAGTTCATTTTTAGAAAACAGGTTTAGTACTAGTTCCGGATACATTTCATTTTCAAATACATTTCTCCACTCAGAGTCTAAGGTCAGAAAACTAGCATTGGTTAAAGAGGTCCCAGCTGTATCAAGGTTGAATAACAACAAAAAGTCGCACAGAGTAGTGTCTTTGTAATCCACAGATGTGTCTCCAGGGGCAGGAGGACGGAGAAGAGAACAGAAAATTGTGAAAGGTGCCAGCCAGGAAGTGCTGTGATCAGCAACTGAGTCAGACCCATTGCTGTAGATGAGGCATTCTTTGTTGTCTGTGGCCAAAGCAAGCAGGTTTGATTTTACTATGGCTGCCCTTTGTAGCAAATGTGTATATTAGCAATTGATCACTCCGTGTGTTAGAAAAATGGAACAGTTCTTTATTTATATGTTTTATCACAAAGCAGCTTTACAGGCAATATCAAAACAATTATTATTTTCTTTTAAGCAAGAGTAGTGTTACTAGATAATATTCAAGCTAATGCACAGATCTCCTCCAAGGCTGGAAAAAGTGAAAGTCTTGCTGTGAAAAGCTTTTCCATCCTGTTGAAAACATCAATACCACATGCCATGGTTGGCACTTTCAGAGAAATAAATATTGATTTCCCTCCTCCCTTCCATACTGGTGGCAGACAACTGCCTTCCTAGCTCTGAATCTTTTCATTGTTTTAGAGTTGACAGATTCTGTTAGCATTGAATTTTTATTGTTTCATTGTTCTCTCTCTCTCTTTCTCCCTCTTTTTAAAACATTTATGATATTTTTTTGGTAGACAAGACAGAAAAGCAGTAGTTGAAATTAATCTAGCACTCCCTATACTACAGGTCCCTTGTCAGGTCTGATTTATCTAATTTTAGTATTACCATCAGGAATTTTGTAAAAATTTCTTGGGAACATATGGTGTTAGCAATCATAAAACATTCCTACATTGAAGCTATATTTTCCTGCAAATTACTCCATGAAACATGTGTATATTGTTTAATGTTACACTATCGGCATCATTCTACATTTGGCTCATTTAATAAAATGGTCTGTCTTCTTTCCTATGCAGTATAATAACAATAATAATTTAAAAAGCTAGTTCTCCAGGACAGCCATACAAAAAAATGTCAGCTGCACATGTGAAATATCTGGTCAGGGCATATGGCAAATTTGCCTTAAGTATTCTATACTAAGCAGCATTTGAGGGACGAAAGGCAAAGCATGCTCATAATTTTTTGACAGAGTATCCACCATTTTTCAATATTAGGTGCATGTCATGAAAAGCTTGCAGAGCAGTTCATTTTCTTGAAGGTCACCCAGACAGAATAAGTTCATTTCATTTTCTTGACAACAGAACTACACTTCTTATGCAGTCTATGAAAGATGACAGGTAACAATCCTACAGTCCATTCAAGCAAATAGGAGCTTTACTTTTGAATAAATAGTGTGTGAAGGTAGGGGTGTCTTTACATACACACCCTTCACTTACTCATACTACACACATATCCTTCACCCTTCATACTAAGGAAGGGTGGTGTTGAAATTAATATGCTAGTGTGGATTCAGGAGAAATGGGCTCCGTTCTCTCTGCTGGAAATCTGTTGGAAATTCCTGTCCAACCTTAGCCAAGTTGCTTATCTGGTCCTTCTCTCTCACATACAAATAACATTTCCTTTCTTTCTTCTTTTTATGTCTTGCCAGCTTTAGACTTTGAGGTTTCTCAGAGTATATAATGTGTTTTGTAGCACCTATCACAGTTAAGACCCAAACTTACTGAGGCATTTAGGTTCCACTATGATTCCAATAATTAATAATAGTTACTAACAATATTATGATTAGATGCTTCATTTGTATGAGCTGGTCATTTATGTGAGAGTAGCAGTATAGGGATGCAGTCAGATGCTAGGGCAAAGCAGAAGTGGCAGCTTCCAGTTACCACTATGATCATGAATGTGAAAGCATGGCTGCTGGTAGCAACACCTTTTTTCCTGCACCCTCCTGAGTCAGCACCTGGGACAGTTGTCACTATTATCCCCACTAGTTATGCCACTGTTCGAAAGACAAGCTCATTTTTATGTAACACCCTGCCTAATTTTGCTTCTTTTCTGAAGTCACGTACATAGATTTCCTCACCATCAAATCATGCATGATCATTTCCCTTATTCATTTACCTGGACAATAAAACTTTCTATTCATGGATTTGAAATTGAAATTACATGTCATTGCTAATTTGATTTTTCTGGTCTAAATCTTTAATTGCTGTCTACATACCATGCTGCACGCAATAGAATAGGGTATTTGAGTATGTGACATCCTTGTGATTTATACATACTCAGAATGACAGTACAACAAAGGTTCAATACCTCTTTTAAACATCTTTTCCAGGTACTCAGATTAGCAATGTAATAAGGATTATGAAAGCAGGTCACCTATGCAACATTCATAGATTCATAAATTCATAGATGTAGGGTCAGAGGGGACCTGAGCAGATCATCAAATCTGACCCCCTGCCCTGGGCAGGAATGAATACTGGGCTTATATGACCCCCACTAAATTAAGCACATATGACCCCAGTTAGGTAGTTATCAAGCCTCCTTTTAAAGATCCCTAAAGTAGGAGTAAGCACCACTTCCCTTGGAAGCTGGTTCCAGATCCTGGCCACCCTGACTGTGAAGTAGCGCCTCCTGATGTCTAGCCTGAACCTATCAACTTGTTGCCATTATTCCTTGTTACTCCGGGAGGTACTCAGGGGAACAGGGTCTCACCCATTCCCATCTGGTTCCCCCCTGGTAAGTTTATAGACAGCCACCAGGTCCCCTCTCAGCCTTCTCTTGTGAAGGCTGAACAGGTCCAGGTCCTTTAGCCTCTCCTCATAGGGCCTGCCCTGCTGCCCCCTGATCATGTGAGTGGCCCTCCTTTGGAACCTCTCAATGATGGCCTCATCCCTCCTGAAGTTTCATAGTTTCATAGTTTGTAGGGTCGGAAGGGACCTGAGCAAATCACCAAGTCTGACCCCCTGCCATAGCAGGAAAGAGTACTGGGGTCAAATGACCCCGGCAAGGTAATTGTCTAGCCTTGTCTTAAAGACCCCCAGGGTAGGAGCCAGCACCACTTTGCTTAGAAGTTGGTTCCAGATCCTAGCCGCCCTGACAGTGAAGTAGCACCTCCTGAT
>NW_017729031.1:75495192-75497373 GCF_001723915.1 Gavialis gangeticus
TGTTTTTTAATGAGAATGGGCTGAGAGACTGTGTCAATGGCCTTCCTAAAGTTCAGAAAGACTACGTCCACTGCTACCCCTGCTTCTAAGGATTTTGTGACCTGGTTGTAGAAGGTCACCAGGTTGGTTTGACAGGACCTGCCTCTAATGAACCTGTGGTGGTTGCCCCTAAGCATAACCTCTCCTGCTGGCCCCTCATGGACATGTGCCCAGAACTGGACTCCATCACTTCTGCTCGTGATGCATCTGTGGATTCATGACAAGGTGCGATTAGCCTTAGTGACCATGTCCTCACACTGATGGCTTATGTTCATCTTGGAATCAATAATGACTCCAAGATCCTTTTCTTCCTCTGCACTGATGAGAAGGGAGTTCCCCACCCTGTAGGTATGCTGCTGGTTATTTCTCCCTAGGTGCAATACCCTGCACTTGTCAGTATTGAATCCCATCCTGTTCTCATCTGCCCACCCCTGTAACCTGCCTAGGTCCAATTGCAACCTATTTCTCCCTTCTAGCATGCCCACTTCTCCCCACATCTTAGTGTCATCTGTGAATTTGAACAAGGTTCTTTTCACCCCCTTGTCCAAGTCGCTGATGAAGATGTTGAACAGTGTGGGCCCGAGGACCAAGCCCTGGAGGGCACCACTGCCCACCTCCCTCCAGGTTGAATATGACCCATCTACCATCATTCTCTGGGTGTGGCCCCCTAGGCAATTTGAGACCCATCTGACTGTGTATGCATCAGTGCCACAGTCACCTATCTTTTTAATGAGAATGGGGTGGGAGACAGTGTCAAAGGCCTTCCTGAAGTCCAGGAAGACTACATCCACCGCAACACCTGTGTTCAATTATTTTGTGTCCTGATCATAGAAGGAAAATTGCTTATGAAAACAAGGGAGCACCCAGATTTGAACTGGGGAACCACTTGATCTGTAGTCAAATGCTCTACCACTGAGCTATACCCCCTCTGCTTAAAAATTGTAGAAGATCTGTATAGAAGAATAGGCAAGTAGAGCAAAAGGAATTTGTGTATTGGCCCATATGAAGTCAGCCATTATGAATGGGCAAAAGAGCAAAATCAAGATGCAAGACCTAAACATCTCTACCTACCATTGAAGAAGGTGGAAACTAAGAGCATATTGTGGGAACAATCTCCCATTAACCAGGATTTTGTGTATAAGGATTGTAGTCTAATGTACAGCGTGGAAAGGCAAAATGAAGCAGCAGAAATGTCGTCCTACATTTGGACCAAATATGGAAGAAAATTATTTCCCTTCCTCTGTGCTACTGTATTCTTCCACAAATCATTACCAGTTATTTAGGCTGCAGATGGCTACATTTCACTCTGTGTGAGATAGCTATTTTTGTATTACTGGGCATGTTTCATTAACATCCGAAGTATGACTCTAGATCTAAAATGTCAGCAAGTTTCAGACTTGGGGTTTCAATTACTAGTTTGTAATGTCAACTGAAAAGTCAGTCACCTTTTACCTTTAGCAGGATATTTTGGAATATATTTTCAACATAGTTCCATGGAAATCAATACAACTTTGGCAATATACATCAGCTGAGCATTTGGTGCAGTCTCTTTCTGATTGCAAAAACCTAATTTAATACTACTGACCATAACCAGAAACATATGATTGATGAAGCCGCTTATTCCCATGTGTATTAGTACCCCAGAAATGAATTGGAATTAGAATTGAAATATGAATAATATCTCTTATGTTGTCTGGCAATTACATAACAACTTACTGTACATTACCTCATTTTGCTGCAATTTGAATTGGTACTTAAAAGCCATACATAACACTGACACACCATTAACACAGGTAAATATTGTAAATAATTGATCTCTTCTGAGAAACATAAAGAAACCCAGTCAAATAACAAATCCACACTGCACATGAGGAATTCATTATTAGAAACATATATTTCTATTGACTTTTATAAACTCAATCAATTTTTAAAGAGTTTACAGGTATGCAAGTAAGTTTCAAACTAAGATTAAATTCCCTTTGAAATGCTACAAAACAGCTTACTTTGGGGCAGTTATTCCCTTCTTATTAATAATGATTGTATTATAATAGAGGCTTAGTGTACAGTTCCAGAAGGAAATCAGGGAAAAGCTTACAACATCCCAGGGAATTGTATAGCTTTTTTTTTTTTTTTTTTTTGAAA
>NW_017729031.1:75502373-75506651 GCF_001723915.1 Gavialis gangeticus
TGAGGATTTTTTTTCCTTTTTTTCCTCTTTTTTTTCCCCTTTGCAAAGGCCTGATTCAATAGGCTTAATGAATGGTTATATACAGGTACTGGGGGAAATAGGAATTGAATTATCTTCCCCAACCTAAAGCCAAGTTGCAAAGTGGTTACTACTGCCATGTCATATCATATATACTTATGCCAAGTTTTGGCAAGCAGCCAGGCTGTCCTGTGCTGATGAAAACTATGCAGTTGCATGTGATACTGCCAAGACTTGCTGTGTTATTGGAGAGACTCCCTGAGGAAACAGACTGTAGCTCAGGCTGGCTGTTGTTGCCAGAGATGGATAAACCATTCCCAGTAGTCCAGGGCCACATTAATTGCACCAGGTGCTTCTTCTCCTTTCTTAGCTGACTTTATCTAGCCATTCAGGGAAACTGCCAAGGAAAATAACTTATAGGAGCAAAGCTGACATTTGGGAACTGGCAAATGGGGAGAAGGGGGTGTAATTTTATAGCTGAAGAGGAGCAGGTATTGGGCATAGAAGAGTCAGGTTGGTGCAGAATCTGTAGACGCTGTTGAAATGTGGGCAACTGGAAGGACCTCTGTGTGTTGATGGCTAGATTTAAGGTTTCGGGACTATGAATGGTAAAATATTTGGGAGTTAGTATAATTGAGTAAGTTTGGGGGAATGTAAGTGGTGAGAATTAAGCCTTTAAATGCCTTGACCTTGAAAAGTAATATGGACACATCTTCCTAGGACCTATTAGTAGGCGAGCAAATCAATTCTCAGATCCTCATACATTCTGGGCATAAGATGCGCTTCTATTATTATAGAAACAGCTGTAATGAACACTGCCCTTGTGTATACATTCTCTATGGCCTGATCTCTTCTTTATATTGACTTTAGTGGATGCAGTATACAGAAAGTAAGAAATTCAAGTTATATTTATTTTCTACTGAAACTCAGAATATTAAGTGTTCATGTTGTGGGTGAATTGAACACAGATGAATACAGGCAATGGGCCTTCATATGGAGGTAGAATTCTTGACAAAATCTGCTGAAGAAATCTCTTTTGTGAATAATCAGTCATGTTTGCTGTCCCGAGAAGTCTCTTTGTAGGCATTGATTGCAACTGTGGCCATGGCCATTTAGACAAGCAGGTCACCCAAGAAAAGGGCTTTTGTTTGAGAATGAATTTTATGCTGCAACGTTTCACTTTAGATATAAGTATTACCTAAAGCACAGTCTTCTGGTAGACCACCATCAATGATCAAAGATTTTGTTTGCATATATGTTCTTTTTCACATCATCACAAAAATCAGTGGAATAACTGTGATGTCAAAGCTGGTTATTATTAACAAGTTTATGCTCTGATGGTTACAATATTATATTATTATTCTAAAATTAGCATAATAAAGGCCCAGTATAGTCCACATCTCAAGACAAAGCTGTATAGCTCAATTGACAGAGTACCTGAGTTCTGAGGCTCTGCATTTGACTTGCTCCGCATCCTTGCATAACTCCTTGAACTTCTGCTTTCCCTTTTGCTTTTTTTCCGTGTTCCTTATGCAGATTGCAGGCTCTTTGGGGCAGGTGTCACAGGCCAGTTTGGTACTGTGAGTATATCAATTTAGTTGCAGACTGACTGAGCACTGCAACTTTATTAGCCACTGGACTTTTTTTGGTTCAGGATCGACGAGGTGATGCTGGGAAGGATAGCAATGACAACTTTCTCTTATAAAAGAGAATAAATTTTACTTATAACAACAAAAGATATAGTTTGCACATATAACACTTAGTAAAAAGGTTAAGCTAATAAACAGACAATATAACAATACAAGTTAAATTTGACAGTGATAATAAAACAGATAAAGAAATTAACCAATAGTTCCCACTTGGTTAGCAACTTATCGATAGTCCTTCAGTTAGAAGATACACGTCAAGTTGATTCAGCAAAGTCAGATGTTTCTGAACTGGGCTGTCAGAGGGAAAACCAGGGGAGGCCCCTCAGTCAGGATCTGGTCTTCGCTCTCACAGGGAGTAAGAGAGATTCGTGGGGGGATGGGACAGCAGTGACCCTTCTGTTCTGTCCTTCCCTGAGGGTTACTTAATGTGCATACTCTTTTGTATCTTATTTATGCTAATTTTTGGTTATATAGCCATTCGTAGTGTTACTTTATAGCTGTTATTCTACGGGGTTAAAATATGTTAAAAATCATTACAATAAGTTACTGCCCAAGCTTGGGTTTACCCAATAAGCAAATCACACCACATCACTTTGGGGTCTGAGATTGACATGTCCACACCTAAGTTCAACACACTATGTTAATTATACCTTGTGATTACTTTTATTAGTTTTTTACTGACTCTAAGAAAAAAATCATAAATCAGCTACATCTGCAGTTATAATCCTTAGCTCTGATTTTTAAAGTTTGTACTGTCTGGAGATTAGTATAAAAAGCTGTGTATAAAATTTCTTCCAAACAGACAGGAAACTGCTCCTATAAGTTACTTCAGATACCTTCAAAAAGCAGATTTCTTTTTGTTATTAACCCTTCTGGCTCTGGCCATCACAGGCAAGCTGCCTTTCACAATGTGTTTGTGCTCTATAAATAAGGTGTCTGCAAATATATAAGTAGTTAGTAAATGAGGTGTCAGTTGAGATTATTTGAGAAGGCATAAAATATTCCTCATCCTTCTTCACTCTGCTCTGTACAAGTATTCATGCTGGCCTCATAACTTTCCAGTTTCTACTAGATGGAACTCAGATCTCAGTTGAGCCTTTAGGTTATAATATAACCCAAATAATTAATAACCATAATAACTTTGTATCAGACTATTAACACTGTTCAACACACTGAAGCTAAACTCATTGAAAATATTATTGAAGTTGAACCAACATTTTCTAATTTATCTAATGGGAGTAAATTAAAAGTAACAAAATAATTAAACCTTTTATTTTCCTGCTAGATGAAGGAGAAGCAGCACTGTGGCTTGAAACACATTCATCTGTGAGAAAGAGTTTTAAAAAATAGATACAGCTTAATTTTGACTTTCTTCACATGAAAGGCATTATTTCTTTATCTGTGTCCAGAAACAGAGCAAGATATCAGATCAACATGTAGTAATTTAAAACTTAAAATAAAAGTAGTGAGCTTGAAATCTCACAGATTTTTTGACAAGATATAATTGCCATTTTAATAATGCCACTTTGAAGACTATAGCATTAAGACGTCAAAAATGTTAAAACTGACTAACAAAATAGGTAACTGCAGAATTATTACTGCATAAATAAACCCTAACAGTCTAGGGCAGGGGTAGGCAATTATTTTGGCTGGAGGGCCACTTAGGGAGCTTTGGTGAGCTGTCACAGGCCAGATCAACACCCACCCTACCCACCATACTGGGCCAGCATCCCCACCCCCAGCCCAGAAGAGCTCACCAAAATGCCCTAAATTGGTCTGCCCCACACTCAGCTGGGTGGATGTGATGGGGCTGTGATGGGTGGGTGGGGAACAGCATCTGGGAGCAGGCTGGGTGGGCAGGCCTGGGGCTGTGATCAGGATCCCAGTGCTGTGACAGCACAGAGTTGGGGCTCCAGACAGAGCCACAATCTGCCCCCTGCACACACCTGCCCATGGAGCTGGCACCTGTTGCAGGGAATTGCAGGCAGTGGATTGGGGCTCTACCCCAGGCCCTGGCTCTGCACTGTCACTGCCCCTCAATCCTGATCCCAGCCCAGCCCCCTGCCCATTCATCCCACTCCTGGATGCTGCTCCTCATGCACCTGTGGCCCCATCCATCTGCCCAGCTTAGTGCACCCTACCTGCATGAGTCCTGGGTCTCTACAGAGATCCCGCCTGCCCACTCAGTCTGGTGTCCTCAGCAGTGGGCGCAAGGTGAATGGGCTGGGATTCCTGGGCAGTGGGGCCAAATCTGGCGGTAGTGGCAGACACCGGCAGCAGCAGCTGGAAGCTATCAGGAAGTGAGTCCAGAAGCCATGCCAACCCAACCCCTCTGTGCGTCTGTGGGTGGTGGGACTGGCTGCATGTGCCACGGCCCAGCTTCCCCACTTACCTGGACTGGGAGGAGGCTGAAGGACCCACCATAGGCCAGATAAAATCTTTTAGTGGGCCAGTTCTGGAGTGACAATATAGAAACCACTTGTTAAATGTTTGGGTCCCTTTATGAATTTCAATGCAAACAAAAAAAAACAATGCAAAAACAAAACCAAAAA
This sequence comes from Gavialis gangeticus, assembly GCF_001723915.1. Taxonomy (NCBI): domain Eukaryota; kingdom Metazoa; phylum Chordata; order Crocodylia; family Gavialidae; genus Gavialis; species Gavialis gangeticus. The sequence goes on from NW_017729031.1 coordinate 75,506,593, forward strand.
ACCCCAAGAACACACACACACACACACACACACACACACACACACACACACACACACAC
>NW_017729031.1:75506675-75510677 GCF_001723915.1 Gavialis gangeticus
CACACACACACACACACACACACACACACATCCTGTACCACCTACCAGGAAGAGCCAAAACTAAGCAAAAGTTGGACTCTCATAGATATAAAACGTGTCAGGAATAATTCGTGTCATGAATGTGAGAAACTCCCTTTGTGGGAGCAGGATTCTTTTGCAAGTCACGTCCTTATACCTTCCTCTCCCTGTATCCTCCCTATCTCCTTTGTCGGTTGTTGTAAAGTCAGAATAAAATTACTCAACCCAGTGGTAAATTAAAAGAAAGAAGTGACCATTTGAGTCAGAACAATCAATGTATACATCTTATTAGTAAAAGGGGTTTATAGGATTTTTACAAAAAAGTATTTTTATTTTATTTATAAGTAATTTTATTTTAATCCAGATCCTAGGCTCAGTATAGTTAATGAAAGGTAGGTATGTGTTCAGATATCTGTTATGAATCATTTTTAAGGTTACTCAGTTTTTTTCTTAATTTTTATAAGCCATCTGTTGAGTGAAAAAATAATTGGTGTATACAGTGATGATAATTCTAGAAGCTAATAACAGTAGTCCAGGCAAAACATCCTGTGGATGACTGGTAAAATGCTTCTTTCATATGAACGAAGCAATAGTCAAGAACTTAATATACACCACATTATTGGATGAGTTTGAGGGACATGTGATAAGAAAGCACCCACTTCACCTATACAACTTATTACTTAAAAACCTGTGTTTGGATCCTACATATATGTACATCCTTTTAAACACGACTTTTTTTCCTTTTTCACCAGTACCACTTGCAGGTATTAATTTTTCATTGCAGGCTTATAAGTTTCCTTTAGACCTAGTCTAAAAGGGAACATTCTTAGAAAAATATTTTGATAAATATAGGAAAAATGAATTAGACCACAATATTTATTCATGTGTTTGATTTATAGATTGGCTGACTTCTATTTTACAATATTTTCATGTGTATAACAAAGCTCTAGAAGGACAAATACTGGGTAATTATAATTAGATACTGTTACCTTGAAAATGAACCAGGGAATGCAGGCCAGAATTTGTGGGTACAGATAGGGAAAAGCAAAAAAAAGGAACCTGCCTCCACAAGTTTCATGACTTCAGTGAGTGTTGAGCCCACTGAGTCCCTACATTGCCACCGAAAGAACTGGGGGTGGGAAGGTGAGGGTGGGAAGGGGTTTTAGCAGCCCATCACTATCCTTTCTTCTACATTCCCTGGACCACAGCATTGCACAGGCGACTGGTAGGGGAGGCATGGGGAGGAAAAGGGGGGCAGCACATGCCCCCCCTGAGATTGGCCCCCAAAAGTGGGGCAGTTTTTTGCTGAAGTTTTTTTGCCATGTGGGCCAGTGGCATATTGGGGGGGGACCCTAAGCTGTGGCACAGAAGAATAGGAGTGGATATGGGGCTTTTGGCCTGCCCCCAGGCCTGCCCACAAATCATACCCCCCAGACTCAGGAGGCACCAGTCACCCCTGCAGGATTGCCATCCCCATTGGTTCATCTCTTACTGCACAGCGGACTCTCCCTTTTCCTCCTAGGAAAGCCACATCTGTAGCAGAAGGATCCTTGTGTTAACAACATCCTCATCCTTTCCACCTCCTCTTATCCTCCCTAACTTCTTTATTGGTTGCTGTGAAAACAGAATTTTAACCCTTTTTGGTGGAGGGAGTATCTGACACGCTGTTATGTATTATACACAAGAAAATATGGTATCTCCTGTTGTACTTTTATATGTTCAAAAGAGGACACAAGCTTGTATGTCTATCACAACCAAGGAACTGATTCTTCAAACATTTTTAAATGTGAGTATGTAATCATGTAAATAGCCCTGCTGGTTCTCAAAATACTATACAAATGTAAACCTTTTGCAAAAAAATTGAAGCTTTGAATGCATTAAAGACAATACAAATAATTTATGTGCAGATAAATTCATACCATTGAATGTTCAGACTGTCAAAATATTTTGAGAAGAAAAAATTGGAACTTTTATTCATACACATTTATATATCTAGACATGCAAACACTGCTGAGAAACCAATCTGAAATCACTTCCCTGGTTAATAACTGGTAAACATCTGATAACATGACTGAAGCTCTGGTAATGCAACACTGAGAAACCAACTATTATAAGAAGCTGGCACTTCACAGGTGCAAATAAACTATGGTAATGAGGCAGTGAAGTTACTTTTGTTGAATGATGGGGTGCAGTTGTTGGTATGCTAAAAAGACAAATGGTCACCTGCTCAAACATTGTTCACAGTAAATGGTCCCAGATTTTATAAAGTACAACTATCTAATACATATAAATGCAAAAGGAATTGGGAAAAAAGTATCTTGAGGGTTATTGTAGATTCAGACCTATAGATCACTGAAATAAACTTGTCTGCAATGAAAGAGTCTGAATATAAACCTTCTGATACTCTGCTTTAACATAGTAATCCTTTCACCATTGCAACAATTGCCAGTGGGCAAATAATTGAATACCGTCCATGTTATATATTTATATTACATGGTTGGTCAGCTATGACTGATATAGACTATGGGCAAAATGCTCAGTGCTACTCTGCTTTTATTGGGCACAGAATATCCCCAGAATAAAATGATTGCAATGATGTTTGGTTCTTACACAGGGAATAAAATAAGTTTTCTACCCCTCCTTCTATCTACATGTAGAACCAGGGAATTTAACCTAAAATGATTAATAGAATCATTTAGATAATGGTGGACTGCTTTGCCCAGTTGATTTGATTTCTGTTGGGAGAAAATGTTACTGTTACTTGGCATTGATACTTACCATGAGACAGTGCTCTGAAATTCATCATGTGCATGCCCTCGAATTGTGACATGCTATTTAGCTTGACACTAAAGAGAGAGAAAACCAACATGGGTAATTTGAACACATTGGCTAAGTACAGATATTCAAAAAGGCCAAGGCAGAATCTATCCACTCTATGTGGGTTTCTCTAAGCTGTGTAAATTGGATCCGGATTGAATGAAGCATATGGATGCCTGCATCGGCTAAGGCCAGAATGAGGGGGCTCTCCCACATGACTCAGCATGCTGGAGATTGCTGATGGCAACTGAGTGGAGCTGAGTGGGGGCCATCTCTGTTTGGCTGCCAGGCACCTCCCCCACCCTGCAAACCCTGCACCTTACTGCAGACCTTCCCCCATGCCTAGCCCTAGTCTTCCAGAGGGGGTCACCATGGCATACCTAGAAGACTGGCCAGGGGTGGTATGGGGTGGTATGGGAGTCAGGGGTGTTATGGGGTGGTATGGGAGTGAGAAGTGCTGCCAAGAAGGAAGAATTGGGCCCCTCAGAGCAGGAGTAGGAGGAAAGGGGGGTAGGGTTATGGGCTGAGGAGGGAGAGGAGGATCCACGTAGTCAACCAAAGACTGTGGCGCTGGTGTCATTGGGAAGGCTTTGGCTTCCATGACCACAGCCCGCTCTTTGGCAAGAGAGACAGTGAGCTGCTGGGAATAGATGGCCTCCACCTCTCTCCACTGGGGAGGAGGCTCTTCTCAGCCAGACTGGCCGGCCTGCTCCACTGGGCTTTAAACTAAGACTGTTGGGGGATGAGGGGACTACCACCACTGCTGGCCCACTGAGCAACCCTTGCAAAGCCAGTGGACCAAGGCACTTAAGGGAGCCCACCCTTGCCCCAGTCCTGGTACAATCTGTGGGCAAGGCAAGAGCCCCCAAGGGGGCACTTGCCTGCCTGTACACGAATGCCAGGAGCTTGAGGAATAAGCAGGAGGAGCTCATCCTCCTGCTCAATGCAAATAATTATGATGTCACAGGGATAACGGAGACTTGGTGGGACACCACCCATGACAGGACCTTGGGTATAGATGGCTATACTCTGTACAGGAGGGCTCACGTAAATAAAAGAGGCAGGGGTGTAGCTGTCTATGTTAAGGAAAGCTACATGTCCCTGAAAGCTGATCTGGATGACTAGGGTGAATGACTGGAGACCCTCTGGGTTAAAATCTGTGGGGAA
>NW_017729031.1:75512613-75512983 GCF_001723915.1 Gavialis gangeticus
GCATGATCAGAGGTCAGGAAAACAGACCTTATGACAACACACTGAGAGCAATGGGGCTCCTTAGCCTGGAAAAGCACAGGTTCAGGCGTGATCTGATGGCCACCTATAAGTTTATGAGGGTGACCACTAATATCTGGGGGAACGTTTGTTCACCAGAGCACCCCAAGGGGTGTCAAGGTCAAACGGTCATAAACTACTGCGAGAATGTTTCAGGCTGGATGTAAGCAAGAATTTCTTTAGTGTTTGAGCCCCCAAGGTCTGGAACAGCCTGCCACTGGAGGTGGTTCAAGCACCTACATTGAACATCTTCAAGAGCAAATTGGATGCTTATCTTGCCGGGATCCTATGACCCCAGCTGACTTCCTACCCT
>NW_017729031.1:75513020-75513698 GCF_001723915.1 Gavialis gangeticus
TTATCTTGCTGGGATCCTATGACCCCAGCTGACTTCCTGCCCTTTGGGTGGGAGGCTGGACTTGATGATCTTCCGAGGTCCCTTCCAGCCCTAATGTCTATGAAATCTATGAAATGGAGACTTCAGCTCTGTCAGATCAAAGCCCCTCTGCTCTGACCAACAGAGCAAGCAGGAGAAGGGGGAAGCAAACATGGGGGCTTTCCTCTGGGATGAGCAGATCAAGCTAGGATTGGGGGGAGCTAACATGGTAGCTTCTGTGTCTGCTCCATAGTGGCTGATGACTCCTTCTTGCTGGACACAAAGGCATCCATCTTTTGGACTGACTTGTTGTGTCAAGAGGTCTCCTGCCTGCTACAAGACCACATCAGAGATATCATGGAAAGATTGATGAGATTCATAGTTTCATAGTTTCAAGGGTCAGAAGGGACCTGAGTAGATCATCTAGTCTGACCCCCTGCCATGGCAGGAAATAGTACTGGGGTCAAACGACCCCAGCAAGGTGTTCATCTAACCTCCTCTTAAAAACCCCCAGGGTAGGAGCCTGCACCACTTCACTTGGAAGTTGGTTCCAGATCCTAGCCACCCTGACAGTGAAGTAGCGCCTCCTGATATCCAGCCTAAACCTACCCTCTGCCAGCTTGTGACCGTTATTCCTGGTCACTCCTGGCAGTGCACGGG
>NW_017729031.1:75514183-75515562 GCF_001723915.1 Gavialis gangeticus
GGTGATCTGATCGTAAAAGGCCACCAGGTTGGTCTGACAGGACCTGCCTCTGATGAACCCATGTTTGTTGCCCCTAAGCATGCAGTCCCCTGCTGGCCCCTCCTGGATGTGTGCCAGAATTATTTTCTCAAACAGCTTGCCTAGGATCAAGGTAAGACTAACTGGCCTATAGTTTCCTGGGTCCTCCTTCCTCCTTTTTTTGAAGATGGGAACCACGCTGGCCCTCTTCCAATCCTCTGGCACCACACCAGAGTACCATGAGTGCTCGTAAAGCCATGCCCTAAACATCTGGGCCTTAAACTACTATCCATACTTCTCATCCATATGAGAATTAATGGCACTGGCAGGAGTGACCTTGAGCAGATCAAAAATGACTACTTGACTCTGGGCAAAAAGTAAAGGTGATGGGGGCGCTAATATGCTACTGCACAGTATTATTAGGCTACTGTGCAGTAGCATCATTTAAAAGACATTTGCTGGCACTACTGCACAGTAACTCTGGTTACTGCACAGTTATTTAGCACTTGTATTAGCAAGTACTAAATAAATTAGCAGTAACTGGAGTAACCTGGCAGAATGTCCAGGTTTCTGGCCAGAGTCTGACAGAGTCTGCTGGTCTCCCAGTACTTGTATTAGCAAGTACTAAATAAATGTGCAATAATGAATGTGCAGTAACATCTTGTGTAGTCACTGCTGCTAACTATCCTCCTTTAGAACCTGTGCAGTCTGGTGAGGTCCCAGATGACTGGAAAAGGACAAAGATATTCCCCATCTTTAAGAAAGGGAAGGAGGAGGATCCAGGGAAGTACATACCAGTCAGTCTGACATCTATGCCTGGAAAGAACTTGGAGCAGGCTCTCAAGGAATCTATTGTGAAGCACCTAGAGGAGAACAAAGTGATCAGAAAGAGTCAGCATGGATTTACCAATGCCTCCCAAACTGATTTCCATTTTGATAAGGTGACAGGCTTTGTGGATAGGGGAAGAGCAGTGGGCATGATATGCCTTGACTTTAGCAAGTCTTTTGACATGGTCTCCCATTACATTCTCATTAACAAGCTAAGGAAATAAAGACTAAAGTACTGTAAGGTGGATACATAACTGGTTGGATCACCATGGTAATAAGTAGTTATCATTGACTCAACATCTAGTTGGGAGGAAGTATCAAGTGGGGTTCCCCAGGGCTCTCTCCTGAGTCTGGTTTTGTCTGATATCTTCACTATTGTTCTGGATGATGGAACCAAATGCACACTTAGCAAATTTGCAGCTGAAACCAAGTTGGGTGATGCTGCAGTTATGCCAAAGGGTATGGCTAGCATTGAAAATGACTTAAATAGGGTGAAAAAATGGTCATGGATGATCCTTGCTATAAGCAGGGGC
>NW_017729031.1:75520562-75551507 GCF_001723915.1 Gavialis gangeticus
GAGTCAATGATATCTTCACTATTGTTCTGGATGATGGAACCAAATGCACACTTAGCAAATTTGCAGCTGAAACCAAGTTGGGTGATGCTGCAGTTATGCCAAAGGGTATGGCTAGCATTGAAAATGACTTAAATAGGGTGAAAAAATGGTCATGGATGATCCTTGCTATAAGCAGGGGCCTGGACTAAATGACTATGAGGTCCCCTCCAGCCAGACTTTCCTACTTTCCTATTGCATGTGCCAGTATATGCACAGATCAGGGTGGTCTTTTTACAGCTAAGCTATTCTTGCCTGCTTATAGAGAGAGCACCTCTTTAGAAAATTAAAAGTTAATTAAATACTTAATTTCCCAGTGGCTGAAATCATTGGCTTTTCCCACTGTTTCATTCTGAAAAATCCAAACAACATTAGGAAATTCACATTTTATAGTACTTTTCTATAATTTAATAATTTATGTCTTTTTCATCATTATTTGCTGACATTGGGCAATCATATTTGAACATATTTGGCAATGTAAATAATAAGTACTCCTGAGACTGTGGGATTAGAGATTCAAATATTGATATCTATAAACAAAGAGAAAGAGGCCATAGATATATTTATTTTTAGGGGGAAAATTAAAAATGTTAGAGCTGATCTCTAAAAGAGTAAATATAGATTGCATTGAATTGGGAGGAGATATTTTATTTAGCTATTTTTATTATACACCTTTTAATTTTATACATAGAGAAACTTATTTACAGTAGTTAAAGCATGATTGAGTATGGGATTAGTGGTATAGGAGGTTAAAGCTTGATACAAGTCTTAGTTTATGGAACAATCTCACTGACCTGTATCATACCCTAAGTAAAAAGCAAACAGACCAATGAAAAAGTTTTAATTTATAGGCACAAAATGAGGGTGTTTTTTGTCATTTTGTTAACATGTGATGAAACTTAAGTCCTAAACTAAGCATTCCATTTGTATTTGCCCAACAATATCCAACTTTACCTCTTTCTTCATATTTACTTGTTTTCTTCTTCTGTGTTGTAATACCTTTTTACCTTATTAGATTTCTGAAAAGCTATAAAAGGCTTGAGGGAAGCTGGAAATATATTTCCAATAAAATAGTCCTATGGATCCAACGATTGTGATATTGTAGTGGTATGGTCACCTATAGAGTATAAAATGATAGCAGTATAACTTTTTTTTTCATATAAGACGAAACCAATTGTTTGTCTTCCAGATAGTTTTGTTTTAGTCTCAGGGGAACTCAAATTCCAAGGCTACAAGGTACGTTTCCACCACAAGTTAACTCAGCTCAACAAGTGCCTTTACATTTAAAAACAGGCAGGGTTGCTGGATGGTTCAGAGATTAATACTACATTGTCAGAACTTGGTCAGGCTGAGACCAAGTAATTATTATACTTCGACAGATGTTCAGTGTTATCGTACGAACTTACTGGAACTGGTCCATTTGAATTTGATGTTGATACCAGTGATAATTTGCTCCATGATGTGTTTGCTGCCAGAGCCTGTTTTGTAGTCTCCTTTTAGTTCCTAATTAATCACCAGGTATTGACAGTGAAGAAAACCACTACACCAGAAGGTGTCATTGCTCATAGTTTGAGCAGAGAAGTCAAGTAATCAATAGCTACGGAGGCATCCTATGTCCTTTCTCTCTTGAGATGCCTGGGTAGGGCAGTGTGGCAAGTTGTTGCCTATACTATAACTATTTTTGAATGAAAAATACCAAGCTCAATTGTTGTCCCTATAGTACATGGGGCACCATACTACAGTGGTACTAAAGGGGACATACTTACACAAAAGATAACGAAAGGAAGGAGTCAGTTCAGAATACTACATTTATGTATAACCACAAGTTTTAGCTTGGAAATGTTTAATGTGGAAATGGCAGTTTTCTGTTTGCTTTCTCTCTCTTTTGCGTTTCAGGGAAAGAACAAAAACTAGTTTCAATTTTTCATAACTTTATCCATATTCCTTTGATCATAATACTGAGTTGAAGTCTTACAAGATCAGATTCTAGTTGGGCCTGACAAGGAACACCACAGGAACAGCATCTTCATGGTATTTGATTTTTTTCATTCTAGGTCTGAAATCAGGAAGTCATGAGAAGTATAACAATCAAAGCAACAAGGAACAAGACTTTTTCTAACATCAGAAAAAAACTTGGGTTCAATTTGGTTTTGATTTATAGTGAAGATTCAGATTTTTTTTTATCTAAACGTCTCCTATCATTACAGCTGATATGCACAATAGCAACATGCCATACTTCTGACTTCCTTTTATCCATCAGAATTTTATGGCAAACATCTCTGAAACAACATTCCCTAGGAACTATATCAGCAAAATGTCAGGTGTATTCATATGTATTACTGTACATATCTGTTTAGTTTGTTTTGCTGTTTCTTAAATTTCTACTTTTAAGCTTACTCATAAATGTAATGGCTTCCTTTGAAAAAAAATCTGCAAATATCAGATTACCTATCATTAAAAATGTTATAAAAAGAAGAAATGGAACATAATACAAAATGTGATAGCTGCACACTATCTTTCAATTATCTATGTTCATAAGAAAGCAAAGCTTTCAAGTAAGGGATAAAGGAAAAATATTAAAACAACCAAACAAACAAAAAGCCACATTGATATTTCAGAGGTACTGGTTTAATCAGTTAAAATAGACATTTTTTCATGCCTTTTCCATTGCATCTCCCTTTTTACTAAGTACATTATCTTTGATTGACAGTATGTTGGCCTCAGTACAGTTTCTATAGTTGAATTATAGAATATTACCATCCAATAGCAATTTTTGTGTGGCTATTTCAAAATTACATTTACACCAGTTTTAAGTATGATTATTTTGCTTTATTTCTTCCAAGAGCAACTTACAGTTTCATATTATTACCTTAGAATTATTAATTATTGATTTTGTTGTTGTTCTTTGAAATTGAATAGCTGAAATTAGGCAAGGACATACTATTTATAATAGTAATATTGAAATGTTCTGTGTTATTTTCCATTCTTATTAAATGTCTAACATAATTCCCTCTGTAGGACACCACTGCATATTGAGTCAATGGCTTTTATTTGCACAGAACAACATGTGAGAGCTACATCCAATAAAGCCTAATGCAGGAATGGATGGAACTGAATTACCTAAATCCAGATCTAAAAAAGCAGTTCTGCTGCCACCTAACCTAGAGGCAATTCCCTGTTGGACTTTCAAGCCCTATAGCACACTGCTGTGTGTGCTCATCTGGACAGATCAGCACCCAGCTCACTCAAAGCTGAATAGGGATCCAAGAACCATGTATTCCTCCCCTACATCCACAGATTGGGCCAACCCAGCAGGCAATTCAGAGCAGATCTAATACACAGGCAAAGGACCAGAGCTATGATATGCAGTTGTGGCAGCTTTGTTTTAAAACATGGCTGACTTTGCCCACCTTTCATATAGTAATGTGCTGATTAACACTTGCCAGCAAGTGGAAGACCTAAGTTTAATGTGCTCTTCAACTCGAAGGACTTCAGACTTCCACTCCCTTAGGTAAAGCCCTGGGTTCTATTCCTGATCCAAAGACAATGTATGTTTTTTTTAACCCAGTAAGAACTGAATACTGTTCTAACCACTAGTCTGCAGTCACACGCCCTGTTCTGATCTCTCCTTTTGGCCCCAGGAGTCTAATATACTTTGCTGCAGAGTGGCACGAATTCTACTGGAAGGGTGGAGAAAACACTACCCCACCTTAGTCTGATTGTTAAGGCTAAGCTGAGAGGCGTGAGGTGTGGGTTTGAACTCATGGGGCCAAGTCCAGATGAGTGTAGCCATGCAGTTTGTGGTGCTGCAAACACATCTGTGGCACCACATACCACATATTTAGATATTCTCTGCACTACAAGAGTGTGCTGTCTGTGTGTGTGCTACTCCGCTTTTTTTCCCCGCTGTTTTTTTTGACCCCTAGATATCCAGGGTAAGAAAAACCCATGGAAAAAAAAAGCAGAGCAGTGCACACACAGACAGCATGCAATGCTCAAAAGCAGAGCTGGGCCTTCCCATCCCCAAGTCTAGGGGGACCTCCAAATATGCAGCATGGAGAACCTTTTCATGTGTGCTGCATGCATTTTGCAGTGCTACAAAGCACATGTGCATACTCATCTGGATGGTCCCATGGATCCTACAAAAGTGCCAAAGCTGTGGGGAGGGGTAGCATCTCAGACATGAGCCTATGCTTATTATTCTAGGAACCTAGCACCTTATTGCATCTTTCCATAAACCATTGTCTAGAAGTTGTACATAATTTATAACCTAGACTTGTGAATGATTCATTATTCCCCTTCCTTTTAGTCATCATCTGTCTGTTACCTGTATTGAACTTCATCTACTCTCATGTTGCTCAGATCAAATTGTGTGAAGATATCTTATGCTTCAGAATTTCACCAAACTCTGTGTTAAAAAAATTCTCACATTCTGAAGGACCAAGATGACCCTTATATTATATCTCATTAATTTCCTTCTTTGTACTTGTAAATCTCAGAAGCCTTTTTCTTTCTTTCTTTCTTTCTTTTCTTTGAAAATACAGGAGACACTATACAATTTTATTCTGAACTCTTCTTTTTCCCACCTCCAGAAGTAAAAAATGCAGCAAAACTCATTTAGTTATGTGAAAGTCAAGATTCAGGGACTTCCTGCCTGACAACTGCAGTTCTATGGGACAGTGTACTTGTTTGGTCTGTGGTTATCATTTCACAGTTTCATAGTTTCTAGGCTCAAAAGGGACCTGAAAAGATCATCAAGTCTGACCCCCTGCCCTGGGCAGGAACAAGTGATGGGATCATAATACCACAGCCAGATATCTATCCAACCTCCTCTTGAAGACCCCCAAGGTAGGGGAGAGCACCACCTCTTTTGGGAGCCCATTCCAACATAAGCATTCAGACCTGGCTGACTGATCCTTCCAGCAGATGTCTGGGTAGTTTAGATGATTCACTTTGGCAAGGTTCACTCACCACAGGCATTACTGTAGCCCTGCAAGTGCTAGCCATAGCACAAATTCACTATTACTTCAAAATGCTGTAATGTAAGTTTATGTCTTCCACTATAGACCTCCACTGAGAAGGAACATTTAAAGCATCACATCATGCTCTGTTAAATATTTTCTCATTTCACATCTAGAATGCAGGGCTTAATGAGAATTTGAACTGTGATCTTTTAATGCAATAGTTTTGTTCATTAAACCACCACATCACCTACACAAATCTCTTGTTCTTAAAATACACTGCAGTGAATCACATTACAACACACATTACAATGAGTTACTGCCCAGTTATAGGAATTTTTCCTAAGCCTCTGTGCCACTTTCCACATTGGATTCACATACTCAGGACTTTTCAGAGACTTTTACACTCTGAAATAAACACAAGGGCTTCTCCCATAAAAAGCATCTTTGTTTTTTTAAAGACTATAGATCATGTTAGTATGCACGAATGCACTGCAGCATATCAGCAGAAAGTTTATCACCTTGCTCTAAGTTTTCCATTTATACTATAGCTAGAGAAAGATAAAAAGCATCATTTTATTTCACCAAGGTTTTTCATCTGCTGGATTTCTAGTCTGAACAGCAGAAAATAGAGGAAGAGAGGATGAGAAATGGGGAGGTGGAAAGCCAAAAAGCACAAAATAAAGAAGAGAAACTTGTACAACAGTTGAGCCCAAAACTGGTGAACCGAGTTTGTTGTTTGAAAATAGTCTATGTTTTTGATAGAACCCTGCACAGCACTCTCAAAGAGCAGATCGTGATGAGTAACAATCAAGGGTTCAGTTATACAGGCAGGTTAGAATTATTGATTGTTCAGCAACCGCAGTTATTGCAATTCACTCTTTGGATTTTAGAATTCCACTCCAAAAACTCCATTGGAATTCACTCTTTGGACTTTCTGACGGGCCCATTAAATCACAGTTGTAGTAATGGGGACATAGCTTTCCAGGACTCAGCTTCCAATACAAGCTGTCTGAATAAATCAGTGTCCATTTTGTGCCATTGAACTAGACATAGAGTAAAGCAAGTATCATGTGAGCACCTTAAATGTCAATGAGCACTGGGTGTGTCTACACAAGAAGCTTAATGGTGCAGTAGCCTAATAACACTATGCAGTAGAGTGCTGGGCAAAAACCATGCTAATATCCTACTGCTCAGTAGTATTAGGTTATTGCACAGTAACCATCACTAAAAACCCATGTGCTGGCACTACTGTGCAGTAACTCTAGTTACTGCGCATTTTGTTAATACTTCAGTAAGCAAGTACTAAATTAAATGTGCCGTAACTACTGTACATTAATGAACATATAGATGAGTCCACTGATACCTTAATAATATTGTATATGTATAACACCTGTGTCTTGACTGAATAACCCATTATTACCTATATCTTCTTTCAGCCAAGACTAATTTGTGGGATTGTTGCAATTTTTCATGAACAACTTTTAAAGGAAGACATACTTTTTAAGTAACTGAAACATTTCTCAGGTAACAGTTGCTTTCCTTGAATATTGGGCTGTGCCACATTCTGGTATTTTTACAGAGGTTTAGTAGTAACTCAGAGTTAGTCTCACTGGTGTCTGGGGTAAAGGATATGTAAAGAGTTATTAGAATTTGGCCTTGGAGATGTTGGTTTATGAAAGTTCTTTAGGAGAAAACTGAGTGCATTAATCTGTAAAATGTCACATTGCACTGTGTCATTATCATAAAACTGAGGCAAAAAGGTAAATGGATAATAATAGATAACATAAAGGGAGGAGGGGAAAAAAACAGTAACGAGAAACAGGGGAAGAGGGACAGATTTCAAGCGTGATTCCTTCTTATATTTAATCACTATGATGCTTACAGAAGGCAGGAAGAAATATTCTGTTTTATTTTGCCACAGAGATTCCCTTAAGTCAGAGGAATGTGTTGAAAGAGACAAAACTGATATCAGAAAAAAAAATAACACAAGAAAAATATGCCAGAAAATGCCTTTTCTAAAAGAACAGTTTTGAGTTCTGACCTCTAGAACTGAGGATATTATGATAGCCAAAGCTTCTGATTAAACTAAATAATAAACTGCTGTGGGAAAATTATTTTTTCATTGTACCTTGAGTGAAAAAAAATCAATTTATCCTACAATAAATGACTAATTTATTCCCAGAATTTTTCATCATTTCAGAATAATATACATGATCAAGTATGAGCATGATGATTGATTAAATGAGGTCCCAGGAGTGTGTAGGAGGAGATTTAGTTTGGAAAACAGCATCTGCTATAGTCTTCTTTCCTACTATTTACAATGCTGTGTTGTTTCCGCTTCTGCAGAATATTACCATCTTTCATATGTAACAAAACAGAGCAATATATTATGTTAAATTATTTAGAGGTTTTGTAGTGGCCGCACAAAGTGTCTTTCAATGTGTTAAGTTCTTAAAATTATTGCAGAAAACTTAATTTACATCTTTTTTGTCTGAATTAATAGTAATAATGGATTATTGGATGTATTGACACAAGCTATTAGTTTTTCTTAGTCAAGTTATAGGGACCTGAGTCTTTGTATAATATAATTATGTCAGTGCATTTAATTGAACTGGCTTCTTTCCAAAGTATTTCATTTCTGTGCTTCTCTTCCCTTACCTACCAAAGCATCTACAGAGAATATCATGGCTTCAGATAGTGTCAGTCACTATAGTTTGTACAGTTCAATGGAACTATACTGATTGATTTCCACCTTTGGACAAGATCACAATCTTTCATGAACTTGGATTCACCATTATATTACTTCTGCATTATACTAACAAGATGCATTTAATGTAGCTGAGTAACAACTGCATGAAGCTGGAGAAAACTCAGTGGTGAATCAGATCACATACTAAATTCATATATTTAATTTGCCTTTTGGACCTTTAATTGTTATATCATTTCAAAACTACACAAACCCCCATCCCTCCCCCCCTAAATACTAGTTGGAAAAATTCCTTATTCTTTTAACCCTAAGTAATGTTGTGTTGTAAAAGACATCATGTCACACCAGAGATGTGTTACCATATTTACTCATATATAAGATTAGCTCCTCCCAGTCAGTATGGCGAAGAAAGCCCCTTGTCTTACAATCAAGGTTTTTTGAGTAGTTGAGATATCTCTTATTAGACCAAGTGCATAATTGGAAAAAAGTTCTTAGCAAGCTTTTGGGTTCAATAGCCGTTCTTCACCCTTCAGGCATAGGTAGCCTGGAAAAGGGTGATTGCACCTGAAAGCTTGCTAAGAACTTTTTTCCAACTCCTCAGTTGGTCTAATAAAGCATATCACATCTACTCAAAGAACCTTGCCTGCTTACATCCTTAGACCAACACGGCTACAACCAAAACCCGTCATCTTATATTCACATACACTAAATTCACCCTCTCTAAATGCATTGTCTATCATTAGACTGGTGCCAAAAGCAGCATGTGTTCAGTGTAAGCTAAGACAATGATGGAGTTGATTAAAGACAGCCAGCAGTGAGCATAACTATAAAACACATACACCATACAGGGAAAGCATACTGATGGGAATCTAACACAAGGATAAATCAGTGAAGCCCATATGAGTAAGATGTATGTTACTGCCCATTTTTCGTAGTCCCCCTCAGAGCTGACTCATTTTCAGGTCATGAAGAGCCACTGCTCTGAATACATTTTGACTTCCTCTTCACTCCCACAGGTAAGCCATGCCCACTCCTCAGCCCCCAGGATGGATGGGGGGAAAGCCCACAGTGGGGCCTGACTCTATCCCCTTCCAGAGTTGGGAGCAGGGCTGGAGTTCCCTAGTTATGCCCCCTTCTCAGCCTCTGGGTGGGCAGACAGGAGAAGGGTGGAAAGGGGAGCTTGAATTTGCTCCCACCAGACCTGGAAGCATACCCCCTTCTCAGTCTCAGAACTGGCTGGGAAATGGACTGAACCCTGCACTGGGGCTTGGCTCTGCTCCCAGATCCCAGATCCTAGATCCAGGAACCACTTCTCCTTCTCAGCCTCTGGAATGGCTGAGGGGAGAGGGGAGTCGGTGAAGGGGGAGAAGATAATTCTGCATTGAGGCTTGGGTTGTCAGGAGCCAGGCCCCCATCTCAGCCTTTGGGTTGGCTGGGAAGAGAGAAAAGCCTGTACTGGGGCTTGGCTCTGGCCCCCAGAGCTGGTAGCAAGGCTGGAATCCCCTTGCCATATCACCTTCTCAGCCTCTGGGCCAGCTGAAGGGGCATGAATCCCACCTCTGGGGGCAGAGCCAAGCTCTGCTCCAGGCTTCTGTCCCCACCCTACCTAGAGGCTGAGAAGGGGATATGGCAGTGAACTCCGGCTCTGCCCAGCTCTGGGGGGCAAAGCCAAGCCCCCATACAGAGTCCTCCCTCTTTTCATCCAGCCCAGAGGATAAGAAGGGGGTGGGGCTCTTTATGAGCCAAGCCCTGGTGCAGGCTCCTCCTCTCCCTTCTTCCCTCTCTCCCCTCTCCTCTTAGCCAGCCCTGAGGCTGAGAAGTGGGGTGGGGCTCTTGGCTCCCAGCTTTGGGGGTACAGCCAAGCCCCTGTGCAGGCTTTTCCCCACCCTGTGCCCTCAGCCAGGCCAGGGAGAAGCAGGCAGAGTGAAGCCCCATTGCAGGGTTCTCTTTACCTCCCAGCCAGCCCAGAGACTCAGAAGGGGGTGTAGCTCTGGGGTGAAGAGTCAAGTCCCTGCTGCAGACTCCCTTCCCTTCCTCAGGCTGGCAGCACCCAGATGGAGGTCTGGTTTCCTCCTCTCCCCCTAGCACTCCAACCAGGAGCACCTAGCTGGGGGGTCTGGTGCTGGGCCAGATGGGCAAGTTTTTCCCATAGATGATTCCCATAGACAAAGATGATTCCCATATCTTACCAGATGTTTTCCATTCTGCTTTTTTCTGATTCCAATTAGCTACTTGTCTCTTTATCTCTCTTAATATTTTCTTTCATTCTCTGTCATACTTTCCTTTTGTCTTTCCTTTCTAATCTCCTCCCTAATTAGTAGTTCAAGATGATCAAATATCAAGAGAGCTCTATAGTGAGTTGGATCCTTGTAAATTTATTATCTTCTTTAACCTATGCTTCCCAGTGATAAGGAAAGTTGAATTTTGAATACATCAATATTGCTTTATTCCAATCCTTACTGTAAAAAGCTTTTGTATGACCCTAAGGCAACCTAACAAGATGAAAATTAATATATGAGCTGTATCAGATCCATCATATCCATCCATTTGTCCATCCAGTCTGTTCCAACTTCCCCACATTTATACCATTTTCTAACTATTTTTAAGGGGATCTCTGTGAAAGTTTGATACAGACCTTTGTATACTTCTGCACTATGACTATCTAAAAAACTCTGACTATAGGAACATAGGAATGTTACAGCCATCTGTGGTAACTTGTGGAAGCCCCTTTGGTATAGCTCTAGAGCTGAGAATAGTGGGAAAAAACAATGGCATTTTTACATGTGCTGTGAGACGCAGCACTAGGTGCTTTAATTGGTGAGCCACATTAATTAAAAGTGCCTGCTTTTAATTTTGGGGACAATAGGAGAGCTAGTCTTGCAAGAGCTGAGGGAATGGTTATCCCTCAGTGTGATAGGAAATCAAGGGTCTCAATTGGAGGACTCATCAATGTCAAGAGCATGGGGAACAAGCAGGAAGAGCTACCCCTCCTATTCTCCAGTGGTCATTACGATCTAGTAGGGATTATGGGAACCTGGTGGGATTCCTAACATGATTGGAACATAGCCATAAAGGACTACACCCTGCACAGGAGGGACTGAATAGGGAAGAAATATGGAGGTGTAGCTCTCTACGTGAGGGAGCAGTACACCTCCTTGGATGCAGACATTGGCTCCAAACAAGAGCAGCTCAAAATCTTCTGGGTCAAACTACAGGGAGGGATGTGGTGAGAGACCCAAGTGTAGGTGTATATTTCACACCATCAAACCAGGGGGAGAAGCTGAATCTGGAGTTCTCTTAAAAACTTGCAGAGGCTGTGCATGCACAGGACATGGTTGTCATTGGTGAATTCAATTACCCAGACATCTCTTGGGAGGAACAGTCAGCTAAGTCAGATTGGTCACATAGCTTTTTGACCTGTAACAAAGAGCTTTACCTGACTCAGGAAGTGCACAGTCCAACCAGAGGTAATACTCTCCTAGACTTGGTCTTGGCCAAAGGAGATGATCCGGTGAGTAACTTGAATATAGAGGGTAGCCTGGGTGACAGTGACCATGAAACTATCATGTTCACTGTCTGTCACAAGGCAGGCAAATGAGGTAACAGGGTTGAAGTTTTGAACTTCAAA
Source organism: Gavialis gangeticus (assembly GCF_001723915.1). Classification (NCBI taxonomy): domain Eukaryota; kingdom Metazoa; phylum Chordata; order Crocodylia; family Gavialidae; genus Gavialis; species Gavialis gangeticus. Next base: position 75,531,898 of record NW_017729031.1, read on the forward strand.
AAAGTGATTTTTTTTTTTGCCAACAGGCTCAGGGCAATAGTAGGGGAAGTGCTGCGGGACCAGGGACTGAAGGTGAAAGGAGTACATGAAGGATGGTCGTTCCTCCAGGACACAATCCTCAAAGCACAGAAGAAGTCCATTCCCATGAGGAGGAAAGGTAGCAAAAGGGCTGGTAATCCCTCTTGGCTTAATATCATGGTCCTCTTGAAAAAGAAGATGCATACAAACAATGGAAGCTTGGGACAGTCCCCAAGGAGGACTATACAACAATGGCCCACACTTGTAGGGAGCAGATTAGAAAGGCTAACATGGCAACTGAATTTAAACTAGCAACAGAAATCAAGTCCTTCTTTAGGTATGTACTAAACAGAAGGAAAACAAACGGAAGCATGGGGCCATTGCTTAACAACTCAGGACAGCTGGTCACTGACACTCTGAAGAAAACTGAACTAGTGAATGGTTACTTTGCTTCGGTATTTCACCGGACTAAGGGGAAAATCATACTAGATAAAGATCAGAACAGGCATGGTGGTAATGACCACCTTCCTACTGTTGATGTTGAGCTGGTATGTGATCAGTTAGAAAAGTTAGACATTCACAAGTCAGCAGGACCAGAGAACTTCATCTTCATGTGCTGAAGAAGCTGGCTGAAGTCATCGTGGAACCTCAGATGAAACACTTCCAAAACTTGTGGCACTCAGGGGAGGTCCCTTATGAATGGAAGTGGGCCAATGTTGTGCCCATCTTCAAGAAGGGGAGGAGAAAGGCAGGGGAGGAGAGAGGACCTATAGGCCAATTAGCCTAACTTCTATCCCAGGGACGATCCTGGAAGAATTCATGAAGGAGTCTATGTGTGATACGCTTCCAGAAGGTAGAATTCTGAAAGACAGCCAGCATGGCTTCATCGCAGGCAGGTCTTGTCTTACCAATCTCATCTCCTTCTATGACCAGGTGACTCACCACCTGGATAAAAGAGAGGAGGTTGGCATTCTACACCTAGACTTCCAAAAGGTCTTTGATCTGGTATCCCATGATGTTCTCATGGGAAAATTGGAGGATTGTGGGCTTAACCACTTGACAGTAATGTGCTTAGGAAGCTGGCTGTAGGGTAGGACCCAGAGAGTTCTAATGAATGGATCTGTGTTATCTTGGTGAGAAGTGGCCAGTGGTGTTCCTTAGGGGTCCATGCATGGTCCAGTGCTTTTCAACATTTTTATCAATGATTTGGATGTGGAGGTGAAGAGCACACTGGCCAAATTTGCAGATGACACCAAGTTATGGGGGAGTGTGGTCATGCTTGAAAATAGGCTGCAGATACAGGCAGACCTAGACAGGCTGGGAAGTTGGGCAGATTGGAACCAGATGAACTTCAACATTAAGATGTGTAAAGTGCTCCATCTGGGAATGGAAAATCCCCAATACATACTTACAGCCTCGGTAATGCCAAGCTGACTAGCACCATGACTGAAAGGGACCTAGGGGTAATAATAGACAATAGTATGAACATGAGCCATCAATGCAATGTTGTTGCCAGCAGGGCAAACAATACTCTGGTATGCATCAACCAAGTGCATCTCAAGCAAAACCAAGAAAGTGATTCTTCCGTTTTACTCACCTTTGATGAGACCGCAGCTGGAGTACTGCATCCAGTTCTGTGCACCACACTTCAACAAGGATGTGGAAAAAGCTTGAGATTGTCCAGAGAAGAGCCACCCATATGATCAGAGACTTGCAAGGCACGACATATGAGGAAAGGCTGAGGAACCTGGGCTTCTTCAGCCTAAAAAAGAGAAGGCTGAGAGGGGACTTGATAGCAGCTTACCTTTATATCAGGGGAATACATCAAGGGCTCAGCAAACAATTGTTCACCAGGGCACCCTTGGGGAAAACCAGAAGTAATGGCTACAAATTCCTGGAAGACCATTTCAGACTTAATACTAGGAAAAACTTCTTAACAGTTAGGTGTCCAGACTGTAGAATAAACTCCCTCCAGAGGTGGTGCAATCACCTATCCTGGAATTCTTCAAGAGGAGGTTGGACGGTCACCTTGCTGGGGTCACCTGACCCCAGCTGTCTTTCCTGCCTAGTGCAGGGGGGCTGGACCCGATGATCTTGCAAGGTCCCTTCCAGCCCCTTACAATCTATGAATTACATGCATCAGCATCACTTTCTGTCCCTGCACTGAAAAAATGGCAGTGGGGCTCTTTGAACTAAAGCTCATTGAATGTGTTTTATTTCAAAGTGCACCACTGCCATTTTTTCAGCATGGAGATGCACTACAGTGCTGATACATATAACATGAAAGGCTGCCAGAGTGCATCAATTCCCATGCTCCAGCAGACTCGATTAATGGATTTGCAAACTCCAGCAGAGTTAACTCAATTAATGGGATGGAATTCCAGTGTTTTGGAGAGGGCTCGTGCATGTGTACAGGAATAGTCACAAAGAAATTTGGGCATTGGAGGGGAAAGGAGAGTGACTGAAAAAAATTGTACCTACTCTGGGCTATTCCCAGGACTCCTTTAAAACACAAGATTGTATCTGCAGCTGAATAATATCCCTCTTCTAAATATGGTTCTTATCCTAGTTCCTTTTTTCTGTATTCACACCATCTGGTTGTCATTCATAATGCTGTGGGGACAAGCTGTACCTGTGATAGCAGTAAGAAAATAAGAAAAAACCAAACTATTGTAACATTATATTTATTCAGCAGCAAAAATAGATGATTAAAGGCAACTAGTCTGGGGGTGGATGGACAGTGATCCATTTCAACAAACGTCCTGGGATTAATAATAGTTTCAGATGGTGGTTTCTGACTCATAGCAGAATTGCTCACCTACTTCAAAGATATATTTCTCTTGACTTCACAGTCATATCTGATTAGAGAGACAACCATTTTTATAAGAAATTTTTATGCCAATATTAACTCGTGACAAAGATAATATCAAAGATAAAAGTATCATAGAGATATTACAAGGCTGTAATTTACTTGAACATTTTTATTAAACTAAAAAGGGGAGATCATATCTATATCTGATTATAACAACGTATCCCCATAATTTAATAATGACAGTCTTTTTTCACATGTTGATAATCTACGACTAATTACAATCTGAAGATAATTTAAACAAATCAATTCAACCTCAACTATCTATAAAAAAGCACAAGCTTTAAAATTGATATTTTAATATAAGTTGTGAATTTTAATAATTTTTATCTTTATTTTTAAATAAAATAATTTTCTCCTCAGCATAAACTAAACTCAAGGCCTTAAAGAAGTCAATAAAAAGATAATTTCTTTCATTGTTAAGTCTATGCATTCTTAGATGTGATAGTTATTTTCTTGACTGTTAGATCACTGACCAGAGCGCTAAAACTTCTAGGTTTCTAGTTCAAACTCTGTCCAGAATAAGATCAAAATCACTAATTCTAGCATCAGAATCTGCCACAGCCAATTATATTGAGTATTACAGCACTCTGAAAATATAGTTATTGTAACAGAGGTATTTGGCTAGTCATAGATTTGTATATTGGGAGAAAATGCTTCTTACCCACTTCAAGAAGGTAATATGCAGTTTAATAAATATAATTGGTAAAATGCTTTGAGATAATCTGATGCAAGTCATGGTCATAAAAGTTTTAATAGAGTAGCCAAGATTTCTTACCATTTGAATGAAAGAACAAAGTTATGAATTTCTCTTATTTTTGTATCATCTCATTTTGCATCAACTTCTTCCTCCCCTCTTTCAACCCCACTTCTTTTATGAACTAGTGACACAGTAATCCTCCAACAATTATTTTACAATGAACAGATAGTTACCTATTTTAGACAATATCTTTATCTGGTATATTAAATGTCAAATTGCATTTTGTGGGAGATTTTTAATGGTAAAGTCTTTGAAGGAGGAAATGATACATTTTAATACTATGGACTCTAATGAGTATAATAAAATTCTTACATTCTCTTAAATTAAGCTACAAAGTAATGTATGTATAGTGGGATGATTACAGAATAAAGCCTCAGCTGCTCTATTACTGAACAAAGAAAAGTAGCTTAAGACAAATATTACAGTGTTATAAAATCCATTGAGTAAATTACAGTTACTTTAATTTGAATATAGATTCCAGAATTGTAGCCTCTCAAATGTAATACTGTGTTGAGGCAATACCGGTCTCATATGAAATCCATGCTTGTATAATCACAAAATTAAATGTCATTGGTCAAGGGACTCACATTAATGAAAATTCATTTTCTTAATAATACTATCATATTAATTTTTCAGGGGTCAATGAATTTCAGAAGTTGATTTATTTTAAATGATTTACAAGGAGCAACAGTTTAGAAAGATTTGTGTTTCAGATTAACAGTAAAGTTTTATCACCATGCAGGGAAATATGGAAGGTTTTAGTGACTAAAGTTGTGAAGTCCAGGTTAATTTGAATATGGAAAATTGAATTATTGGGAACAAATAATTTAACTGGTGAATTTAGCCTAATAACAAAAAATGATTTTAGGCATTTCTTTATAAATTTGCATGTGGTCAATGAATACTTGCTATGAATAACTTTGTTCAGTGAACTTTTCATAAATTATTTGATGTTAGCATCTTTCTATATTTTCTTTTTGATATTGAAAACCTGCGGTGAGTCAGTGAATTTGTTTGTTAGCTTTCCAATACTTACCTGGATGCCTACAAACTCAAGTTTCCCTCTATTGTCAAACTGAAGGGATGTGTTCATATGGGTAACTATTGTAACCAAAGAATTCTTGACAGTGCAACACATGAACAGACCCTCTTAGATCTGTTTACATATAGTGAGTGGAAAAGGCCAGGAATCAGAAATAATCATTTCCTGCTGCTCTTAGCATATTTTTGTACATACATTTTAGCTCTCTTTGGAATTACACTACAGAAGAATTTATCACAGTATGCTGATTTTTGTTCCATTGTTTTTCCCCCTCCTCTTTGCCACCCCTTTCATTATATTCTTAATGAAAGCATGAGAAAATTGAAATTAATATGCCTCTCTAAATGAAGAATGGAACTGAATTCAAATAAAATCAAAGAAACGTACAAAGGTAGTGACATTTCAAAAGACTGCTATAATTATCCATCACATGAAACTTCCACCTCACAATATAACCACTTAACTGATTTTGTAGACAATGTCATAATCAGCATGGTTTCTTACTGAGTTTGGACTAAGAATATCTTATATGAGACCTATGAGAAGGACTGATGAAAGTTAAATTAGTTTCAAGGTAAATGGAAACATAAAGTAGATATATCCTTTCCTTACAATTCTCTAGCACCATAATTCATCAGAGGCCAAACATATTATTTACTTAAATTTTAAGGAGAATAATAAGTCTTTATCATTATTGATAAAGATCTAAATATTTTGCTATTGAACAACCTTCATTTAATAACTTTAAATTAAAAAAGTTAAGTGTAACATTTTTGTTTAAACATTTAGGATTCCATTCCTTTCTGCAGATACATGCATGTTTCCCATCAGTCTCGTTATATAGAAATTGCCATCTGTTCTGGTGACTATCAAAGATTAATTGACTCAGGTAGTAAATATTGACTAATGCAAAGATGAAGTCAATATTTATTCTGAAAGAAAATACATCTTGATCTCTGCCAAAACAAAAAACCAATAGGCTAAATTCTACACTAAATTATTTATATTATTGAATGTTCTGAAGTTTCAGCAATATAATTGAGTACAAAATATGTTCTGTTACATGGTACATACAATTTCAATGTGTTCAGATGAAGGAAAGTCTCTGCTGCAGCTACAATTTATATTTGCCTCAGAAAATAAAAAGATCCTAAATACCACACCAAAACTCACTGTCTAACACAGTTAGCTTTGTGTATGTATCCTCTGTGCATTATGGGATGCCCCTCCAATAGACTTTTATGTCATTCAGACTGCTGTCTTCTACTCAATGTCACTTAGTGAATTTTACAAAATGCAGTACTTTTTAGACTAAAAGGAAGAAATAACCCAGTCTTCTTTTTCTCTTGTTTTTTTTTTATTTGGGGGGGGTGGGGGTTAATAGAGTTTTCCTAAGTGAAATTAATCTAGAAACTATTCATTTTTGTTTTATCTGCTTAATGGCTAGTCATCCTAGTCCCATCCCTTATAGCCGCAGAGAAAAGCTCATTTCCATCCTCTCTCTAATTGCCCTTTGTTGGGTCTTATTTTAGAACCCATTGCCTTGTTCCATGGGGAGGACACACCCTCAGACCAACCACGACCTCTCCATTCAATAATAGGAAAATTTATTGATACACAGTGATAACAGAAAATAAATAATACAAGCAATCAAACAATTCATATATCTATCTACGAAATCTAGGGCTGTCAGAGCCAAGAAACATCAGGCCAGGATGCAGGTTTCACTCTGAGGCTCTATCTTAGGTGCCATATGTCAGTATGTCAGCATCCTGGAGGTGGGATGCTGAGCACCCTCCAGTGGGATGGATGAGACAGGATGGTAGTATACACTCTCTCCATGGTGGACTCAGGGAAGATGAGAGGGAGGATGAGGACCCAAGCTGGACAGAAGAGGATGGGGAGGGACCCTTTGTTACTCGCAAGTCTCTGCTTTTGTATTTTCTTTCCCTCCTAGTGGCTCTTCATGGCTGTCACTGATTGGTCTCTCTGTAGTCATTACATTGTCCATGTTCTGTATTGTCAGCCAAAATCCCATGTTCATAAACCTATCTCATGTCTACATCCTATTTTGGGGTTTTATCAGTGTCCTCCTAATTTGGTCTGTTCTTCCAAAACCAGAAAACTTCTGGCCCCCACTATGGGGCATTGCGAGCTGGTGCCTTTAGTGTTATAGGGAGGACTACTACGCAGAGCCACCCTGTGCCAGGCCCAAAACTACACTCTGGGAATCTCTCCTGGGGAGCCTACGGATGGCTGGCCCCCTTCCTGGAGAACTCCTACGAACCTGGGGGAACGTTGCCACCATGAAGGCACTGATTTCTGATAGGGCTCTGTGCAGCCTGGGGTACACAGAACCTGCAAGCCTTGGGGTTGCTTTGCTCACTGGTAATATTTATGGGTGCTTCTTTCAGCCCAAAGCCTCCCAGAATAATCTCACGTTCAACTGAGGGAAACAAACAGCCAAGCTCAGCTGGCCGGGCTCGGGGCAAATGCCTTTTTTCTGCCCCTAACACAGTGAAACAGCCAGTCATGCTGTAATATGATACTTTTATTGATCAGGGGGAGAGAATGGGGGTGGGGTAGAACTAAGGAGTCAGAAAATACATTTTGAACAAACAAAAATAAGTTAAGCTTTCAGATATTGGGTTTGCTGATCCTTTTAAGATGTGTCTACATTACTTAGTTCTAATCTACTAGGTAGTTTCCAGGTTTTTACACACAAAGATTCATCCAGAGTGCCTCTGGAGACTAGTGGCTGTTCCAGATTGCTGCTGGAAGAAGAGAGCTTCCCCTTTCCCTAGGAATGTATCTTCTCCCTGCTCACTCTTCTCTTCTCTAGATTAAATAACCCTAGTTCTTTCAGCCCTTCCTCATAAGAGGTCTCATTTTTGTTGCTCTGTGCTGGACTCTTCCTAAACTATCCACATTCTTCGTGAAGTGTGGGACCCAAAACTGGACATAGTACTAAAGGCAGGCCCTTACCAGTGCTGAATAGAGCAGAAGAAATACTCCTTTTGATTTTCAGGTGACACTGCTGTTAACACTCCTGTTAATATAACATAGTCTGCTGTTGGTTTTCGTTTATTCATTTGTTTGGGGGATTTCCTGCAAAAAGAGCACACTCTTTGCTCCTATTCAGGGTATGGTTCACAGGTCCTTCTCTGCAAGTACTGCAGCCTAGCCAGTCATTCTTCAGTCTGTAAGTATGAATTATTCCATCCCCAGACCAGGACTTTGAATTTGTCCTTACTGAATCTCATCTAATTAATTGTGAACCTGTCCAGGTCATTCTGAATCCTAGTCAGACTCTCTAGAGTATCTACAACACTACTCAATTTGGTGTCATCTACATATTTGTAGAGTGTACATTCAATCCCATTAAAATTATTAAGATATAAAACAAAACTGGATCCAAAACAGAACCCTGGGGAACCCCATTTGATACCTCCTCTCAAATAGACATTGAGCCACTGATGACTACTCATTACCACAATGATCCAATCAGTGATGTGCCCACCTTACACTACTTGTTTCTAGTCTGTATTTCCTTAGCTTGTTTATGAGAATGCCATGGCAGACCATGGCAGTAGACCTATTAAAGTCAAGGTATATTATATTCACTGCTTATCCCCCAACCACAGAACCATTTTCCTTATCACAGAAGGTGACCTTGCCATAAAGCAAATCTCATATGAACACCCACTTGACTAAGGCACCTCAGTTCATACCCAACATATAGATTAAGTCAGAGTACTGAATGCATAAAATCAGAAAAAATTCCAGTACCTTTTGTTGTCTTTTGTTATGGCTACCCATTTCACATTTTTTGTCATTTCCATATCTTTCCTTGACTAATGGCAGTTCTAGTTAGTAAGTGAAGTATTTTATATAATATAACAAAACAAATACTGTGTATTCGAGTCATTATTTTCTTTGCAATTTAATCTGACCTAAATATGAAGCCTATGGTGACAAATATATTATAAATGAGCATTAAGTGACATTTTTTTCACCTCTTCTATGAAACATTTTATCACACTGTGTTCTGGGTATTATACAAATTAAATATGCATTCATCTAGCATATAGTACTAGAATAAGCACATACTGTGTGTTTCAAAGGCAACCTTTAACATATTAATATGATGTGAATATGTTTTCCTAGGCAAAATTATTTATTATGCTGAAAAGGAAGGTATTACAATACTTTTTGAAAAATTACATTGCACTTTATTTCTCATAGAATTTGAAACTAATTGAGTTAGAAATGGAACTATTCACAAACTATTGGAATGCTGTTGTACTTAAAATATATGAGTTAATGAAAGCAACACAAAAGAAATGGAAACTGCAATTTTTTACCAAATGGAGACAATTTAACATCTGGCTTTGAATATCTGTTTCTGTTTTGTTTAGAGAAGCAGAACATAAATTTACCATGCAAGGAGTCCAAGTTAAGGTAATAAGGTTATCTTTGATCTTCATCCTCAAGAGAGGAGGAGGTTACATACTCAGCTTCTTTATATTCTTAATTTTGATATTAAAAGATATAGTAAGAGTTTCTTGAACTAAAACCTACTCCAACATGATCCTTGAGGGTGGGAATGTGGAAAGTTAGTAGAAACTGTTTTCTGACTTAGTTATTTGTTTGTTTGTTTTGTTTCTGTGCTCCCTTTACAAAAGGTGAAAGAAATAAGTTAAAAATTTGTAGTTTTCACCTTAACAAGTAAATCTCCATCCATATCACTGAAATTTGAAGAGATTAAAAATGATTTAATATCTGAGATTGATGTTTCCTAACATAGAAATAACAATTAGGGATTCATTTTTTTGTAATCTGGGACATCTTGATTAACCATAGCATTAACCCAATCATTTGTCCATGAGTGAGGAGGATACAACAAGACTAAAATAGATTAAGTCTTTTCACACAAAATAAGAACTGACAGAGACCTTAGCCTTAAGTTAAAACTGAAACCAGGGAGAAAATACTTAGGACAAGTTTTCTGCTCAGGAGTGGAGCTGCACTAATTTACCCCAGTAGAGATTTTCACCCAGTTCATTTACTTTTGTTTGGTTGGGCACCTGAGTTTGCATGTACCACTGAACTCCTTAACTGATCTGAGAACAAAAGAGCCTGAGGGGAACTATGTAGATGCACCTGCTGAAAGTCAGGCCCAGGGAACCAAGCATTCAAGTTATCCATTTTAGGGCATTGTTTAAAGTGATGCCTCTCTTGTCAAAAAATGTTAAGAAAAAAGTGTATTGATGCATGTCAGGTACAAAAAGTAAAAAAGTGAGCTGGACATCAAGTTTGGAATGATGTAAAAAATGAATGTGATATGAATCCAAAATACATCATTACATGTGACCAGTAAATGATCTAAAATAAAAAGTGGAGACTGACTGCATTGCGATTGGAGTGTAAAATGAAGACATGACGAAAGTGTTATGTTTCAGGTGAATAGAGTACACAATGCCCAAACTTACCCTGGAAATTATTTGAAAAGGACTGTGAATGCCACTGTCAGCAAGTGTTTGACAAGAGATAAAGATTTTGATTGACACCAAGGAAAACCAGGAGAGACAGTACAATTCTGATATATTACTTTGTTCGCATCACACTCCACTAGACTCTTAAATACAATTAGGAATCCTTCCTCAGAGAGCTTTATAAAGCAAAATATTTCTTAAACTTAACAGACGTGTATCTTGAACCTGTCTTCAGGCTCAGTCTATGCAACAGACTATAACATAGAAGAGAACTTTTATGTTTTCAGGGAATTAAAAGTATTTTTCTTAAACTCCTGTGAAAAGGATGTCTTCCTTACTAGAAGTATGCAGATTATCAAGAACTGGTAGTGGAGAGGAGTACAGATTATTTTTAAAGAAAATACATTGAGGAATTCATTCTTTTAGGAGAAGAAATGAGCTTTCATGCTAATTATTTCTGGATGAGTCAGTAATGCTAATAAATGAAATTTGTACATGATTTAATTACCATATAATATTATATAAAATCCTGTAAAAAGTTTAGGAATTGTAAATGTATAAATTCCCAGGAAAATATTTTTTTCTATCCCAGATATAGTCTTCCAGTGAGAAAAAGAGGTACTTATTGTCTTTCAGAATAAGGATACCCAACATATGGTTTTCCAGTATGGCCTGTTTTATTCAAGCATAAATGCATATATATCATTAAAATGAAAGGGTCCAGCTTCTTTGCTGAAGGTGATTCTTTACATAGAAGAATAAGGGCTAAAGTTCTCTCTTAACTTGGCGGGGTGGGGAGCAAACCCTTATCTCAATGTTTACTAGATCCAATCTTATACCACATGGCAGGAGTTCTAAAAGAACATGGCCAGAAGTTAAGCTTTTTTTATCAAAGTGGTATGGTATGGAGAATAATAACACTGGTGTAGTGCGTTCTCTGTAGTTTTAGCCTCATTTTTTAAATGAGATAATATACAGTTCCCAATTCTAACATTGGAAAAGAACATCAGGTCTTGTTTGTCAGGGGGCTAATGATCACTAATGACTTCTATACCGGGGCAGATCTTAGAAAAGTTTATTAAAGAGGCCATCCTTAATGGACTGGCCAATGCCAACATCCTGAGGGATAGCCAGCATGGGTTTGTTGTGAGTAGGTCTTGCTTGACCAATCTCTTTTCCTTCTATGACCAGGTAACCTATCACCTGGACAAGGGAGAAGAGATTGATGTCATATATCTTGACTTCAAAAAAAGCCTTTGATCTGGTATCCCATGATCATCTCTTGGTAAAACTGGCCAATTGTGGCCTTGGGTCCACCACGATCCGCTGGATGGGAAATTGGCTCCGTTGTTGGACCCAGAGGGTAGTAATTGATGGAAGTCAATCGTTATGGTGCCCTGTGACCAGTGGGGTCCCCCAAGGCTCTGTCCTTGGACGCATATTGTTCAACATCTTTATTAATGATGTGGACATTGGAGTCAGGAGCAGACTGGCCAAGTTCGCCGATGACACCAAACTTTGGGGCAAAGCATCCACACCAGAAGACAGGTGGGTGATCCAGGCTGACCTGGACAGGCTCAGCAAATGGGCAGTCGAGAATCTGATGGTGTTTAACACTGAAAACACAAGGTTCTCTACCTTGGGAGGAAAAACCTGCAGCATCGTTATAGGCTTGGCAGTGCTACACAGGCTAGCACTCTGGAAGAAAGATACTTTGGGGTCATCATGACCACAAGATGAACATGAGCCTGCAATGTGATGCTGCAGCTAGTAAAGCAACCAAAATGCTGGCTTGCATCCATAGATGTTTCTCAAGCAACTCCCAGGATGTCCTTCTCCCCCTGTACTCGGCCTTGGTGAGGCCGCAGCTGGAGTACTGCATCTAGTTTTGGGCTCCACAATTCAAAAAGGATATGGAGAAGCTTGAGAGAGTCCAGAGAACAGCCACATGCATAATCAGAGGTCAGGAAAGCAGACCTTACGACAACAGGCTGAGAGCCATGGGGCTCTTTAGCCTGGAAAAGCGCAGGCTCAGGGGTGATCTGATGGCCACCTGTAAGTTTATCAGGGGTGACCACCAGGATCTGGGGGAACGTTTGTTCACCAGACCGCCCCAAGGGATGACGAGGTCGACCAGTTATAAACTACTGCAAGACCATTTCAGGCTGGACATAAGGAAGAATTTCTTTACTGTCCGAGCCTCCAAGGTCTGGAACAGCCTGCCATTGGAGGTGGTTCAAGCAACTACATTGAACACCTTCAAGAGTAAATTGGATGCTTATCTTGCTGGGATCCTCTGACCGCAGCTAATTTCCTGCCCTTTGGGTGGGGGGCTGGACTCGATGATCTTCTGAGGTCTCTTCCAACCCTAATGTCTATGAAATCTATGAAATCTATAAAAACCTGAAGATTGATTTTAATCACAAATTCTATTATCATCATCCCTCCATCAGACTCTCTCTTGAATACTCCAGCACCAACATTTGCTTTTTAGACTCTATGAACAACATCCAAAATGGTAAAATACAGACCACCATGTACAAGAAATCCATGGACCAACATGCATATCTATACAGAACCAGCAATCACCCTAAACACACCAAGATAACTATAATAAACAGCCAAGACCTCTGATACCACTGAGGAGAATACCCATGATCATCACCATGCAAATCTCAAAAAGGCTTTCACTCAACAGGACACTTCTCCAGAGAGACAGATCAAACTTTTGAAAGAGCCACCTGGATACCATATGAAGAAATGCTGCAGTACAGAAGGAAACACCCATGAATTGCACACCACTGGTTATGACATATTATCCCTCCCAGGAACCTATACAGAAAATCCTCAAACAATTGCAACCCATAATATAAGAAGACCCAATTCTTAAAGAGATCTTTCCAGAACCACTCATCCTAGCCTTCAAACAAGCACTGGACCTCACCAACCTCATCACCAGAAACAAACTTCCTATGGCCCAAAACACACCAAATGGATCTAGACCATGACAAGAAATGTAAAACCTGCTAACACATCACCACCACTCCCACAATAACTACATTTCACAACACAACCATCACCATTCCTGGGTATTACACATGCACCTCCAGAAATGCACTATATTTCATTCACCACACTAACTGCCCTGATAGAAAATATGTAGTAGAAACCAAAAAACAATTGCATACCAGAATGAATGCACACCAAAAATCCATTAGAAACACAAATATCTAACTACCTCTGGGTGCACACTTCTCACAAGACAACCACTGTCTATCCAGTCTCTCAGTTCTAATCCTCAAAGGGAATTTGCAAAACACATTTTGTGGGTGAGCATAGGGACTTCACGTCATCAATCTACTGGATACAAAAAGTCATGGACTAAATATAGACATTGGGTTTATGGCACATTATAACCTGCCTGCCATCTGATAACCCCAGGTAACTTGTCTGCATTTTACCAGTATCAAGAGTTCAACATTCCTCTCCTTCCCCTCCCACCTACCTGTCTCACATCTATTGTCTCCCACTCCTTCTGATCCTCACTGCCATGCATTTGCATTTTCACAGACCTGCATTCTGACTTCTCTTCCACCATAGGGTTCTCCCTACCCTTGAAGAAGGGTCTGTGTGCCTCAAAGCTTGCAAAGAACATTTTTTCCAACTATTTAGTTGGTGTACTAAAAGATATCACATTTACACAAAAAACCTTGTCTACCTAAAAGATTACTTGGCATTTAGAATTGTAATCTATTTTTTCACCAGTAGCTGCAGGCTTTAAATTATTCAGGAGACTAGGGATGTCTTACTGGGTGCATCTACACATGCACTTCAGTGTGCATTAGCCTATTTCAATGTGCATTTAAGCATCACAAAAAGACTGTGCTCTTTAGGAAATGCAAATTAAAATAGGTTAATGTACATTTTTCTAATATTTCACAGTAGAGGTACTAGATTTAATGTGCATTATCTAAAGTCATTAATTGACCATATAGACACACCCACTGTTGCTGAAAATATATTTTTTTAAAGGAGCCATGCCAGGATGTAGCCTATAATCAAAATAATAAATAAAGCCTACATGAAGCAATCAGATTCACAAGAAATGACCCTTGCACTTTTTGAGGCTATTTTGACTTCAGTGGAGGTTTCTGTGAGTGCAACCATTGACCCTAATCCCTAAAATTTCAGTATGACTTCTAGTTAAATGGATAAAAAGTATGCCATAGGGTCATTGAGATGACATTTCCTTCCTGAAAAAAAAACAAACAAATAGTAGGAAAAACATAAAGTAACTAGATTATAATTATTTCCTCTGGCTTGCAAGCATATCTTACAATTTAGAACAATTTTATCATAAATACGATAATGATTTTAGAAAATATGGTATATTGACATTTATCATCAAGGTAAAGTCATTTTGACAAAGTTGTTCCTGGTGTAACTCTATTAAGCTTTGTAGAGATAAAGCATGTAGAAATTTGCCCCATTAGTTCTTAAAAATGCTTTAAAACCTACTTTTGCTGGCAAAATTACTTCTGCAACTCAGAATATATAAATCTACTATGATACACACCCGGATCAAGAAGGTAATTAGACAAGGAGGAATATCATGAGTGATGTTTCAGCATTCATTCTTCAGGGCAGGGAAGTGTATTTACTCTGGTTCAAACTTATTCATGGAGTCACTCTATTAAAGCTAATGGAGCTGTATAAGTGATGAATTTGGCCCTCTGTGTTTGCAGTGTAAATAATATCATTATTAATACATTCAGACCTCTCTGGTCTTAATGAACTGATCAGGTTATTTTACTCATAAGCTTCACAATGATGAGGATCATTATGTATTGTCAAAAGAATCAGCACATAGAATTCATAATACTGAAGCTTAGATGAAGCACCCTATGTTAAAGGCTGATAAATTAAGCAGCTTTAGAATTCTCATTAAGTATGTCAAGCCGAATTGCTGTATGTTTTGCCTGAGCTAATGGGTTGGGTGACCAAAAGCAGTTCACAATTGAACAGAGGTATAATGCAAAAAACAGTCTTATTATTGTACCTGAAGTACTGCTTAGAGGAACTGAAGTGTAAAACACAAGAGCAAGAATTTGAGGCCAGTTGTTCAGTACTATAAAGTAGTTATGGACATAAAACAAAATGCCACAAGTATCATTGTTCTTCCAAATATAGACAGACTTGCACAGATTATGTGATATGCTCTACTGAACTATTTTTTAAATAAGGTAGAAAGGGCATCTCTACATGTGACACTCTAATGAGCATTAGTCTAAGTTAATGTGCACTAAGCATGTGAGTCTACATGTGTGCTCCCTTAATACAAATTAAAAATTGCAAAAATTGCAAAAAATGGCAAATTTAGGCTATTCAAGGCACATTTTAATACCTGCAAATGCAGATATCAAATGTAGGTGTGAATAGTGTGGGCATGAGGGAGGCCTGCCAGATTCCAGGCAGAACAGTGCAGGGGTTTCTGTGAAACTGCACCTCAAACTGCTGAAAGTAAAACTTGTGTCGTGTGTGTTAAGGGGTGTAGGTTGTAGCTGTGTTGGTCTAAGGACATAGCCCAGACAAGGGTCTTAGGGTCAATCTGATATCTTTTATTAGACCAATAGAATAGTTGAAGAAATTCTTTGCAAGCTTTTGGCTCTAAAAACCCTTTGTTAGGCTGAGGAAGCATCTAGTTGGCGTGTGTATGCTCTTCCTGGGTGGAAGTAATAGTAAAGAAACCAGAGGCTGGCATGCAATTCAGGCAAGAAAGCCAGTCAGTGAAAATGGAAATGGAGGACTCAGGAGGTGAGAGAGACAGGCTGGGGTAGAGGGGGAGGGGGATGTAGGAGGTAAAAGTGGAGAGGAACCTGTTGCTACCTGGGAAGTCAGATGTCAGGCAGGTTGTAGTGTGTCATAAATCCAATGTCTATATCGGGTCCATGAGTTTCTGTGTCTAGGATGTTGATGAAGTGAAGTTCATGGGCCCGTCTGTGAAAAGTGGTTTGAGAATTCAAACAGGCACTGAACCTCACTAACCCCATCACCACAAACCAACTTTCTACGGCCCAAAACACATCTTATGGATCCAGACCATGTCATGACAAGCCATGCAAAACCTGCCAACACATCTCCATTCCAGTACCCCCACAGACTGTGCACCAGAATCTATCAAAGACAACAATACCCAACTACCTGTGGGGGGCACGTTTCTCACAAAAATACCCCACTCTGTCTCCAGTACCTCAGCCCTGATCCTCAAAGGGAATTTAAAACCACTTTTCACAGATAGGCCTGTGAACTTCACTTCATAGACCTCCCAGATACAGAAACTAATGGATCCAATATAGACATGGGATTTATGAAACACTACAACCTGCCTGACTCCCCAGGTACCTCTCCACTTTTACCTGCTACATCCCCCTGCCCCCCTACCCCAGCCTGTCTCTCTCACCCCATGACTCCTCCAGTTCCACTTTCACTGACTGGCTTCCTTGCCTGCACTGCATGCCAGCCTCTGGCTTCTTTACTATTCCTTCCATTCAGGAAGAGCACACACACACCAACTAGATGTTTCCTCAGCCTGATGAAGGGTTTTAAACCCAAAAGCCCATGCCTCACAGATGGCACCCCAGGCAGCTAAGCTGAGCTCATCTGGAGCCTCGCAACTCCACTGCAAAGAGCAAGCCACAGGCCTCTCAAAGATCTTAGGGATCTGGGTTTTCCCCAGCCAGCACTACGCATGAGTGTGGTGGCTGAAGGTTATGGCACCTCCTACCCATCTTTCACCAGGGAGGTCCTTGGTCCTGGTATTTCCTGGGGCTGTCACACCACCAGCAGTCCCATCAGGCCTCCCAACCCTGGCAGGGTTCAGTTTTAGTGGTCATGCCTGGGACCTGGGGCCTCCTCCTTCCCATAGCTCCAGCCCATACCTTCAAGTTCATCCTGGCATGGGAGCTCAGCAGGAACATGTTCTTTCCCCTGCTGGCTGGTGATGCAGTGAGAGCTGCCTCCAGCTCTAAGAACGGGGCATTATGTTGTTTAAAAAAAAGAAAAAGAAAAAGAAAAAGAAAAAGGTGTGGATGGAGTGAAGAGGGTGGCACTCACTCAGTCTGCAGGTGGAGTATGGGAAACCCCAGCAGCGGGATGTTCACCTTGAGGAACACCAGCTGCTCCACCAAACCAGGATTCTAGGAGTTGCAGTGGGGTGTCACAACATCCACAGCAATGTTGAACACCCTCTCTTGGAACACTGGTTGATGGACAGGACAGGTGTTCCTAGGCAACTGTGGCTGGATCCTGCCACATCTGGCTGTGGCTTACCCAATAGTCCAAGGGGTCACAGTCCAGCGAGATAGGTAGCCACCAAATCCTCAGCAATACCTGCCCAAGGCTGGGGTCTGGTGCATCTGGACCCCAAAAATGAAGCCATGCCCTTGGCTTATATTGGCAGTGGATGGCACATGGAGGAGACTGGCTAGTGCTGGTGCTGGGAGTGCTGGCACAGGAAAGTAGATCTCTCTCTTCCACATCCCCTCACCTCTGCCCTTCTGACTCCCTGACTGTTCACCGGCAGCTGCATCCAGTGATCAAGGGTTTTGGTGCTGCCAGTGCACAAGCTTCCCTTCACCCTCACGTTGCATATGTCCACCAGCATGTGAATTGTACTGGACCGCAAAGGATCCATCTGTTTTTTGATGTCCTCCTTTCACTGCCTCACCAGTGCCTGCACATCTAGTGACAGTGGCTTGCACCAGCCAGGAACATTGATCCCCTGGAACTTCTCCATTTCATTCTTAAGGTCCCTCGCTAAGGGGATCACCTGGCTAAGGAGGACATCACCAGCGCTGAGCGTCTCAGTGACCTCAAGGAACAGCTTGAGGACCACCAGGATCTGGGAGAAGGTATCCCACTCTGCTTTCTTAAGGGGGCTGCTCATCCCAATATCCCTGAGCAAGGCTATATCATGGATGGCCTTCTGTTGCTCCACCAGCCTCTCAAGCATCAGGTATGTGGAGTTTCACCAAGGCTCCACATCCTGCATGATTTTATGCTGTGGGATGCTCACCTCTGCCTGTTTCTCCCACAGCATTTTGTCCCCTTTGATGCTGTGGTGGAAGTAGACCAGCACCTTTCTGCATTTTGAAATCAGCTGGGTGGTGCTGGCATCACCAGAAGCCCTGTTCCCCTCCAAGACATCCCTGACAATGAGTTGGAACTTGTGTGCCACACAGCGGATGCCAACAAAGTTGGAATCATGGATGGCCTTGACCATATTGGCCCCATTGTTAATGACCATGAACCCATGGGTGAGCTCTCCCTGCCCAATAAGCCACACCTGCACCCATGCGGTTCATGGCCACCATGATCTCCCTTGCTGTGTGGGACTCATTTATGACCACAGCTTCAAGGAGAGCCCACTGATGGCCAGACTAATTGCACCAGTGCCCTGTGAGGGAGCAGTAGGTGTGATCTCCACCCTGGCTGCTCCAGATGTCAGAAGTGAAGTGCAAGGCTGCCTGTGGCCCTGCCTTGGGCAGCTCCTCCTTCAAGTACTTCCTGTATGCCTCATACAGGGAGGGCACCACTGTCCTGCTAAAGTTGGTGCATGTGGATACTTGGTAGGATGGGGTCATGAGCACCATGAGCTGCCTGAACCCTAGCTGCTCAACTAAGGAGAAGGGCTGGCCATCCAAAGCAAGCATCTCCCCCAGTGCTCTGGGTGACCTTGCCTGCCCTTGCAACATGCCCTGCTTTGTCTGTGGCTTTCCCCCACTGCTCCAGGGTGGCCTGCCTCTGTTTCATGGGGACAGGGGCTTTGGAGTGAGAGGGGGGCTTCCCTTTGGGCACACTCACACTGGTGCTAGGCTGAAGAGGAACAAGGGCAAGGGGGTACTGTCTCCTAAAATGCAGCATCATCGCTCTGGTGGTGAAGTATTTCACTTCCTTGCCCCGGATGATCTGCCTTCAGCAGTGCTGGCAGATGGCAGATGATCCCATGTATGCTATCTCAAAACCCACACTACACTATGCCCCCTGCTTCTGGGTTGAGGGTGGGGATCCTGCCTTGTCCCCCTCCTCAGCAGACTGAGACACAACAACAGGAGGAGCTGACTCAGCTGAGCCACTTGCCTCCACAACCTCAACCTCCTCCAAGGTACTTTCCAGAGAAAGAGACCTGGCTCTAGGGGTCTGGAGAACAAACTCAGATCCCCCTCAATCCCGAGAATTTCTTTTGTTAGGTCACTCAAGTCCCCTGGTTCTAGATCTGGCTCCTCCTCTGGCACTGGAAGGATCATGCTGGGAGATGAAATTGGGGTGGAGGAGATGGTCATTCTGCTGCTGATGGCTATTTCTAGTGCTAGGGAAGGTGGTGCAGGTGCAGGTGTAGGGACAGGTACTGCTCCAACTTCCTTGCTT
>NW_017729031.1:75556507-75557059 GCF_001723915.1 Gavialis gangeticus
GATGGCTATTTCTAGTGCTAGGGAAGGTGGTGCAGGTGCAGGTGTAGGGACAGGTACTGCTCCAACTTCCTTGCTTCCATTGGCAGCAGAAGACTCATGGCTGCCAGGAAAGAGGATGAGTCTATGTTTGGGGTGGGGAAACTTACAACTGTAGCTCTTCCCCTACCCTCTTTAGCCCCTCTCCCTTCCCTGCAAAAAGATCTGGCACCTGCCTTTCCAGAACACTTCATATTAATATCTTTCCTGTGCTGGAAAATGTGTCTGTGTGTGTGCAGTTGTAATATCTCTTCTTCTCTCTGTGTGTGTAACTAACTAATAAAATCTCTTTTTCTTCTTTTCTGATTACTATATGTATGCATCTGATTTCGTCTGTGTTGTGTTTACTGTATGTGTGTGTAATTAATAATATTAATTTATCTTGTTCTTCTCTATGTGTGTGTGTGTGAGTGTGTGTAATGTATGTGCTTTCCTGAACAGTAATGTGTCACACTGCCACTGTGAAAGGGAAAACACAGCTTTCTTTTTAAAAAGTGTGTGTGTGTTGGGGGGGGG
>NW_017729031.1:75557070-75557420 GCF_001723915.1 Gavialis gangeticus
CCTCTTCTCAGTTTCTGTTCCCCTGAAAGACTGCCTTCCGAAACTCTGAATCTTTTCCAAATCAATTTGGAGCCTCCAAACTGCTTCAGAGGATTTTTTTTTTCTCCCAATTTGACTTGGATTTGGTGATTTGGCCTCTGAATTGGGCCGAATCTTCTCCAAATCAAATCAGTGACCGAAGCTCCACACACCCCTAATGCATTAAAGTGCATTAATGCCATGTGTGTGGACTGACCTGGGCCTAACTTTAGCACCAAGTCAATCCACACAGCATTAATGTACTTTAATGCTTTCATGTGTAGATGCCTGTTTAAACCCACTATCAACTGACTGCCCACAGGAGTTTTCCT
>NW_017729031.1:75562420-75576326 GCF_001723915.1 Gavialis gangeticus
CTTTCATGTGTAGATGCCTGTTTAAACCCACTATCAACTGACTGCCCACAGGAGTTTTCCTTCTATTGACTCCTCTGTGAAATCCTAGGAAATATGAACTTTCATTTCTACCCAGGAGAACTTTTACAATCTTTTCTCCAATGCCTGATGAAGGGTGTTTGTGCCCAACAGCTTGCAATTAAATAAATTGCTTTTGCAAAAATCTTGTTGGTCTAAAAAAAGATATAATCTCTATTATGAGTCCTGATTGCCTTTTTCTGTAGACCAATATGGCTACAACCTGGATACCTAAACCTGCTGGAAGATCTTATATAGAAGTCAAGCTGGATTCTAGCAAATCTATATCCTAAACCCAAGCACTGAACTTCTCACGATAAACATGATTTGAAACATGAGAAAAAATTTAAACTTCACCCTTCACCTTCTGTTTTTTTCTGGTATTTCCCTCCAATTCTAGGCAAAAGACCCTGATTCCTCAAACCTATTGTCATTACTTTTCTTTGGCTTAAATAAACCTCATGCTTTATCCTTTTAAAGGAAACATTTTATTGCATTACAGAATTCCTGTTTTCATATATATCAAAATAACAAGAGAGTGAACACCTGGGAAAAGTTCATAGGAAACTTTCATACCACACTGTCTCACACAAAAGCCTGTATTCATTTTCCACCTGAACTGAAACTTCTATAAGGTACCTGATTTGGTTTTTAACAGTTCTTAACAGTTAGCAGAGTGTGATAACTAATCTTTAACCACATACTTCACTAAACCTTGAACTAAAATTAGCTCAGATCAGCAAAAAGGCTCTTCTGTTTCTAATATATGCATGCATACTTTTATATAAATTGCATAGAATTATTTTCTATGTAATTTATAATAATATTACTGCACTAAATTTCCATAATATTATTAAATAACTTTTATAGATACTATTTTTAATTCTGCTAATATTTGTTTTCTGTAGTGTAATACTTTACACTGCATTTACATGATACTTAATGGGCACAGCTACATGAAACATTTACTGTGCAGTAGACTAATTAGCTGCACAGTTAACATCTTAGCATCTACATATGCACTCCTGCACTCCTATTAATCTGTAGTAAACTATTTTTTTCCACAGCAGGAGATACAAATGCTATCCTGCTATGGAGTAAAAAACTCCATAGCAATGCATGTGTAGATGCTGACTTAGCTGACACTAGGGTGCTTCAATGTGGGGGCTGCCTGCTGGGTAGCCCCACACTGAAGCACCCTTATCTCCCATCCAGCCTCCCTGCAGCACATTGAGCTGGGAGAAGGAACCCCAGGCTGACCACCCAGGCTGCCTGTGAGCTGGGGCTACTTCAATTCAGCTCAGTGTGCTGCACCCTAGGGTGTACATTCAAATGACAGTAAACCCCGGAGTTTATTCCTCTTAAGTTTATTGCTCCTGGAATCACATTCAAATAGCATTCCCAGGAGTAATAAACTCTAGAGCAATAAACTCTGCAGTTTATTGCTTTGCATTAATTGCTCATGTAAATGTGCCCATTAACTACCGTATTTTGCAGTCCCCTTCAAAATAATTTTATATAAAGTTTGTTTATTTTATACAGCATAATACAAACAACAAGAAAGAAATGAAGAATCAAAACTTTGTGAATTTGTGAGGTAGAAATTAAACTTCGAAAAGTTGCCAGTTGTTTAGTCTAAAATTCTTTGAATTCCCCTGCTGTCTCAAGTTCTTTAATTATGTGTATTCACTACACATTTGTAGAGCGGCACAAACTGTTAAGAAAAACTTCTTTACTTCTAAGACAGCAGTAACACTTACAAAATTCCACTGAAAGTAATGAAACAAACTTTTCTATTGCTTTAAATTTGTTGAGTTGAAGACATGCAGCTATAGTACAGACTGCCTTTCACGTAATAGAATGCATCTTCTTCAGGATTTAATATTCCATTTTTCCTTCTCCATAGTTGTATTTTTTAAACTCATTATTTTACCTATGGTAGAACCCATAGATTGATTTCAGTACATTCAAATATTTAAAATATTCCCTCAAATATTTGTTTTTAGCTTATCTGCTTATAAGTTTTAAACTAAGGGATTTTCTGGTTTGTTTATTTGTTTTTTTCATCTAAGGGAAATATTTTTATTTGTATTTCATACTCCTACAGAGGATTATGAATGTCATTTATCCCCCACCCTGGACATTGGATCTGGGTGTACAGCATTAGTGATGCCATACCATGTCTTTTTCATCCTTCCCAAAATAGCTGGGCATGAAATAACTTTAGAACAGAGAAAGTGCTTGCTTTGTACTAATGTATTTTGTCATATATCCATTCAGTTTTCTAGCCCTTGTTGATTTCAGCTAGTTCAAAGAGAGTAGCAGTAATTCACTTATGACCCAAGGTATATTTGAGTCTGACTAGCCCATTTAGTAAATGAGTTTCTATAGACAACAGCACAAAAAGAAGGTATGTGACCAGCATCATATCAGTTGCTAATTTGGTACACCAAGAAATTACTATTCCCTCAATACCTTAATAAGCTTGGACATAGGTGTTGATAAAATTCTTCCCAGGGATGTTCCAAAGCAATTATGTGTTCTACAGATGTAATCTAGCTCTAATCTATAAATCATTTGCCCAAATGGCTTCAATTCTGATAGGTCGCAGACCTCTCAAAACCTAGCATGAGGTTACACACATGCATGCACACACACAGGATTACAAGAAGGTGGGGCTGGAAAGCACTTCACAGGGCCATCTAGTCCAGGCCCCTGCTCGAGGCATGGTCATCCCTGATTAAATCATCCTATCCAAGTATGACAGGAGGCCAGCTCAGAGCCGGTTCTTGACATTGGCCCGCCCTCCTGCCTATGTTGGGCAGTCCTCCCAGTCTCTCCTGCCACGACTTGCTGTTTAATAGATTGAAGAAAATGTGGGATGCTGCCCATTTTAATGCACTGGTGACAAGGGTGATATAAGTGGCTCCATACCACCCCTACACTGTTGCTCATGCCTCACAGGTGGCATTCTGAGTTGATATCTGCTCTTGTCTAAGGCCATGGCAAATTCAACCCATGCTGAGCCTCTAACATTCTGCCCTTCGCAGGCCTCATGCATACTTCCCTCTCTCATAGGGCCTCATCCACTCCAATCCCTCTCACAGGGACTCTTTCATACTGCCCCTCACACATCCTGCCCTACTCCACACACAGCCCTTTGGGTCCCCTTGGGCCCTACTCTACACAGCACTTCAGGATTCTTCACTGACACACTAACCAATACACATACAGCCCTACTCTTCATGGCCACGAGGTCTGCCCCACACTAGGCTGAATTCAGCACTGGTCGCTCCCTAGGTCACTCACTACCCCGTCCCTGGGGTTTCTCTCTCTGCCCCCTTGCCAGGGCCACTGGGGTCTTATACCACCATGGCTCCTCATTTGCCTTGTCCTGGGCCCTCTTCTCTGTAGGCTACAGGAACCTTGGGGCTCAGGTGTCTGGAGATGTTCCTACTCTCCCTCCCCCCAATGTCTGATCTCTAAATTACCCACTGGGTAGTGGGAGCTGGGGTTATAAGGAGCCCCTACCTGCCTTTCACAGGGGAGGCAACTGGCCCGGCATTTCTGGGGAACTACCCCACCACAAGCAGTCCTGGAAGGGAGCAGTTTTAGCTTTTACCCAGGACCAGGAGACTCTTACCATCCCCATAGCTCCTGCCCTTATGTCCAAGATGTTTCAAGCAGCAGCTCAGCTGGATGGTATTCCTCCAGCTGGTAGCAGCAAACTGCTGGCTGAGTTCTGAGGGCCTGGATCTAAAGTGGAGGCTGATATGCCCCCTCCTCCAATCCCATGGACCTTTTAGAGTCATGTGACTACCTCATTAATGCTAGCCCACACCTGCAGGATGCCCTGCTGCATGCTGTCAAGCTGTAAAGTGGCAGACACCCAATGTGATCTGCCACACCAGTGTTCCTCTAACCTGCTCTGAAAATTTCCAGGGATGTAGATTCCAGAATTTCTCTAGGTAGTATGTGCAAAAGTCTGACCACACCCTTATAGTCAGAAAGTTTCTCCTGATTTCCCATCTAAATTTTTAACCTGCCTGACTAACCTGGTCTCTTTTTATGACCAGGTCCCAAAGTGCTTAGATGCAGCAGTAGAGGTAGATGTTATTTACTTGGATTTTTAAAAGGCTTTCAACACAGTGTCAACCCAGTTCTTACAAGTAAACTAAGAAGCTGTGACATGAATTTTTTCCCAGTCAGGTGGGTGGAAAACTGGCTTATGGGACGCACCCAGAGAGTGGTGGTGGATGGATCAGTTTCTACCTGGAGAGATGTGGGCAGTGGTTTCCCCCAAGGTTCTGTACATGGGCCAGTACTGTTCAATATATTTATCAGTGATTTGGATTAGGGTAAAGAAAGCACTCTGTCCAAGTTCACAGACAACACAAAACTATGGGGTAAGGTAAACACACTAGAGGGTAGGGAGAAAATTCAGGCAAATTTAGGTAGACTGGGAAAGTGGGCAGACCAGAATAGAATGCAATTTAACAAAGATAATTGCAAAGTGCTGCATCTGGGGAGAAAGAATAACCAATACATCTATAGACTGGGATGTACCATTCTAAGTAGCACAGCAATGGAAAGGGATCTTGGAGTCATAGCTGATGCAAACATGAACATGAGTGACCAATGTGATGAGGTAATAAGTAAGGCTAACTGCACTCTTTTCTGCATTTGTAGTTGTATCATGAGCAGGTCTACAGAGGTGATACATCCCCTCTCTGTGGCATTCGTAGGGCTGCAGCTGGAGTACTGCATCCAGTTGTGGGTGCTGCACTTTGAGAGGGATGTGGATAACCTGGAAAGGGTTCAAAGGAGGGCTACTTATATGGTTGAGGGCCTGCAGGTAAGAACTTATGAAGACAGATTGAAGGACCTGAATCTCTTCAGCCTCCACAAGAGAAAGCTGAGTGATGATCTTGTGGCGGTCTACAAACTCATCACCGGGGGTCAACAGGGAATAGTGGATATTCTGTTTACCAGGGTGCCTCTCAGGGTTACTAGAAACAGCAGCCATAAACTGAAGCTTTAGCTTGGACATCAGGAAGAAATTTGTTATGGTGATGGTTGCCAAAATATGGAATGAGCTTCCAAGGGAGGTGATACTCTCCTCTACCTTGAAGGTGTTCCAAAGGAGATTAGACAAGCACCTGGCTGGGCTTACTTGACCCCAGTGCTCTTTTCTACCCAGAGCAGGGGGTCAGACTCAATGATCTAGTAGGTCCCTTCTGACCCTAGAAAACTATGAAATCTGTAGAAATCTGTAAATTCCCTTTGCTACTGCTTTATGGCCATTTCTCCTAGTTCTGTCCCCTACAGCCACAGAGAAAAGCTAATCTCCATTCTCTCTCTAATCATCCTTCAGGTATTTGAAATTGATATCAACCCCTGCTATCTGTTACCTTTTCCCAGATTAAATAACCCTAGTTCTTTCAGTCTTTCCTCAGAAGTCATGCCTCCAAGGCTTCTAATAATTTTTGCTGCTCTGTGCTGGACTCTTCCAAGCTGTATACATCCTTGAAGCATGGGGCCCAACACTGTACCCAGAACTCCAGGTGGGGCCTCACTCACACTGAACAGAAAAGAAGAATTACTTCCTTTGATTTGCAATTGTCACTCCTGTTAATACAACCCAGTCTATTGTTGGCCTTTTTTTTGGAACAAGAGCACACTATTTGTTATATTCAGTGTATGGTCTCTGTAACCCCTGTTGGACATGAAAACTGTGAAAGCCTGGGCAGTGTCTGTTGCACAAAAATGCAAGACAATGGCTGGGGCGAGACTGGGTTGTCATGACAAGACTGCCACAAGAAATTCAAACTCCATTAATGGCTTACAACCTGTTGGCCATTAGACAGTAGAGCTGTCCAATGGCAGAATCAATAGCAGAACCATGCCATAAAATAATAAAAGTAATGGTTAAAATTGGCAGATACCTGACATGCTGATCACATGTGTATCTCCAGTCTAAGACAGCCAGAGAAAAAGAGGCTGAGCTAGTGTAACTAAAGGCAAGGAAACTGCATATATATTTCAAGCTAAATCTGTAAAAGGTGTGTTGAATACAGGAAAAATGTCCTCTACATTTCTCAAAACAGGCATCCAATATCTAAGGTGTTACACGTCTCAATTATTCAGTGCACATCTGGAGTTTTGTAAATAGACCATCACCAGCGCAAGCTATTGCAAATTTGCCCCATTGATAAACAAATGTCCAAAGAGAGGTCCAGTAACCAATGCCTCTAAACATCCTGTATGACCACTCAAGACCCATCATCTGTAATTGACCTTTAATTGCAATACCTGCAAAAAAATGCAAGTCTTCACACCTAGACAAATCCAAAACAAGGAGCCAAGCAATTTAGCAATTGTAATATGAGGGTCAACCTTTTCCTCCCTGTTTTGTTCTGATTGGCCAAATATCAAGGAAAAATGCTTTGAATCTATACAATTAAACAGTATAAAGCAAGGCAGAACTGCTAGCAAGATGTGTGCAGTCCAGGAAAGACCAATAAGCCATTCTGTCACCCAGCTGATAAGCGAAGGATACATACTGTGAGGCTGTACAAGAACTGCTTCCTGCCTGCATTGGGTAAAAATCTCTTTGCAGCTAAAATAATACAAGGAGTAATAGCTCATTTTATATTGGGAAAGAGTCTTTTTCTGTCATTTATTTTTGTAGCTTGTCAGTAGTTATTAAAGCAAGCCTTTCTGCTATTCATCAACTGAGTGTTGTATCAATTCTTAGAGAGCTAGGTTTAAAAACCTGTTTTTAAGTGAAAGAACCCCCAGGTCCTTCTCTGCAGTACTGCAGCCTAGCTTGGCATTCCCTAGTCTGTATTTGTGCATGTGTTTATTCTGCCTCAAGTGCAGAACTTTACACGTGTTATTTGTCTGATTAACTGAAGATGATTTTTGCAGACTATCCAGTTTATTCTGGATTCTAGCTCAACCCTCTACATTGTCCTCAGCTCCACTCAGTTTGGTGTCATCCACAAATTTGGTAAAAGTGCATTCAATCCCATCAAATCATAAAGATGTTAAAATACAATGGACTATGAACAGACCCCTGGGGTACCCCCTTGATAATTCCATCCAACTGCACATTAAGCCATTGATGGCTACTTATTACCAGGGATGCTGCTTTTTCCTGATTAAAAATACCAGCTTTACTGCTAAGAAACAATCACAAATTCTCTGCTAAACCCCCCAAATTCACTATTAAAATTAAAGCCCCACCGCAACACTCTGGCCCTGTTGGTGCCCCTCACTCCCCACCCACAGCCTCCACAGCCTTGCTGGTGCTCCTCACCCCCCACCCACAGCCCCTGCTCCCTCAGCTCTGCTGGAGGGGGGGCCCCCAGCTGCTAGGGCTATGGACCCAGGTCTGCAGCCCCTGATCCCACTCCCCCCCTGCTGCAGGCTTGGGTAGGCTGGCTCCCCACCATGGTGAATACTCCTGGGACAGGAGTGGGGACCCATGGCACCCAGATCTGTATGCAGGGAAGGTGCAGGCTGTGGACTGCAGCCCCCACCCTGCTTTCACCCCCCTCAGCCTCTGGAGCCTGGCAGGCATAACCCAGCATGGCTGGGGACAGCAAGACCACACAGGCATCTTCTCACCACTGCTCCTCCCTCTCCCCTGAAACTGCCTTGGTAATGCACTTCCAGTGCCTGCTGCTGCCTTGAAGGTTTCACCCTTGCGCTACTGCCCTCACTGCAGCCCCATGCACAGGGGGCACATCTCTGGGGCAGCGGGGTGGGGGGTGAGCAGTGGTGAGAATATCCCTGCTTCTGCTGCTCACTGCCACACTGGGTCATGCCCACCAGGGTCCAGAGGCCCTGGGGGAGGGAAGCAGGGAGACAGGGAACAGTGACTAGTAGCTTTTCTGCATGGCTCCACTGTTCCCTGCTGCCCTGATTCCCTGCCCTGGGGATTCTGGAACCCAGTGGGCATGACCCAGCATGGCAGGCAGCACCAGAGCCATGTGGAGATCTCCTTGTTTCTGCTTACGCCCCACCCCGCCGATCCACCAACACGCCTCCTGCACATAGGGCTGCAGTAAGGGCAGCAGTGCAGGGATGTGTCCCTCAAAGCAGTGGTAGGAGCTGGAGTTCTGTCACCAGGACAGTGGGGGAGAGGGGAGCAGTGGCAAGGAGAACTGCATGTGACCCCACTGTCCACAGCCACACTGGGTCATGCCCGCTGGGATCCTGAGGCTGCAGGGGGTGGAAGCAGGGTGGGAGCCCAAACCCACAGCCTGTGCTTGCTGCAGGTACATATCTGGGGGGCACGGATCACCCTACCCCCCAGGAGTGCATGCGGCAGCGGGAGCTGGCCCTCCCCTTCCCTTGGACATGCCACCCATGGCCCCGTCCTGTTCCCTGCTGCAGTCCTGCAGCCACGCATTGCAGCCCTGGGCCCCATGCTCCACTCAGCTGGGCAGCAGCCTCAGACCTACCCAGCTCCATCTCCCCACCACTTACCTGCTGAAGTTGCTCTTCAGGCTGCCTGGGGCCACATGCATGTCAGGCAACATGTGGGGTGGGGTGGGGGGAGCATGTGCCCCCCACAAGGCTGCCAAAGCCAAAGCCACTGCTGGTTTCTGTGGTCAGTCACTGCTTGCACCCACCCCTTCCTCACCACCAACACAGCCAGTGGCATCTGTGGACAGTCCCCACTCACTGCTCGCCATCCCCCCTGCCACTTGCCACTCACCGCCGCTGACACCAATGCCGGCAGCTTTGGGCGACCCCCACTCATTGCTTGTCATCATGGTGCCTCCCTCCCAGTCTCAGGAGGCACAGGTCAGTCATGTCCATGCGCGTACTGTCCCGTGTATCTGCCCTCCTTCCAGCTCCCTGCAGGCTGTAACTCTGCCAAGCCTGCAGGGAGCTCATTGCAAAATGGCAAAATCCACAGGTTTCTTTTTTAAAATGAGAAATCCATGTTTGGCTCTGGTAAAAGGTAAAACCCATGGTTTACTTCATTTTTCTGTGGGAAACAGAAAACCTGGATCCCAGCTCATTACCATGGTGATCCAACCAGTTATGTATCCACCTAACACTACTTTCATCTAGTCTGTATTTTCTTAGCTTGTTAGTGAGAATGTCATGGGAGAACGTGTCAAAAGCCTTGCTAAAGTCAAGGTGTATTACATCCACTGCTCTCCCCCATCCACAGAGCCTGTCACCTTATCAAAAAGGAAATCAGGTTGGGCAGGCATGACTTGCTCTCAGTAAATTCATTCTGGCTATTCCTGATCACCTTGTTCTCCTCAAAGTGCTTCACAATAGATTCCTTGAGGACTAGCTTTAGGACTGTCCAGGTATCCAGGTCAGACTGATTTGTCTGTAAATCCTGGGATTCCCCTTCTTCCCTTAAAGATAGGCACTATGGACCTATCTTTAATCTTTATACACATAAGTTTGTCTGCCCTGATGCACCAGAAATCCAGTGCATCGGAGCTGAGTTGATTAATTGCAACTCTGAAGCACATGAAATGACGTGCCCAGCACTGCATCACATATATTTGTATAAATGGCAAAATGTGCATCAGCGCTAAGAAAATGGAAAACACAGTTGTGTTTTAGTTCAAGTTTTGATGCATTTTAGTTCAAAAGTGCACCACTGACATTTTCTCAACATTGATGCACATTTCGCCATTTATACAACTGCAGCACCAGGCCCTTTTAAAAGTGCCTGGCACTGCATTGCATGCATGTATACATGTGCCCTATATTTGTCCTTCTTCAATCACCTCCTTCTCAATTGTCCACTTTCAATCACCCAACCTCCATGAGTTGTCAGAGGATAGCAAATGGCTTTGAAACGATCTCCATTAATTCCTTCCATATCCTAAGGGCAGCCCATCCATCTCTGCTGACTTGAAAGAATCTAGGTTTCCTAAATAATCCCTAACCTCTTTTTCTGGTACTCTAAGCCAGGGATTTTGAACCTTTTTTGGTTGGTGTACCTGCTGTGGCTGGTTGAGAAGTGGGAAGTCTCCTGGTGGCTGGTTGATGGGGAACAAGGGATCCCCCCAGCAGCCAGTTGGTGAGCGAAACTGGAAGTGCTGGCAATGAAACCAGAAGTGCCAGTCGCTTCTCTGCACCACTGCTGTGTACCCCCTGGGCCTTCTAAAGTACCCCCAGGGGTATGCATACTGCCAGCTGACAAGCCCTACTCTAAGCTATGTGTCTTCTTCCCTGTATTTTCTGCCATCTACTCTTATCATCTGGTAATGAACCTTATTTGTGAAGACATGTAAAAAAGGCACTGAACTCCAGCCTTATTTGCATCATCCATAACTAGGTTGCTTTCTGCATTCTGTAAAGGACCTACCATTTCTTTGATCTTCCACTTCCTCTTGATATACATGAAGAATCCCTTTTATGTCCCTTACTAGTTGCATATCAAATCATGCCTTGGCCTTCCTAATTTTTTCCTTGCATGCCCATACAATATTCTTATACTTTTCACTAGAAAAATGAGACAGTTTCCAGTTTTTGTAGGATTTGCTTTTGAAATTCAACTCATTGAAGAGATGGCTGTCTTACTAAGCTGGTCTTCTATTACGGTTCCCATTCATACATACATACATACATACATACATACATACATACATACATACATACATACATACATACATAAGGGCTCTATGAATTTTCAGTCCCTGATTTGATTCAGCTGATATTCAGCCCGCTTCAGTGGCCGAATCTCTGAATCCAAATTGAATCAGAAGACCCTTTAATCTCTCTGAATCAAACCGGAACCCTCCAAATCAATTCAGATCGATTCTGCAATTCAGATAAAGACACAACTTTAAATGTTTTTTCTACGTATCTCAAGGTAGCAGGTGGATCATGAATGCTGTGATGCTGGGGCAGATGGAGTGTCCCATAGGAGTGCAGGGGAGTCCCCAGCATGGTTGGCAGCAAACCTGAAAGTGGTCCACTGAGGAGCACTTTTGGATCCACTGGACAGTGTGCTGGTGGCTCCCCCCTGCCCCCTTCATGCTCCTGTGGGACACTTCATCCTTCCCAATACTGCAGCATTCATGAGCCATGCCTGATCTCAAGGTATGTAAAAAAAACATTTAAAGCTGTGTCTATGGCTGAATCTCTGATTCTCTGAATCAGCATCAAATCTTCAGATTAAGGCATCCATTTTAAATTGGGGCCAAATACATGCCTAATCTTACCCACAGTAAAGTTATTATAAGGTATTCCAGTCAGCTGGTCTTTTTTAAAAAAGGTTCTTCTCAACTTGAAGGACAGTTAGAGAGAAGCCATCAAGACAACATTGTGGAACAACTGGATTTTTTATTTCTGCTAATGGCTTAGGCCTAAGGAACAATGGACTCTCTTTAGGAGGAAAAGAGAGAAGAAAAAAGTAGTCACACATGTAGAAAGAAATGGATGGTATTTAAGAGGTGATGCTTGTCTGTGAGGAGAAATATCCATCATCACTTACCAAAACCCTGGACAGATGTGGGAGGAGCCTGAAAGATTCTCCTGAAATGCTGACATGAGTCTGATCTTGTTTAAATCTGACATGAAGGCAAGTGTCTCAGAAAATTACTTTGGTTAAAAAAATCCTCTGTTAAGTCTATCTCTTTTATAACTGCTACAGTATCCCCAAAAGATTACATTAGAAGCCCAAGAGTCCACAGTTAGATGGAATCCTAGAGAAGTATGTAGGCAAGAAGCAAACACTTGTTAAAAAAATTAAAGCAGTTGAACTGTAAAGTTCCATATCTTAAAGGTATCATACATGAGTGTGCCCTAAAGCAGTAGTTCCCAACCTTTTTTTTTTTTTTTTTTTATTGTGGCCCAGCAGGAGTGGGATGAGGTGCATGGAGCTGGCTGCCTCCCTCCCAGGGCTCCCTCACTGCCTGGCTTTAACCTCAGAAGCTGAGCTGTGACCCCAGAAGCTGCTCACCTGGGTGGACAGATGGAGCTCTGAGGAGGGAGCTTATGCCATGACCCCTCAGTCAACCTGCCATGGCCCACTGGTTGGGAACCTCTGCCATAAAGACGTAACAATGGAAATAGTGAGTGGACATTACTAGAACCCACCATTCTACAAAATACACATGAGCAAGACATTTCAATTTTCTTGCAACAGAATAGTTACTGCCCAATAGAGGGACTGGGCCAGGGCCACACTATATACAATGATAACTTATCAAATAGAGAACAACACATTTAAAAAGAGAAAAAGATGAGACAACCTCACAAACCCACACAAACTTACAAATATCCCCAAATGCCAGATTTATCTAGGAATTATCTATATTTATAAAGGCAGAAGTTAACAAACCTACATTTCTACAGTAAGTGTTTCTCATCTGGAGATGGTCTATTGTGTGCTAACATCTGTTTAGTAACAATGTTTTTATTATTGTGCTAAAAATATCATTGATTTATTTATGAATCTACTCTTTCATATGAGTAGTGTTTCAATGTCATACCTTGGATTTAAATAATGGGAGGAACAACACAAATCAAGACAGAAGTATTGCAGTGGCCATTCAACAGTGACACATCTACTAAAGCAGGGGTGGTAAGTGGAAAATGTAGCCATTATTCAATAGAAGATAATTTCTGACTGGCAGGTTATTGACATTAATAAATTATTTTCATGGCTATCGTCTTTTGTATGTTATCTTTCAGATAGATTTTACAACTATAAAAGTAGTACTCAGATACTGAATGTGGTATAATTTTGATTTAAAACTATATTGGCTTATGAAGAATTTTTGTAATGCCTTTAGAAGCACATAATTTTATTATACAGAGAAATAATTTTCATCCCAGCTCCACTAAACTTTCAAAGACTGGGCTGCAGAATACCTCTCTTCCAAATTAATAACATTGATTCAGATAAGCTGTCATTCAATTTTGGGTAGTATTTGCATTCCTTGAAGCATGCTATACTTGTTTCAGCTTTAGCATAATATATAGGTTTCATTAAAAATGAGTAGGAGGTGTTAAAGCACTAGAACACTTCATACAGTACATACAATTACCTGCAGTACCACCATTCTCTCATAAATTAATATTAATTACACATATGTACAAAGGAAGCAAGATTTTACATACTGGTCAGGAAGCAAAGAATTGACCATAACTACTAGAGGCTAGCAGGGGAAGAGCATCAAAATACTTATTTTTCCAACAGGTTCATTGGTACTTTGTTCTCCTTTCTTGATTGTACAATATCACATGCTAAAGTTATAAGCTGTTTGAGGCAGTCCTTTCTCACACAAACAAACAAACCTGATAAACATTTTCCAGGAAGTCTAAGAGACCTTTCTTCTGGCTCCTTCCTGGCATCAAGCTTATATGGCTTTCAGTCCACCTCCCCTGATGGACAATTTCTTCCCCCTAGTGCTAGGTCCCTGCTCTTTCTCTGGGGTTTTAGCTGCCTGTGGGTACTCCTAGAGTAGCTAGCCACCGACAGCTTGACCTTTACACAAGGCTGTCTGTTCCCTCTTAAAGGGCTGACTATTCTTTTACAACCCACCTTTTCAGAGCACAATCCACCTGACTGTACCACCCTTTTTCTAGCAAGTTTCCTCCTCCATGTATCCTCACATCTTAGCTGCTAAGGAGAGTCAGTTTTGAAGGAGAGGATAGAAAATATGGCACACTTATGATTTGGTGATTAAAGCACTTTGTGGTGAAATGAGATGCAAATCCAAATACTCTATGATTACAGCAGGGCCTAGAATTTCCTAGACAAATGCCTTAACCACTAGGCCAGGGGTTTTTAACTTTTTAAAATCAGTGTACCCACGGTGGCTGGACACAGAGCTGGGGGGGGGGGGGGGGG
>NW_017729031.1:75576413-75584836 GCF_001723915.1 Gavialis gangeticus
GGGGGGGGGGGGAGGGGCGCATGACCGGATGCAGAATGAGAGAGGTGTGGTGGTGGCATGTGGTTGGATGTGGAGCAGTGGCAGTGTGGGGTGGTGGATGGCAGCAATGGCTGCCATGTGTGAGCTCCTCCCCCTCTACATCTGGCCAGCCAGGTAGTTCCTGTGAGGCCCACAGAGGGACACCCCTGCTGTTGCCCCCTCCGCCCACCCCCCGCTGGCTCTACTCCTGGGAGGCAGCAGCATGGGGTGTGGATAGTGGTACTCCATCCCCATGTGCCTGCGTGTACTCCTTAGGGCCTTCCCAAGTACCCTCAGGGGTACCCCCAGTTGACAACCCCTGCACTAGGCTGTTTGGTTAAAAGGTGGGAGGTCTTTCCTCCTCCACTTTGCATCCAGCAGGTATCTACACACACAGGCAATACTATTTAATTGAAGGCAGAAATAGAGTCTAAAAGCTGTCAATTCAAAAAAACAAAACAAAAATCAATGCCACTGGGTTGCACTGAGGTGAAACAGAATTTGTCCCTTATCAGCTCTATACGGAAGTCTGAGACAATAGTGTTATCAAATTAATGTGTTAATCAACAATCATTTTAAATATTGTGAACTTAATTTTTTTTTGAAAGATAAAATTAAAATGCTATATGAATGCTCTCATAAATGTTACCATCTACAGGTGATTTCAGAGTTGAGGTACTAACATCTTTTGATCACCTAGTTTTGGGGTGGATCTACAGGGAGTGTATTGGTGTCACTGCACCCCCTTTTGGTTCCCCATCTATCTGAAGTTTAAAGCTAACTGCCTCGTAGTGGCAGCAGCACTTCTATTCAGGCAGCTGTGAGGGAATAAGTTGACTTTGTGGCTCACTATAATCTACCTGATTCCTTCTAAACCATTCATTCCATAGATGTTAATGACCTTCTCTCCTTTTTATGGTATGTAATGTGCCACCACTCAAGCTTTCCTAACTTCTGCAGTTCTGGTATCTGTGAGCTGCTCCTAGTACTGTAGCTCTTATTCATGGCCCTGAAGACTTTTTAACTCTAGCTAGAAACATTAATTTATGTGTAAATGTTAACTAGGTGAACATTAGCTCAGGTGTAGGAATAACTTTCAATGAAGCGCTGGATGAACTGTCCAGATTCTCAAGAAGTCTAGAGTTTGTTGTGTTTCTATATATAATGTAGAAAATTAATATGCATTCCAATAAAGCTTTTTCTTCTTCAATCTTAAATTGGATACTCCAGCTCTAGGCCCTTAGCTCATTAATGAAGCTTCTAGTTTCTTTTTAACTGGAAAAAAGTGTATTGAGTTATATGTGGTGATGCACCACACCACCTGCACCCTGCTTTTCAGAATCTTAGATTCATCCATGACCTTGCCCATAAACATGTGATAAGGTTTAAATGAACTGTCAAACTTCTGGGTGCTTATTCTAATCAAATTAACACTTGAAACCTGTTATGGTTTGTCTTGCATTAATTTTGGTATGTTTTCAGTACCGTAGAGAAAGTAATGTTATATGGTTCATCCATATTGAATAAGTTCTAAAGATGCCATTTTTTCTCCATTTTGCTTCTCATCCATAAAAAAAAATGGTGCCAGCCTATGAATGAACCAAATTCTTTTGCAGAAATTTCATGAATTGGTAATATCAACACTATCTGCTAGTCATTAGGAATTTGAAAAATACCTACATCTCCTCTATGTATTTCATATACCTAATGCATTTTAAAATAGCAACCCTCACTTAAAAATAACAAGCCACACATAAGATATGACATACTCTTGAGAACCTATGGCATGTTTTCTATTAACCTACATTTTGGGAATTTTGTTCACAAAAAATTACAGAAAGTTCCCACATTTTTCAACCACTTCCATTGTGCCATTCAGAGATGTTAATGCTTCAAATTTAAAATGTGTTCATTTTCAGAGGTACAAGATAAGAACTCAGAAAATGAAATGGGCAGGGTATATTACCAGGACCGACAAAAGAAAGCATGCAAAGCAGATTTTGGAAGGTATCTAAACTCAAAGTAGACCAGTGCTGTTATGGGAAGATAATATAAAAACTGATTTGGATGAGATAGGAGAAAGTGTGATACAATGGAAGGAGATCGCACAATGTAAGAGGAGATGGAAGGCCAGCTATAGGCCCTCCAGGCCTGTGAGACCAGAGAAAGAGATAATCTGCAACCATGTTTTGAACAATACACTTTTTGAACTTTAAAAAAAGGGAATACAATCAAAATAGTTTTTTTTTTAATATACAGCACTTACTCATTAAAAAAAACCAAATAGGAATGTGTCATACCAACAAAAACTGACATTACTTCTAACTTTTCTACTGTCTTTATACATTAACTGAAAATGTTAGAAAACATAATTCATTCAGAGTTTTGAAAAAAGGTTTTCAGGCAAATGATGAGAAATATATTGTGCATCATGAAAGCAGCAGCAGCAATGGCAAGAGGTAGGCATTTTGTCATTGTCTGCAAGGTGAATAAGGACAAGAGCAGCAGCAAAGTGGCGGATATTACTATTTTCATTGTTAGCAGCCTGTCTGTCGCACCCTTCATTATCCCACTATTAGTACAGATGGCTTTCATGTTATTTTCTCAAGTAGCCTGCCATACTGAAATATATTCCATAAAAATTACCATATGTTTATAAATATTATGTATATTATCATAACATCTTGGCTGAAAAAGTAAGGTAATTTGCATATGGAAGCCGTCAGATACCTCTTTTATAGATTAAATGCATATACCTTACAATTAATTAAAAACAGATTACTGCTGGGACTGGAATTAAAGATGGTTATTGCAGCATATCTTTGCTTGTCAGGCTTCAAACTATAGATATGCTGAACGATCTAAACCTAATTCTGAAAGTCAGTAAATGTACTGTAGATAAAGATACTGTGCTCTTATAATGGCTTATAACTCAGTGTGTCCTTCCTCCCAGATGAATGTTTCAAAAATAGTACAGATACTTAGACAAGATGTATGTCTATGTTTTACTTGGACATCTCCATATCAAAAAGAGGAGACAGAATTGAACATTTTAGTAGCTTCAGGGTCAAATGTGTAATATTATTCAGAATAAACAATGAAAAAGTATCAATTAGGAGGCTTTATTCTGCAATGATGCAGGTGAAAGACGTGATATCGCAGAGCTGAACTCTCAGTAAGTTATGTGGAGCACTGTGTTTCTCACTACAAATGTAATTGTAAGCTTCATATGGTGCTTTGTAATTCACCACCAAACTAAACTAGATGAGTCTGGTAATGTTGACTGATGGAGCATCAGAGATAATGTGCCAATTTCCATGCATTGAGCAGGTAGATGTATGAGAGTTTGCCTCTTTGGACTGGCTGCCTCTAATCTCAGTTTCTAATAATTGTAATTTATAAACACTAGATAGTGAGCTATAGTAAACAGAGAAGCTGAAAATCTTGCAAATTATTTTTCAATGGCTTCTACTTTTATGCCTTGATATACCCCCTAATGCCATAATCCTCCCATCACACCATCCCTCCACCTGTAAATGCTCTTTTTTGGTTATGCACAGAAGTTAGTTCATATTTTTGAGCATACTTCAATGCTTTTAGCACTTACCATGGACAAGTTTTTATATCATAATTGGGAATATCTAAAACTAAAATTCTTAGTCTTAGAGTTATATTATTCACAGATTTTAAAGTCAGAACAGATAACTGGATTATACAGCTTTACCATAGACCATATAGTTTAATCTATTTATTTATGTTTGACAAACATAAATATCTTAGACAGACATCTTGATCTTAAAATTTCAAGAGACCGACTATCCACTCTATTACTTGATAGCATGCTCCAACAGTGAATTACCTCACTAAAAACATGAACTTAAATTTGTCTGGCTCTAATTTCCAGGCATTGGCTCTTGTTATCCCTTCCTCCATTAAACTGAAGAGACCTTTATTAACCAATATTTTCTCTATGTGCGATACATAATCAAGTCACCTCTTGAGCATTGTTTTGATAAACTAAGTGGATTAAGGTCCTTCCTTGTGTGAGCATAATGGGCATCGTTTCTACATTGCAGACCATTTTTATGGTTCTTCTCTATATCCTTATATTCTCTTTGTTATTATTTACATTATGGTAAGTCCCAAAGGCATCAATCAAGAACAGGGTTCTGTTATGTTAATTGTGCAGGCACAATGGTAGATTGAGCCGATAGGTCGCATTCAGATGTTCAGGCACATGTGGTTTGTAGCACTGCCAACCTTTTTGTGGTGCCACAAACCACATGCCTAGAATATTAAAATGTTCCCCGTGCTGCAAATTTGCAGCATGGGGGGGGGAATTTTGCTATCAAGAAATCCCAGTAGAAGAAAAAAAAAAAGGTAAGAAAAAAGGTGGCGTGGTGCACACAACAGGAGCATGTACCAGCAGACAAGGAGGCTTGGTCCTCCAGGGAGATGCTCTGGCTCTTGCATTCCAGGAGCCAGGAGGAGTGGGGAAAGGGCAGTTTGTCTGAAGTGGGAAAATTTGCCCCCCGAAGTGCACATGCAGGGGCATGTGCTGCGGCAAAAAGTAGAGGCACAAATTTGTTTGTTCTATTTTTGCCACTACAAACCCATATACTCTAATATGAACTCCACAGGAATTCACAGCCTAATCTGTAAAAAGGGCAAGGGTGATAAACCACAAGTGAGAAAGACAATGTGAGGAGCAAAGTATATGATAAAATCTCATGATTTCACTGATCAAATGATAACATCAGGTGGTTGTATTAACTGTTTACGATGCATTTGATGATTTGCAATAGTTCTAACTAATCCAAAAATTGAGTATGTGTATGTAAAAGATATATTAGCTGTTGCTTTCTGATGAATAGCTATGCATCATTGGTTAGCTGGTTGCGGGTGTCATAACAAAAGATGCTCCTCCAATAAGGGAAAACATTTTTATATAAACTCTGTGTCCATCTACAAAAGCCCAAACTTCAGATGCAGAATTTTTACAACAGAATGCCTGCAGACAAGATGTATAGTAAGAGTTAGTTGCAGGAAT
Source organism: Gavialis gangeticus (assembly GCF_001723915.1). Taxonomy (NCBI): domain Eukaryota; kingdom Metazoa; phylum Chordata; order Crocodylia; family Gavialidae; genus Gavialis; species Gavialis gangeticus. Next base: position 75,581,482 of record NW_017729031.1, read on the forward strand.
CATTCAGAGAATTAATCTGAGAAAAGCATACATTTATGGAAATTATAGTCTATGCTTCATGAGCAGAAAACAAGAGAAAAATAGTAGAATAAATTACTTACTAGAGCTGTAGTTTACGTTCTTGTAAAGGTTTTGCAGAAGAATATGCACATGCTTAATTTTGCATCATGTGAATAAGCTCTTTGATTTCAATGAGTTCTTTTCAGGATGGAAACCTAAGTCATTTTACAGTCTTGTTCATGAATGCTATGAGGAACTAGAGATGGTTTCTCAAGTCATGGAGGATCTCTTAAAATGATTTAGTTAAAATGTTTACAGCCCATAAATGCTGAAGTGGACAGACTTGAGCCTTGAGGTTGTGAAGAGAGAAAAGTGAAAATAAATGAATGAATTAAAATTAAAGTATCTCAGCAATCCAGCAGGGGTTTTTTGTTGTTGTTGTTGGGTTTCTTTTTTACCTTTTTGTCTTGGTTTAGTAATTACAGGAAGCATTATACCCAAAACGACTCCTGTGAACATCAGACATCTCACTGTGTAAGATGGTTCTGATATTAAAATACATTCATTGACTAGCTCAAAAGCTGAGACACAGACTATTCCCCATGTATCTTTGTTTAGTGGCTCTGCACAACAGATGGAATTTTATGTCATGCAGCATTAGGCTACTGTTAAATTTTAATTTCAATTAATGGTCTTTACACTCTTTCTTTATGCACACCAGGGATATTTTAGGCATTCATTTCCCTTCTAATTAGCTTTTATTGCTGAATTCATTCTGAATCTCTGGAAGTCATTAGATTCTCAAACATTCACAGCTGAATTTACTTACTCTCTAATAAAATTAATTAGTCCTTTACAAAAAAAAAGAAAAAGTCAAAATTTGATCTACCTTGAGAGATCTAGGTAAGTATTAAGTATTTGGTGGGCTTATAGTTCTCTATTCTGTTTTAGTCTCTCTCTCTTCCTCTGTTTTATATATTGACTTTTATCCTTGGCATTAACATTAATGTTTCTGGGCTGATGCTGTACCTACTTGACTTAAAATGCAGCCCATGTCAAAGGCTTTATCTTCTATATTATACCACAGCATCAATTGCACGCTGTTTTCTACCAGAAACTCTATGGGTTGAGTTTCCTTGAGAAGCCTTGTGTTCACTGTAAAATAATATGGAGACTAAGGGCCATATCCTGTAAAACAGGGGTGTCAAATTTACCTCATGCCCCAAGACAGATTTCGACCACAGTGGTCCTAGTTGGTCACATTTAGTCTGGGACAGATGGCAGTAGTGTCAGTGACAACAATTCCAGCTCAGGGCTCAGGCACAGGGAGACAGTAGTGTTTTCTCTGGCTCCCTCTGCATGCCCTGTGCCAGTGCCCAAGCTGCCAATGCCCCATACCATGGAAACAGCTCTGGCTCTGGCACACAGCACACAGTGAGAGGGGTTCCTCCAGAATGGGGCAGCAGCAGGGCCAGCAGAGGAAGAAGTAGAGTTGTAGCAGTACGCATGGGCAAAGCAGCCTGAGGGTGACTAGGGATGTGTCAGCCCTTGCTCACCTTCCTGTCATCAAGCACTATACCCACCTGGGTGCAAAACCCCCAGATTCTGTGTGTGACAAGGGAGCCATCCCGGGATGGATTTCAACATCAGCCAGCCCTCCATTCTAGGGCAGTCTGCCCTGCCTCACCTGCCATGATTGCTGGTTAATAAAAAGGATGTAAGGTGCGGGAGGCTGTCCATTTAATGCCCCGATGCCTGAGGTGAAATACATGGCTCTGACCATCCCTATACTGTGTCCCATACCTCATGGATGGCATTGCAAATTGATAACATGTCTGGCCTGAGGCCAGGCTAAACTTGGCCCCTTGCTGGGCCTCTAGCATTCTACGCACCCCTGCCTCCCCTCACAGGTCCTCTTTCATACTGCCCTTCTCAGGGCCACTCACAACCCACCCTACTCCATAAGCAGCCCCCTTGGGCCATCCAGCTTGTCTACTTTTACCCTAGGTGGCTCTCACACAGCCCTCTGGGTCACTCACCGTGGCACTGGCCTTATGCCTCACACTGGGCTGAACTCAACCACTAGCCCCTCTCTGGACAACTTATTCCTGCTGTCACTTACATGGGGGTTGGCCCATGTGCTGCCCTTCAGGCCACACCTGCAGCACACCCCTGGTGCAGCCCTTCAGGTCACTCTCTGCAACCCTACTCTGCACCCATCACACACAGTCCTTCAAGTGCCACTGTACACCCTACTCTATGCAGGCCTCTATACAACCTTCCACCCCCTCACTGAGGACAACTCTATACCCCCTCACTGGGCCTCTAGGTCTTATACCCCACAGACTCAGGTGTTCACAAATGTGCCTGGCCCCACTGCCTCTTCCAGCTCTAAGATTACACACTGGGTAGTAGAAGCTGGGGTTATAAGGTGCCCCTACCCACCTTTCACTGGAGAGGCAGTTGTCCTGGCATTTCTGGAGAACTACCCCAGCATGGGCAGTCCCACTAGGCCATCCTTCTCCAACAGGGTGCAGTCTTTGGTCATGCCCAGGACCTGGAGCCTCCTGCCATCTCCATAGCTCCTGCCTTTACCTCCAAGAATGTTCTGAGCAGCAGCTAAGCTGGGTGGTATTCTTCCAGTTACCAGCTGCAGACTGCTAGCTCAATCCTGAGTGCCTGAGCTAAAATGGAGCCTATTCAGCTCTCTCCTCCAATCACATGGCCCTCCTGGGGTCATGAGACTGCCTCATCAGGGCTGGCCTGGACCTGCTGGCTGCTCTTAAAGAAGCAGGCACCAAAGGTGCTCCATTGTGGCAGGCCAGTATCCCTAGCCCTGCTTCCCAATTTCCAGTGGTCCATGAGTAGCCCAACAGGCTGGATAGAGTGGCACTACAAGCTGTATGTCTGACCTTCATATTATATAATGTACTAGAGCTCTCTTTCATTGTGGATTTGCATGCTCTCATTTGATGTGGGGGACCCAAAGGTTCCATACAGGGGTGCAGCTAGGAGGGGAATGGAACGGGGGCTGACAATAATTTCATAGTTTCATAGTTGGTAGGGTCAGAAGGGACCTGAGCAGATCATCAAGTCCAAACCCCTGCCATGGCAGGAAAAAGTACTGGGGTCAAATGAGCCCAACAAGATGTTCATCCAGCCTCCTGTTAAGGACCCTCAGGATAGGAGCCAGCACCACTTCACTTGGAAGTTGGTTCCAGATCCTAGCCACCCTGACAGTGAAGTAACACCTCCTGATGTCTAATCTGAATTTACCCTCTGCCAGCTTGTGACCGTTATTTCTAGTTACTCCTGGTAGTGCTCAGGGGAACAGGGACTCCCCCAATGCCTAATG
>NW_017729031.1:75589836-75602696 GCF_001723915.1 Gavialis gangeticus
ATCATCTTGGCTCCAAGATGCTTTTCTTCCTCTGCACTGACAAGAAGGGAGTTCCCCAGCCTGTAGGTATGCTGCTGGTTCTTTCTCCCCAGGTGCAGTACCTTGCACTTGTTGGTGTTGAATTCCATCCTATTCTCATCACCCCCCGCCCCCCGTAACCTGTCTAGGTCCAATTGCAGTCTATCCCTCCCTTCTAGCATGCCAACTTCCCCTCACATCTTAGTGTCATCTGTGAATTTGAACAGGGTGCTTTTTACCCCCTCGTCCAAGTCGCTGTTGAAGATGTTAAACAGTGCGGGCCTGAGGACTGAGCCCTGGGGGACCCCACTGCCTACATCTCTCCAGGCTGAAAATGACCCGTCCACCACCATTCTCTGGGTGTGGTCCTCCAGCCAGTTAGTGACCCATTTGACTGTGTAGGAGTCGATGCCACTGTCCCCTAGTTTTTTAATGAGAATGGGGTGAGAGACAGTGTCGAAGGCCTTCCTAAAGTCCAGAAAGACTACATCCACTGCTACCCCTGCCTCTAAGGATTTTTTGACCTGGTCATAGAAAGCCACCAGGTTGGTCTGACAGGACCTGCCTCTAATGAATCCGTGTTGGTTGCCCCTAAGCATAATCTCCCCTGCTGGCCCCCTTATGGACATGTGCCATGATAATTTTCTCATAAAGCTAGCCCAGGATTGAGGTAAGACTAACTGGCCTATAGTTTCCTTTTTGGAAGATGGGAACCACACTGGCCCTTTTCCAGTCCTCTTGCACCACACCAAAGCACCATGAGTGCTCTTAAAGCTGTGCCAGGGGTCCCGCAATGACGTCTGCTAATTCCTGCAGTACTCCGGGGTGGAGATCATCTGGACCAGCTGATCTAAATATATCCAGTCCCTCCAGAAGTTCCCTGACTAAATCCTCACTGACCCTAGGCCTGGGTGTGCCTCCCCTGGGGTCTGCAGGGGTCCCAATGGGAGCAGCAGGGCCCCTGAGGGGTATGTAAGGTGTGTAAGAAGGAAAGCTTCAGGGATGTGACTGAGGAGCTGAAGCTATCTCCCTAGTGAGACCCAAAGCTGAATCCCAGAGTGTGCTTATACACCATTGTTACACAGTGGTGACATATGGCAGAAACCTTAGAAGCATTTACCAGTGACTCTCTCAGAGTGGCAAATTAGTGATCCAGAGAGCAGTGAGAGGCAGCAGAGACCGAGATGGAAAGTGCTTACAGAGTGGCAGCAGCAGGCAGCAACTTCAGCAGCACTCACAAAACTACATAAATGCTTAAATTCAAGAACCACCTCAATTTTGGCATGAAAATATTTCTAAACACCTGGAACTATGTGACCACATATGAGCAACAGAAAGCCCTGTCAGTTACCAAGACTCATAACTTCTGCTCAACCATAATGTGATCCAAATCAGTGCTAGATCGGGAATAACCTCCACCCAACACCACAATCCCTTAGCCAAGGACAGAGCATGTATAGCAACTGTTTTTACACTGTGCAGCTCAATAGAAAAGCATGAAAGAGAAAAGCATGGCTTATGCTGTGCAGAAAGTGGAAGACTTTGATTTTGGCCCTGTCCACTTTGAAACCCTCATCTTCTACCTAATAGGAGAGTGCCCTAATCAGTACACTATATGGCAAGTAGTGTAGATAGGTACCCAGGACACGCTCCCATTCCAGGGAAGCAAGATAACTACCAGGCTACAGAGTCATACTCATTCCTGTGGCTGCCTGAACTTTTTACACATTTTAATGGTTAAAAAAATAACTCAGTTGACTTTCTTTTTGACGCTGATGCCAAAAAACTTTCACTATTGGCTGCCCAGTAGACAAGCTTCAACAGGAAAGGAAAGGAGGTGTATGCATAGCTCAGCCTCTAGAAAGGTGACCAGGACACTATCCAACAAGGTGGAAGATACAGCACTGAGGTCCAGACAGAGGACAGCTTAGAACTCATGTCTCCCAGTAAATCCTTGGCAAGTACACTTGCCACAATGCTGTTAGGCAAAACATGGCTTCTGGCTCAGCCTCCTCATCCAACAGGATGCTGAAGCCAAGACTGCTGTCAGGCATTCTGTTTTGGGTATGTGTCTCCCCTCTTAGGAATCTGGATGAGAGGCATGGCTGCCTTGCAGCTAGGTGAAACAACTTCTAGGAAAAAGACTTCAGACATACCTTGGTTCCTACTGGTTAGAAATAGATGGCTCCCTACTGAAAAACTATGTAAATAGATTCAGTCTTGGGAGATTGCTAAGGTTTCTCTATGCTCTGTAAAGTCTGTGCGCCCATTGATTGAGATCATCCATACTGGCGCAAGGTGTCCAGTTTTTTGATGCTGCAAATATTTTTTTAGATAATAACAATAATGACAATAGTAATAATAATAACAGCAAATATTATTATTACTATTATCATTAATAATAATATCATCTGGGCTTGATAGTGAATGATAAACAATTCTAGTACATTCAGATTATAAAGGCTGTTAAATGATATTAAATGTAAATATGTTTATTTAGGGATTTTTTTTAAATGACAAGTAGGTCATACAGAGAGGAAAGAGGTAAAAAACAATTGGGCTGTGTCAGTGATTCACTGGAAGAAAAAGAAATAAAATTTGCATCTTAATACTGACAAGTAATTAATTTCCTTGTTAAAAACAAACATTTTAACCCTAGAAATTTATGTAAACAAAGAAACTTCTTTACTCACAGGGGAAGAAAAAATTGCATTTAAGTGCACACCAAAGCTACTGCTTTTCAAAATTTTTATCATTTGGATAATTCCTTATAGAAATGGGTTTAGCAACACAATATTACTAAATTCTAATGTATCATAGTGCTGTGACTAAAATAACTTAATACACACCCTTGGGAAGAGTTAGTGAAAGGTTTCTTACTTTAATACAAATTGTGGAGGAATGTTTCTGACCCCACACTTAAATGTCTATTAAGCTTTAGTTTTAAAGTTTCATTTTCAAAAGCACAGAAAGTTTGTGTATGTGTAAATATACAAGGATGAAACATAGTACGAGAAATACAACTGGAAATTGCTTGCTGAAAAAACTAAATCAAACTGAAAAAAATATCTATTTTCTTAGAGTTTTCCTTGATTGAGAGAAGCACCAGTGCCTAACCTATCATTTACCATTGTAGTGGTTGTATTTCCTTTGGTTATCTATCCCAATATAGATAAAAGGGAAAATGTATATTCAGGATACCATGTGCTGCATGTCATATTATTATATATACAAAGAGAAGATTCTACTACTTAGAGAAGTATTATTTCATTTGTGTTTTTGTCATTTTCAGTTACTAAAAGGACCTGACCATAGAACAATAGAAGTCTCAGGTAAGTGGCTGCATATATTTTTACCATGCCTGTTGAATAATTCCCATTTCATCCAGTACCCTGAAACACTTCTCTTTTCAGGAAAAATCCAACATAAATAGATCATCTTTCCAGCATACCCCACAGATCAACAGAATTGGGCTCTCTTAGACCAAAGAGGAAGGAAAGTGATTCCTATATTCAGAAGTTCTTCCCACAATGCACCGAACACTATTCCTATATAAACCTGGAGGATTTTATATCAAGGGACATGGATGATACCAGGTAATGAACTAGGGGGGAAATGCTCTGCTTAGCAAATAGGAGTTAAACTCTTTATGGGGTCAAAAGAAATGTCTTAAAATACTCCTGAAAACAAGCCTAGGTACAAGCTACACAGTATTTGGAATTACTTCATGCTCTTCATTGGGAGCTCTTTTAAGTGGGAGATCTCTATCTATTATCCCAAGGTGACACTTATCTTCATAGCATCAAAAAAAAAAAAAGAGAACAGCAGTCATTTCTTTTATTTTCAAACCACAAGATCAAACTCTACTGTAACAGAGATTCTGTTTTCCTTTGGCCAGAGGTCCTTGATAGGAAGCTAGCTTAAGGAAATAGATTTATGTTAGGTATGTATTTCTTTTGGGTGGTCATTCTTAGTAACTTTTAGCAGAGCTTATAAACTTAGTCTCAGTCCTTTGAAATTTTTTTTTGATTTATTATAAATTGTCATTGCTCTATCAGAACTTGAATTGTCATGGAATACCACACCACCAAAATGAGAGGTGAGACCTCAGAAAATGAAGCTTGTCTTATACAGCTGCCTTTTTTCAGTTGTCATTTCTGGCAAAACTGAATTTTCAATTATCTAAAATCCCTTCCTGTTCCTACCTGTATCAGGCTGGAACCTAAGAGATGAAAATTATGGCCATTTCATACATAAACAAAATTTGTTCTTGATTCAAAATGGGAGTGCTGGAGAAACAAGGATTAGGGTAATACCAAATGCAGTAGAAGAAAAAGATAAACCTTTATCTAACATAATGGCTTTTAAAATAGGAAACTAATTTGTGGCTCTTTGTTACTTTATATTGATACTATATAGCATATATACATGCAGCCCTTATCCACTGAGACTATATTTCTTTAAAATTATCTAAACCCTGTTAATTCCCTTACGTAGGATTTTCTATACAACCGTTTTTCCAGCATGCCTTTCCGGGTGATAGACTTCTAAATATGACAGAGAAAAAAAATCTGGAGCCACATGACAACTAGCTGGTATTCGTTCTATTTTCCTTCTCTTTTTTTGCATCGTATAAATATTCTTAACCACTATTGCATTTTTGGATTCTAATTTCTGAAAAGATGGTATATTTTCCAGTTCTTTAAAAACTTGCCTTATTTATTAAAGCCTTTTAGGTGGAACCAAAAACAATAGCACCAGACTTTATTCCTATCCTATCTTTCCACTGCCTGCTTCAGCTACCACTTCAGTTAGTTTGGTTCACACTTTCGCAAACCTGATAAAAAGAACATTTGTCCATCCCTTTAAATGCAGATGGCCATTAACAGAAGAACAAAGTTACTTCCGATATCTTGCTGGCAAGTGTACAAACCAAACGAACAGGAAAAAGGAAGACTTTTTACATATCTAATTTTTCGGTTCTACTGATCTTAGGTTTGATTTATAGTCAGATACAATGCATGGTGCTGAAAATGATCCTCACAAGGGGATCAAAAGGTGAAGAAAAGACAAAGGTTTGTTGCTTACTGCACTGATTCAGCTCCCAGTGCAGGTGAGAGCAGTCTCAAGGGGTGCGCTAATTTGTGCCTGGCTGCCTATTGCCCCTAGAAGCTAGTTTGGAAACCAGGAATAGAATCAGCCCAGCAGTTTCTACTCCCTCAGGTACAATCCAGGCAATTCAAGATCCGAATCAGGTCATTATCTCCTCTGCAACAACAGAACACGCCTGGGGCCAGAACTAGTTGCTTTACAGCTGCTTCATAGTAGGACAGCCAGAATAAAGGGAGCATAGCATTGTGATAATTGAGCCTTTAAGTGTCCAAATACTTTCAGGTACTTATTGGTTGTTTGAATGAGACTCATGAGATCAGTAGTGCATGTAAATGAACCCTGCTAAAAAACAGGAACATGGTAATTATTAACTAACATATCTCCAAGGTTGGTCAGATTACAGAAATAATTAATTCGACAAGCTATGGTAACTAGTTGACTTACTCTTAAATGAAACAAGGTTTCAAACAGGTTACAAACTAGTGGTAGTTGGGCTAAGGTTTTGAGTTATACACATCTAGTTGACGATAGGCTATTTTCCTTTAGAGTTTTCTTTAGGGGGAGGGAGGGATGAATGAATAAATACCCTGTTGAAAATGATTTCTCTATGAGGTTTTTTTAAAGATTTTCTGAAGAAAAATGTTAAACAAAATACTTGTGATTTTCTTTAATGGGAGACTTTCTATTGTGATGACTGGGCTTTGGATCAGAAATATAGCAAGTAGATTTTTTAAAATCTTGAAAATAATTAAATCATAAGAAAAGTTTCTTACTAATGAATAGTACTATCACTTAATAGGATAAATTAACCTGTACGTACCTTAACAGAATCAGCTGAAATTAGAAAATTAGAGAGACAAATCCTACTAGGACAATTCACATGAATAAAGATTGCCAAGGATATTTTCTTATCTTTCTGTATTATTATTTCCAAGCAGTGCTTTATCACAATATTAAAGAAAGAATAAGTGTATTTATAGGAAAATTTTAAATATGCATGGTCATGAAGCATGGCACAACCTCATTTTATGTTATTCAGTCTCATAAAAAGTAAAATAAAAAGATATTTTCCCCCTGATTCACCCTTTCAAAAAAAGAAATGCTGACAAAAACAAAAGAATCATGCAAAACAGATTATTAAAATAAAAGGATCATTTGAAGTATTGATGCTAATTGAAAGTCTTTCATTTTTCTTCAAAAGATATTATGTGTTTTCATCTAGAGTTTTTGTTTTTGTGGGGATTTTGCATAAATAGGTTTAAACAATGAGTGATACAGATTTATGAATTTGTCAGAGTGGAATTTTAAATAGTCTTCAGAAATCAAGCTGGTCAAATGTAATAATAATACGCCACCTGCTTCAATTAACATACTTAATTTCTTCTCTGCACACTGTATATATTTTTCCCATGATCACATTTCTAATGAAGAAATTGTAACATCTTTGCTTTGTTCTCATAGTTCAATAAGACCATGTCCTGAAATTCTGACTCAGTCTTTACTCAGTCCCTATTCAGGCAAAACTCTTAAGAAAGAAAATGAAAGACTGCTAATCAGTGACATTCCATTTTTTCCTTCAAAGCTGATTCACTCCCCACTTTTCTGTTGTAAAGTGTTGAGTGAACTGTTCCATGAAATTTACAGCACTTAGTTTTGAAGTAACACATCTGACAGCAATTCTGCTTGGAATACTTAAAACAATTTTGTTACCAGTCCGATATAGTCTTTTCACAACAGAAACTGATCAGCTGCTGCTGTGTATTGTTGGTAGTGCTCTCAAACCTTTTTTTCCTTCTGCAGCTTTTGTTCAGAATTGTTTTATTGTGTCAGTGACTAACAGGCCTCCTCGGATTGTCATCTTTTATTGCCTGTTCCTGCCAGCTGCAAAATACCAGCTTCCTTTTTTAATCATGAAATGAATTGTTGTAGGAATGGGGAATGGTACAGTTTCCTCCACATAGGATTCTCCAATCAGAAAATTATGATTTCTGGGATGCATTAACACAATATACTAGGAAACAGCTGCATAATTTAACTTAATGGTAAAGCAATATCTCATTATAGGGAGAGGATAAATTCAGCAAATTCATGTTTTGTGTGTACTTCTAGTCTTCTTCAGTGATTGCATTCAGCTCTGTTTTTCATCCTTCTCCTCCCCAAGGTGCTAGAAAAAGCCATCTTTGCAGAAAAAATATAAATGTAACCTTCTTTAGAAACTAGTTTTAACTATTAGCTAGCAGTGAGATAGATGCCTAGATTCAAACTTTATAGAAAAGTCAGCCCCCATAAGAGAACTTGGCAGAATATATTGCAAATATGCTGATGTCCATCTATTCTAAACAAAATCAAAAAGTAAAAACCTGAAAACCAAAGTGAGTTATATATTCAGATTTGGGAATATGTGTATTTTTGAGAGCGAGATGCATCTGAAGACATGGGAGAGCTAATAAATGCAGGTCCGGTGGACTGGTGTGAAAGCACTGCATACAACTTTTAAAATAAATGTAGATATCTTGGTTTTTAGTAGCCATTATGGGATGATTTTGTTTGCAAGAAGCTATGCAGCTGGAAAAAGCTATATTGCAAAGTAAAAGCTGCAGTGCAAACTGACTTCATTGAAGTCTATGAGGGCAGGATATATCCTCTATTCTTTACACAGTGATACAAAGTCCTGATTCTACAAACTCTAGCTCACATGAGTAATTCTAGTGAAGTAAAAATGAAGTCAGTGCATAGGCATTTTACTTTGCAATAGAATTTTAAAACTACAGTTCATAAAATTGTGTGTCAGATGTGGCTCTCTGTATCCACCTCTCCCTTGTGGATATGCCTCTGTATTTCCTAAGAAGTTCAACTACATATTTATTTTCAAGATAATCATCTTCATTGACAGCAAATTGTTCATATCCTCTGTGCTATAATGAATTGGTATCCTTAAAAATTCTCTTGTCTTTCTAGGTCACGGTTTTATATGATGAAGTCAGGCTGAATTATATCTAAGTTTTATCCTAGTACACTGGTGGTTCAGTGGTAGAATTCCTACTTACCATGTAGGGGACATGGGTTCAATTCCCAGCTGGTGCAGCTGTGGTTCAAGCATTAATTTTAAATACACACTGGGCACTGGACTTGATGATCTCCTGAGGTCCCTTCCAGCCCTAATGTCTATGAAATCTAATATTTGATGAGCTTTGGACTAATACCAGGTGCTTAATACCCCCAACTCAACTTTCTTGGGGTAAATATGATCACCTGCTTGATGAATGGGATCAGAGGTGTAAATGAACATGTTTGAAGCACCTGAATACCACTTCTCTGAGCTCAGCTGTGATCTCTAATATCAGTAATAATATCTAACACTAGTTAGCTATTTATGGAAATGGTTGCAGTTGTTGTGCAAGAAGTAATTGCTGCAGATCATGTTCTTCTTGTTGATATTTAAAACAGTTTAACAGCATACAAATAAAGCAAACAAAACTTTTAACACAACAGCTAAAACTCACCTGCTACACCAAAGGCATAATTTATAAAAATAGTGGTGGCTGTGTGGCAGCATTCCTACCTACCATGTGGGAAAGCTGGGTTTAAGTCCCAGCTGAGGTGACTTGGGGTAAGTGAGATAACAAGAAGCAAATCTTGCAGTGGAAAGGGGCCATTGTGTCCAGAAACAATGGCCACAAGCTGAGGGAAGATAGGTTTAGGTTGGATATTAGGAAGAAGTACTTCACTGTAAGGGTGGCCAGAACCTGGAATAGGCTGTAAAGCAACTAGCCTGGGCCCCAAGCACGTTCTGTTGTTGCAGAGGAGATAATGACCTGATTTGGATCTTGAATTGCCTGGATTGTACCTGAGGGAGTACAAACTGGGCTCTGAAAGGGCCACATTCATAAAGCACATTCCAGCTGCCTGCCCCCAGCCCTTAAAGTGACAGGCACCCAAAAGTTGCTGTCATGTGTACATTTACTCTTATTGGATTTATTTTCATATTTTATACATATATTAAAATGCAGCTGTTTCATGCCATTGCTTAACATTATATTTTGGTATCTTTAAAATATTTATCTTGTATAACAATGATACTATAACATAAATTAATAATAAATTCAATAATCTGGTTGTTAGTATTACATGGCATTTTCTAAATTCTTTATTTTACATAGACGATTTATTCAATGAAATCCATAACTAATATAATACACTGTGTTGTTATACAGTCTATAAGCAGTTAAGAGCTATTGAAAAGTAAAAACAAAAAGTCTATTCTTTTTGTTATAATTTCTAGTGTTCTGTTATGCCCAGTTTTATTCACTGCTCATCTACAGGGGTGAACAAAATTTGAGATTGCTTGTAGTTGTCACTATACTTCATCTTCACTTAAAGATGACATAGCCACAAAGGTTTCATTACTACCTATTCAAAATAAGAAATTAATATTTTTCACTCTGTCTCTTGATGAACGTCCTTACATTCATTACACTTGAAGGGAATACACTAATCTGTCTGAGGAAGAATAGGGGAAAAAAGAACTTTCATAGAGATGAAATGCAATGGCAGCAATTCTGATAGCAGGAGAACATAATGCAGCAAAAGGAATACCTGTAATAAAACTTGGATCATTGGCATACTGTATGAACTCATTTTTATGGGTTTGTATATGGCCAGACAGAAACACAGAATGAAAGAGGTCATTGTTTGATTCCTGGTTTTGTTTTTAACTTGGCTTTTTGCAGGTCATTGAGCATCAGAACCGGTGCTATTTACAGCTTCAATCAAATATATTTTCACTTTTTAAAAATAATATTTTGGCTTATCAGCATGTAAGACAGACTGGGGGCATCTACATATGTATTTATGGGCTTTTCCTAACACACATTAAATTTAGTACCTCCAAGGTGAGGGGCTAAAGTAATACACATTAGGCTGCCCTAATGCACAATAACAAACACACATTTTTTTTACTGATGTTTAATGCACAGTAGTCTATTTTCCTGTACATTAGCATATTTGCATAGTTTTTATTTCTCATGCTTAAATGCACAGACAAATAGACTACTGCACATTGAAGTGCACATGTAGATATGCCAACTGGTGTATACTTTAAGCCTTGATGAAATGCATCAAAGGCTAACAGTGGAAACTTTTTCCATGATACAGTTAAAGAGGACATGGCAGTATAAAGCTAATTAACCTTATGTCCTACCTTTTTTTTTCCTTTTTAACATTAAAAATAGATGTAGAATAAGGAAATATGTTCTAAGTTCAACATAAAGAAAATTAATCTCAAAAGATAGGTCAATTAGACTGCGTACTTCAGGATTACACATTGGAGAACAGGTCATTACTTTCTTAAGTCTCTGTTCTCCAGAACTCCTTTACCAAATATACCCCTAAAAATGGCTGTTACTACATGGATGCATAAATTCTGTTCTTCTACAGGGGTAGCCTGTGCTCTAGAAAGCAGAAAAGTCTCAAAAAGCATTTGTTGGCCCTAGTGTACTGAGAGAGGTAATTGCAATAAGGGTAAAGTCAGGCAGAAGGCAGGATAGATTTGCACTTCATACTGCAATTCTATAGACTATCTAAATCAGAGATATATACAATAAGCTTTCATAAGCACATGGCTTACTCCACCAGATGCTTTCCTGCAGTCCCTTTACAGCATATGATGAATTACGCCCTGGGCTTATGAAAGTTTATGCTATAGACTTATGATTTAATTAAGATACAAATCTATGCTGCCTTCTGCCTCGTGTACTGTAAAGGGTCCCAGTAACCATCCTCGAAGATGGGGGAATACCTTACTGGACCTGGTACTCGCAACAGGAGATGACATGGTAGGAGACCTACAGATCAGTGGTCACCTGGGGGACAGTGACCACCAAATAATAGAATTCACCATAAGGCACAGTGTAGGAAAGGTAAGTAGTAGGTTGGAAGTGCTAGACTTTAGGAAGGCTGACTACAGCAGGCTCAGGCATTTAGTCAATGACACACTGCAGAGTAAGAGATTTGGCAAGATGGGAGCCCAGGAAGGGTGGCTGTGCCTCAAGGAAACGATCCTTTGGGCACAGAGGGAGATAATCCCAATGCGGGGGAAAAAGGGTAAAGGGGCCAAGAGGCTTCCTTGGCTGACCAGAGAAATCCAGAGCAGCCTGTCAGGTATTGCAGTCACTTGCAGACCTGTAGGATGCCACCTGCCGCTCGACTAGGATGTTATTGGTTCTAATTGATGATATACACGCCTATGTTTCTCCTGCCATGACTTGATGTTAACAGAGTTGGTTCATTTACCTGCACGTGTAGTCCAGTTAGTAGTCTCACCGACGTCCCACTGGGTCCCGCATTCCTGAGGGCTCCGCCATCCCTACACTGTCGCCCGTTCCACTGGGTTCTGACCAGCCAGTTGGTCCTGCCACGTGTCCTTGGTTCCAATCAACCAACAAAAGACCAAAAAGAAAAGAAGAAAACAGAGAAGGCTCTCCTGGCCTGTGTCACTGTTCCTGCTGTTTGCAGCCAAGATCTAAACCAAAACTGACCTTCATGTGGTCAGTCCCTCTTTGGTGGGTCTCTCTCTCTCTCAGAGCCTCTTGTGGAGGTTGCCATGATTTCTTTTAGCATCTTGAGTCCATCTTATTGGCTTGTGCCACTTTCACATGTATTACGGTACCACGAAAGTCTATAGTACCCCTCCATTAGGGTTATTATGGTACCATTCTCACTGCCGGGCTCTGCCAGCTCCCGGCATGTAAACAAACAGTTCTGCACCCCGCAGGGCTAGTAGACTTGGCTCTAAACCCCTGCTTGGGGTTTTACTCTCTGCAAGAGTCTCCTACCAGCACTCCACGTCACTTTCAGAGTTCCTTGCAGCATGTGTCGGCTCTCTCCTCCTCCTCTTTCCGATTCTGCGTTCCTCCAGCTTTCCTGTCCCAGGCCCTTCTTTATACCGGCGTGGGAGTTGTCTGCCCCTCCCCTCCCGAAACACCTGGGGAAGGGAGATTTCTGCCGGGCTCCTTGGGGCTGTGGACCTGGAGCCACTGAGCCTTTGTTTAGCCTGGGTGCTTTGGACCCGGTGGCTCCTTCTCTCTCTCACACAGCCCAAGGGCAAAAAGCGGGGCACATAAGCAGTGGAAACAGGTAGAGATTACTAAAGAGGAGTTTACCTTCTCAGCTTGCAGTTGTAGAGATAAAGTTAGAAAGGCCAAAGCTACCATGTAGCTGAGGATGGCATTCCAAGTTAAGGATCACAAAAAATTGTTTTTCAGATATATAGGGAATAAAAGGAAGGCCCAGGGTGGTATAGAACCACTACTGAATGGGCAAAAGCAATTGGTGACAGACAGGAGGGACAAGACTGAACTCCTCAATGAGTTTTTTGCCTCAGTTTTCCTAAATGAGGGGCAAGACAAGTCTCACAATGGGATTGTAGAGAGGCAACAGAAGGGCATCAGACTACCAAGCATTGACCCTGAGATGGTGCAGAGTCACTTGGAAGGACTGGATGTGTTTAAGTCAGCAGGCCCGGATGAACTCCATCCAAGGGTACTGAAGGCACTGGCTGATGTCATTACACAGCCACTGGCAAGAATATTTGAGCACTCATGGTGCACAGGCCAGGTCCCAGAGGGTTGGAAAAGGGCCAATGTGGTCCCTATTTTCAAGAAGGGGAGAAAGGAGGATCCGGGCAACTATAGGCCAGTCAGTCTCACCTCCATCCTTGGCAAAGTCTTTGA
>NW_017729031.1:75607696-75614156 GCF_001723915.1 Gavialis gangeticus
GGCAGAAAACAATAGAATGTGATTTAACAAGGAGAAATGCAAAGTGCTGCACCTAGGGAGGAAAAATGTCCAGCACACCTACTGCCTAGGAAATGACCTGCTTGGTAGCACAGAAGTGGAAAGGGATTGTGGAGTCCTAGTGGACTCCAAGATGAACATGAATCGTCAGTGTGACAAAGTCATCAGCAAAGCTAACTGCACTTTATCATGCATCCTCAGGTGCATGACAAATAGAACCAAGGAGGTGATACTTCCCCTCTATTGGGCACTGGTTAGACCGCAGTTGGAATCCTGTGTGTAGTTTTGGGCACCACACTTCAAGAAGGATGTGGATAACCTGGAGAGGGTCCAGAGAAGGGCCACTCATATGGTTAAGGGCTTGCAGGCCAAGCCCTATGAAGAAAGACTAAGGCACCTGCACCTCTTCAGCCTCTGCAAGAGAAGGTTGAGAGGCAACCTTGTGGCTGCTTATAAATTCATCATGGGGGCACAGAAGGGAATTGGTGAGGCTCTGCTCAAGAAGGCACCCCTGGGGGGTCACAAGAAATAATGGCCATAAGATGGCAAAGAGCAGATTTAGATTTGACATTAGGAAGAACTTCTTCACAGTTAGAGTAGCCAAAATCTGGAATGGGCTCCCAAGGGAGGTAGTGCTCTCCCCTACCCCGGGGGTCTTCAAGAGGAGCTCTTGTTTGGTGGTGGAAACAGTGGAGGAAGTTTGGAATAGGTTGCACTTCAAATTCTGTGATTACATATGCTGCATCATGTTACAAGGAAGGCTATTATGCAACAAAAGTTTTGCTAATACAAGTTATGGGGTTATATGACTGCCTCAGATGACCATTTATGCTCCTTAAACCTCCTTACTTATTTCTCTAGTTTTGATTAATCTAAACCTGCCCATTCAGTCCTACTCTGCATGTGTCTGGGGTGCTCTGCTCAGTATCCCTTAAGGGTGCACTTCTTATTAACCTTTGACTCACCTGCACATTCCTATTTGTTATTTTTTGTCCCCTGTAATCAGTTGTCCTTTGTCCACACTAGCTCCCCAATTACTAGGGGTATTAAGTAACATGGTGGATGATGGCCCATGACCCTGACAAAGACAAATAGGCCTGCTCTGCATGTGGAAAACCTGTAAATGAGGCAATGAGGCCACTCTGGGTACTCTCTGCTGCTGTTTTCCAGCATGCTAGAGACAGGGAACTTCAGACTGTTGGCAATGTTTTCAGGCCAGGTTCACCGACTCATTCCTGGGGTTTGGAACATGTAAAGTAAGAGAAGAGCAGCAGGACATACTTTTAGGAGATGCTTTTTAGAGAGCTAAAGAATATTGTAAATATTTGGGGGCATTTCTCTGCAGAAGTTTGTACAATATGTAGCATAATAGGGCATTAATACATGTACTCCAGGATTGTATCGAAGGGGGAGGGGGTGATTTAAAGCACCCAGAGCATCTTGTGTATCAGTGTCCCTGAGCTGAAAATGGCAGCTGGAGCACTTTAACTATAGCTCATTGAATGAGCTATAGTTAAAGTACCCTCCCCACCATTTTTCATCATAGGGATGCTGATACATGAGATGCTGGAGTCTGCTAGAGTGTAGCAGGCTCACCTTGCAGACCTTGGGTTGAGTCTCAGGCTTAAGATCCTGCTATTTTGATTGGTGGAGACTGTATAAAAGGAGCTGCGTGCCCAGCAGAAGGGGCAGATGCAGTGAGGGACTCAAGAAGAGTGGAGCCAAGAAAAGCTGGGGAGCTCTCCCTCAGTGGGAAATAGGCCCAGGGCTCCTGAAGCTTCCACTGGAGGAGCAGCCTTGGGAGCAGTGTGAGACCACTTGGGCTGTTGATGGCACACAGGGACCATGCATGGAGACCCAGCCCTTGGAGCACTGTGAGAGTGCTCGGGCCCATTACTGTGCACAATTTGGTGCATGGAGCCCAGGCATTGGGAGCCACAAGTGGTGACTTGAGCCTGCAACCCCAGCAGGGCCTTGGGGCTTGCAGTGAGGTGGCTCAGGCCTCATCTCCCAGCAAATAGCCAGGTCCCGCAGTGCACAGGGCGGTGCATGGGCCCAAACATTAGGAGCCAGGGAGCAGCAGAGGCTGCTTGGGTTAGCCACCTGGCGTGAGGATGGCTGGCCAGAGCCTGTGCTAAGAGAGCCCTCAATGCTGAGTCAGAGCACAGGGAAATGGTAGTACTGCAGCTTGAGGCCCAGCACCCAGGAGCCAGCAGCAGTGGTATAGCAGCTGAGAGGAGCTGAGCCCTCGGTGCCCAGAGTGGGGCACAGGGTGGAGAGGGGCCCAGCAGTGCAGGAGAGGCCTGGACAGGTGCTCCAGGAGAGGAGACCCCATTGAACTGTGCCCTGACCACTGCCACCTGAGGGAGCATAAGTCATTGGGCCCTTGGGTCCCACAGGGGAAAGACATTTGGGCGGGGCAAACCCAGAGAAGGGGCTGGGTGACCAGCCCCCCTGCCTAGTCAAGGCCCTAAGGGGAGGGGCCCCGGTGCTTCCTTGACACCCCCCGCAAGGTACCCCACTGGAAGGAGGACTATTTCTTGCCATGGGCAAGGGACTATATTAAGGAAATAGATGTTATTAAGTTTGTTCATTTTTGCACCTTATATTTTGCAATTGAAATGTATTATGGTGTTGTAAATAGTGTTATTTAGGGTTTGACCTTGGTTATTGGTTAATGTTCATTGTAAATATATGTATATGATATTTAGATTTATGTTTATGTATAGTATAACTCAATAAATTGTATATAGTTAAGAACTTTAGGTTTGGACTAACTCTATAGAGGAAAGAGGGATCTGCTTGAAATTCTGGCATCCCTCTCAAAGCACCCTCTCCTGCCTACCCAACCCATCCTATTGAGAATAGGACATTCCCTTGGGTGTATCCGGGTGACAAGAGTATCATAATTACTAATTACCAGACTCCAGCAGACTTGATTAATCAAGTCTGGTCTGTTGTGCTGTAATTATAGCATGTTGGAGCAGCCTCAATGGTCATGTATAGGTGCCCAGAGAATCCTAGTTTATAACTTAGCCTCCTAGGACATCTATACACATGCTTCAGGGTGGAGGGGGGGAAGGAGCTTTAATTAGAGTGGCTCCAAAAGCGCTCTAGTCAAAGCACCCTCAGCTTCACATGTATTCAGCATCCCATTGTTCAAAATGGTGGAGGGGCCATTTGAACTAAAACTCATTCAATAAGCTTTAGTTCAAGTGCCCCCACCACCACTCTGAAGAGTGAGGATGCTGAATAAATATGATGTGGATACAGTTACAGAAATGTGATGTGGAGCATGTTAATTAGCACATTCCAAAAGACTTGATTAATTCAGTCTACTCTGATGTGTGCTAATTATCACGCAACAGAGCAGATGCCCAGCATGTGTATAAGGGATCCAAACTCTGCTGGTTATAAGAATAATAAACTTTGCAAAAGAAAGGAACAGCACCAAAAAGGAGACACTCCCAATTTCTGCAGGTGCTCAGCAGAACTTTTGAGTTTGGGATCTTCTGCTTATGAAAATGGAAAGGATAATGTAGGCCTTAGGTTTTAATATGTACTTATGTAAAAACTTATTGAAGTCAAAGGTGGTGAAGTTTGAGTAACATCTGAATAGGAAACAAGTCTTCAGGATTTTGTTCTATTCTATGTAAAACAGGAATATTATAAGGATACTGTATTGTTCTGATTATAAATCTACCTCTTGTTTTTCTTCAAAGGGACATTAAAATTACACCACATTTATACATGGGATCAATCCATAAGCAGGCCTTTACCATCTCAACTTTTGTACTCACAATATATTGTGCTTATGTGCATGCAATAAAATACTAAGTCAGAATTGTTTTCAGTGCAGTTTTTATATTAGTACTTAGTGCTAACCTGTTCAGTTCTTTCCTTAATTATATGATTTTACTATCAGGTATGGCAAAGACAATGGCAGTTCAAGATCTTTCTGTTTTTATTGACTTATATTCAGGGGGAAAACTATTTTTCCTTAAAATGAACCTTAAATTGTGGGGTTTAAAGGAATCTTTAAATGCATAGTTAGGCTGTGTAATTATTACAAATGATCCTTCATTCCTGTGTTATCCTCACTGTGTAATTCACCACTCACTGAGATTTGGTTACCTTCTAATAAATTTGTCTTTACAAAAAAGTCATAAAAATGGAGAAGCAGTTCTTTGGCTCTTTCTACCAAGTTAGCAATATTATTGTTAAGTTAGGTGTATTATCTTTTGTGATTTCTGTACATATTTACATGTAGCCCACATTTAATACATAAATTTAGGGAAGTCACTCAACAAATTTAACAGACCCCTCTACTAAATAATAGCAGGTGTGATTTTGATCTGACTGATGCATGTGTAGAATAAAAAGTGGGACCACAGGTATTTTGTGCAAAACTGATGTAAAATAAGAACTAGGTCAGTTATATAAAACATGAATCTCCAAGCTCATTAATTATTTGTCATATGGCAGTAGAAGTCTGGAGAAATGCATGACTTCTCTTCTTCCATCACCAAAAGAAAGTGGGGGCCATTCTGGATGAGGACTTTTTTCATTCATTTTGTCATCTTCCTTGCAGGGAGGTGGATTTCTCTTTCTAACTGAGGGCCTGTTGAGGGAACTGCTGAGACACCTTTGACACAGGTATTCAAAGGTCCAAACTGACCAAGTTTCACAGAGACGTGCGGCTTCCTGTGGAACTTTCTCAATAGGAAGATCCACTAAAATAGTCTTGGTCTCTGGGGACTGCCCAAAAATGTGAAAGAGCTGACTCAGACTTAAAATCTTGATTGAACCTACTGCCCTTTCGCAAGTAAACTTTCCAAAAAGGAATCTGCAAAAAGAATAACGTAGAATTTCTCATCTCCTTCTAGCTCCCTTCTCTCATGTAAGGGAGAATATGAGATTGACTAAGTACTTTAGGTTTTGGCTAATAGTATTTAAAAGATAATTTTTTTTTTTCTGTTACCGAAATATACGGTAAAACCTGTTTCAAATGACCATTAAGAGACATGGCCAATTGCTTCACAAACACATTCTTCTCATAAAGATGGAGCAAAATTTTACTGATTATATCTGGGTATCCTTTGGTCTGCTAAGACAGCAGGTTACCTGCTGTTTAGAACAATTACAGGATGAAATGAACAGGAAAGAAAGTAGGCTTAATAGTTAGTGTCAGGAAAAATAGCAATAAAACAGTTCATGTTTGCACTAGGGGAAAGGGGGGAAAATCAATATAAACAAACCATGAGATTTAAATTAATTTTGAAAGGTGCAATTTATACAAATATTCTTTCTTTTATATCTTGAAAACATACATATTTAGAGAGGACTTAAATTAAAAAGTGCAGAAAACCAATCTCCTGTTGAAGTATTTACTGAAATAAAATAATGTAAGTAGAGCTACCCTGTGGAACTTGCTGCCACAGGATATCATGGTTCTTACCAGGATTTAAAAATGATAAGATTCACAATTCAGAGCTAAATGGAGAATAAAGGCTATTGACCTTAAATTGCTCTTTCTTATACATACATAACTCCCATTAATTGATTGAAGCTATGTCTGATGATCACCTCAGCTTGGATGCCAAAGTGTGACCATTACAGAGGGAACAATCCCCTCCCCATTTCTATACGGTTAGAAGGACTATTTAGCCTAGACTTACAGGAATAAGTGGGTGCATGGGTGGATCTAGAATTTTGAAAAGGGCAGTGCAGGCAGTGAGGTAACACCCTGAGTGGGTGTTACCTAATCACTCTCAATGCAAGGAGGATTAAATGGATTAGTATTCAAGTTTTATTGATCCCCCACAGACACATTGATCAGATCCATTGAGCTGGAATTTGGGTCATCATATCTTGCTGTTGGTGGGTGCATCTACACATGCAATTAAGTCAAAGAAATAAACTCTAGTGCAGTTCATGCCAGAGTTTATTTCTCTGAGGTACAGAGTTTACACGTGTACCCAGGGAGGGCAGGTGACCCAGGGCATCAGCCCTGGACTCCAGGTGGTAGCAAAAGGTGGTAGAGTGGCTGGCTGAGGCATGAGGGTGCTCTACTATGGAGCTAGCTGGTAGGTAGCCCCTGTACTGTAGCACCTTTGTGCCCCAGCCAATCCTGGTCACTGTTTACATGCATGTTGTGGCGGCATAAATTACTCTTCTATATAAGATAGTACAGGCTTCTATATAGGATAGATTCAGGGGGGGCAGGGGGAGAGGGATTTGATGGTGGGGGTCTACTACAGACCCCCCAACCAAGAGGAGGAGCTGGACAGGGAATTTTCAGGCCAGCTTGCAGAGGCACTAAAATCAAGGGATGTAGTGGTCATGGGCGATTTTAATTACCCAGACATCTGCTGGGAGGAGCAGTCAGCCGGGACGGACCGCTCCAGGAGGTTTCTGGCTGAGATGCAGGACCTCCACTTGA
>NW_017729031.1:75615066-75616293 GCF_001723915.1 Gavialis gangeticus
GTATAGATTGGACATCCGCAAAAACTACTTCACAGTTAGGGCGGCTAGGATCTGGAACCAACTTCCAAGGGAAGTGGTGCTGGCCCCTACCCTGGGGGTCTTTAAGAAGAGGCTGGATGCCTACCTGGCTGGACTCATTTGAGTCCCGTTTCTTGTTTTTGGGGTTTTGTTGTTCTCCCACCCTGGCGGGGGGTCGGGCTAGAAGATCTACTAGGTCCCTTCCGACCCTTAATCTATGAATCTATGAATCTATATGGCCCACGGGCTGCCATGCGGCCTGCCCTGCCAAGGCATTTTCTGTGGCCCACAGTGCTGCAACGGGAAACAAAAGTGAACACTGTTTACTTTTGTTCCCACCCCTTGTCCCTCCCCCAGTCCCTCAGCAGCTTCCTAATGGCTGCTGAAGGGCTGGGGAAGGGACAAGGTTCCCACATGCACCACGTCAGCTTGACGTTGCTGATGCGGTGCATGTGGGAAGAGGAGTGCAGACCCGGCCTGCCTCTTCCCTTCCCCAGTACCACATGGGGAACCCACCACTTCCTGGCCTGAGTGACTTGCTTCTCCCCACCTGCAGGCAAGAGGCAGCCCGGCTTGGCTGCCCACCCCGGGTCGCTGGTGGAGGTGGAGGTGGAGCGGCATGGGCAGGTGCCTCCTCCCGCCGGGCTGTAAGCATTGGCCGTGCCATGCAGGGTGGCCCCAGGCTCAGGTGGAAACTGTGCTCACTGTGCCCCGAGGTGCCACCCGGCCTGGGCTCCAGCTCCAGCTCCCAGAGCTGCTCCTAGCAGGGCTTGCAGATTCCCAGCTGCCCACTGGGAGCAGCCCGGGCTCTGTGGGTGGTAGCAGCTACCCAGAGCTGGGGCAGGCTGCATCTGAGAGGCTCCAAGCAGCTGTGCCAGGCTCCAGAGCCCAGGCATCAGCTCTGTACTGGTGCATGCAGGTACGCCTTGGAGTAGGCAGTGGAGGAGGGGCCTGAGGCAGTGCAATGCTGGTCTCTCCCATGCGCCACTCCACCTCTGCTTCCGCTTCTGCCAGCTACCTGGGGCCAGGTGGCAAAGCAGGGCTGCCTCTCACCTGCAGGCAGGGTGCGGCGAGTCACTTGGGCCGGGAAGCGGTGGCTTCCCCACATGGTGCTGGGGACGGGAGGAGGCGGGCCGGGTCTGCACTCCTTTTCCCACACACACTGCATTGGCAATATCAAGCTGACACGGTGCATGTGGGAACCTTGTC
>NW_017729031.1:75621293-75633185 GCF_001723915.1 Gavialis gangeticus
GGTAGAGAAGATGAATGGCATGGCTTGTCACAGAAATGGGCACTGGCCTTGTCATATCTAATTACTGGACATAATTAGATAAGTTTATGTGAATACATGGGCCAGTTTCTCAGTTAGTCATCTAGGCCTTATTTAACTCAGTTATTTTGCAGAGCATAGATGAGCTAAATTCTGATACTGCAATTCAGTATGGTATGGACACAGCTGAAGGCCATTAGCAGCATGAACCTTGCAGTGCATTTGGTTGGGCTGGGCTAATGGGAATGCTTGCATTTATTTGTAGCACAGAATTAATCTAGGACACAATTTGGTCAGGACTTTTAACTTATCTGTTACATATGCAAATAAATAAAATGCCTTTGCCAGTTGTACAATAAAATGTTGGGTTACTTTTTAACAGCTAGTCAGTTTGGGAGACATTCTAGGGCAGGGGTTGGCATTTATTTTTAATTTTAAACCACATTTCCAGACCCATTTCATTGTCACTTCCTGCAACTTCATTGGTGTCAAAGTTCACAAGACATCACTTCCTGATACAATAGCACTTCCTGTGAGGTCTTTGAATATGGCTCGCTGGCCCACTGCGTGATAAAGAGTTTGTGATCTGGCCCCATATTCAAAAAGGTTGGATACTCCTGGGATAGTACTTGTCACAGACACTACTAAACTATGGCATAGTTAATTAATTTACTGTGCCCTAGTGTGATAGTCTACTGTGGGGCTAATTACTCCAATGCATAGTAAAGCACATATATAGATGCATCTGGTATGAATCAGAAAGAAATTACACATTATTTTCAAATTAAGGAGGCTGGGAAACAGTTTTGTCAGAGGCACAGCTCATTCCCTGCCTTATCTTTTGGGTGGCCCAGCTATGTACCACGCTGTAAACAGAGCTTGTGTCAGAGTCATACTCTACATCTTTTTTTTGTGCAGCTAAGGGTTTGATTTTGCTCTTCACTTTGTTGGGAGCAGTGTTGGACACTAGAAGTTCAGTTGTTTCCCACAAAACAGCAAGTCTAGGTAAACTGCAATCTTTTGTACATCCATTGAAGGCCAGAATGTTATGAATTATACTAGTTACTCACTTCTGCTACTTGTATCACTCAGCATACATATCTGATCATCTTACAGCAAAAACACAACCACTGCCATTGACATCACCCCTGTATTTGGTTCAGAAAATCTAATTATAACTGTGGCATAATGGATCTGATTCTGATTCCACTTACCATTGTGCAAATCAAGAGTGACTCCATTGATGTTAAGACAGTAAGTGAGAGCAAAATCAGGGTCATTATTATTTTATGTAATTTTTCCACAATGAGAAATTAACAGATTGAAATATACTTAAGCCTGCCAGCATTTTTTAAAATTAACTCTTCCCAAAGAACAGTTTTAATTAGATTTTCTATTACTTGTTTGCTAGTTTTTGTTGACATTTTTATGGATATATATGGACTCTCATAAAATGTTACTGGTTCTAAAAAACATTAGTATTCTTCTTTCAATATAGAGAAAGAAAACACTGTTCATGTTGTCCACAGCAACATAGACAGTATAGCCAGCAATAAAGATAAAAGTGTAAAACAACTATAAGACTGCAGGAAATTATTCAAAAGATTGTAATTGGTGAATATTCTACTATAGGTTATGATAGAATATTAGTATATGGTGGAACTACCTAATACCCAGCAATACATATCAATGAGGAATTGAGTCTTTGTTCTGCATGAATTAACCTTCATTTTTATCTTTGTCTTAGAGTTTCTGAATAGCAAACATTATAATGATTGAGATTAAAATGTTAGCCTGAAGTCAGATACCTGTTACAATAGATGAATCTTTAATTCAGTTTTAAATTACTTAAATAATGTTACATTCAAAATTTTATGCATGGATGAACATTAATTCATCCAACAAAGAAACAATGCCATGTCTAATTCAATAGTTTTAAAATGCTGTTATTAAAAGATTCAAATTTAAAATTTAGTTTGGAATTTTATGGCATGCAAAATGAGAGGCTACATCAAGAGGCCATGGTAAAGAGTTAAAGAAAAGCTGGGAAAATTCAACCAGGATTGTTTGCTTTTATTTCAATGGCTTTTAATGCAGGCAACAACAACTAAAACAAATAGAACAATGCAATGGCAGGTTAGCATGATCATAGATTCTTTATGTCTGCAGCAGTACCATGATAGCTAGATAGCCAGTAATAAATGAAGCAACCAAAGCACACCAGATCTGTGTCATTACTTTGTTAGTGCACTTAAATTGTTAATATCTCAGCACTTATATAGACTGATATTATTCCTTGAAAGAAAGGATTTTGATAGGAAACCCACAAATCACAAAGTATTTTATATAAAAAGCATAAGTTCTGGTTCTTGATCATGCATATTAACACTGATTTTCAAATGTACCCCTATATTCTGAAAACACATACTGGTAAGAGCTCCATGGACTGCTTTGATAATGCACTGTCTTTATTCATTGTCAGATAAAATTACATTTGCTTCCTAAATCATATTTCTCATGAATCATCAATTCCATATGTTTCAATAATATGGTTCAGAAACAAATAAGGATGTTCACATATGCTTACAAACTTATTGACATTGGCTTGGATGGCTGGCAGTTCAACAAATATTGTGTTCTATTCTTCATATGAAGATTTCATGTTAGTTATCAAATATCAACAATATTTCCCATCCAGATGTGATGCTTGTTGACCCTAAAATTAAGCTGAGTAAAAAAGTAACTTCTAGCAAAAATGGAAAAAGCTGATTTCAGTCCTAGCAGACAAAGAACCTTTTTCTCCAATTACATTTATTTAAAAAAATAGACAGTAATAATCATCATGAATCAGAAAAGCATTTCCTGCCCAAATCTGTCATGGGTTCAAATGTATTTCAACATAAATGTCCCTTCAACATTAAAAAAAAAAAGAGTGACCTAAAACTCTGTACTATTCATTCTAAAATAATTGCCATGTCAGAAATAGTAAAGTGATGCCAGTCCATCTAGCTAGACCCTACTGTATTTTCCACTCTAAATCAAGATCTTTCCACCAATCTGGTTGCACTGACTGTCAGGTTATTATTACTTTTTCATTGAAGGGAGGCTGTCATTTTGGTTTAGGTGCTAGATTAGTCCTCAAAGCAAAATCAAATTGAAGATATATTACCGCTTATCTGAATACACCTATCATCTACCTCCTGTCTTGTTCAGAGCATGTCTAACCTACACACTTACTGTGGAAGTTTTGTGATTGATGGTAACTGATCAGCTGCCACTCTCCTTCATTTTGCATCACTTCCCTTAATGCTAACTTGCCATGCCTTGTTGTTAAGAAAAAGGAGAAATAAGGAAAGGAAAGGTGTTTGTCAACTGTCAGTGAGTCAGATGGCTGATGATCCTCATTCATAGGGCTCTGCCTCCCCTACACCCTGCCCTTACCAAAACTATGTAGACACTGGCTTGTTATCCACTATAGGACCTCATTCTCTCAGAGACAGTGTATTGAGGCCTGGTAATCCCTCAGCGATTCCCAAGTTTTGTTCTGACTTCCATTGTTTGGGGTTTATGCCTCTAATTAGCACCCACTGTCACTTCATCAATTGTATGTCAATCAACTAATGTCCCAGCCTTCAGCTTATCTCACTGACCTAATGTTTCACATTAGGTTCATCAATCTATTTTTATTTTTATCTGTCCCTTGGATACTCAGCTATAAAGTCTATCAGCATTCCACTGAACAATTTCCCTGCTGGTCTAATTAACTAACCAGCTACCACCTGCACAATTAATAATACCACCTAAATAATTAATTTTGTCCATCAGTTCATTAAGTCCAGTAAGAACTGGTTTCTTATTTAAGTTAAAAGGGCAGGAGACCTTCACTCACTGGCTTTTATCTCTTAGTCTAAACCAATACCCCAAGGTACTTATGCCCTTTTAAATTCTCATTTTACCAGTCCAGCCAACCCTTTCCGTTCACTGTAGCTGTAAGCATCACCTCACCAGTGAATTCTTGCAGGTCTTCAGTGTTCTTCTCAGCCTCACTCTATCTCCAGTCTGGTTTCTAGTATTAGATCCACACCTCCACGTGGCTCACACAAGCTCTGCCCTGTTTATGCTTCTCCTCTCCAAGGATCTTCCCTTCAGCCATCCCAGATTAACCCTCTGGCTGGCCGCCTCCTGGCCAATAGGAGATGGCCCCAGGATTCCACATCCCTGCTTCATCCCACACCAGCCATTTGGGCTGCCATGTTCACTCTGGATGCTGTCAGCACCTTTCTCTCCACCACTCAATCCATCTTGCATCCCCTGGTAAGTCCCTTTCTGTGTTCAGGGATGGTGGGACACTCCAGACCTTAACAGGACCCATAGCCAGTGCCCTGTTACACTTAGCATACCAGCAGGGAATACCCTGAAACATACTGCACTGTGGGTTACCAGGTGCACTGGCATTTATAAGATGTGTGGCATTCTTGAAGTGGGGTACATATACAATAAGGCTCATAGGTATAACATCACTCAGGTTTCCTAGAATAAACAATAAGGAAAAATTCTGATATCTTCACACATGTCAGTTGCTATTTTACACCATGTGTTGTTGTATTGCTTTGGTGAGTATCAGTGGAGTAAGTGCCATGCAAAACGAATTAGTCTGTAGGATTTAAAATTAATCTTATAAAGTTATTTTTGTAAAAAAATATGAATAATGGAATTTAATTTGCCCTATGGTAAATAAAAATGGTGGGTGGCACTTAGTAGACTGCACATCTCTATACTGTTCTATTTCAGTTCTCCTTTCTGGACTTATCCCTTAGAAAATGTACCCGTGGCACCTGCTAGCCATCCATCATGAGCTGATCTTGCGTTTCCAATTTTGGGATGGTTCTCCACATCAGTCTGGTCTCCGATAGTACTATGTGCATTGTGCTATCCTGATGATCAGACTTATCTGCATAATGGCAGATCCAGTGGGGGTTCAACAGTGTGACAGCACCCTCCTTCAACAGTGTTGCTTGCTTGCCAGCAGCTCCAGTTCCCTGCATTCGCAGATTCCTGGGTCCCTTGCAGAGTCCAAGGCGTGGCTGGAGCCCTGGGCTGGTAGGGGATATCTGGCAGGGACCAAACAGGAAGTAAGCAAGAAACAGGGTGGCGGCTGCTGCTGCTGCTGCTGCTGCTGCTGCCTCCATATAACCAGGGGCAAGGGAGCCCCAGGGCTGCTTATGCACTACACCAGCCAGGGGCTGCCAGAAATAGCTAAATAAGGTACCAGGCTCGGCAGCAGCATCAGCAACACCAGTAGCATGTAGGTCCCTGCTCCATATCCCATCTCCCATGTTTTCCCTGCTAGCTGCGGAGAGTGGCTATATGGGGTGTCACTCTGGGCTGGGAACAGTGGCATCTATACACAGAGTCCCCTCCTCATACCTACTGCCAGTCAGTGGGGGACACTTAGGTGTTAGGCAAGGAACAGGCACTAGAAGGGAGGAACTGCCTGCCACTGCCACACTCCCTGGCTGAGTCCCGCACCCTGCACAGCTGCCTCCTGTAACACCTGGCTGGAAAGCATCAGCTCTGGGGCTTCCCCTGTCCCCAGGTCAGCCAGGAACAGTTGGCAGGTAGGCCTCTTCTCCACACCCATAGGCAACCCCTAGTGGAGAGGAATGAGAAGGGAGGGGAAATGCTGCTCAATGCCATAGGGGAGGGGGTACTCAGAGTGGGTTTGGGTGTGCAAGGGAGTAATACTTGCTTCAGGGACTTATAAAAGTCCCCAGCAGCTGCTGCCATGGCATGATCTGCCTGTAGGGATAGGGGGTGGTCACAGCAACCCCTGCAGCATCAACTACATTACTTACACCTCTATTCAAAATTATAGATCTGCCTATGTATTTGCATTATGTGGGACACAAGATAATTGTAGGCATTCAAATTACACCTTGGGAGAGGAAGGAATCTGTGGGAAGTGAATACTTCTCCCCAAGTTATGATCCTTGATTTCATAACAGCAACAACCAGAATGCTCGTGAGCTTTTCTTTTTAGCTGGCAGCTTGCTGAGTGGTGAACAATAAAGTGGCATACTAAGCCATTGATGAAGAAGCAGATAACTCCCTTTCCATGAGAAAAAGAGTGAAAATAAGCAGACAGAAGTAGAGTAACTAAGGGGTAGAGAATTGTGCAAATGATGCTGAAGGACTATCTATGTAAGAGTCCAGGAACTTGCACATGAATGGCTGACATACTAAAGAGAGTACAATCTTAATGAGAGAAGGTTCAAACTTATGCTCACTAATTCCACAGTATCCTTAAGCAGCAGTTGCATGCTTTGTGATTTTGGAATAGGATTAAATTTTGAATACAAAAAACTAAATAAACATTCCCAGTATTTAAAGATAGTTTGGTGATGGCATGGAGAAGAACCTGCAAATGGAAAAAGAAAAAGATACTTTATTGATTGTTTTGGATCCTAGATGCCTTAGTATATTTCATTCTGTCTCTGAGCTCTACCACACTGAGAAATCAAGCTCATAATATGCCAAACATTTTGAAAAATTAGTATATTTAGTAAGCCTTTAGCATCACCTAAATGTATACTTGAAGTATAATGTAATTTTTCATATGGGAAGTCAAGTTAACAATGGTTGAAACTTAGTATATTGCTGACTATAGGATAAAAAAAGTACTCTTAAGCAAAAATAATCCTTGGATAGTTCTTAGTCCTAATTACATCTTTTGCTTGAAGCTGAAAAATGTTCACTCACTTCTGGCTTTTTTTTAAATCAGCATGTACAGTTCCAGATTTTGCCCTGAATTATTGCCCTATTGACCAATAGGTTTGCATGGGAATTTCTAAGGGTAGAATTTGATATATATAGTGTTTTCCCCACTCCTCTACAGAATTTCTTTTCATAAAATAGGAGAGCTGGGTTCAAAATAATCTGTTCAAAGAACATCTCACATATGGCAGTTGACCTCTGCTGAGAGAGTATGATTTAGTAATGGGAAGCTTTGGGTACATACAAACATTCACTGTGCCCAGTCTATGTTTAAGTGGCTTACTTTAAGGAGCTACATGGGCAGCCCAATGTAAGTAACTTGATGTAGGGGAGGGGCTGGAAGGTCTGGGAGGTGGGAGGGGAGGGGGTTGGGTTGCCTGGGTGGAGGTGCA
This sequence comes from Gavialis gangeticus, assembly GCF_001723915.1. Classification (NCBI taxonomy): domain Eukaryota; kingdom Metazoa; phylum Chordata; order Crocodylia; family Gavialidae; genus Gavialis; species Gavialis gangeticus. Next base: position 75,628,478 of record NW_017729031.1, read on the forward strand.
AGTGTGGAATTGGGGAGATAAAATAGCCTGGTCAGAGTTGTGGTTGGTGGGGATAGCACAGCTCCAGGACTGGGGCAAGTGCAGGCAGCCTGTGTGCCCACCTCTTTCCCCTTCCCACCAGAGGGTGAATGGGTATTCTGTTCACGACTTGTCTAACCTAGGCCACGTACAGAAAACCATGTAACTTAGATCTTTTCCTCCTTGGACTTTTTGAGTATCTGTTCTTATCTTATATTTACACACTATAATTTTGCTATTCAGAATCCCTGGATTTAACAGCTCTCCTTCAACCAGGCAGAGATTTTTTTCAATACATGTGATGAAAATCCTTTGTATAAATCTTCATTTTATTGTGAATCCTAAATCAAATCTTTTCAAATGCAAGTACAGTTTGCATATTCAGAAGGCCACTTCTTCCTCATGAACCTCAATATGGTTTAGTCTTACCGATGAATTTCAGCAGGTCATTCAATCTGCTTCAGTCTTCAAGCTGACTATCACGGCTATGTCAACTCCCATTAAATTAACTAAGGCCCTAAAAGGGTAAGCAGTAGCCTGAATTATGATTTTTGTGAAGTTAAGTCCCTGAATATGCGCCCTCAATCAAAATGTGATAGGATTGATTAAATTGCTTTCCCTTAACATTTTTTTTCTTTTTTTTATCACCCCTTCACATTGTGTTTTGGTGAAAGAAGACATGTCACTTATTATCCCTTTTGATATAATCATACAACATGAAAAACTGCAGCCTCTGCTAGGGTCCTGGGTTTTGTGCATATGTTAGCAAAGATCATACCTGAGCCTTCCACTACAGGATTGCCAAAGGTGTATCTTGGGTTTCCTAGCATTTTGAAAGTGGAGTTCTTCTAGGAATTAGCTTACTTTGTGTTTTGGGAGAACTTGTCTGTCTTCTCTGGACCCCTGCATGAAAACAGTTATAGCCTGCCTAAATGGTTTTTATCTGAGGTATCCAGATTCTGCACACTGCTCACTTTTCTTTCCTGTTGGTAGCTGAGCCATTGGATAACTTAATTGTTGTGGGAATATTTATGTAGTAGGAAGAACATTGTGAAAGAAATTGAATGACATTTATGAGCTGCAGAAAGCCAGTGGGACTTGAAGGGGCTTTACATTCATGGTGGACTGGAGGGACTTGCCCTGTTCTACATATATTGACCACTGCCTTTGGCATACAATAACTTAATACAGACTGATGAAATTGCATCATCATGCAGACTTGGCATAATCAAAAATTGCTCCAGAATATCCACAAGAAGAAGCAGGCATTCTTGGAATTGAATTATGAGCTTGCTCTGACTCTTAAGCCCCAAGACAAACTACTTCAGACAGTCATGCCAGTCCAGAAATGGGTCACAATTGCTCTCTGGAAGATGGTTATACTAGATTGCACAGATCATTGTTTTTGACAGGTTAGTTGCTGGGGCTGTGTTGGCAGAGATTGGTGAGGCAATTAATTATGTGTTATGTCTATGGTGAACATAACTAATGTGCATGGGGACCATAAGTGGTACATATTTGCCCATAAGCAGGAAGAAAATATGTCAACTTAAATGGAAATATGTCAGCTTAATGATATTACTCCATTGTCCTGCAGGCTTTGGTCAACTTCAAAGGCTTATGAACACCATGATTTTATGTACAGGAAAGGCACAGATTGCCAATATACTGAATAAATCTCATGATTAGCTGAAAGCCAAGCACTGACCCTATTCTTTTCTTATGCCACATATATCATGGAGATGTGCCCACACTTGTTTTAGGAGATGAAGTTATTCTTTCCTGCAATGTGCCCAATGATGTCTATATTATTGTGATGATAGACGATAATTTTTGCCTGGACTGATTTCAAAACATTGTATATTTGCCTATCTACAGCCTCAGCTCATGAGGCTTTGCTTCCCAGCTGTCCCTCATGTGCAGCCAGGACCCAGAGGCCTTACAGCTCATGGTGCTTTGGGTCCTAGCTGCACCAGAGCCCTGCAGGTCCTAGACTCACTGCAACAGGTACTGCATACGGTGTGCGTAGCAGAACCTGTACATGGGGCCAATCCAGCCTGCACCATTGAGGTGTGTGGATTAACCTCTGATTTAGCAGCAGCACCGGGGACAAGATGATGGGGCTCTGTCAGATGGATCTGGCCCACAGGCCATGTCTTTGGCACCCATTCTAGCCTGAGACAGAATAAATTAGCAAGTGTGAAATTCCAGCTTAGTGCACCCAGACTGCTTCTGCTACCCTGGCTAGCTCATTTAGAGGCATTTTGAATAGATATATCCTCAGTGAGGGGAATGGAAAAAGACTGGAAAGGGGAGAGAAATCTAAGATAAGTCCATGTTTTCTTCTGAGGCTCTCACATGGATCAATGAACAGATAAAACTAAGTCAGCTAAGAGCCAGAATTGAAAATGGTATCAGATTTCCCTGTAATTAATGTGTCTAATAGCATGAACTTATAAACAACATTTTACTAATATATATTTTAATATTCACATTACTGTAATGTTTTCTCTATGTATACTTTTCCTTTGAAAGTTAAACAAGCTCTATAGTATTTAAGCATGCCTTGCCCTTGTAAATACCATGCATACATGATATAAATAAAAAAGACGTACTTTCTCAGATCATATCTCAAAGGTATAAACAGGAGGGTGCTGCAGAGCCCCACACCAGCACAATGCCATACCATTCAAATGCACATCAAAGGTTCAGGATATGTCATATGTTTGAGCACTGAATGTGCATGACATGAAGGAGCCTGAAAGAAAAAATATTTGACAGCAGCTATGATTTGGTTTTGGCAGGTAGGTATCTCTTTATTCTTTGAAGGGTAGAAATATGTCAGCATTTAAATAGGAAATTTTGCTGAAGAAAAAAATCCTTCTTCATGTTTTTATACGCTAAATCTGTCATTTATTAAATTAATTTCCTTCTAGAATATAAGTAATGACGTGCCACCCTATCAATTTGATCTTCTGCCCTTTCATTTTCTTCCTCTTCAGGGCTGGCTTGCAAAAGGAATGCAGCACTGTCAGCAATACAGATTCTCAAGTTGGGCCAAGAAAAACCAAGAAGACACACCTAAACTCGTGGACAAAATTCTGAAAACCTATGTCTCAGAAGCATGCATTTTATGATAACTTTCCTTCTTGCTTAAAAAGTTTCCCTTTCTCTCATTCAGTCACTATAGGCAACTATGATGTATTGCTGATATGCACAACGGCCTTAATTGTCCTCCTAATTTTCCTGCCAGGGCCAAATGAATTTGTTGAAGGGGAGCATACTTGAGGCTCATCTACATTAATTTGAGGGACCTTATCAGATAATAAACTCTTCTATAATAAACTGTTCTAAGAATATTTCTTTTATAAAGGAGGCTTTATAAATATCAATATCATATAGTACAAACAAAATTTTTCAAAGGTTATGATTTTCCATTATAACAAAATGGGTATATTTTTACATTATTTCAGTGATAAGATCTGTTTCAACACATATGTATTTATGTGGCACTTTTAATAAAAGATGCCAACAACATTTTAAAAGGAAGCAGCAACATCTCCTGTCCTAGACATTATTGAACAGATGGGCAGAAAATGGGGTCTCTCTCAATCATAAAGTCTTATTTTTCAGTCCTTCAAGAAGCCTCAGACTACAATAATTAGGAGGAACTTGTACTTCTTTGGCTATGTTTTCTTATTTAACAGAACCAGTTCACATATCACCAGTTACATTTCACCCATGCCAAAGCCACAGTCTCACCAGCAGCACTTGAGTAGGGCCTCCTATCAACTTAGATTTGCTCATATTTGAGATCTTCCTGAATTGGTTCCTACTACTGAATTTTCAAACAGCCATTATTAACAGTCATGGTTTTTCCTGACTGTAATCATTCTATAACCCAAGCTGTTTTTAAATTCTGATTATGCTCTTCTAATCCATTTGATATACTGCAGTAAGGAATGATAAAGATAGTTCAATAAAAGTTCTGTCTAGTTCAAAATGTCTGTTAGGGACAGAGGATGATGGGAACGCATCATGTCACTGCTCCACACATTTTACTAGTCTACTCTATAGGTTTTGATCATAATCTTTGCAGAACAAGAGCAGAAAACCTGGTTCATCAGATCCTGTTTTCTCTTACCACAGGCACCTGTCATATAATCCCTTTCAAAAGGTGAACAAGCTCTAGTTTAAAACTAGTAAAATTATTTCCATTAATTTATCAAAGCCTTTTCTAGAAACTCATTCCCTTCCAGACCTTCATGTTTCCAACCTATAGCTGCTGCTAGCCATTTTATACCCATTGTACTGCCTCTTATGCAACCATGCCATTAGTTTTACCTTATTTGAACCATTCAATAGACAGCAATCATTTCACTTCTCAAGCTTTGTTGCGCTAAGCTAAGGAAGCCAAGCCATTTTAGGCTTATGTCCCAAGATAGTCTCTCTATTATCCTAGTATCATTTCTCTGCATCTTTTCCAGTTGCAATTCATCTTGAACATGAATTAGCAGAACTGTACACAGTAGGTCCGTGCAAAGCTTTGGTTCCTGGTTTGATCTGGAGGAGATTCATCCCGATTTGGCAGCCAAATCCCTGAATCTGAATTGAATTGGAAGACCAAATAAAAGGTCTAAATTGATTCAAAGCCTTTGAATCGATTTGGAAAAGATTTGGAGATTTGGGC
>NW_017729031.1:75633329-75635876 GCF_001723915.1 Gavialis gangeticus
ATCTCCAGGCCCCATCTCCTGCCTGCTCCCCCATTACCCCTGAGCACCCCCAACCCCCTGCCCACCCCCTCTCCCAGCCCTGTCAATCACTGCCCCATCCAGCCCCAGTGTCCCGGCACTTGAAAAAATAAGAAAGTTCTGCATTCACCAGATGCTGCAGTAGCTGTCAGGGCCTCTGCGGGCTCATGGCAGAGCCCCTTCACACAGTGCAGGACAGTGGTGGGGAAGCAGGGATTGTGCCTCAACCCCACAGCCTGGCAGGAGCCAGTGAGTGTGGGGCTTTTTTTTTTTAAAGTGCTGAGACACTGGGGCTGGGCAGCCATTAATGGGGCTGGGAGAGTGAGCAGGGTATGGGGCCTGTTTGATTTGGAGATTTGGTTGATTCAGTGGTGCTCAAATCTCCAAATCATATTTGGCTGAATCAAATTGGGACAGGGATTCAAATCACTGAATCAAATCACTGTCCCCCAAATTGGCCCAATCCAATTCTGAAGTGAATACTAGCTACTTCGCACAGGCCTAGTACAAAGTACTGTAGGTAAATTTTCAATTAATAAGCATTACTTTTATTCAGATCAGAAGTAGAACCATTTTAGGATTTCATTTGTTTTTTTTTCTGGCTGCCTCCTGGTGGTACCTCATACATTCAGTTAGAACACCCAGATGTGTCTTATACAACACTGGGTTGAGTCCCATCTCAGAAACATAGGAAAATAAATGTGGTCATCTGTGGCCTTTGGGTGAGAAAACTTCTCCAGTAACGAACAGTGAATCCACAGGATTAAGACAAATAGAAGATTTAAGAGGTGGAAAAGAGGCACAAAACTCTGGGAAAGTAAGTGAATTAATTATTTTATATTATGGCAGTAAGTCAACAATATAAGATTCCCACCCTATATTCCTCTCATGGCTGAGTAGATAATAAGGTAGATTGTCAGTACCTCTTCTGTATGCCCACTCACACTTTGTTGTCTTCAGGCTGGCAGTATCCAGAATCTGAGTAGATCCATTTCTAGCCCTTAAGTGATGTGCTGCTTTAAGGGCCCTACCACCTATATAACTTCCTCCTCTATGAGGTTACTGTCCATCTGGAGGTCCACTTCCTTCCTTCCATATTTACAAATGTCAACAATGAGCTCCCTACACCCTTAACATTATAGATTACAGAGTTTATTTCAGCATCACCTCTTGTAGGCTCTATGACTGTTTAGTGAACAAATCTGTTAACTATTGATGGCAGCCATGGTCATACCAAGACTATACCATTATTAATTATAATTATGAACATTATACCTAAGATATCAGGTATCACATCCTGTACCTTTCATTCTAAATGCTGTCTTTTGTTGCCCAGAGTCTTTGCATTTTAACTGTTTAACTATTTCCTGTCCAGACCTACAGTGTTTTTGCCTATCTTGTTGGAAATACAGACTTCCAGTTGCCCTTCTTAGGAAAACTGGTATTTTTTACTATGGAGGAAACATCAGAGAATATCAAAGACAAAGGGGTTTTTCCCCTTGGTGATTTATGGCTTATGAATTCCTTTTAAGAAGAAACAGTAACTCTTGTCACTTTCTACACAAAATTTAAGATTCCTCTTTCAGCCTTTGATTACCAAAAAATATTAACATAAAATAATTTTTAAAGATTATTATAAATCCTTCCCTACTGTAGGGACCTCCCCCACCCAAAAAGAACCAGTGATCAGGCTTGATTAGAATATTTTTCTATGGCCCCCTCTACACGTGCAGGTAAAAGTGCAATGAGATCGGAAGTGTGATCCACACAATCACACCTCCTGCCATGCCACTCTTTTATGGCAGAAGATGCAATTGTGGGATCATGCAGTAGATCCCATTGGGACTTGTTGTTGGTACAGAGATAGCCTGGTACTTAGGGTTGGGGAGAGAAGAGGAAGGAGATGGCAGGGTTTGCAGAGTATTCAGTATTCCTGGCACTACTCCTGCAAACCCCACAGCTGACATGGACTGTGGGGCTCACATCGGGGGCAGTGCCAGGAATGCTGCCCCTACTGCAAGCCTCATCAGCTCTGGGGCTCACAGTAGGGGCAGTGGAGAGAAGGCTGCTACCACTGCAAACATCACAAGGTGTGTATGTCATAGAGATGACAGTGGGGAAAAACACTGCTGCTACTGTGAGCCTTGCAAGGTGTGAGGCAGCAGGGTTCCCCATGTGGGGTCCCTTGATGGCTGTGGGGCTTGCAGAAGGGGCATCCCTGTGAATGCTGCCTTTACTGAGAGCATGGTAGACTGTAGAGCTCACTGTGGGGACAGCAGGAAAAACACTGCTGCAGATGTGAGCCTTGTGAAGTGTAGGGCTCACAGTGATGGCATAGGTCTCCTCATTGCTCCTGCTACAAGCCCCACAGCCAAAAATGCTGACCCCACTGTGAGCTCTACAACTGAGGAGACTCACATAGAGAGTAGCATTCCCACCACTGGAAGCCCTAAACCCGACAATCCTGCCACCACTGTGACCCTTGTCAGATGTGGGGCTGGCAGTGGGTGGTGCAATCCTGTGGCAGGG
>NW_017729031.1:75635998-75637506 GCF_001723915.1 Gavialis gangeticus
TCCTGTGGCAGGGAGCCCCTCAGTTGAGGGGGCTCCCAGCCGCAAAGGAGCACTTGGCCATACATTAAATTAATGGTGTGATTAGAGCAGGGCACAAAATTATTACATTTTTTTTGTGGAATAACTTTGTAGCATATTGCTTAGTTTGTCATGCCAATAATTGGTTGAATATGTAGCTAGGTCACAACCTAAGGTATGATTATCTGGTTAATGCCTTAAATGTAACGTGGAGAAAGAGCCTATATAATATAGCAATTTAATCTAATCTGACCTCTGTGGCTTAGTAAAATGCTCCAGCAACAAACAGTAAGCCTGCTATAAATGCTTTTTAAAAGACTTATTTTTCCATTCTGAGCTGAACTTACATAAAACAATGGGTTATAATAAACCAAAATTTGCCCTTTAGACATAAAAAAGCCCATCAACCTAGTCTGAAGCCTTAAAGACTTTCAATAAGAAAAGAATCTGGCCTATTACTTTAGTCTCAAAGAGTAGCTTTATGGTGTCATCTTTAGTAGGTCTACTTGCCATCACGATATCAGATATTAACTAATATTCAAGTATTGAATTAGAATTGTGGCAATAACTATTGTAACTAAACAGTGTGTTTTTACTGTACTAGCATATTCCAATCTTAAAAATGACTGAGACTCCCCTCTACACATTACAGGTATTGCAGAATTGACTGGTTAATTGCACAATTACCTTATGACCAGTTACACATGCATAGTACCTGTTGCACCATAAAAAGCTCCAACCACCTATAAAGTCTGACCTGGAAAATGTGTACTAACTGTATAGCTGATTGCTACCGAACTTTAATTTGCATGTGTAGCAGGGTCTCCCCTGTGGCTGGGAGCCCACTCTGCTGATGAGATCCCAGGTGCAGGGGCTGTACCATGCATAGCTAGGGCTGGGAGTCCCACAATTGAGGGGACTCTCCCCAGTAGCTGCCAAACCTGGGTTCCAAAAGCACCCCACAGATGCCAGGACCAAGATTTCTAGAGCTGTGGATGCTGCGTCCCAGCAGCATGCCTCCCAGTGCCAGGACTCTGCTGGGTCCTGGAAGACATGGGGCATAGCTGCAATCTCCCAGCCCTGGCGGTTTCACTCCTCCCTGGGCCTGGGAGGTTTCAACAGCTGCATCTCCTAGCAGCAGGGGTGTGGGGGGCACCCCTGCAGCTGGCAGCGACTCACCTGAGGGGGCTGACTGCTGATTGATTGCTTCCTAGATGTGACAAAGGGTCCTAACAAAGGGGCACAGCCAATCCAGGCCCACAAGAGGTATATAAGGAGACAGACCAAGTGACTAGGGGAGCAGCAAACAGGAAGAAGCAAACAGGACAGTTTGCAAGCAGTTCAAAGGTCAGGTTTCCACCCCTGTATTTGAAGGGGAACCTAAAAGTTAAGATTAAGATATATATATATAACAAGGACTGACTAACTTACACAGTTTTAATTTAGCAGCTAAAACTCAGCAGCTACACCAAGATTGAAGCCCCATGTTT
>NW_017729031.1:75637517-75641806 GCF_001723915.1 Gavialis gangeticus
GTGGGGGGCACCCCTGCAGCTGGCAGCGACTCACCTGAGGGGGCTCGCAGCCACAGGACCTTGCTTCTTGCTGGTGCAGAGGAAGCCTGATCCTGCGCTCCCCCTGCACCAGCAATAAGGCATGATGGGATCTAATGTGCAATCTCACAATCATATCTACTCCTACACATATGTGGCATGGTGGGAGGCACGATTTTGTGGATCATGCATTAGATCCCATTGCCCCTTTACCTGCACATGTAGAGGAGGCCTGAGACATGCTCTTATTTTGATCAAAATAGAATATCTGTTGTAAGTTCTCAGTCAATCTTATTTTTAAATATGTGACTCCAGTATGATTATGATTTACATTCCATAGCTGTTCAGTATTTAATAAACACAAGAGCTGGTATTAACAATAGCGTCTTGCAATCAATAGCTTAGTGAACCTATGCATACAGCTGCTGTACAGTGAACTTAGAGTGTCATTGTAATTGAAGCCTGTCTGATTAGATAATTCATAACCAACATTTACAAATTAGACAGCAGTGCTTAGACTATGTGAAAGGTTTGAGTCTAATTTGTATCTGTATAAACTGAAAGTCATTGGGTTTATTTTTTATTCCTACAAGAGAGGTGCTGTTCTTAGAATAGCTGTAATTTAAAATCCAAGCAACATACAGCTTGGGAATGATTTACAGCATATCAACTTTATTCTAAACTCAATTGTGTGGGTGAATATTAGTGTACTGCCCTAAAAGGTTGAAAACTGAAATTTGTCACTGAAAACAAAATACTATGGGGCAGTGATTCTCAATCAGAGTCAGTGAGATCCTGTTAAGGGTGATGTGGAATGATGCACAATATTAGCAATATTTAAGTGTGCGAACACCTGCACATAATACACAAGATAAACTCAGAGATTTGAGATAGAAACCTACTGTATCAAAAGTATTTGAACCTATTATGGTCTCTCTGAATTCTGTGCAACAGAAGGATTGCTCTAGTATTTTTCTGTAGTCCAAAAATGGGAGAAAGTTAAGAGATTTGTTTTTTGTGGGCTGAGGGGTTATTTTTTTCCCCTGAGCGGTGCCTCAAGTCTAACTAGGTAGAGAAACATTGATGTAGGACAATTAATTTATCAAGCTCTGTAAAACCAATAACAGTAAATCAATTCACACAAAAATATTTTACTTTCATAAAAAGTTAGAGGTGTTAGCTTCCATGGATCTGTCTACAGATGTATATAGAGCAAAAAACCTATTGATGGTAAATATTAAACCTTCCATTATTACGAAAAACCCATGTCCTCTCTGCCCGGTTTCCAAATGGAGTTGACAGTCACAGATAAAGACAAACAAACAAAAATAGGAACGGAGGTGGAGGAAAGGATTTACAAAGACCCTTCATAAGAGTCTGAATGGGAAAAGGGTACAGTAGAAGGCTGTGCAAAGTTCCTGTCATTTGGAAAGAAATAGGGATCCTTACATAGGGAGAAGACATAACTGGGGCACAGTATGCACCTGGCATGGGGTTTACTAGAGGAAGGGGAAGTTAAATTCCCTAACATGCAGTGGAGGGATGGATGAGTTCCAGCATATGGCAGGATTGGGGAGGTGCAGGAAGTTCCTGAAATAGGAGAAACCGGGCAAATAAAAATGGAACAGTCATTGCATCATTCAGTAACATGGTAGCTTAAATTTATCTACTACACAGGAAAGGTGTTCTGTGAAATTCATTATTGATTTTTTTAAATGTTTTTCTAGTTCTTACCCAATCTCAAAAGTGGAGAGATAATTATATAATTCACACAAAACAACAAGCCTAGTCTAGGCATTTGTCAAATCCTTGTTTAATATACCTAATTTCTCAATTCTACTTGTCTTGAAAAGAATTTCCTGCCTGCAGGACAAATTCTAGTGAATCATACTGGATTTCTGTAAAAAAACAAACAAATAACAGTGATCCACAAGGTAATCAAAGGGAAAAGATATAAAGCTAATTTTCCCAAAGTGTTCCCTAATTTTCAGCATTTTGCTTTCTCAGTTTGAAGTATCTTGGCTTTAAGATTCAAAAGTTTTCTGCACTCAGCATTCCAGTTGAGTCCGTTATAGCCAGGAGTGATCTACACTTTGAAAGTTAGGTTCTTCTGCCAGGCTCTCAAAGAGATTTAAATATGTAACTCCCATTGAATTCTAGGCCTTCATTTTGCAAGTTGGGGACCAAAGTTTGAGATAATCAACATTAGAATTTATTTGTATAGAAATCAAATGTAGCATTTTGCTGCACAGGCTCTACTCCTATATTCAGATGTTTAAAGACTACCTTTAAATAGGAGTCAAAATTTTTTCAATTGAGGGGCCTCCTTTCCCAAAAACTCAGAATCATTTGGTGACTTCAGATCATAGAATCACAGAAAATAAGGATGAAAGGTCATTTCAGGAGGTAATTTAATCCAACCTCCTGCTCAAAGCAGGACCATCCTCAATTAAATCATCCCAGCCAAGGCTTTCTCTAGCCAGGTCCAAGGATAGAGAGTCCACAACCTCTCTGGGTTACCTGTTCCAATGCTTTTCTACCCTCCTAGTGAGAAAGTTCTTCCTACTATCTAACCTAAACTTCCTTTTCTGAAACTTGAGACCATTAATCTTTCTTCTGACATCTGCCCCCACAGAGAACAGTCTACCTCCATCCTCTTTGGAACCATCCTTCAGGTAGTTGAAGGCTGCTATAAAAACCCTCTTCAGTCTTCTCTTCTCCAGACTAAATAAGCCCAGTTCCCTCAACCTCTTCTCATAAGTCATTTGCCCCAGCCCTCTGAATATTGTTGAAGTGCTGTTCTTCAAAGCAGTTTTTAAGTTCCAGTGACAAAGACACATTTAAGATGAGTTAGTTTCCCTGAAAAATGAAAAATATTTACATTTTCCAAAAAAGAAAGGAAAGGGATTTTTCCCCCCTGCTGGAAATCCAAAACTGTTAATGTTATGGGTCCCGATCTGGTTTTACATTTACTCCATTATAAGAATATATCCAATGATTTTTTATTGCTGTTGTTGCTTACCTAATCCATTGTATTATTCCTATTCCTATTATTTTATTTGGCCTACATATTTTTCTTCAAAGCCTCCAGGTGCTTATCACATCTGTTAACTCCCTGGTATAGTTTACTCAGCTTGTTTAAGTGAATGGTTCACATTTTATCTCTATGGATGATGTATAAGCCATATACCTATAAAGCTATAATATATGTTGCTTGCTACTTTTTATTCATTTCCTTTATTTTACTCCCTTCTGAATTACAGATGTGTGAAGATCAGATTGTCATTCATCTTGGCCAGCAAACAGCACTGTGCCTAATATTTATGGGTTTTGTGCTTTTAATTTTTCTCCCTGTTTTAAAGAAAGTAAAAATAAATATTCTAATGGAAGCAATATATTGTAGCATAATAAATTCACGTAGTGATAGGAATAAGGTTTGTGTACCTGGCTAGAGACACATTAAAGAACAGAGATTTGTAGACTTCTGACCATCCACCCTTTGATAATTAGGGCCCCTTCAGAGATTTCTAGTTGAGCACCTAAATCAGTAGCCACTTTTGAAAATCATGGACAAAGAGTAAAGACTTTTCTGTATTATAATTTACATGGCTGTTGAGCTGCTTCCTCTTAAGTATAATGATGATTGAATATCAATGAGCCTCATTATTTTAAAAATCCAGAGGAACTGAATTATCTACCATCTCATTCCTCCAGCTGGTTCAGTCTTTAATTTACAGCTCAGCACATCACCAGCCCACAGTGCTGTATGTAAAAAAGAAAGGAGATGGGAGAAAAATAACATAATATTATCCTTGGCAATTTGGCACCCCTCTATATCCACTTTTGGAAAGAAGAGAATTGTTCTGACAATACTCTTGTATATAATATTCTAACCTTCTATATAACACTCTAACATGAGGAAAGCTACAACACTGCTTCTGATTTATAAAGCAAAGCAAATGGAAATTGCCTTTTGGGGAGGAGAGGGAAGTCCCACTTCTATTTCTGATATAATTTTCTAATAAGAATAGTGTGTGTGAGGGGGTTGGTTTGGTTTATTATTTTTTGGAGGGGAGGGATAGTTCAGGGGTTTTTTTTAATACTCCTATTAATCAAATACAATAGATATACATAATATAGCAGAAGGTATTGATTTATCTTTATATCATATTAGAATGTTATATCTATTTTTTTTCTTTTTGAGGATTGACCTGTTCCCATCTTTTCTCTACGGTTTCTAGTATTGATGTTAATAGAAACACACATGTTGA
>NW_017729031.1:75646806-75660702 GCF_001723915.1 Gavialis gangeticus
ATGTTCAGCACCAGGGCTCCAGTGATGGTGAGTAAGGGGTTGGGGAGGGATAGTTCAGGGGTTTTTTTTAATACTCCTATTAATCAAATACAATAGATATACATAATATAGCAGAAGGTATTGATTTATCTTTATATCATATTAGAATGTTATATCTATTTTTTTTCTTTTTGAGGATTGACCTGTTCCCATCTTTTCTCTACGGTTTCTAGTATTGATGTTAATAGAAACACACATGTTGATAACTTCCTTCTAGCTGTGTTCTACTGTACATCTGATGTTACTTAAAAAGCCAAAGTCTCTCATAGGGCACCTTGCCGGTAGTATATAAACTCGGAATTATGACTGACCAACGTGTCAAATAACTAGACATTAACTAGGTTGAAAATAGCTTGATTTACAGTACTGTCAGACTGTCCAGAATGTATGAGGCATTCCAGTTCTCATTCCACATGCTATAGTGACAATGACTGTAATGAATAGGAAATGACATATTATGAATTCATTCTTGTGACGATGATTGTAATGAGAATAGTGAATGGTACAACATATCTAATCCATCTTCAAGACAATTTAAAGACTATAATCCAATTGTTATGTTGTGGTGCTTCTCAGATACTTTACCTATGAAAGCTAAATACTGTTATTGTAACAGAAAGATACTAAGAGACTATATTTTCCTATAAAGAAGTGTTCATATCCCTTATAAATAGCTATTCCTTTAATTTACTGAAATCTCAAATTCCCCTTTTTGTCATGCTATCATCTAACTTTATTAATAGAACGGTAAAGGTCACCTTCTGTAAATCATGCAATAATGAATGATAAAGAAAAAAGGGGAAAAACATGAGTAATTCAAATAATAATCAGCTGTCCTTCATGTAAGATATTAAGATATAGTGATGTATTGAATTTAATAAGCCAAATCAGTTAAGGACAGTAAATTCTCCACTACAAAAATATTTAGAGACTACAAGCTTGGAGATTTTGCATACATTTCACAATTACTTTGTTTGAAATTTACCAAAAATAATTTTCTGTAGAAAAAATATATTTTGGTCTAGTGAAAAATGCCAAGAAATCATTAATTATTAATAGAAACAAGTTATACTTGAAAAACAAGACTAAATATCTCCAAAAATTTTAATTATTGTCAGAAAGGGAGAGTAGAAAAAATGAAGAGTCTAAGTTTATCAGACCCAAGACACTCTTTCTTTCAGTGTGCACATTGCTTGTCTGAATAATGTTGAGGCTACATTCAATAAGCCAACCACTCCTTTGATTCGAGCTTCACATAGCTAGATGCAGCTACTAACTGGTGAACCTTTACCCTACAGGAGATGGAATGTCAACCCTGAAATCAGGTCCTAAACATAAATATTATGCAAAGAATATTTTTGCGTCATAAATTCAAAAACATGATTTTTTCTCCGGTTATTTTTGGCAAGTGTCTAAATGAGATTAGCTGCATAACTGCAGCAGGCTTCTTGGACTTTTCTCTCTTAAGCAAATATCTAGGTAGCACATTTTTAGCCACATGCAATCTTCTGAGAAAGTAGGAAACTCCCATTCATGATAGGGAGTGGGAAGTTCTATGTGAGAATGAAAAGCAACATGGACAAGAAGGCTTTAGTTAGTTATCGTTTGATATGGTCACCAGCAGATGAATTATGTTATGCTTTCTTCTTATATACTTGGGACACAGATACTGTAAGCAGATCATGCAGCCAAACATCTATCTGTTTGCTTATAAAACTCAAGGTCTTTCCTTCTTATCAGAATAACAGAAAAGAGAGAAAAAAGTGGTAGGAGTCATTCAGATTTGTGTATCTTTCCTCATGTGAAATGCTGATTTGTTTCCCCTTTGTAGTCCCATTAATCTACAACAACAGTATGAGGACACCACTTCCCCATTTATCTCAGGGTGCATCCAGACAAGCATGAATGGGTGTTTCCTTGGGGACAAGTAGCAGTGGCACAAGCTGTTGCTACTTGTCCCTGTGAGAACGCCCATCCCACGTGCACTCTAGTGCATAGCACATTGCTCTAGGTGGGGTACTTGGGGGTCTCCAGGAGCTACAACCACAGCACTCCTGCAGCAGAAAGTCTGGCCAGCTTCTGGAGTGTGGATCTGGCCAGCCAGGCTCTGGTTTGGGGTAGCACACACTGCTACCATATGTGCTGCCTTGCTTTTTGGTATGGGTTCTTCTGATCTCGGGATCTCTCAGGGTCAATGCCTCACCACGCTACAAAACAGCAGTGTACGGAACACGTGCAAGTGTGGTGTGTGGTACCACAGACAGGTCTGTGGCACCACATACCCCATGTCCATGATCATTTCACTGTGCCCAGGGATGCCACCTTTGTCCCTCTCCATGCAAGCCAAGCCTAGAAATGAGGTGGTTAAGCTGTATTTAAGGTACTCCCTGTTACAGTTGTCAAGAACTTTGTATTGTACATGATCAAAAGCAATGGAAACAGTATTATTGCCACATTTCTGGCAGCACTTGCTGGGGAGGAGGACAGAGAGAAGCAGAAGATAAGGCCAAAATGGCATCATGTAGATCTGTGGCAAAGAGATGTAGACAATGAAAAATATCATCATTTGATGTACAATTATATAGCTGTCTAAAATTATTTCCATTCAAAGGGATAATAGCTGCTTCTGACAAAAAAAACCCCAATATATTCATTTCAAGAGTCTGACACTTTGGCAAAACATATAGGCTAATAAAACATGCAGTCTACTTTGCTCTAATTGAAGACACTGGTAAAATTCTCATTAACTTCAGTGAGAGCAGGATCAGGCTTATGGTATGAATCAAAGGGAGAATATTATTTTTAAGTTAAATATTTGATAAATTTAAATCAGTCAATTTCTGGATTAGCTCATCTACACCAATCTTATTCTTTATAAACACAATATTTGAATTTGGAAACTCATATTAATAGGGTCTTCTGCTGCTTATCTTTATATAAAACATTCAAATTCAAGTTGCTGAATTTTCTGTGACAATCCTGAGCAATTCACTTGATGCACTACTTAGCAGATCTCCTGCAAAGAATGTCTTACTAGTTTAATGTTTGCAAATTCTTAGATTTAATTTAATTTATCCTGAGTGTGGTAATTACAAAAGAAAACTATGGGAGAAGTGCTACCTTCTTATAGATAAATAAACCACTAGGGAAAATAATAAGTACAAAGCAGACCAAAATTACATTTGTAGATAAGGATTGGTTTTGTTACAAATGTATAATAATAAAGACAATTTAGCACAACTAGGGAATTTTTTAAATGTTAGGGTAGAGGGTTGGTTTTGAAGCCAATCAGTCACTGCTTTATGTTCAGAAGTTAGCACCTGTTCTCCAAGTTCTGTTTTACAGACTTTTTACAGACAGCTTTTGGGGTTGCTTCTATGTGCACTGAAACCAATGGAAAGACTCATTAATTTTAATAGGTACTGGACTAGACCCCTTATTCATAATTTTTACAGATGACTGCTATTCTACAAAAGGTATTACCCTCTATAGTTGAGCTAAAACTATGCTACAAAGAACAGCAATACTGTAAGTGAACACATCTTGAAAATAATAATTTAAAAGAATCTTATTTCTTAGCATATATCAAAAATAGCCATTTTAAATTTGTCAAGTCCATGTTGTAGTAATACAAAACCCTGTATTCAGTCAACATCCAACCTTCTACTGACATAGAATCAAGGCCTACATTCAGATCAATATTTTATTTACGGGGCTAAATGTGCCATTAAAAACTGAATGCTTGCTATGCTATGCTATTTATTTGTGCATCATCACTGTGATATTTTTTAAAGTTAAAATAAAATTTAACTGCTACATGAACTTACTGCTCAGAGTTAAATTCTGGTCCTGATGTAGTTAATGCAAAAAGTCACACTGACTCCAGTGGGGCTAGAATTTAACATCTGCCATTTTGATAGCTTTGACCATGATGGCAATGTGGTTAAGGTGTTTCATTATGGGCACTGATGGATAAGTTTGAGGCTAGTCCCTCAAATGAAGGTTGTCCCCAGTCAAACCTAGGTATAAAATAGATGACAGGTCATTCAGGCTTAATGGGGGGTGAGGGAGGGATAAGACAACTGGATATGATGATAACTAAATCACTCTTGTGTTGGTTACAGAAATCAGAGTGCTTTTTATTAGCTCAACAGGCCACGTAAGGCCATGTACAAATGTTCATTTTCACTGGTGGAAACTTTCCACCATTAGTATTATTCTGGGAGAGGTGGCAGTACATACATTCAGTCTGCAAGTGCCGCCTGCCCCCTGTTTCTGGGCTTTCCCATAATCAGGGCCTGGGGAAACCACAGACACCTCCAGTCATGCCACTCCTGGTCCAACTGAGACAGTGGGGAAAAGCCCTCTGCCTGCTCCTTACCTTGAGCCCCCAGCAGTGCTCCGACCGCTCAGCTCCAGCTGCCTAGCAGCCAGGTGGACTGAGCCCTGCAGAAAACCTCTGACCACTCCAAGGACATGGGACCACAGTATGTGTAGAAGCTAGGGGCTCTGTTGTATTGCTCCCTCTGTTCAGCTGCTGGGCACTGTGAGCAAGACATAGGGAGTGGCACTGCCTCATACCAGCTTCCCCTCCTCTGCCCCTCCCCACCTTCCCCTGCCACCACTCAGCTGAGCAGCAAGGGTGGTGATTTAAAAGTCAGTGTCTTTTAAAGCCAGTCAGCTGAGTGGCAAGGAGGAGAGAGGAGGGAAGCGGAAGCTGGTGTGGTAGTGCAGGGAAGTAGATTAAGTTGGCCAGGCCAGAAAGTAGGAGAGAAGTGATTCTCCCAGAAGTAACTGACTTAAGTTTCCATGGCTTAAGTGCAGGGTAAAAATTATTTAATGTCATCTGCTTTCTCTCTGCAACTGCTATATCCAACAGTCCAGATTCAAAAATCGCTGAATTGTGGTGGAATAAAGATATGAATCCAAATTTCATATCTGGAGTTTCTCTCTAAGTAAGATAGACTAGATTGACCATGAGTTATTCCATTTTAACTCCATGCTTTCAAAGGAATGACACCAGATGGTGTGAATTAGCCCTTACTTATCTTTATATAACTTAGTTCTTAAATCAGCCTTGAAAACATGTATTATATGGAATGGTTCAAGTTTACCTAGTGTTATATATCTTCCAAGCCACCTTTGTATGTATGTATTTTTTATGTATTAGATATTCTTAGAACTGTACTGTTCTGCCAACTGAAATTTATGTTTCTGTTTAAAGTTTTCTTTGAGAATGATTTATTTAGTTTTTAGGTTAGTTTATATTCTAGCAAGGCCTGTTCCAGTAAATGCAAAAAAGCATTCTCTGAAAAGTTTACATAAGCATAAAAAACCCCAAAAGTCAGCTTGTAATTTTTGCAGATGAACTTTTAATATGAATGTTCTGGCAAGCAACAACAATTTGTATTCAGTTGTAGAATTAAAACTAGTTGATATGTCAAGAGTAGAAAGTGGTTCATAAAGTACTGACTTGCATTGATTTATAAGTCATGGGTGTTGATTATTGAATTTTTAAAAAGAACTTTATTGATTTGTTAAGGAGAAAATGTATGTAAAAAGTGCCCTAGTAGTGTAATTCTGCTCATTATAAAATGCTAAATAGCTTAAGGGCAGTAAAATAGTATTTGACAAAAAAAGAGGATATACTTTTAGTAAATTAGTTTTGCACCATTTGTCTAGCAAATCCCTGTTTTCAGTGTAAACATTCAGATGGTAAATGAGGATCAGCCATCTAACAAAAAATGTTCCAACAAGCTTAAACTGCCCCAAACTTCCTACTACATAAGGACACAGTGGTGCTTGTAAAAGGAGACAGTGTACTACAAACTAGCATTGAAATATTATGCCATGATTGATAACAGAAATATTCACTGATAAGCACAGAATATGGAAATAGTAGATACTGAAACTCCAGTCAAGCATCATCCTGCGGAAATCATAAAACACTGACCACAAAGTGACTTGGATTAAGATTTAAATCCATATGTTAAAAATCTATTTTGCATTCTGTAAACTATGCACCACTATTACAGGAATAGATTCTATTAGTGGGGATTTGGGTTGGTGTTTTTCCCCTAATCAATAAATATAAAATTAATATCATGAGATTATGTTCTAAAATGATGTTTGGTAGGACACAGAATCCTATTAAATGTTCTGAGTTTGGTATTTTTGAACCCTTATTGAGGTCTGAGTTCCAGCTATTATCTCTCTCTCTTCAGGCTGCCCAGGTTCATAAGAAGCTTAAGTGTCTGATAAGTGTCCTAGTAAGAAAATTGACAATAGTGTCCTAGTAAGTGTGCTAGTAAGACAATAGGTAGGTAATGAACTAACCAGTAAAAAAGAGGAGCAAGATATGACCCCTCAAATAAGATTCATTTTAAAAGGTGCAGATAAACACCTAAAGATAGTGTCATCATAAAGTGAATCATGAGGCAATAAAAATAGAGACTTGGACTTGAGAAGAAAACAGAAAATAAGAATGCTTAATAAGAAGAAGGAAGAAAAAAAGGGAGAGTTGAAGCAGGGAAGGAATGGGGCTGGGAATGTAAGTCAAGGATATGAGGGTCAAACCTTTATTTATTGGGCTAGAGATAGACATTTTAAAAACCTGAGCCTGAATTGATTCAATCTTTGCAGGTTAGTCTAACCTGACTAGGCTGAATCAGTTTGTAATCATACAGACATCCCCTCTGGACTGAAGAAATGCAGGCACATGCCTGCAGTGGCTCAGGCTAGAAGCCAGGGGGCATAAGAGCAGCCCTCCCGTCCCTTCCATAATGCTGAGCTGAGTGGGGGAGTGGCGGGGTCAGGCCCCAGCAGGATACTTTGATTAGGGAGGGGTCCCCTCCCCACCTTGCTGCTCCTGACCAGCAATGTAGCCATCAGGGAGTTACACAGCATTTACTTACACAGCAGGGAGTTACACTGTGCCTATCAGCACATCAAGAAAACAAAAGCATTTCTCATTAGTTCATGCTCTTCTTTTAGCTCCAAAAAGCCCTAAGCAGACACTGTCCTGTCTGCCTTTGTCTCATCTGCCTTACACAGACACCGCTCAGCATTAGGCAGCATACCACATGATGGCTACATCTGTGCTGTGGCAGAGGGGAGGCGGGAATCCTGGCTTGAACATGGAGTGGGGGGAGGCAGGGGATATCTCCCCCAAGCAAATACTGCTGTACCTGCAATCTCTGCTGGAGCTCCAGCCAGGGAGCAGAGGAGCAGAGCCAGTCCTGCTGTGGAGCAGAGAGCCCCTCGCAGGGCTGCAAAGCATCTGGGATGCTAGGAGACTCTAGTTTAAGTTAAACCAGGAAGAGGTCTGGACAGACATTTCATAAACCAGTTTGACTCGAATCAGTTAAGTCGGATATTATATTGAACCAGGTTTATCTACTGGTTTCAGCCATTTTCAAATTGGTAAATGTTCACTGAACATCTGTTCTGTTACAGATTTAAAACTAGTTTCTGATCACTTAAACTGGTTTATGTGTAATGTCTGTCCCTAGTTTTGAAGTCAGTGGCAAAATGTCCATTGTTTCAGTCTGGGCAGGACTGAAATCCAGGGTATAATCATTTTAACAACATCTTTTAAACAACAAGAGTAGCAGAGATGGTAAAAGGAGACACTGTTAACTAGACACCACCTCTTACCTTAAGAGAAGAAAAAAGACATTCTAGAAGCAAAAATAAATAAATAAACAAATAAAAAGAATGTGTACCAAGACTAATGAAGAGAGAAGTGAAAGCCAAAGCTAATGAGCTTTTCTGATGCTATTGTTGAATTATTTCTATTGGCAAGTTTTGTGTTTGTTTGTTTCTCTAAATCCCACAACATTAAGACTTTTTTGGTGTAGGGGCAAAAGAAGAACACAAACACTTTCCTCTTCCTATGTTTCAAATAGTGTTTTTCGAATCAATTATAAAAATACGGGAACAATTGTAATTCCCTTTTCTAGTTAATTGTTTTTTCCCTGTACAACAAGTCCAATAATTTTTTATCCCAAATTAAATGTATTTGTTTAAAAACAAATAAAGCTGAAAAAAATTCCTGTAAATACTTTTATTCTAAAGAAGGGTACAGTTGTATTGGCTACATTTCACTTTTCTATAGTACATTATTGACTGACAAAGTATTCTTTGCTGAAAACAGGGAATATAGGAAACTTATGAAGACCATGCAATTGACTTGGAGTTACTCAAATTATCAAATGGGAGACTTCAGACAAAGCTAGTAAGTACACCAAGCTTATTGGCTCCACTTCTTATAGAAGGGTAGTCTTTCATCTCAATATTAGTATGAATTTCTTTGTGCCAATACAATGGAGTAGATGCACTTAGTGTCTTTACCCTTTAGAAAGAGGCAAAATGTAGAAGTGAATGGTTTTAGAGTTTCCAATATAGTTATTTTTTGTATCCAGTACGCAGAATTGCTAGGTCAGTCACTGCTTTTTAAGCTCTTAAGAGATTCTGCTTAATGCTACCTTCTTCAAAGGGTCTATGTAAAATATTTTAATTATCTTCTAAAATAATCTTGGTTTTAGATTAATGTGAGCAAGGAAATTAATTTAAGGCATATCCTCTATATTTTTATTCATAGATATGCTAAAGAGAATTGCCTATCCTTATGCTCTATGTAGGCTTGACTTCATTTAAAAATACAATGCGCACAAAAATACCCTGTGTGCAGGAGTACTATTAAATATAATGCACCATCAGTAAGAAAGGCACCTTAAAAGCTCAAATCCTTTCTTTCTGTTCAATAATTTCACACAACTACAATTTTTACCTCCATTTTCAAATGGAAAAAGGTTGAACTTTGATGTTGGCAGATCCATTACTTCTTTCTACCAGTTTTGTCTGTTTCCCGCAAGCCAAATCTTGCATTTGGTATGTACTTAAATCTCTTGAAATAAGTGAGTTTTTACCCCACCAAAGAAAAACCAAAACAAAACAAAACAAAAAAACCCAGAAGCAGTATGAAAAGGTCATTTTGGTTTGGCTTTTTTTTTATAGCTTCTCAAAACTAGCTACCAACCTACCTCACCCCCATCTTTGTCAATGTACTTTTGAGGGAGTTAATTCTTGGCTTTGAGAGTCTCAGAAATGATTGAAGTCTATGGTATACACAGGGGCTCACTATCATTGAAAATGGTTTGTAACACTAAACAATAAAAGAAACTGTAGTAAAACAGGGTCCTGAACATATGATGGAGCTACATACACAGAATGAGATTTCTTTAAATGTGGTTTTCAAAAATATTTAGGTATCTGTGATCATGAAATTACAGGAGCCAATTAATATCTATCTATCTATCTGGATATATATGCATTTCTCTTTCTATATATATAGATATATATAGAGAGAGACAGATATCGATCTCTCTCTATATATAGACAGATAGATAGATATATCTATTGATATATCTATATCGATATATATATCTCCCTATGTGGTGGTTTCCATGTGTTGTAATTTTTACCTGGATTGGACATGTAGAGCGAGAAAAAAATTCATATATTTGAAAGCATTTTTTAAGGCTAGCCCAGGTTGCAGAGCCTCTGGTCTGCCAGCCAAATGCAGCCCACAGACCGAATACAGCCCACAGAGCCATAGGTATCCAGCACACTGGGATCCCTATGGGTTGGGCAATTTGACTGGAGAGGAGTGGTGGCAATAAATACAGCAACCCTTCCCTGCTGCCAAATTCTCAACCCTCAAGCCCTGTGCATCAGGTGGGGACAGGTCATGACCCCTCCCCCTAACCCCATGGCTGGATGAGGATGGGCTATGTCCCTCCACTCCCCCTAGTCTGGGTGGGTCTGGGCCATATCTCCTTTCCCCCATGCGGCCAGGTTGGAGATGTCTCAGGCTCCCTCCTCCCCCTTTACCATGGGGTGGGGCTGGGTTGGGGTAGGCCACATATCCTTCTCCCCATGGTGCCAGGCCATGCCCCCTCATCCATTGGGGCTGGATGGATGCTGGGTAATGCCTCCTTTCACCTGTGGGGCTGGGCCATACCCCCTGTTCTGTGTGGATAGGTTGGGGTTAGGCAATGCCCCCTCCCCTGGAGAGGCCAGGTTGGAGCTTGAATGTCCCCTGCTCCCTCACAAAACCAGATGGGAACCTGCCAGACTGGGACCAACAGCCAGATGCAGCCTGAAGATGCCTTGGGCACTGCTCATCTGGCTTGCCAGCCAGAAGGATTGAATACTACTGGGCTAACCTATCAAAGGTAAAAGCATTTGTAGAAAGCTGTATATTAAAGGAATGTTAGTAGTAAACACAGCTCAGTTCAATGGTCCTTTAATAAAAAAAAAAATCAACTTGATTTTCTCAGGATTTTTAGATTTGGCATTAGGTCCCAGTGAGACCTGTTCCTAAGAAACTATGAGCACGATATACTTGTTTTGCATGGATTTAAGCAAGGAGAGAAGTCAAAAAAAAAGTCTCATCACAGGAACCTGAGTTGCCACCTTCCCTTTGGTGTGTCTTGTTTATGAAGCTTGTAAATCATCCATCTTAGGGACAGTCTTGTAATTCCCACACAAGCAAAACTCCCCTGCCAATGGAAGAACAACTGAAATAACTGCATCTTACAACCGTGTTCATCTTAGAACTCTCTTTCTTATTCTTCATCTGTTCTTTTTAAATCTCCCACTGGTGTGTACTGCTTTTGAAGCCATAAAAGTAGATTGCACACCATATCTAATACAATATTGTACTTACTGTAAAAAGAGCTACCAGCACATTACAAAATTATACCCTAGTTGACTTAGCCTCCGCCTTCTCATTTCACCTCATTGCAATACAAAGAAGACCTAAGTATATTTTTGATATTAAGGATTTGTTTTACAAGGCACAAGCCATCTCCAAAAGCTTCCTCAATGAGAAAGGCTAGACCTGTGCTGCACCACATTCAGCCAAAAAATCCTATGCTATTGGAAGTAGGCTCAGTGTAGCTTATTCCCTTGTGCTGTGTGACTGTTTATTTCCTTTGAGGTTTTTTCTTTTCTTGCTGTGAAAGTTTACTTGAAAGATGATATGGATGATCCTGTTTCTGCAAAATGAGTCACAATGCACCACCAACAAATCCTAATGATTTCAATTATTTACTAGGCAAAAGTAAAATAGGGGAAACAATTGACAGCCTGTCACATACAATGCTAGCTAAGTTGTTTAAATCATCTCTAGGCATGTTCTAATTTAGCTCATTATTAATTTCCTGCCAGGAAATCACTGCCCTAAACCTTCTCTTTAATTCAGACATAAGTCATTCTAAACTCTTGTACAGACAGCTGATTGAACCCAAGACTTTTGTCTCATTACAAAGCTTAGATGCTTTCAGGCAGAGGACTGTTCTAGGCACTTAATATTTTGAACAAAATGTACTGTATAATTAATTGAGTATGAAATGCGCTGTTCATTGCTGAATTAGTTTATATTTTCAAGAGTTTGCTGGCTGTATGCAATCAATCATTTATACTTCACAACTGCTGTAGGTTTATGAATTTTCACTTTTGATACAATTGAGTTCCAACTGAGTTGCAAAATGAATACAAAACACTATCTGGAGGCAAACTGAACAAAAAAAAATCCTCTTGTTTTATCTGGTAAAATAAAATCTTAGGTCATTAATCATCTTCTTCCTCATCACTACTCATTTTTTCAGGCGTATAATTTGTACTCAGGCCATGTGGGGGATACTGGCAGAGAACAAATAAATCTAAACTGACAAAGCAGGAAATATTTCCTAATTACCAGGATTGCTAAAGAGGGTTAGAAAACACAGACAAAGAAAATCCAAGGAACGGTTTCTTTGTGAATCATTTTGTTTGTGAGACGTAAGATGTGCTTGTCATGTTAACAATGGATCTTAACTGCTTTAAAAAGACAAGTAATTGTAAGCCCTGGTGCAACCAAGGATGCAGCTATCATAGTGTCTGCTCATTAGACTTCAAAATTGACAGTCTGATGTTCAGTCAGTCCAAGCTTATAAATGTTTGCATGCTTATCTAGACCGTATTTGAACTTCTTTGTAGTGGAAATACAGGGTGAATGCTCACCAGTTTTCTATTTCTGGTTTGGACTAGGTCAGTAATGCAATAAGTACAGACTCCAAATACTTCTCTAATGGGCTGATCTGACTCTCATATAAAATCAGTAGCAAGATAACTGATTTTAGTGTGCTCTTCTCCCACCTTGGCTAATGGTAGGGAGTGGAATGGCACGCAGTATTTAAGAACAGGTTTTGCTGGCTGTTTCAAGTTTAAAATGCAGGCTCAAATACTTGTTTTATCCAAGCAGGTACATTTATCCATACTCATTGCTGTTTTTCCCATGAAAAGACAAACATTTTATTTCAGTCAGTTCTTTGAAGTTTCATTTCATTCTAACTTTCTTTTACACTAAGTTTTAACTCCCCTTGACTCCTTTAATTCACAAGGTAAATTGTCTTCTGAGTAGTTGACAAGGATTTAGGGTATTCCAACATTTAGGGTACTTTTTAGGATTTAGGATACTTTTTAGGATTTAGGGTACTTTTGTTGGCAGGCTGTTTTGTCACTCAGTGCTAATCTGTATGCCCACAAGAGATATCATTAGGGAAAAAATAAACTAAATCTTCAAAGAGCCATGAAGTTTCCTAGACTATGAATGGACTTCCAGAGACCAGAGTACAAAATAGAAAAACATATAGTCATTTAAATAGTATAGGGAAAGAGAGAGAAAAAGAGTGGGAACTGCTGATATCTCATGTCTTTTGGAACAAGTTAGTCTATAAGGTGTTACCCTTCCCTACCTAACTTCAGACTAACAAAGGTAACTACTTTTCTCTAGGGCCAAGTACAGACATTACACTTTGACTGGTTTAAGTAATCAGAAACTGGTCTATATCCATAACAGAAAAGAAGTTTGACATATAAAACAGGTCAAAACTGCTTAACTTAGATCTATTCTGCCTTGGACTTTTTGAATGTCTGTACCTAGCCTAAACCATCCAAGTCAAAAGAAAGTCAAAGATCTATATTTTCGATGTGCTGCAGCTCCTCCTCTTATATTTGCTTACATGCAGCAGGATCTATAGCACTACAGGAACTAAGCATGTTGCTAATAAAATATAACTCAGCTTTTTTACTTTCCCCATATTTTTCATTCACAAATCCCATTTATCATCTAAAGAATACAATTCAGAACTAGTAAAAAGAGGATCCATATTTTGGATTATCAGTATGGCTGAAGTACATAATGCTGAAATTATAATAATAATAAGTTTATTTTCATGTACCTGTGGATGTTATCTCATCTGTTTTGAAACAGCCACCTGTTTATGTGATACTGAAATATGATCTTGGAAGAAACATCTGTGCAGCCAAAGTTCTTGCTTACACAAGAGTTCTTTAGAAGCCTCTGCTAACAACATGCAAAGACAAATGCTTTAGTGAAAATATTAGTTACATTTCCTTTGGGAAGAACATTTTCTTGTAAAGGGAATGGTTACTGTGAAAAATTTTGAAGTATAACTAACATTGCTGTCAGAGTCTACCAGCTGTTATAATAATACCCTAGATGCTTTTAGGACTTCTTGCTGGTGGATTTGTGCCATTTTGATAATAACTGTAGATTCATGGTTCCTCAGTCCATTGGAAAATAGGGCCCCTACAGTGAACAGTAAACCATGAAACTTCAGCTTTAAAAGCTCAAATCTTTAATCATATTTCAAATACTGGAGAAGAAATTTGGAATGACTATCACTATGAATTTACTCACACCATCAGCTCAGCCAATCTCAAAAAATTATTTTCACAGCTATGGTATGTCAATGTGCAGTGCCTTTATGTCCTTAAAATACAGGT
>NW_017729031.1:75665702-75667088 GCF_001723915.1 Gavialis gangeticus
CCTCAGTCCATTGGAAAATAGGGCCCCTACAGTGAACAGTAAACCATGAAACTTCAGCTTTAAAAGCTCAAATCTTTAATCATATTTCAAATACTGGAGAAGAAATTTGGAATGACTATCACTATGAATTTACTCACACCATCAGCTCAGCCAATCTCAAAAAATTATTTTCACAGCTATGGTATGTCAATGTGCAGTGCCTTTATGTCCTTAAAATACAGGGCCTAAAACAGAACCGGCTTTATTGTTGTAATTATCTTATCATATAGATAGCTAAATTTAATTCAAAAGGAGAAGCTGATTAAAACATCAGGTTTTTTCCTCTGGACAGTAGCTCAAAACCAGACAACTAATAGGGCTGTCTGGTTCAACTAAAGAGTAAAAGTTGGTTGTAAATTCTAACAAGTAAATATTAGGGCCATGTACAGAACTTCCATTTCTCCTGGGAGAGTCACTGCTCTCCCAGCAGGAACCATGATGATACAAATGTTCAGGATTTTTCTCAGAGCAAAAATGAGTGCTCCAAGAAAAAATTAACCCAGGAACAACTGGGGTTAAATCACTCTCAGGACAGTTTCTCCTGGGAGACAAAATATCTGTACTGTACGCGTTCTCTTCTGAGAGAAGCCACAGCACAGTCTTCTAGTATTCCAGAGTGCTTTTCTCCCAACCCCACAGGGAGACAGTGTTGTCACTTGCTGGACTCTACTGCCCCAGCCAAACAGGGAGCAGAAGATTCACCCTTCACAACCCCCACATTGTGCTTCAGGGAGATACAAGATGAACCTAAGTAGTTTAGGTCAGCCAATCAGGACTGTAGAATGATCATCATAGGTGACTCCATCCTGAGAGGTACAGACGGCCCCATCTGTTGCCAGGACCCCTCAACATGCGATGTCTACTGCCTGCCTGGAGCAAAGTTTCAGGACTTGAAGGAGATGATCCAAGCCGTGATCCAGCCCACCGATTACTACCCCATGGTCCTAATCCCTGTGGGTACTAATGATGCGGCCAGGAGAAGCCCTGATCACCTGATGGCAGACTACCACGCTCTGCGGTGCGTGCTAAAGGAGATAGTCGCACAGGTGGTTTTCTCTTCTATCCTACCACTGAGTGGACATAGAAGACGGCATGCAACGTGCATTGCAGAGACCAACTGGCGGCTTCGGGAATGGTGTCTCAAGGTGGGCTTTGGCTTCCTTGACAATTACTGGAACATCACAAGAAGAGACATGCTCAGATGGGATGGGCTCCACCTTTCCCCTAAAGGTAAGTGTGTGTTTTCTTCTAAGTTGGCAGATCTCCTCCAGTGGGCTTTAAACTAGGCTCATTGGGGGAAGGGGAAGATGAGGGTGGAGGAAACATCGGACTGCCAGACCAAGCAAC
>NW_017729031.1:75668179-75668593 GCF_001723915.1 Gavialis gangeticus
GGAAACAAGCAGGAGGAACTTACCCTCCTGCTAGCTGACATCAACCTGGACATAGTGGGGATCAGTGAAATGTGGTGGGACTCAACGCATGACTTGGCAGAGAATGTCAAGGGCTATAAGCTGTACAGGAGGGACAGGATAGGAAGGAAAGTTGTGGGCATGGCACTCTATATTAAGGAGGAATACTCATCCTCATCAATTAACAAAGAATCAGAGGAGGGGAACTCTGAAGTGCTTTGGGTTAAAATACAAGGCAGTTGAGGGGAAAGATACTTAATGGTGGGGGTCTACTACAGACCTCCCAACCAAGGGGAAGAGCTCGACCAGGAATTCTTAAGTCAGCTCATGGAGGTAGTGAAGTCAAAGGATGTGGTCATCATGGAGGACCTGAACTTTCCAGACATCTGCTGGGAA
>NW_017729031.1:75669204-75671308 GCF_001723915.1 Gavialis gangeticus
AAAAGGGAGGCGTACACCCAATGGAAGGGAGGGGCCATCACCAGGGAGAACTATACTGCAGTTGCTCGGGGATGCAGGGGGGCAGTGAGGAAGGCCAAGGCGGAGATGGAACTGGGACAAGCTTCCCACATTAAGGACAACAAGAAGTCCTTTTTTAAATACATAGGGGACAAAAAGAAGGTTCCGGGTAATGTGGGGCTCCTGCAGGACACGTTAGGAAATTTGTTCATCACACCAGATGACAAAGCCAACATATTTAATGATTTCTTTGCCTCCATTTTCCTAAGCAGGGACCCAAACAGTCACCCCCCCCGGGCCCCCCTCAGGCCACAGGGGAGGTGCACCTAGGCCAAGGGTTAGTGAGGAACTAGTTAGGGAACCTCTGGAAGGACTGGATGTATTCAAATCAGCTGGTCAGGATGATCTCCACCCTAGAATACTGAGGGAATTGGCTGAGTTCATTGCAGGACCCCTGGCACAGCTTTACGAGCACTCATGGTGCTCTGGTGTGGTGCCAGAGGACTGGAAGAGGGCTAATGTGGTTCCTATCTTCAAAAAAGGGGAGGAAGGAGGACCCGGGAAACTATAGGCCAGTTAGTCTTATCTTGATCCTGGGCAAGCTTTTTGAGAAAATTATTCTGGCACATATTGTGAGGGGGTGGGGCGCGAGCTTCGCAGTACCCACCTCTTCCCGTGTCCGAACGGGCTTCCTGGCACTTAGAGTCAATCACCTGCAGTCTGTACGCGTCCGGTCTGCCTGCCACAACTTTGATTGTATTCTGGTTCAGTGATATTAATCCGAACGCGTCAGTCCAAAAGTGAGACTACTGGACTCTCAGGGTCCCACGTCGATGAGGGCTCCGCCACTCCTACACCCTCACCCGCACCACCGGCTAGGTTGCTGATCAGGGTAAGTGCCCCGTCAGTATGTCTTTCAATGTCCAAAAAAAAATGTCCGGTCAACACAAACGTCACAGCCAGGAATTCTCTAGAGCAAGGGGCTGCTTTGCCCCTTTCGGCCCCCTTGTTATTACCCTAACTGCTGTGTGTCTCGGCACTCTTCTCTACAGCCCTCTCTCTGGGTTCTTCAGCCCTCTCCAGGGCTCCCAAAAGCCTCTTAGTCCTCCAAAGGACTGGCCACCCTCTTCATCTCAATAAAGGCCCCTCTACTACCGTATATATGGCTCCCGGCTCCTGCCAGGTCCAGCCATGCCCTGCAGCGTTCAAACATCTGGGGCTTGGTTGGGGCCCGTCGACCCAGCTCCCCAGCCCTATTGGGGCTTACCGTTACCCCACCAGGTTCGGCAGCGTCTCCGGGCGTTACCCCTCCACCTGTAGGTGCTTCCTTGGATCCCGGCTGCCTCCCGGCTTACTTCCAGTTCCGCCTCTCCCCCTCCGGGTGTCGGCGTCTCACTTATGCTGGCCTTCGCTGTCCGAGCCACGCCTCCTTCCCCACACCTGCAAAAGGTGAGTTGTTGCCCTGCGTTCTGGGCTTGAGTGAGGGAGCTTAGCGTGATTGCACCGGGGTGGGAAGCCTCGGAGCCCGTGCGCCTCTTCACTCCCTCACACATATCCATGAGGGGCCAGCAGGGGAGATTATGCTTAGGGGCAACCAACACGGGTTCATTAGCGGCAGGTCCTGTCAGACCAATCTGATCGCCTTCTATGATCAGGTCACCAAATCCTTAGATGCAGGGGCAGCAGTGGACATAGTCTTTCTGGACTTTCAGAAGGCCTTCGACACTGTCTCTCACCCCATTCTCAGTAAGAAACTGGGGGGCTGTGGTGTCGACACCCACACAATCAATTGGGTTGCCAACTGGCTGGAGTGCCGCTCCCAGAGAGTGGTGGTGCATGGGTCATTTTTGACTTGGAGGGATGTGGGCAATGGGATTCCGCAGGGCTCGGTCCTTGGGCCTGCACTGTTCAACAACTTCATCAGTGATTTGGACGAGGGGGTAAAAAACACCCTGTTGAAATTTGCCGATGACACTAAGATGTGGGGGGATGTGGGCACGCTAGAAGGGAGGAATGGGCTGCAATCAGACCTAGACAGGTTACAGGGGTGGGCAGACAAGAATAGGATGGGATTCAACACCGACAA